>NC_033795.1:19056408-19064631 GCF_001876935.1 Asparagus officinalis | reverse complement strand
GGGGGAAGGAATGAATTTTTGGCGATACAGATGAATAAAAAGCGTCATAAAAAATAGACCTTTTAGCGACACAAAGCAGGACGTTGTGAAAAAGAAACTTTTAGCGACGCTAACCTAACATGTCGCGATAAATGCACACTATTACGATGCCAACCCTAAAGCATCGCTAAAAATATATATTTTTACTGACGAAAATGAAAAACATCATGAAATCCATACACTTTTAACGACGCTAAGTTAAAACGTCACAAATAATATACACTTTTAGCGATGCTAATTATAAATGCGGGGAAAAATATATGTTTTGCCGACGCTAACTAAAATCGTCAGAAAAAACATAATTTTTAGCGACATATTTAACCATGCGTCGGGAATAACCGTTGGGAAAATTACAATTTGTTGTAGTGATATATAAAAAGTCTATTCATATCTTGCATGGATCCCTAAGTATCATCAATGAATAGAAAGTTTGGTGGATGGTCCACTTAAGTTGACATAAGAATTTCTCTCTCTCTCTCTCTCTCTCTATATATATATATATATATATATATATATATATATATATATATATATATATATACTATTACTAATATTTCAGTTACAGGTCAGGAAGATCAATGGAAATGGTTGCCTACTGGAAATGGGGTTTTCTCCTTTTCTTCAGCTTGGAATCAAGTACGGACCTCCTATACTATATTTGAGCTTTACAATGTGGTATGTTTTCCTTCCTCAAATCCTAGGATGTCTTGTTGCTTGCTTAAAAGTTTATATAACAGGCTGGCTACAAGAGACAGACTGCTCAAATTTGGGATATCTTCAAATGAAGTTTGTGCACTCTGTAATGTCGCGAAGGAGTCTAGGGATCATCTATTTTTCCAATGCCATTTTTCAGCATTTATCTGGAAGCTTTGTAAACTGAAACTGCAGCTGAATGCTACTGATGCTAAGGACCTGAAAACAGAAGCTCTGGAAATCCAACAAAAGTTCAAGTTGAAAGATAAAACTTATATATTAGCTAGATTGGCTTTGAATACAACTGTTTGGCATGTTTGGCAAGAAAGGAATAGAAGGATCTTCCATGATCAAAAGATGCACAAGATAATGGTGTTTAGGAGAATATATGAAGACATCAATATTTTACTTAAAACATGCAACTGGAAGGTTGGAAATTCTGATATTCTAACAAATTGGGGTTATGATAAAATGTGAAGATAGTGTTTCTTTCGAGAGCTTGGTGTTATTTTTCTGTAATTGATGGTACTATTTTAATTATTGGCTTTGGGTCAATCTGGAATCTTTCTAAGTTTCCTATAGTTGAGGGTGACGGCCAGGGTCCTCTCCCCTCTCTATAGTTTATCTTAGTTTATATACCCAGAGTAGCCTAGCCAAGGTTGTAACTTATGTACTAGTGTTTTGGTATTAATGGAAATTTATTTTCTCCTAATTATGACAAAACCCTAAAAATAAAAACGTAGACTAAATATTAAATTTGTTTTCTCTCTAAAAGATTATTGAATTTGTTTTGTAGGCCTTATATAGGATCGACCTGCTTTATAGCCCATTAAGATACTCTCAAGTCCAATTTAGAGGCTGTACAATAGAAAAGAAGGAACCTGGTCAAATGATCCAAGCTCCATCTAATTTGTTGTCTAAGGACCAACGAATTGCAAATGGCCTTTTTTTTTGAAGACATACAATGGATCAGAGGGCTTTAAATGTCCGCCTAGTTTGGGCTTGGGTCTTTAGATATTAGCGTACATTTTTTCTTATGGGCTTCCAGTATTCAAGCTTTTGGGCCGGCTCCATCTTCAATACGTAGATAAGGGTTAGCTAGGGAAAAGTATAAGTGCATCTGATTCCATGTAATTAAATGAGCATAAAAAAGATGTCAACAATAAATCATTAGATTTGGAGATTCATGCCTAGATCCAACTACTAATATACTTTAGGTACATATTTAATGCAACGAGTCATCCCTATTGGATACTTTCTCGTTAGCTAGGACACATTTGTTTGCACGGAAATAGCTATGAAGTAGCTAAAATAGAGAAAGACTGTTTTTGCTACTTCCAAGCAATATTTTTTTCTTTGGAAAGACTACATGTCCTACTTCCTAAAATAATGATATGGAGCCTAAGTGATTCCCCTATTTTCTAATTTCTTTTTCTGACATTGATGGGTCAGAAGTAGACGAAGATGTTGGTCTTGAGAGTGGAGAACCAAACCTAGAATCAAAATCAACAATCGTATGAAAATTCAAGACAGGCCATGGGTGTGGTGTCTGCCACACCCTGGTGTGGCAGAGTCTGCCCTGTCTGCCATGGGTGTGGTGTCTGTCACACCCTGGTATGGCAGAGTCTGCCCTGTCTGCCATGGGTGTGATGTCTGCCACACCAGGGTGTGACAGACTCGTTTTAGAATCCTAATCTGTTTGGGATTGTGTTTTATTATAAATAGAAACACGTCTCTTTAGGGTTTAAGAGAGAAAAAGAGCACGAAAAAAGGGTTTTGAGGGCTCTTTGAGATTAGAAATCTTAGAGAGAGAGAGAGAGGGGCCAATTGCAAGCATTGTAATTTTCTTCAAGTAATCAAAGAATTGTGTGGTGTGGCTCCCAAGGACGTAGGCAGGTTGCCGAACCTCGTTAAATCTGGTATGTTCTTTCTTGTTTACTTTCTTACAAGTTTTTATTTTTGATTTGTGGTGAATTTCTTTCTTGCTCAACTCTCAAACACAAGATCCGGAAGGGTACAAATTTGATTTGATTATTTCGAATCCCCAACAACTGGTATCAGAGCTTCGTTCAGCAAATTTGTGAGAAAGAGAGCAATGGCAGAGGAAATCAAATCTAAGATTGAGAAGTTTGACGGTTCAGACTTCGCCTACTGGAAGTCACAGATGGAGGACTATCTGTACCAGAAGACTTGTATCGTCCGTTGATGGGCAAGGAAAAGGGACAGAAGAAGGAGGAGTCAGATGGTGATTGGGAGATACTAGATAGGAAGGCTCTAGGGTAAATCCGGTTGTCGCTCGCCAAATCAATAGCCCACAATATTTTGAAGGAGAAAATGACGGTGGAGCTTATGGAAGTGCTCGCGAAGATGTACGAGCAACCGTCGGTAGCAAACAATGTGCATCTCGTCAAAACTCTCTTCAACCTCAAGATGGCAGAAGGACAGTCCTTCACGATGCACCTCAGTGAGTTCAACACGATTATTGATCAGCTTATCTCCGTAGACATCACGTTCGATGATGAAGTGCAAGCCCTTCTACTACTATCGCAGTTACCGATAGTTGGGCAGGTTATGTGACGGCAATTAGCAATTCGATAGGGAAGGAAAAGTTGAAGCTGAGTGAGGTGGTTAGTATGATTCTATCCGAGGAGGTTAGAAGGAAATCGTCCGAATCAGAAGGTTCAGGTTCAGCTCTAAGTTTTGAGCAGAGAGGTAGAAGCCAGAAGCCAGAAGAAAGAAAACCAGAACAGGAATCGGTCAAAATCAGTAAAGAAGAGGTCGAACTCGAAGGTTAGGCCTATCAAAGGGAAGTGTTGGAATTGCGGCCAAAAGGGTCATATGTCTTCAGTCTGCAAGAGTCCAAAGAAGGATGCGGGTGAGCAGGAGGCTCATATCATGCAGGATACCTTGATCCTTTCTATGGATAGCGACTCGGATTCTTGGGTCATTGATTCAGGAACATCTTTCCACGTCACTGCTAACAGAAAGCTTCTCCAGAACTATGTAGCAGGGGACTTTGGAAAAGTATATTTGGGGAATAACGAGCCCTGTAATATTGTTGGAAATGGTGAAGTGTAAATTCAGATGAAGGGCTCTAAGTGGACCTTAAAGAACGTGAGACACGTGCTGAAGCTGAAGAGAAATCTTGTTTCGGTGGGATAGCTTGGAGCAGAAGGCTATGTTTCTACATTCACAGGGGATTCGTGGAAAATCTCTAACGGTACTATGATAGTTGCTCGAGGGAACAAACTAGGAACTCTTTACCACACCTTATATGCGAGTGACACCCTCGCAATTGCAGCTGGCAAAGAGAGTACAGATCTGTGGCACAACAGGCTAGGGCACATGAGCGAGAAGGGAATGAAGATCTTACATTCACAGGGAAAGATAACCGGGATCGACTCCGTGAAAGTCGGGGTTTGTGAAGATTGCATCTTTGGGAAGCAGAAGAGGGTTAGTTTCCAGAAGGGTGGAAGGACACCTAAGGCTCAGAAGCTAGAGTTGATTCATACAGATGTATGAGGCCCAGCCAGTGTATCATCTTTTGGCGGTTCGAGATATTATGTCACCTTCATCGACGATCACTCGAGGAAGGTGTAGATCTACTTCATGAAGCACAAGTCAGAGGTGTTTGGAATCTTCAAGAAGTGGAAGGCCATGGTGGAGAATGAGACAGATCTGAAGGTGAAATGTCTGGGATCAAACAATGATGGAGAATACGAGCTGGAGGAGTTCAAGAGGTTCTGTACTATGAATGGTATTCACTTAGAGAGGACTACTCCAGGGATACCGCAGTAGAACGATATTGCAGAGAGAATGAACAGAACCTTGACAGATCGTGCCAGGAGCATGCGATTATATGTAGGTCTGCCTAAGACATTTTTGGCGGATACGGTGCATATGACGGCTTACCTTATTAATCACTGGCCATCAGTTTCATTAGATTTTGGGATTCCAGAGGAGGTTTGGAGTGGAAAGAAGATAAATATCTTACACTTGTGGGTATTTGGTTGCGTGATTTATGTTCATGTCAGTGACCATGCCAGAGACAAGCTATAAGCTAAGTCACAGAAGTGCACATTCATTGGATACGATATTGATGAGTTCGGGTATCGCCTTTGGGATGAGAAGAACATGAAGATCATCAGAAGCAGAGACGTGATATTTAATGAGGAGGTGATGTACAAGAATAGGGAAGATGCCAAGGATAGCCAAAGCAGTGGGAGCAGCATTTCAGATACAGATGGATCTAAGTACATGGATATAGAGAAACTTCCAGATAGGGGTGATGATGTTTGTTCTGATCATAGAATGGAGGAGGCTCCAGGTGCAGAAGAAACTACTCAGGGCATGGAGCTTAGGAGGTCATCCAGGGTACCCAAACCAAATCCTAGATATCTTTTGACTACTTATTGTTGACAGATAGCGGTGAGCCGGAGTGCTACGAAGAGGTAATGTAAGCGAGTGAATCTCAGCAGTGGGAGCATGCGATGCAGGAGGAGATTGATTCTCTACTCACTAATGAGACATGGGAGTTATCCCAGCTACCTGCACAGAAGAAGGCCTTACATAACAAATGGGTCTATCGGGTCAAGCAAGAGAGTGATGGAAGAAAGAGATTCAAAGCCAGATTAGTAGTGAAGGGGTTTCAACAGCAGGAAAGTGACTTGGATGAAGAAATCTACATGAAGCAGCCTGTTGGCTTCATTGAAGAAGGAAAGGAAGAGATGGTGTGCAAGCTCAAGAAGAGCTTATATGGTTTGAAACAGGCTCCGAGACAGTGGTATAAGAAGTTTGATAACTTCATGCAGAACAATGGCTATAGAAGATGCAATTTGGATCATTACTATTATTTCAAAAGGTTCGAGTCCAGCTTCATTATCTTGTTATTATATGTTGATAACATGTTGGTAGCAGGACCGTGTTTAGAAGATATAAAAAGTTTGAAGAAGCAGCTAGCAAAGGAGTTTGTAATGAAGGATCTGGGTGCAGCGAAGCAGATTCTAGGGATGCGAATCAGTAGGGATGAAGCTGGAGGGAAATTAAGATTGAGCCAAGCTGAATACATTAAGAAGGTACTTCAAAGGTTCAACATGCAGAATGCTAAAGTTGTTAGCACACCCCTTGGAAGTCAGTTCAAACTATCTGAGGAGCAATCACCTAAGACAGATGTAGATAGAAAGCATATGAGCAGGGTGTCATATTCTTTAGCCATTGGGAGTCTCATGTACGTGATGGTTTGTACGAGGCCGGACATCGCCCATGCAGTGAGAGTTATGAGCAGGTTTGCTAGTAATCCAGGGAAGCAGCATTGGGAGGCCATGAAGTGGATATTACGGTACTTGAGGGGAACAACAAATAAACCACTATGTTTCACGAGGAAGGAGTTGGTACTGTAGAGATACGTTGATACGGACTTCGCCGGTGATCATGATACGAGGAGAAGCACCACGGGGTATGTTTATACCTTAGCGTCGATAGCAGTGAGTTGGGTCTCACGTCCGCAGAAGATTGTAACTTTATCTACAACCGAGGCTGAGTATGTCGCGGTGACCAAAGCAAGCAAGAAGATGATCTGGTTGAACGGGTGCTTGGAAGAGTTGGATTTGAAGAAAGGGAGAGGAGTTCTTTATTATGACAGTCAGAGCGCTATACATCTTACCAAGAATCCAGTATATCATGCCAGAACGAAGCACATCGACGTCAAATACCATTTTATACACTCGCTAGTTGAAGATCGAAAGTAACATTTAATAAAGATTTTGGGGAGTCAAAATACGGCGGACATGTTGACGAAGACAATCACCATTAAGAAACTGGAGTTGTGCGCAACTTCAGTTGACTTTCACAAGTAGAAGACGAAGGCGGAGCCACACTACGAGGATCAGCGAGATCGCTGGGATGTTGATGATTGAAGAATGGTTTTTTTCAAGTAGGAGAAGTTGCTTGCGAAGAAGGCGGAGTCCGGGAGAGCTCATTGATGGTGGTTTGATCTCCAAGTAGGAGATTGTTGGTCTTGAGAGTGAAGACCCAAACCTAGAATCAAAATCAACAATCATATGAAAATTCAAGACATGCCATAGGTGTGATGTCTGCCACACCCTGATGTGACAGAGTCTGCCCTGTCTGCCACGGGTGTGGTGTCTGCCACACCCTGGTATGGCAGAGTCTGCCATGTCTGCCATGGGGGTATTGTGTTTTGTTATAAATAGAAACACGTCCCTTTAGGGTTTAAGAGAGAAAAAGAGCACAAAAAAAGATGGTTTTGAGGGCTCTTTGAGATTAGAAATCTTAGAGAGAGAGAGAGAGGCCAATTGCAAGCATTGTAATCTTCTTTAAGTAATCAAAGAATTGTGTGGTGTGGCTCCCGAGGACGTAGGCACGTTACCAAACCTCGTTAAATCTGGTGTGTTCTTTCTTATTTACTTTCCTACAAGTTTTTATTTTTGATTTGTGGTAAATTTTTTTCTTGCTCAACTCTCAAACACAAGATCCGGAAGGGTACGGATTTGATTTGATTATTTCGAATCCCCAATAGAAGAGTGGGTCCACATGAAATTTAGGATTTTGAGAGGCACATCAAAATCTTATAAATTGATTTTTTTTCATCAAGTCTCAAAGCATATTCTCACTAACCTCTTTCTTCCGTGAAAGAGTTCATCCACGCAGTGGCGTAGCCAGGTATTGGGGTTTGGGGGGCACTTTTATTTATTCTCTTAAAATACTGATATATATAATCACTTTCAACAATTAAATAAATTTTAGAAGAAAGAGTATAGTCTCAATTATATCAAGATTAAGTTTTGAGAAAAAGGATAAGAGTTTCAGGGTAGAAAACTCCAATCAAACACTATCATATTGTCATATGTAATGCTTGTTATAGAGTATACTTGAATAATATTTGTATGATAGTTCTTTTTAGGAGCAAAAATTGCATAATTATATGGGGATTAGGTTGATTTTTCAAGTTAATATTTTAATCAAAACTTTCCAATCAACATTAAAAATTTTTGACTGAAAAAAAGGTTAAGATAAGAATGATAACTTGACTGTTGGTTAACTTTTATATTTAAAGAGAGGAATGAAAAATATTCAAATTTCTCTATCTCAGAAAACCATAATAGATAACTTGTCATTTGAGTTGATAGAAATTGGAAAGGGACCAAATAGTGAATAGAAAAATAAGATTGAATAGAAAAATAAGTTTAAATGTGTGTATGAGATATAGATCCTAAAGAGTAAATTAAGTTGAAGTTAAGACTATACTAAACAGTTAAAATTATTGTATCATCTATTTTTTTAGTCCAAATGCCCTCCATCTACTTGTCAAAGTTTGTTAGAGAGAAAACATGAAATTATGGCCCAAGCTTTGGACTCAAAGGAAGCCCATTTACATTGGATGTCTTTTACAAACAAAGCTTTGGTCCGAGCTCTACACCAACAAGTATAAGCAACTGTTTATATTATATTTACCTGATCAAACTCAAGCTA
>NC_033795.1:19028451-19056390 GCF_001876935.1 Asparagus officinalis | reverse complement strand
CACACTTACAGCAACTTTCTTCCACCATCAATCTCACAGGAAAATCTAGGAGAAAATTTGAAAACCATCTGCTTTACAAAAAAATTCACAAAAAACGACCTCTTCTAAAACTAACTGTCAAATCCAACCTAGTTTCAGCCGTCGGGCTGAAACTGGGTCGGTTTTATCGAAAAAAAACTATGAAACTTCCCGGGACTTGAAGTCCGGTGAAGTTTAGCACCACCTAATGTAATAGATTAGCGTTATTATAGACTACTAAACTTCACGGGACTTCAAGTCCCGTGAAGTGTCATAGTTTTTTTGTCAAAACCGACCCAATTTCAGCCCGACGACTGAAATTAGGTCGGTTTTGACAATTATTTTTAGAAGAGGTCATTTTTTCAGAATTTTTTTTTTAAATCGGATGGTTTTCAAAATTTTACCTTCTTCATTCATGTTGGAAATTTATCAAATAAATAAAGATTATAGCATGAATTTAAACCCGGAAATTAAATAAAGAATACATCAAAGATAGATAATATAAATTAGAGAAACAGGCCTGACGGGAGCAGTCGTGTAAACACTGCCCTAGAAGATTGAGGACCCGCCTATCGCCCTGGCGCAGATGATCCCTTCTCCCCTAGCGGTAAAAACCCCCGGAAACGGCCCGGCCTCTGCACTCGGGCGAGAGTGCAGAGCTTCAGCTCAGATGAAGAAGTTGCCCATAAAGTAAAACTAAAGTATAGATGAAAATGATATGTAGAGGAGAAAAGAAAACAAGATAAGTTTTCCACATTTTTCTTCATGTTTCTTGAGCTCAACATATGTTGTTTATATAGGGGTTGAAAAGAGCCGTTACAAAATCCCTCAATAAATTTCGTAACGTTCGTCATAATGTATAGTCATTATGCCCATTTTAATTACAAATTAAAACACATTAAAACATATTTTAATTACAAAAATTTATTAGAATTCATTAAGGCAAAATTGCCTTTTCTTTAAAAATATCCAACAGTCCCCCCCAAAAGGCAATATTGACTGAAAACTTAAAAATCAATAAATAAAAATGAAAATAGGTTGGGCAACCTATCGTATCGTGAATTCGGGAAAGGTAGCTTTCGGCTTTGAACCTTTCCTTAGTGAGTTCATCGCCACCTGAGGGACATAATGGACTAGGCCTTGAATTAGGCCCCTTTAATCAGGTATTGATGAAAACACACACAATACGCTTCATCTATTGAGCAAAGCGGGTTGAGCGTTAAAGGCCATGCTCACAAAAAACCGACTCATGAGAGTTTCTAGGGGTTAGCCCAGCCCCCCCTAACCGCGGCCATCACGGTTCCTCTCACGTAGGTAAGTCCTCAAAGGGTACTACAGCTGTTTATTTAATACCCCCCACAATACACGCGTTGGACTTATTAAGAGTAAAACTCAGCCTAGCCAGCTGTATCATAAGAGCATCGTCATCATAGAGAAGGGGTAGTAGCAAATGCTACATAATGATATATAAATATATCTAGGTCGATGCTCCACACGAGAGTCACTTGTCCAGCTTGTTTCTACCACATTGAACCGACATTGGGACTACGTCTCCAAATAAGGGTTGGGTTGCCGCTGTCAGTGACCTCATCTATGGGCTTAACCCCATCTCCCTCGATGAATCCAGAACCACACTCCTGGATAATCCCTTAGTCAAAGGGTCAGCAAGATTTTTCTCAGACTTTACAAAGTCCAAGATCACAACTTTGCCTAATAGGCGTTGTACAGACTTATATCTTATTTGAACATGTCTGTTAAGTTTTTTATTTACATGTACTTTTTTTAGAAGCTTTATGGTAGATCTAGAATCAGAATGAATAAAAATAGGAGGAGAAGGTTTAGGGACCAAAGGAAGTTCAGATAGTAGATCTTTTAACCATTCGGTTTAAATGCATAAAATTTTTAAAATTCTTCTATTATAAGAGGTTACAAATTGGTTGCCTACAAAGGAGACCGTCCAAATTTAAATCGGTTGCCTACAAATGAGACCTTCCAAATTTAAATTGGTTGTCTACAAAGGAGACCTTCCAAATTTATGTTGCCATTTTCTAGTACCACCTCTTATACAAATAATAATAATAATAATATTTGTACATACGTGCTTTAAATTTTCAAGTGCATTCTTGCATAAAACCTTGCAATTAATCATGTAACAAATGCAAGTTATCCAAAAGATATATGAACATTTATTGCAATATCCATCATAATGCAATAAAAGAGATGGACTTTACATTTGAAGATTTGAAATATAATCCACCATATAAAATAGAATTTTAAAAAATGCACCTCTTTGATTTGTTCGCTCATATATTGATCATTTATCATTAGGCAATATATGATGCAAGAAGCGTAATTAAATAAATGCATATGAATTTTCACATAATTCCGTTCCTCTTATTCCAAACCAAAAACTCCTAAAGTGAAAATATTAAAGTTTTACCCGGGTAGTTAGCCAGGTAAGGATAGTAATAGAGGTTGATCAAAGATCAATTAAGTACCTCGTTCCTTGCAGAGCGCGTTACGCAACCCTTAAACCTTGCCTTAGACACCAACTAATCCAAGAAAACTTGAATCGGTTCACTCAATGAGTTTTTGTTCCTTAACAGTATATAGAAACTTTAAATTATTTCATGCAAGCATTTAATTTGCCTAGCAACTATACTGCAAACATATGTTGGATAAGGCCGAGGAGGGGTTTACCTATTGATGTTCGAACCTCATGATTTTCATGTCTTGAGAGTAAAAACTCATCTGCTGCAGACAACTGCCACTTAAGTTGCTGAACAAATCTGCATTCACTTTTACCACCTTCTGTACTAAGCTTATTAGATGCATAAATACTCCAAAGTATGGAATTATTAATAGAAGAAGGTACCATATTGATAGGTTAAAGAAATGAAAGCATTAAACCATGAACAAATCCAGATATTTCAAAGCATCTATGCATCCAGAGTTTGTTCTCTTTATTCTTGTCAAAACCATGCATATGAAATTTTCAAGAATAAAAATGTGAATTGCTGCAATGTAAAATAAACAATTTACACATTCACATAAATTATGCAAAATGTCGAACAGGACTTACACTTTTACTCTTTATGAATGGCATTGTAATTTGCTACAGTTTTTTAATTATTATTATTTTTTATAAAAAAATAATATCCAAAACTGTTTACATGAACAGTAACCTTTTTTAAATAAAATAAACAGTAACGTCATTTTTTTTAAGAATGAACAGTAACGACATTTTTATAAATGAGCATTAACATTCTTAAAAATAAATAAATAGTAACGTTTTTTTAATGAACAGTAACATTCATTAAAATGAATGAACAGTAATTTTTTTAAAAACATTAAAAACTGTTTTAAATGAACAGTAATGTTTTTAAATAAAATTAAAATCTGTTTTTTTTATGAACAGTAAAATTTTTTTTTTAAATTTTTTTAAAACAAAAGGTTAATTAATAGATAAGCAATTTAGCAGCAATATTTTTTTTTTAATTCGGATGAACAGTAACAATCTCGAATGAACAGTAACTTTAAAGATTATTTTTCCTGATTTAAATCAAAAGCTATAAACATTTCAATCTTCTAGATTGTTGGAAATTTATCAAATAAATAAAGATTATAGCATGAATTTAAACCCGGAAATTAAATAAAGAATACATCAAAGATAGATAATATAAATTAGAGAAACAGGCCTGACGGGAGCAGTCGTGTAAACACTGTCCTAGAAGATTGAGGACCCGCCTATCGCCCTGGCGCAGATGATCTCTTCTCCCCTAGCGGTAAAAACCCCCGGAAATGGCACGTCCTCTGCACTCGGGCGAGAGTGCAGAGCTTCAGCTCAGATGAAGAAGTTGCCCATAAAGTAAAACTAAAGTATAGATGAAAATGATATGTAGAGGAGAAAAGAAAACAAGATAAGTTTTCCACATTTTTCTTCATGTTTCTTGAGCTCAACATATGTTGTTTATATAGGGGTTGAAAAGAGCCGTTACAAAATCCCTCAATAAATTTCGTAACGTTCGTCATAATGTATAGTCATTATGCCCATTTTAATTACAAATTAAAACACATTAAAACATATTTTAATTACAAAAATTTATTAGAATTCATTAAGGCAAAATTGCCTTTTCTTTAAAAATATCCAACAATTCATTCATCCCCATCCTCAGTTTTCCTTAGGTCTACCATAAATTATACTAAAACTTAAAAATTGGTCTTTTAACATGAATCCGTAGATTGATGCAATCTGTTATTAATACTTGAAATATTTCATAAAGTAAGATATTTTAATTACATGTTACAATAGTTTGAGACGTAATGGTCAAGTAAAGTCCCCTTTTTTAATTTGGTTGCTGTGAGAAATAGATTTTTGTCACATGCGCAAGTTTATTATGAATTAAATTGTTGGCTTTTTAATTATGAGATGAATGGTTCCTATTGCAAATATTGTTGATGTATATTTGAGATCATTTGAGACCTAAATTCAGAATTTTTTTTGGAATGTTCGATTCATTGTGGATTATTTGCATAAGGACTTTGGGTTCTTAAGAAATGCATGGTACTTCATGTTGACACTGATGCGTAGTAGGAGATGATGGTGCAGGTTCATGAGAACCTACAGGAATATTGATGGTTCAAGTTTTAGTGTTAGTCTCTTTGTGTTCGAATTCTTTATTGAGATGCATCATGCGCGTGTGTGATTTGTATTGGATTTTGTTTTTCTTTTGATCCAAATTTGTATTGTACTTAAAATTTGATTTGATTTTTTTTTTGACATTGCTCATCTGAGGCAGTGCTTATATGAAGACTTTTGAAACATATTCATGTACAATTTAATGACTTTTTGTAAGTGAAATCTAAGCGAGACGGAGAGACTTTTCAAATCAAATGTGCAATGATAATTTTTGTATCTTCGAGTACAAGGATATTCTCTAGCTATTTGATGATCGGAGTGCCAATAAGTTCATGGTGAGAGAAAGAGAAGTAATTGTATCACGGTGTAATATGGAAGCTATTTGTATTAGTTACTTACTAGTATAGTTTCAATTGCTTTCCAAACAAAAGAAATAAATGAAGAAAAAGAAACACAATTTTCACTATTTTCAAAAAGATATAAAACAAATAAAAATTGTACTACTTCCTTTACTTCTTACTTCATAATTTTACAGGTTACTTTTTAAACTCATTTTTTACTTTTAATACTTCTGTCAATCAGAACGGGGCTTAAGATTTAGTTTTCTATTGTAATCATGAGTAATTACTCTCGTATTTTGTTAACAAGACAATGAGAAAAAAATCACAAAAAATTATAAGTACTTAGGCGTGAGTACACATCCTTTTATAACAGTCTCAATATAATGGGTGTTATTTATAAATTCCTGTGTGGGTAAGGGTTTAATTTTGAGAATTTTACCTGTTCTATTTATTGTGTAAATCATCCAACTCTTATATGGATGATTATGATAGGATTCCTCTTCCTTACCCATACAAAAGAAGGAGGGGCTAAAAAAAAAGGAAAATGACAATAATTTTGGCGAAATGTTGGACTAGACGATATAGATATAGATATACAAGCAATCCTCCCACTTTCCCACCAAGTAAACACTAATCCTTCTATGTCAGAATTTGACTTCAAATTGGATTAACTTAGCAATTAGAAACTGATCTAGCTCTCAAATTAAAGGAGCCCCGCCACCCCGCCACTGTACCGAAACTATGAAGTTTGGTGAGACTTGAAGAATTATTATTTTATAATCAAACATGTTCCTATAGGTAGAAAATATTTTGATAATATTTGTATATTTTTATCTTTTACTAGCATTATTGCATGTGTAAATGCATGTGCAACAGAAATAAAATTTTAATTTTCTAATTTTCACATAAAAAGGTCACATTAATACCTTAAAGTATTATCAGTTTTTGCAAGATCTTTTTAAAAAGTTTGCTCATTTGATATGTTATAGTTTATTTACCTTGTTTGAAATTGACTGTAACAACAAATTCAATTTGAGCGATGAGGTAACTTTCCTAACAATGTTATTTAGAAGAGCCTTTTTTCGTCTTTTATATTTAAATTAATATATTTATTTACTTGTAGTCTAAGTATCAAGATATTGCGATAATGAAATTCTAATTATTGTTTTATTATATTAATTTATATCTTTTTTTTTGGAAAGAACTTCATCAATTCTTATTTATATTTCTTTTAATATGCTATGTAATAGATAATTTTATTAGTAATTAGCTCATGTCAATATTCTAGAAAATTCTAGTAAAAAGAAAGAAAAAGTACTCCTACAAAATTACCATTATGCCGTTCCAAATAAAACAGAAATGAAAGAAATGTCCACCTCTCATCTATTTTTTGCCTGCCGCCACTATTTCCATTACATAAATAGACATCAAATTCTAGTGAAAGCACCAAAAACAGCCAGCCAGCCAGCTAGCGAGCAATTCCTTTGCCCTATGCCAGGGTAAACCTTGTAACCCACTACCTAAGAATTAATAGAGCCACATAGAAGCTGAGTTCGTCTTTGTTGATCAGCTTGCGTGACCATTTCTCTGTGCAACTTCCTCTTTTATGGACAAAGTGGGGTCGACTCACTAGTTTTCTAGAGCTAAGTAATTAAGGTTTGAATAAGTAGGGATGTTGATATGTTGTTTGCTAACATAATGCTTGCCTAAATTGATCACAATATTAATTTTTTTTTGTGGAAGCCAAACTTCAACAATGACTTGTGGACCGCGTGCCTATTTTTGCCTAAATCTCCCCAACGCGTATATTTGTCTCTTTCTTTAGCACTAGGTACCACCAAATCCCAAATCACTTCGATAAGGATTTACCCATAAACAAGCTAGCACAAATATCAACATTTATATTCAATACATTGGAATTGTAATTAGTGCTTCACATCACTTTAACTTAAACTTTTCCAATTATGCTGATTGCGACAAGTTCAAAACGAATCTCTTTAATTTATTCTTCTATAAATAAATATCGTAAGAAGCCCACATTAAGTAGATTTCGTAAAGACGTGTATGAGAGAATAATTATTTAATGATATACATGATGATATCATCATATACTTGTTAAGGTCTTGAATATGCAAGAACAAAATTATGATAGTCTCTAACATGTGTCTATAGTTGGATCCCCGTTGGATGCATGAAGAAGGGAAAGGGATGAGACTTTTTAGGCGGAAAGATGATCAAGTACTACAATTCAGCTAGTAATTTTGGTGGCTAGACTAAAAGGTGAGGTTTTATTTATTTATTAATCTTTATAGTTTTCCATGTGTCCAGTAATTGAAACTTTGATCTTGTCGTGAGATCCGAATCCTACCCAATAATCCTCTAGTGCTGGAAAAAGGGACTACTCCAAATACATTGAGATTTGAGCGTCACGCCAAGAACGTGAATTATTTTCTCAGTTTAATGTGATGATGTCACGGGCGCTTTGTTTTGGCACACAAGTTAGCTTCTCTACGCGGCACTTAGCTCACTCTTAGCTCACGAGAATGGCTAAGTTCAATCTAACGAACAGAGCACTCAAGAAAACATGAGAACTTAGAATTCGATTACTCAAAGCTTGCTTGGTTACAACTTACAAATGAGCTCCAATTGGCCTCCTTATATAGGGGAGGTTCTATTTACATGAATAGCTTAGATTTCTCTTCTAGAGAAATCTTTACATTCAATGACCAATATTGATTCACTAGAGAATTCTATACATGTATCTCATTTACAAGAATATACAAGAAAAGACAAGAACATTCTAGAGTCGGGCTGATGTGGAACTTATGTGAGTGCTGACATGGCGAGAGAAAAAGTCGTCGGTGATATTCTCCTCCACTCATCTCGGCGATGTCCTCATCGCTTTGCTTTCTGCCTCTTGAAGAGCTCTATCAAGTCCTCAAATTGCCACAAAGTCCTGGCCAGCTCCCAACTGCATTAGCTTTCAGGAAAGCCCTTCCAACGGATGAAGTACTCTAGATGTTGCCGATTGTTCCCTTCGTGAACCACCCTATCCGCCAATATCTCTTTAGGCTATGCATAAGTTGTTACTTATTTATTTCATAAAAAGAGTTTTTGTAGAATTACTCTCCTCAATCTTTAATATTTTGAATTGATCCCTTAAATCATTCAAATTGATTGCAGCTTCATTAATTCCTGAGTTGATTCGAAGTCCCTCAAATAAACAAAAACGCAACTAGGTCCCTTAATCGTCATGATTAATTAGAAACAACAACCCATGAAAATTGGAGGTCTTAATAGCAATTTCACTCATTTGAGTGGCTAATTTTAAATATATAACTTAAGAATATGATGGGACCTTATGACAAAATCAATGATTGGGAGACTAATATCTAAATATGAAAGGTTTTTGGCACTAAGAGACTAAGGAACAATTATAAAATACCAATTTTTTTTTTTTTTTTTTTGGGCCACTAGTTTCAACATGCGCATGTGGAAGACCAGATGGTAGTGGAGTGTTGGGAAAGTTCAACCTTAAAGGCAACATTCCCAACCTTCTTCAGAACCAGAAATGAGCCCTCGTATTTTCTTATCAGCTTGTGCAATCCGTTATGCCAATCAAGTGTAGATAGCTTGACAAGGACTAGGTCTCTAACCTCATAGGACATGTGTCTTTACTTTTTATCGGCCCACTTTTTCATTCTTTCGTAGCCTTGTTTAAGCATGAACGCGACAGCTCGTTCTACTCTTGCCATCCCTTAGCAAACTTGTAGGATGCTGGACTTCTCCCCTTGTAGCCTGTTGCAATGCTGTTTGGAATGAGGGGTTAGCTTCCATGCACAATCTCAAATGGACTCCTCCGCATAGGCTCACAAGTTAGCCTCCCTGTGAGGCACTTAGCTCACTTCGCTGCAAGTTATAGGAAAATTAGGCTATATCAAGCGACTTCGCCCAATCTTGTTGTTTGGCACTCACATAGTGTCTTATGTAGACCTCCAATAAGCCATTCACCCTCTATGTTTGCCCATCCATTTGAGAATGAAAACTAGTGGAGAAGTTTAGGTTTGACCCAACAGCTTGAACAACTTGGACCAGGATTTTTTCGTGAACCGAGCAACACAGTCACTCTCAATAGACCGAGGCAACCCCCAATTCTTCACCACATGTTTTAGGAACTAATGAGCAGTTACTTTCGCCGGGCACTTTGTAGGAGTGGGAATGAAAATCTCCTACTTAGAGAACCAATCGACCACTACCATTATGATGCAACATCTATCCGACTTGGGCAAACCCATAATGAAATTCATGGATATGATTTCCTATGGCCGCTGTGGAATAGGTAGTGGCTCAAGTAATCTCATCTGTGCTCTTTGCTCCGTCTTGTCTTGTTGGCACACAAGAGAAATCTAAACATAGGCCTACATGTCCTCCCGCATATGATGCTAATAATAGGTTTCGTCCAATAGAGCCAAGGTATGGTGCAGACCTAGATGTCCTGCCCATTGAGAGTCGTGGCATTCTTTCAAGAGTTCTTGCCTTAGGTTACCAAACTGAGGCACATATAAGTGTCTCTCTTTGCTATAGAGCAACCCATCCTCAAGCCAAAATCTCCACGTTTCGCCCTCCATCGCATAGGCCACCAAGGACTTAGGCTTAGGGTCATGAGTCAAGCCCTCCTTGATGTAGACATACACTGGGCTTTGTGGTTGACTAATGATAGCTGTAAGCTCCGCCTTCTAGCTCAAAGCATCCACCACCAAGTTGGTCCTTCCTAGCTTATACTACAAAGTATAATTGAACTCCTCCAAAAAGTCTTGCTACCGTGCTTGCTTTGGAGACGACTTCTTTTGGGTCTGGAAATAGCTAGTGATCATGTTATCCATCTTCCGCAAACTTGGAGCCTATTAAGTATGTAGGGTCTCGAAAAAGACGATGTGATTGGTTCTTCAACTGCTTGGTCGTAAGAAGAGATTCTATCGCCTGGTAAGAATCTTTTACAGTCGTTCTTCTTCAAGTACAGAAGAGTAGAAGATTGATTCGACTTCTCCTTTTTTAAGTGGGTTCAATGTGGCAATGAGATGCCTCGCTCGATACTCATGCCGACCTTACTTCTCATTGATGATCGGAGCAAGATTTCTTCAACTCGAGGAGGAAATAGCCTTTGTCGAGTGCTTTAGCTGCTTGGCTCTTGACGTGCATGCGTCTATCTTTTGTGCTTGGGTCTCCAAAAGTCCCTTATTCATAGCTATTCACGACTATTTATAGGCACTCAATGCATAACTAACTCTAAGATCATGGGATCAGGAGCATAACTAACTCATTGGATTTAGCCGACATAGGCTGACTGGGTCTTCATGACCGTTAGCCTCCTGGCGTCGAGCTTCATTTGATGGGATGAGCCTCGCTGTGTGGCGAGGTTTGTCTAATGAGACGAGCCTCACTGCGTGGCGAAGTTCGTCTGATGAGACGAGCCTCACTACGTGGCAAGGTTCATTCGACAAGGTAAGTTTCGCTGCGTGGTGAACTTTGTCTTTGATGGTCGAACCTCGTTGCGTGGTTATCCTCATCTTCTGGGGCGAGTCTTGCTACTTGGCGAGGTTCGTCTCTCTAGATGAACTTCGTATGAAGAACTTCGTATTCTGACTGGGCTTCATTTTCCAAAGGAGTTTTGTCTCTAATGATGAGCTCCATCTTCAATGACGAGCTTCGTCTTCAATGACTAGTTTTGTCTTCTGAATGATAAAGCGTTGAGAGCTTTGTCCCTAGGCGAACCTCACATTCAATGACAAACTTCGTCATGCTAGTAGTGAGCTTCAACACTCTTTTGTTTCTTAAAATTTTTTTCAGTGCCTACAAGACCCCCTTTAAAGTTTCTAGACCCAAATTGGGTTGCATGGGGTCTGGAATACTTTGAACCTTTTTGGCTATGACGAGATTGGTCTACATGACGAGCTTCAATGCTTTAGGGAAAACCTCGTGGTTTCAGATGAACCTCGTGGTTTCAGATGAACTTCATCGTTTTGAGGGGAGCCTCGATGTTTCGAGATGAGGTTCGACTGCTTGTTGAGTCTCGTCACTCTATGCGAGCTTTGTCAGACCCACATGGGACGGACAATCACTCCATCAGCATTAAATGTTGCGTGCTTTTTCATTATTGTGCTTTTTTAAGCCTTTTGAATGGCCATCAGCTGGCGCCTCGAGATATGCTCCATAGATCTTGGCCGTTGATTTGGTTTTCCCACCTATAAATAGGCGACTGCCTCTTGAGAATGGAATCATCATCTTCAAGCCTTCAAGCTCTAAGTCATTTCAACTCTGCCAAACTCTCGTCTTCAAGATTTATTGTTTCTTCTTCTCTTCAAAGCTTTGAGCTTTTTCCTTTATTGAGATCAATAGCCCCCAAAACGGCCGCAAGCAAGGGCAAAGGAAAGAAGGCTGCCAGTTCTTCAGGCTGACTAGGTCTTCATGATCGTCGTGCCTTTACCCATAACTTCAGGTAGAATCCTCATCGGATTGAAACTTCATTGCACAATTGAACGCAAAGTTTGCTTTAAAATATTCCCATAGAACACTTGAACAATGCAATTTAATTCTCTCAAGGAGACAAACAGTTTCCTCTTCATCTGCCTAGTGCAGTTCTTTTGAGACGAAGTTTGTCAGATGGACGAGATTCGTGTAATGGATGAGGTTCGTCTGATAGACGAGGTTCGTCTGATAAACGAGATTCATTTATCTGACGAGGCTCATTTGATTAACGAGATTCGTTTATTTGACGAGGCTCATCTATTTGACGAGGTTCATTTATTTGACGAAGTTGTCTATTTGATGAGTTTTGTCTATTTGATAAGGTTCATCTATTTCACGAGGTTCATCTGATAGATGAAGCTTGTGCCTTTTCTTGGGTGAGGCTCGTATTTTAGCCAAGGCTCACCCTATTTGGCTTATTTGGGCTAACTTCATTGTTTTGTTCCTTGCAGTTCTGCATTCATTTGCTCCCATTTCTTCGCATGACGATATTGGTTCAGACACAGCCCGACTCGAAGTAGACCACTCTTGAGAATCTCCTAGTTTTTTAGAACCGAAGTTAGGAGGTGTTCCGTCAACTTGCTAAGCCTTCGAGTGCAACTCTGAGGTGCCTGTTCTCGGATGCTCCCTTGGAGACAACTGACCGGAACAGTATTCAAAAGCTTGTCTTCATGTTCAGTGATTCCATGCCTAATCCCGATATCTTGGACCTTGGCACATATCGGTGGCTTAGAACAGTGGGCAAAAGACGCTTCTTCACACTTCCCATGTCGCGTGACCATTCTCTCACCTTTTTGAAAGCTACTTCAATCTCCCAAAAGATGGATTGGGTGCTAACCCCGAAACAGTATGGGGTCACCTGCGGCTACTTCTTCAAAGGCGGAGCTAGAGTAGACAGTAGTGATCGTTACGTCACCGACCTACATCCTGAGCTGGTTCAGAGTGAAATACCTGCAGGCAAAATAGCTGCAAAGACGAACACTTTCGATAACTCTTTCTTCAAGGCTGAAGGACAATTCCCGACCAAAGATTTTAGAACTCCCGGCTGGTCACATTGGAGTGTTGGGAATAGTGGCCCTGGATGACTGAGTTTATTTTGCTGGAGAACTATGACGACCTGTAAGAGGATGGCCTTTTTGCGCTGATCAGAGCCACTTAGCTCGGGTTGAAGAACAATGCTCAATAGTTCTTCAGCGTGTTGGAGTTATATAGTCCTAACACGCGTATGTTCTTCACCCTTGACAAAGATCTGTGAATAGCGCTCCATGAAATGGTGGAAGTCTCGGGGTTGCCACTGGGAGGATATCTATATGAATAGTACATCCCAAGGTACAGGGAGCTGGTAGACCTGGAGAAGAGCCATCCTCAAGTTGTCAAAATTTTTTGGGAACTCATGTGCTACTATCACATCTGCTTGAATACCGAGAGCCATACAAAGAAGATAGGTTTGTCCCTGAGCCAAAACATCTGGGCCAACTATCTCTTCTAGCACTTGGATTAGAAGAAGGTCCCTATCGCGTCACTGAACCCTTGTGATGAAGTTGTATCGGTGCAGCGTATCTTCGGTCACCCCCCCACCTCATATGTGACTGCTTCTGACGAATGCGGTTTCAAAGCGGGCATGGAGTTTGAGAGCTTCTTCCATCAAGCTGAAGAGCATGTCTCCCACAAGGCACTACTGGTAGGGTTCCTTATGCTGTGGTTGAAGCATATCATCGACCCTACACACTGCTTTGACACTTTGCCGATGGAAGTTGTGTTTCCAGCTGTCCGTCTGGCACACAGTTATTCGTACGCTCTCCTCCCAGCCATGACTGCTTGCATTCATGGATGATTGCGGTGATTATGTTTTCAATTTTGCCGAGGCATCAAAAGTCCTTGGGTGGAGCTTCCTTATGCCTATCTAATGACGTGGTTCATGATGCACTGTTCTACCCTCATGACTGTGCCTTCTGCTCGAGATGAAGACCAGGCTACCTCTTTCATCTAGCGGTTGGAACATTCTTTTTAGACCAAGGGGTACATGGCCACAATGAGGAACGCCTTGCAGGATCACAACAACTTCGAATTTTTAAGGTATTTCCCACATGTTCCGGGGACTAACTACGACCAAACTTTTAAGGACGAGTCGAATGGCCAAGGACACACTTCTTTGTCTATCAGTTGTTTTAGATGGCTCGTGAACATACGTCCCAGGTACCTGATTTACCGCCATGGCCCGGCGTGTCGACTGAAGCCCTATCTACCTTGCTAATTTGCTTACCAATTCGGCTATGACCAGTTATATGTCGGCAACCCTAACACTCATCTACAGTCTGAGGGTAGCCTTGTTGATGGAGCGAGAGGGTGGTTCTGGACAGTTGCAAGATGTACAGGTGCTCGTTTCTCGCTTCCACAACAAAGTCCTCCGCTTCGAAAGACCCTTGCTTATTGCAAGTGGCACTGCACCACCAACGTAGTGAGTCCAAGATTTAACGTTAATTCCTCAGGGTTACACCTCATCAGACATCGTTTACGATCTGGGGATGTTTCCAGGAGGAGTCACCTGCTAAGTTTTAGGGAATTCCAATGCGCTGAGGAGGTCATGGGTGGAGAAGAGACTTGCCTTCAAGCCCCCATGAGACATATCAGGAAATTCTCGACGAACTTGGTGAGAGCACTCTCTGGGGGTCTCCTTGTGTTGAAGAACACGAAAGTTATGTACCCGCCCCTTTCTTTCCATCGATGGAGGCTGCGATAGCTGGTGCACCACCCACTAAGGTGGGAGAAGGCAAGGGTCCTTTGTTTGGAGGGGATTTGCTCAGTCTTGAGCTCAAAGAATTTGTTCGTGTAGGTAAGTCTCTTTAATGCCTACAACATGACATTGTCGAGCATCTCTCTTAATCCTCTAGCATCTCTGCAAGGAGCTTAGAGCCTAAAACCTCCACTGCAATCAAAGATGCCATCTCAGGAGCTCTGACTGAGGTGATGAATATCCCCAGCTCCGACAAAGAGTTGCCCACTGGGCTTGGGCCCTAGGAGCCCTTGACTGTAGAAGCAATTGATCTGGCCCCAGAGCTCTCCACATTTGCTACCCTTAAGGAGACTCTTCCAGCAGAGGAACCCAGTGGTATGTCCATCTTCATTTATTGCTTCAAGTTTTGTGTTCTTGCCTCTTAAATCTACCTTCCAACGTTTTCACAGAGCAAACAGAAAAAGCTGGAGCCTTAAGGCAGGTGGGGAAGAAGTCTAAGAGATATAAGCTGGGTAGGAAGTCAAAATGTGTTGTTTCAAAAAGACCACGGTGGGAAGCTCAAGCAGCCATCGCCCCTCTAGCAGAGCGCGTCAAAACTGAGGCCGAATCGCAATTTGAGGATGATGTCCCTCTACTTTGACGTCGCGTTAGGCCACGACACGAACTCAGTGCGAGCACTGCGGATACTCTTCTGTCTCCAGGTAATATAGCTTCACAACTGTTATTGTCTTTCCGTATTTTAATTATGTTAACCATGCCTTTTTGGGGAAAATGTCCTTCCAGTTATTTCAGCTAAATCTACAGTTGTTCTTGGCTCAGTTATTGAAGTTGAAGTAGCAGTAGCCATTGACTTGACAGTAGGAGCATCACTTGTTGTAATGACCAGCTATACTTCTCGTGTGGGAACTCAGGTTTCGAGCCTACCGATAGTTACTATTGATCCTACTACCAGAACTTTACATGTTGCCACTGCGATTGAGATATTCACTCTACCATTGGTGTCTATACAAGCAACGCCATCCTCTACTGGTTAATTCAACCTGATATCATTGACCACGACATCTTCTTCCTTCTTTGTTTGAGGGAAGAGTTACGGGGTGTCAAAGATTCGAGAGAATTTACTCACCATTCTAAAAGACTCTCTCTCTCTTGAGTATTGGATCACAGTGAGGGCTTCGCCGGGATTAAGGTGGTGTTGGAAGCTCTTCTGAATCTAATGCAGAGTCTGACCAGCTATGAGGCTGTATTACTATATAATTACCATATAGACTCAATATGGCGAAGGTGGAAGACCTCATCAGGAAATGACAGGATCGCCATGATCGAGCTCTTCTCCCTCTAGCCAAAGAATGAACTAGGCAATATTTAAGGCAGAGGGATGACTCCGTATTTGCGCTTCAATGCCAAGCGATTTCGAAGAAGAAGAGAGTTAAAGAGCTTGAGAGGATTAGTGAGAAATTATCCAGCAAGCGCCAAAGAGCTACTTATGCTGAACAGAACAATTAGGTCCTGATTAAGTCTTATAAGGTTGCTCTCATTGAGATCCAGGCCAAGCTGGCGGCAACGAAAAATGACCTAAAGGCAACTGTAGAAGTGCAGCAGACACTAGCAGCCAAACAGGAGGAACAACAGATGTCGCTTTAGGCTGAGCTCAATGAGTTATAGAAGTTGGAGACTATTGTGACAACATGATGATGTCTTCTAATTATGAGTTGTGCAAGAAGGCGTTGTAAGAAACTAAACCGGAGCACCGAAGGTCACTGGACGAACTTGCGGAAGAACTTCATAACACCATACGATTCCTTTAAGCTCAATTCTTTTTATGTAACCCAACTCTTGTTACTACAACTACAATTATCTCATGAATAAAATTATCATTTTATCCATTGACTATTTCTCTGTTTGCACAATTAATAATCATGACTTAGGATTTTTAACAAACCCTCTGCTATCAACGGACTTGATGCGTCTTTACCTACTGCCGTTTGAGTTGGACTAGCCATGTTTTTTTTCCTTAGTATAATAAGTTGTCGAGAAGTTTCTCTTAGGCTTAATGCTAAAATTTCTCCTCTGTCCTTAGCCGTTTAAGACGTTGGATTAAAAGTCAAGTATGATTACAACGATTAAGTTGTAATCAAGTTTGGTTATGCTATTCAGTGTAACAGCTTAACCTGAAAATTAAAAATAGGGCTCATCACATGGCAGATCTACTTTTTCAAGAAGCGGCCGTTTGTGGAAATGACCAAAAGAGTGTGATGATATCGTTAGCAAATTAACGATCTCAAGTTTGAGTAGTGACTCATCACTTTGTAGCTCACTATTCAGGAATGAGAGGGTAGATAGGAGCACATTGCATGGTAGGCCACTATCTTAAACAACGTCATTTGTAGGAATGATAGTATTAAAAATAATCAAGTCATTCTGTGACACTGGAGTATAACTATGGTGATTGGAATAGAGGCACATCACATGGTAGACCGTTATCTTCGATCATTCCAGAGAGATAGAATGTTAAAAAAAGATTAGGTAGTGAATCATCGCATGATATATCACTATCCTGAATGAGTGACAAGTAGGGGCTCATCACATGATAGGCCACTGCTTAATAGAGTATTTTTAATGGGGGTAATTAGCTGGCAATACTCACAATAGGGGTTAAAGAGTTGACTATCAGAGGTAATTATTAATATGATAGTTTTTGTAGATCCGCCATTCTACTGAGGAGAATTTGTGGGAGAATTTGGATGAAATCGACTATCAGGTGTAATCATTAATGTGATAGTTTTTTTGGACCCGCCATCCAGTTGAAGAGGATTGGCGGGTGAGTTTGGAGGGAAGTAAGGAATGAAATCTTTACCTTGATTGACCTCGTAGAAGTTGTAAAAGTTTTAATAGCTTTAATAATGCCGAAGGTCACGTTCTTCAATATTGTTGATGTCAGGTATCATTGCTGCATTCATGGTGTCCGAACCTACAACATTGCTCAGATTGGCAATGATCTCTTTCTATTCAACACGAGCATGTTAGACCTTAGAAGGGGGGGGGGGGGGTTAGGGTCTTATGCTAATCTAATCCGATTTAAATACCAATTAAAATTAATTAACAAGTTATCCTAGCAAGTATGAAATGCAACAATATATATGAACTAGGATAAGCAATATACAATATGATATCCTAGCAAAGAGGCATATAGTGAAATATATGCAAGGATATATAAACAAACACAAGGGGTAAACAATATGAACTAGATAGTGGATGATATAGATAATGAGCTAAATGACAATGGTGATATAAGATATGAACATAATATGAATGAACGCCAAAGCACACTCAAACAAGCAATATGATCACGGAGTTCGGACCTTCCGTCCCACGTCTCCGCTCCCCACTCCAGGGGAGAAATCCACTAACACAATCCGGTTTGGAAGCCGGAACTTCTTCTACACACTCGGTTTTCTAGCTAACCGAAAACTCTACAACTCACACTCTTGCAATCACACTCTACACCAACTAAGTGTTGGACCTAGCCGTGTCTCCCTCAAGTGCTCGGTTACAACCTCTCCCTAGGCACGTCAACCGACGCCACTCCTCTTGGGACGATCCCCGACTCTCACCACACACTCCTCACTCGGTGTACAAGTGTATTACAAAGTGATTCTCACAATAAGCACAAATATGACAAATGATTGTTCTCAAAACAAGGTGAGAACTCAATTAAGCTCACTCTCAATGTCACAAACCCACAACCCTAAATTATACTATGAATGTAAATACAATAAGCTCAAAAGGTTGTGTGTGAACAAAGAGATATAAATCAAAACTAAACTCAATGTAGTTCTAGCTTAATAACAATGATAATCAAATATATAAAAAAGCTAGAAATAGAGTTTAGAAAACTTCTCAATATATCAAGAGTTGGAGGGAGAATAGTTGAATGCCCAAACACCAATAGATGATCTCCTCAAGCTCTTGTAGAATTGAATCACAAAAACAAACTCTCAATTTGCTTAAAAGCTTTTTAAACACACTTAAACCAAACTAAAACCCTTGTTAAAAACTTTATTAAACTTGATTAAAAAACTCTCTTAACTACTTTGAAAAGACATCAGCAATGGGGTATATATACCCACTCAAAGCTCAGCCAAAAACACCCAAAACAAAAGACCAAAAGACCCAGCCAACGGTACAAAAACTAGCCGTTGGAAACAGTAAAAGCCATCGTCGGTCGACATGATTGTAGACATGATAATAAACATGCTATAATGACTGGTTTCGAAAAAGAACTCCCCAAATGAAAAATATCATCATTTTACAAAATAGTTCAAAACATGAAAATATGAGATACTTGAATTTTGATGTTTTGACATAAACCAACTTTTGAAACCTTGTGAAATGTTTTTATAGACTTAGTAAGACATGTATAAACTAATATTGAAGTCTACAAACTAAGTATACAATATTTTCACAAATACAATAGAAAATAAAACCTATGAGTATGTATATGAAAATATATTTGTTTCATATCTATGTAGATAAACCAAATCACAATAATAAATATGAAACATGTAATTTCATATTTATAAACATGAAAACCAAAACTTGTGTTGTATATATATGTGATTACATATATATATACAAGGAAAAATAAAATGTGTGTGTATAGATGCTTAGAGTACTTAACACACATAATATAAATCCTAAACTACATTACCCAAGCAATCTTGATCTTCAATTTAGCTTGACTTGGTACATGTTGCGGATGAAGCTTGAACTTGATCTTTAACTTGAATTGTACGATGCTTCACTCCACAATTCCGCCAACCTCCTTTGGATATGATCGTTGAAGCTCTATTCCATTCATCCTCCATCTGATATCGTCGTTGAAGCGCTATTCCATCCATCCTCCAACTACGTTGTTTGTCTATAATAAATAAGAAAACACAAATACTAGACAAACAACATTAGTGGTAAATTGTTTGTTAAACATCATCAAAATAAGAAGGCCAACAATCTCCCCCTTTTTGATGATGACAAATAATTTACAAAAAGGATATATGCATGAAAGGAAATGAACGTACAATGTATAATATATCATGCATATAAACAAGAAAGAATATACTCACAATATTTCTCCCCCTTTGACAACAGCAAAAAGGGGACAAAGGAATAAGAGAGCGAATGCTCCCCCTATCAATAAGCACGGGTGAGTATCAAACATAAAAAGATATAGGGATTGCTCCCCCTATCAAAATGCCATATGGAATATATGAAATGAATATCATGGCAAACATATGTGAGCATGCATAAATAATATGCCAAAAATCACTCACATCCAAGAGATAATGAGAACACATAATGATATGTTACGATAAATAGGTGTCTCAAAAATACAAGCCTAAAACCATGTATAAAAAATAGATTTATGAAATCAAAAGAGAGAAAACATGAGAATCATGCAAAAAGAGTTTTCGAATGAAAACAAATCAACCAAATGAAATCATAAATCAACTATTTAAACCAAAAATGATGTTTGATCAAAAAAAAATGTAAGACTTGATCAAACCACTCATAGAATACATTATAAAGCACGAATAGATGATCCATTAGCACAAACACATAAATATCATCATATAAGTGAATTATAATGAATTCAAAAGCAACAAATCAAAACACAATTTTTAAGAGAGGCAACAATTATATCAAGCTCTTGAGCTTGTTCCAACCCATATAATCATTTTAGCATCCGGTAAACATGATTTAGGAATAAACACCCAATAAATCCAGAGGGTTATATAAGTGCAAACCTCTCATCAAAGCAAAACCAATAATCATGAAAACAAAAGAATTTAACCAATAAAAGGAATTGTTTTCATAAAAATTTAAAATACATTTTTCAAAACCAAGAAAAAAAATGAAAACACTAAAATTCTTGGTTTAAAAATTATTTTGGCACCCAAGCATTCTTGGTGCTGAAAACACTAAAATTCTTGGTTTAAAAATTATTTTGGCACCCAAGCATTCTTGGTGCCGGATTGTTTAAGGACATGACCACTATCAATAAAGCTCAAAGCCCTTGGGTTATGAACCCATTTGGGCGCATTTAGTGCACGGGTCCGGTCATAACAATAATTATGTGAATGACCCATTCGATTGCAATAAGTGCAATGAAAAGGTTGAAATAATTTGCGTTGACCAAATGGTTGTGCACGGAAAACATTAGAAACATTTGCAAACATGGATGATCTTTTAAAATTGTTTTGCAAATGTGAAACTCTCTTTAAATCAAAACAAAATTTGGCCAAATGACCAAGTCGACCACAAAAATCACATTTGTACACATGGACATGTTTATGATGATCTATATGTGTGTGTACATGCGAATGTGATGAAGAAGCCTTATGAGATGCACAAGAACCATTGATATTAGCATTTTTAGATTTTTGTGCATCATAGCAAAATTTAGATAAATGGCCTTTACGACCACAAATAGAGCATTTGTAAACTTTGCTATACAAGTGTGCATGGTGTGTATGATTCTTAGACCATAAGCTTGTTATGATTATCAATGCATGTGTTTAAGGTTGAATTTAAACAAGATATGCGGTTTTTCACATGATTCAACTCATCATTAGATACAACATCATTGATAATAGAAGTAGAGCATGTATGGTTATTCTTAAAAGAATCAAATTCATTTCTAATGTATTCTACTTCTAGCATGACATTATCTTTCTCATGAGTTAACTTACCAAAGTTTGAAATTAAAGAATCATGATCTAATTTTAATTTTTCATTATTTTCTTTAAGGATCATATTCTCATTAGAAATAGTATCAAACTTAGAAGCTAAAGACTCATGATCGGATTTTAAAATTTCATGCTTGCTTTTAAGATTAATGAAATCATTTTGCAATTTCTTGTAGGCATGCAATAATTTATCACTAGCACAAGCAAGTTCATCATTATGTAAATCATTAATAGATTCGAACTCGCAAACCTCACTAGGGCTATCGCCTAGTACACGTGTGCATGAAGCTCCATATGAACTTGAAGCGGGATCCTCCAAAGCTTGTCGGATCGCCTCCAAGTCTCCTTGATGCGCTTCTATGAATTTCCATAATGTATAAGCGCTATCAAAAGAATCAAGCTTGTTAGACATAAATGAATCAAATGCATTTAATAAAAATTCTAACATAAGCTTGTTCATAATAAACATCTTTTTATCATGTTTGCTCCACTTGGATTTCTCCAACGTGGGCACAATATAAGCACAATCAATGATTTCCCATAAATCGATATTTTTAGATTGAACAAATATTTTGAATCTAAAACACCATTGAGCATAAGGGAAAGCATTGAATTTAGGAGCAATACTAGAATCATAGCCTAAACAAGATGCATCATTCATATCCATAATTTGTAAAAATATGCAAGCAAGATACAAATGCAAACAAAACAAGATTAGCACAAAAATATAACTTGGATCTTTAACTCAAGGCGATTAGACCTTAAATCAAAGAGCACCAAGCTCTGATACCAATTGTTAGACCCTAGAGGGGGGGTGATTAGGGTCTTATGCTAATCTAATCCGATTAAATGCCAATTAAAACTAATTAACAAGTTATCCTAGCAAGTATGAAATACCACAAGATATATGAGCTAGAATAAGCAATATGAACAACAAGATATATCCTAACAAAGAGATATAGGCAATGTATGTGCAAGGATATATAAACAACACAAGGGTAGATAATCTAAACAAGATAGTGGATGATATAGTAATGAGCAATGCACAATGGCGATATAAGATATGAACATAAATGAAAATGAACGCCAAAGCACACTCAAACACAATCAAATGATCACGGAGTTCGGACCTTCCATCCTACGTCTCCGCTCCCCACTCCCGGGGAGAAATCCACTATCAACCGGGTTTTCTACGTTCACCCGAATAACGTTTACACCTCACAGTATCGGTTTTCAACGCTCACCGATCAACGTCACTCCTCACAATCGGTTTTCTAGTTCACCGAAAACTTCACAACACACTCGGTTTCTAGCTCACCGAAAACCTTACAACACTCACAATGTAACAAATATAAATTTGTTCTCTACAATAGATGAGAACACAATGAAAGCACAACTCAAAGTTACAATCACTCAACACCCAACTATACTATGTATGTAAATACTAAAAGCTCAAGTGGGTGTGTGTAACAATGAGATAAAATCAAATCAACTAAACTCAATATAAAACTAGCTTTAATAGAAATGATAATTGACAAATAACAAAAGTTTAAACCCTTGTTAAACTATTTTAAAACCTTCTCTTATATGTTGAAAGATGACAGCAATGGGGTATTTATACCCTCTCAAACTTCAGCCAAAAACCTGAGCAAAAGACAAAAATAGCCCCAAGGCAACGGTCAAAAAACTAGCCGTTGGAAGCAGAAAAATCACTCGTCGGTCGACCGGAAAATTCGTCGGTCGACCGAAAATTTTCATCGGTCGACCGGACCGGTCGACCGACAGGCTTTCTGTCGCCCAGTGAACTTTTGACCTCAGGTTCGGTCGACCGGATCGGTCGACCGAAATCTGACATATGAAAAACATGTTTTGCTGATTTTAAAACACTGTTTAAAAATATCAAATAAATTCCAAAAAATGTAAAACTTTGGGGAATGATTGTAGACATGATAATAAACATGCTATAATGACTGGTTTCGATTCGAAAAAGAACTTCCCAAATGAAAAATATCATCATTTTACAAAATAGTTCAAAACATGAAAATATGAGATACTTGAATTTTGATGTTTTGACATAAACCAACTTTTGAAACTTTGTGAAATGTTTTTATAAACTTAGTAAAACATGTATAAACTGATATTGAAGTCTACAAACTAAGTATATAATATTTTCACAAATACAATAGAAAATGAAACCTATGAGTATGTATATGAAAATATATTTGTTTCATATCTATGTAGATAAACCAAATCACAATAATAAATATGAAACATGTAATTTCATATTTATAAACATGAAAACCAAAACTTGTGTTGTATATATATGTGATTACATATATATACAAGGAAACTAATAAAATGTATGTGTATAGATAATTGAGCTTAGAGTACTTAACACACATAATATAAATCCTAAACTACATTACCCAAGCAATCTTGATCTTCAATTTAGCTTGACTTGGTACACGTTGCGGATGAAGCTTGAACTTGATTTTTAACTTGAATTGTACGATGCTTCACTCCACAATTCCGCCAACCTCCTTTGGATATGATCGTTGAAGCTCTATTCCATCCATCTTCCATCTGATATCATCGTTGAAGCGCTATTCCATCCATCCTCCAACTACGTTGTTTGTCTATAATAAATAAGAAAACACAAATACTAGACAAATAACATTAGTGATAAATTGTTTGTTAAACATCATCAAAACAAGAAGGCCAACAGAGCATAATAGTCCTCATTAATCTTGAAAACTTTTGCGAGGAAGAGGCCGGTATATAAGAAGCCTATGGGTAGTATTTTTTTAGAAATTTACCATTGATAGGCATCATGATCTTGTCACCATCTTGATTGATTAGGCGATATGCTCTATTTGGATAGACCATTTCTACTACAAATGGTCCTTCCCATTTTGGTTCGAACTTGCCTTTCTTTTTGGAGTTTAAAATATTAGATGTCGGACAGTGAGAACCAGGTCACCTTCCTTGAAAATACGGTGTTGACTTTCTTGTTAAACGCTTTGGAGATTCGAGCCTGGTAAAACTCGATATGCTATTGAGCTTGTAGTCGCTTTTCATCTAGTGCTTCAAGTTCTTCAAGGCGTCGATGATGATTTTATTTAGTTGTCATACCAGTCGCAAGTGCTATCCGAAGGGATGGAATCTACACTTCTAATGGAAAGACGGCTTCACATTCGTATACCAAGGAGTATGGCGTAGTATCTGTTGGCGTACAAACTGTCGTGTGATATTCCCATAAACTTTGACCCAATTTCTCATCCCAGTCTCGCTTGCTTGTGGAGACTAACTTGGTGATAATTTTGATGATAGTCTTATTGACAGCTTCTGCTTGTCTATTCGCAGCAAGGTTATAGGCTGTTAATGCCAAGTTTCTAATTCTGAACTTGTCACAGAATCGTGTGAAGGCCTGGCTTACAAACTAGGGTCCGTTGTCATGGATGATGCGTCTTGGGATACCATACCTATATATGATGTCATGTCTGATAAACTTGGCCACATAACTTATTTTGACTTCTCTCTATGGAATTTCTTCAGCGTATTTAGAAAAGTAGTCGATTATCTCCAGGATGAAGTGATGTCCTTTCGCCGAAGGTTGGGAAATCGGCCTAATGATGTCCATATCCTCTGTTTCAAATAGCCATGAAATGGCTGAAGGATGCAGATTCTCCGACGGCTGATACATGTAATTGGTATGTATTTGGCATGCGTGACATCACTTGGCGTAGGCAACAACGTCGCTGATCATATTTGGCCAGTATTAACCAAGCCTACACAGTCGGTCCCACAATTTAGGTATTGGCTGGTGGCTCCACAGATGCCTTCATGGGCTTCTTTGAGGGCTTCTTCTACTTCCTTGTTCGACAAACAGCGAAGCAGCAATCCGTCGTACGACCTTCTGTACAAGGTCTGTGACTGGGAATTGTAGTAGATTCTTAGCGCTCATCTACGAACAAATTCTCTTTCTTTAACATCTTCAGGGAGTAAGCCATATAAAACGTAGTCGATGATTGGGAATCGCCAATCCCTGGGTTCGAATGCCTTGGTCTTTTAATTGACCGCGTTGACTTGCGATGCATATTTTGGTCGGAACAGTTGTCTACTGGCTACATTAACTCACTGAGTAGTTCCTTCGTGCAGAGCTAGTGTAGTTGCAAGTGTCAGGGCATCGACATATGTATTCTTGAGGCGAGGCACATGATCAATGTAGAATCCTTCAAAATAATTAGCCAATGTGATGGCCGCTTTGTGATAAGGGACCAGATCCTCATGTCTGACTTCAAACTCCTCTTTTAGCTGGTTGATGACGAGTTTCAAATCGTCATATGCTTCTAGGTGTTTTACCCCTAGATTCTTGGCTAGGCCGAGACTAATTAGCAAAGCGTTATACTCAGCTATATTGTTAGAATATGGCTTCATCAGAGAGAAGGCTCGAGGTAGTACATGGTTTTGTGGAGAAACCAAGACTATCCCCACTCCAGCGACAATTGTAGCTTTAGGGCTTATTCTTGATGCGCTGTCGAAGAATAGCTACCATACATATTCTTTCTAGACCACATTGGCTTCACAGGTCTCATCCGGCATATCTTGGTATAAGTCGACCCTTCCCTCTAAGGGGTGGTTGGCAAGAAGATTGCAGACAGCTTGACCTTTTACCGCCTTTTGTGGCATTAAGTATATGTCACACTGGGATAACAACAATGTCCATCTCGCAAGTCGTCAGTTCAATACTCCAGGTTGCGTCATGAATACCTATATCAAATTGACTTTAGAGATGACATATATGGTCTGCCCAACCAAATTGTGTCACATCTTCTGGATTGCGAAGACCAAGGCCAAACATTCCTTCTCGACGGGAGGATAGTGGTGTTCAGCTCCTGATTAAGTCCTACTGAGATAGTAAATGGCTTGTTCATGATCATTATTATCGTCTTGCGCAAGAAGTCCTCCTAAGGCATGCTCCGTAGCTCGGATATACACTAAGAATAGCTTCACTGATTTTGGTGCGATCAATACAGGAGGACTAGAGAGATATAGTTTGATCTCATCAAATGCCTTCTGGCATGCCTCATCCCAAATAAATGATACGCCTTTTTTCATGAGTTTCGAGAATGGCTGACACCTGCTGGACAAGTTAGAAATGAACCTATGAATGTAAGCCAGACAACCCTATAAACCGCGTAGCTCTTTAAGATTCTGGGGAGGCGGAAGCTCATGAATGGCTTTGACTTTGTCTGGGTCAAGGTAGATTCCATTAGTTGTGACCACGAATTCAAGAAATTTGCCACAAGCCATTCCCAGGAAGAACTTGGTTGGGTTCATCCTTAACTGGTGTGATGGCATTAGATTGAACATTGTCTTCAAGTCATGAAGATGATCATCTTTGCTATGGCTTTTAACGACCAAGTCATCAACATAGCACTCTACCATCTTCCATAGGTATTCCCAGAAAATAGTAGTCATAGCACATTGATACGTGGCAACGACGTTCTTCAATCAGAAGGGCATTACCGTATAACAGTATATCCCTGAGGGTTTTTGGAATAAAGTATGTTTCTCATCCTCAAGATACATCTTGATTTGGTTATACCCTGAGAATCCATCCATGAATGACATCCTTTCAAACCAGCACGTATTATCAATGATGACGTCTGTAATGGGTAAGGGGAAATCATCTTTTGGGCATGCTAAGTTTAAGTCGCGGAAGTCGATACAAACTCGAATCTTCCCGTTCTTTTTCAGAACTGGAACGATATTGGTCACCCAATCCAGGTGTTGTTCTTCTCGGATAAACCCTGAATCAATGAGCTTCTAGACTTCGGCTTTGATTACCTCCATGATCTGTGGACGGAATCTCCGTTGCTTTTGCTTGACAGGTTTGGCATCTGGTTTAATATTGAGGTGGTGTATAACCACCCGAGGATCAAGATCGGGCATGTCCTCAAAGTTCCAGGCAAAGACATTAATATACTCATATACAAGAGTAATGCGATCTTCCTTTTCTTCAGATGACAAGCTATCACTTATGAATATGAGCTTCGGATTAGATTTATCTCCCATGTTCACCTAAATTACCTTGTCGTCAGTAGGAGGCTTGTGTTGTTCAAAGTGGGTTTCCCACTGTATGCCGAGTTGGCAACTCAATTGATCCTCGAATAATGGTAATTGATCACCCTCTTAAGCTTCACTTGGCTGAGTTGAGGTCATGTTAGACATAAGTGTTTGGGGAGAAAATTAGTTTCTTCATTGAAGTACTCATTACAACTTCAGTCGTTACAATAAAAATATAAAAAGATAGTCTTTTTATAAGACTTTTACACAATGAAAATACAATTCTCGTCAAACAGCATAGAGATCGTTTATCAGTCTTCTGCTTACGTGGGATCATGGCCTGTGACGGGGACGTTGATATCTGTGGACTACAAACGATTATCAGATCCAGAGCTTCGTCGATTTGCGAAGGAATCAAGAAGTCGAAGCGCTTATCTCGACAACAGCGAGATAATTGCTCTTCTTAAGATCATCACAACAGGGTAATCTTAAGGGACGAACTGGGCTGCAGATCCGACGAACTCCTCTTCTTTATACCGAAGAATCCGCTAAAGTCTCCTCCTCTCTGAAATTCGTGGCTCTTCAGTCCTCAATTCAGCAGGGCTTCGACGACGCTCGAAAATTCTAGATCCGAAAAAATGAAGGCCCTGGGACTGTATTTATAGGCTTCAGGACACCTGTGTTCGGATAAGAATGGCCAATTCCCTCTTATCTTCAGTTGAAACCACTTAACCACATTATCAGATCAGTTGGAGCAAATCCAGGCGGTTAACGATCGAAAAAAACTGCTGAAAACAACCAAAATCAGCATTTTCGTGTTGCAGGCACTTATGAGTGTCTTGGCGTGGCCGAGACACTTACAAGTAT
>NC_033795.1:19021344-19028441 GCF_001876935.1 Asparagus officinalis | reverse complement strand
ACACTTAGGAGTGTCTTGGCTTAGCCGAGACACTTATAAGTGTCTTGGCCAAGCAAAGACACCTCGTGGTGTCTCGGTTTGGTTTTTTTTTTATTTTGGTACGTCGAGTTTGTTTCCACCGCATATTCGTCGTCCGGACTCGGAATTACACGGTTCAAGATGCGTCGGAAAGCCGACGAGGAGATCTACGGGGTTCCATGATTGAATCATATATGGAGTAAACGACGCGGGGCTCCTAATCAGCTCTTATTTCTGTTATTCCAAAGTTCTGTTGCTTCGTATGATCCGTCGACTCACTTCATGCGTTTGTCGTTGTCAAATAAGCTTCTGTAACTCTAATAGTGACGTTCATCGTCTTCTCCCTATCTCGAGCCACATGTGAGGACCTATGGATAATTTTTAACACCTACAGATACCCCCTCCAAAGTATTTCAGTCTCGTTTCTTTTATAGATGAGCCTGAAATACTTTGGATATGATCGGTCTAACCTTCAGTCAGTATAAAAGGACCTGTAATTAGCTTTGATTATTAACTCCTTCGATTTTTGATCTATTCGATATTTTGACGAATAGCTGAAGTTCTCTCGGCGCTACGTTTATCGTCTGGCCGTCGTCGAAGTCTTGAATCAAAACTGGTGAGTTGATTTTGGCTCGTATCGTTGAGTTGACTTTGAACTGACTATCTCCATCACGATATATTAATTCGCATTGACTTTCATTGCAACGCATTGACTAGCGTTGACCTAGGGTTATGCGTTGACCGGCGTTGATCTAGGGTCTCGGATCGCCCGACGTTAACATAGTTTATACTCATACGTTTGCTGGAGTATACATAGTTTAAGCTTTTAAGGTATTGGAGCATGGCGGTCCCAAGTGTCGGGGCTGCCGGACCAACTATTAAAGTTATTTCGTCTGCAGGTATGGATCTTATCCTGAAGTTGTCGGATGCACAAGCCACGAGACCAACTAATGAAGTTGGTGCGTCAATGACTATCGCGTTTATAGGATTTTTAGCAAATCCTCAGTCATCAACGGGTTTGATGAGCCTTTACCGACTATCGTTTGAGTCGGGCTAGCATGCAGATTGTTTAAATCCGTTCTGCATGTAACGTTGTGCTAAAAGAGTTAACTCCTTTAGTGCTATGATATTGAATACGTAGACTTCGTCTTTCATACGGGAATAGACTACCCGGTGACGTGTGTTAGACGCTGATTTAGGATTTTTGGCCAATCCTCAGCCATCAACGGATTTGATGTGTCTTTACCGATTACCGTTTGAGTCGGACTTGTATGCAGATTGTTTAAGTCCGTTCCGCATATGACGTTGTGCTAAGAGAGTTAACTCTCTTAGTGCTATGATATTGAATATATAGACTTCGTCTTTTTTACGGGAATAGACTACCCGACAACGCGTGTTAGGCGCTGACTTATTGCTACTTATGCTTCAGGATAAAATTCTCCATACTAGAATTCGGATGTCTTCTTCAATCGGTGAAAGACTAAACCGGCAACATGTGTTAGGCGTTGACTTATCCCTACCTAGGATTCAGGATAAAATTCCCCAGACTAGAATTCTAGTGTCTTCTTCAATCGGTGAAAGACTAAACCGGCAACGCGTGTTAGGCGTTAACTTATCCCTACTTAGGATTCGGGATAAAATTCCCCGCGCGTGTGAAGTACGGATTTTAGTGTTATTAATAACAACCTGCCATACTGTCGAATATGTAGGCTTTTGTCCTTTTTACGGTCAAGGACTAACCGGCAACGCGTGTTAGGTACTGACTTATCCCTACTTAGACTTTGTGATAAAATTCCCCAGACTGGAATTCTGGTGTCTTCTTCAATTGGTGAAAGACTAAACCGATAACGTGTGTTAGGCGTTGACTTATCCCTACTTAGGATTCGGGATAAAATTCCCCAGACTGGAATTCTGGTGTCTTCTTTAATCGGTGAAAGACTAAACCGCAATGCGTATTAGGCGTTGACTTATCCCTACTTAGGATTCGGGATAAAATTCCACGCGCGTGTGAAACACGGATTTTGGTGTTATTAATAACAACCTGCCACAATGTCAAATATGTAGGCTTTTTACGGTCAAGGACTAACCGGCAACGCGTGTTAGGCATTGACTTATCCCTACTTAGGCTTCGGGATAAAATTTCCTAGACTGGAATTATGGTGTGTTCTTCAATCGGTGAAAGACTAAACCGGTAACGCGTGTTAGGCGTTGACTTATCCCTACTTAGGATTCGGGATAAAATTCCCCATACTAGAATTCTAGTATCTTCTTTAATCGGTGAAAGACTAAACCGGCAACACGTGTTAGACGTTAACTTATCCCTACTTAGGATTCGGGATAAAATTAACACGGATTTTGGTGTTATTAATAACAACCTGCCATAATGTCGAATATGTGGGATTTTGTCATTTTTACGGTCAAGGACTAACCGACAACGCGTGTTAGGCACTGACTTATCCCTACTTAGGCTTCGGGATAAAATTTCCCAGACTGAAATTCTGGTGTCTCCTTCAATTGGTGAAAGACTAAACCGGCAACGCGTGTTAGGCGTTGACTCATCTCTACTTAGGATTCGGGATAAAATCCCCCACTCGTGTGAAGTACGGGTTTTGGTGTTATTAATAACAACCTGCCACAATGTCAAATATGTGGACTTTTGTCCTTTTTACGCTTAAGGACTAACTAACAACGCGTGTTAGGCGCTGACTTATCCCTACTTAGGCTTCGGGATAAAATTCCCCGTTCATGAAGTACACGGATTTGGAGTTGAGAATAGCGGTGCCTTCTCTTGGGACAAAGACGGACCCAGAATGGTAGGGGAAGAATTTTATATTCTATCTCCTAAAACTGAAGAGGAAGAATTTTATATTCTTTTCAGTTGCAAAGGAGACTCGAAGTCGGATCTCCACCTTAAGAATCCGAAAAGGTGAAACTAGGAGTGGGATCTCCACTCCGAGAATCTGAAAGATTCAGATAACCCTAACTTTTATAGGATTGGTTACCTGATTCAAAAATGAAATTCCGACTCCAGTCCTAACTTTTATAGGTTTGACCGAAGGGGAAAGAGTGAAAGCCTTTCGTTCATCGAAATGGAATTCTGATTTTGGCCCTAACTGTCTACAGGTTTGACCGAGCAGACAGTAGGAGTGGGAGTACAAATCACAGTAGGAGTGTTGACTTGTACAAGTCACTTAGAGGGGGTTCCTGGTGTTAAGTGACAAATACTTAACACGGAGGAGTTCGACAATCGTCAATGATCAGGATATTAAAATTCCAAATATTATGTCTGGAATTTAACAATAGGAATGTTAAGTGCACAAACACATTGGAAGTTTGAGTGGATTCCACCGAAAGGAATTTTGATGGTTCCATCATTAATTAGTCTGATCGGTGGGGATTTTGTGGTGGAAGACTGTGAGTCGTCAAACACCAAGGGGAGTTTTGTGAGGGAAGATTGATCCAACGAAGTAATCGAATCTCGTCTCAGAAAAAGAGTGTTCGGAAATTACCGTGGGGGTTTAGTATTTATCACTTTGTTTGTAATGATTGGGTTATCCCTAAGAATACACTATATAGAATTCTCTCGGGAACTTCCCGTTACATGAATTATCCACCCCCAGCTTCCTTCGCGAAACTGGGTCTAACATTGTACTCAGTAGCATGACCGGGTTATCCTTAAGAATACCAGGCATGACACTCTCCAGGAACTTCCCATGAAAGAAAGGAAACAGTTTAGACTCATATACCTATTAGAGTGTCGAGGAGCAGTTTATACTCGTATACTCTTCGGAGTAGTGCACCGTCATTCGGTTTATTCTAGCTTTATGGTGCCAGAGTTGATTAGAGCTTGAATCTTGTTCTTTAGACCGAAACAAACCTCAGTAGGATGGAGAACCCTCCTATGGTACGCACAGTAGTTTGGGTCCGTAACCCTCTTAGCTCCCTCCTGATCTTTAATAGGTGGTAGCTCAATCTCATCGTTATTTAGGAGGTACTCGAAAATATCCGAAACTTCCTCATCATTGAAAGAGTACTCTTTTTAGAGTCTCGGATCTGAAGCCCTTTGCTGCTTTTGAGGTTGTTGTTGTGACGTCTGATTATTATCACTAGCAACCGCAGGCATTGACTATTGGCTTCTTTCGATCTTCTTCCTTCCGAGGAAGCGTTCGGCTTGTTCACCGCGCATCTTTAAATCTTTCCAAGTCTTGGACGGGTTTAATCCCATAACTCCCAACACGTCCAAAGAAAGGTTGTTGTGGTAAGTTTGCAGGATAAATTCCTCCGTGATCGGATCTCGGCAATTTATCGCCTTATTCCGGAAGCGTTTAACAAAGTCGGCGACTATTTCTCCGTCTTTTTGCTTCTCATTGAAGAGTGTCCTGATGGATACCTCGGCGTCGTCATCAAAGAAGTTGTCGAGGAATGAGCTCTCCATATCGTCCCAGCTATTGATGCTCCCCGGCTTAAGACGACGATACCAATCGAAGGCAGGCCCGCGAAGGGTGCCAACGAATGACCGAACTATTAATGCTTTATTGCCGGATATCATGCCCAAGTGGGACTTGAAGTAGATCAAATGTTGAGTGGGCGAGCCCTTTCCATCAAACGGCGTAAAGTTGATCAGGTTGAATTTGGTCGAATACGGGATCGACTCCCACTCTCTCGGGTAAGGACACGGAATGACGGTCTTCTTTACCTCTCGAGCAGACATCAAAGCGTTGATTTTGCTCTCGAGATCCTTCATCTCTTCATCCTCATCTGGATCATGCTTTGGACGATTTCTGAGAGAAACAACGGGACCACCCCCAGCGTTGTTATCTTCGGTTGGATCACCCCCAGCGTTAATGTTGTCGGGAGGGATATTAATATTGATAGTCTCATCCGGTTCTGGATCACTATCTATTATATTGACTTGTTCTACTGCAACGTTACGATGATGAGGGTTTCGACGTTAGTTCCCACAGTAATCTTATCCAACTGCACCACGATCATTTCCTCAGAGAGAATGACCTCTCCCACTGTGGTCGTCATCTTCTGTAGGGTCTCAAAAAAGACGATGCGACTGGTTCTTCAACTGCTTGGTCATAAGAAGAGATTCTATCGCCTGGTAGGAATCTTTTTATAGTCATTCTTCTTCAAGTACAGAAGAGGAGAAGATTGATTCGACTTTTCTTTTTTAACGTGGATTCAATATGGCGATGAGATGCCTCGCTCGATACTCATGCCAAGCTTACTTCTCATTGATGATCAAAGCAAGATTGCTTTAACCCGAGGAGGAAATAGCCTCTGTCGAGTGCTTTAGCTACTTGCGACTACTGTTTGGCTCTTGACGTGCGTGTGTCTAATTTTTTTGCTTGGGTCTCCTAAAGTCCCTTTTTCATAGTTGTTCACGACTATTTATAGGTGCTCAGTGTATAACTGACATTAAGATCATGGGATCATGAGTGTAACTGACTCCTTGGATTTAGCCCACGTGGGCTGACTAGGTCTTCATGACCGTTAGCCTCCTGGCGTCGAGCTTCATTTGATGGGACGAGCCTCGCTGTGTGGTGAGGTTCATCTGATAAGACGAGCCTTACTATGTGGCGAGGTTTGTTTGACAAGGAAAGTTTGGCTGCGTGGCAAACTTCGTCTTTGATGATCGAACCTCGCTGCATGGTGAGCCTAATCTTTTGGGGAGAGTCTTGCTACTTGGCAAGGTTCGTATCTCTGGATGAACTTCTTCTGACGAACTTCATATTCTGATTAGCCTTCATTTTTCAAAGGAGCTTTTTCTCCAATGATGAGCTCCGTCTTCAATAACGAGCTTCATATTCAATGACGAGTTTCGTCTTCTAAATGATAAAGAGTTGAGAGCTTCGTCCCTAGGCGAATCTCACCTTCAACGACGAACTTCGTCATGCTAGTAGCGAGCTTCAACACTCTTTTGTTTCTTGGCATTTTTTAGTGCCTCCATGTTCATAAGTAATGAACCACCAGTGTCATTTCTTTCTCTCACACCATATACCTCCGCCCAGTGTCATGTAGCTTCTGACTCCTATAAGTGACGGGGTGTCCCTCCCGCATCAACACCCCACCAATAGCATAATCGCTTGCGTCGGTGTGAACCTCAAATGGCTTGCTGAAGTTGGAGAGTATGAGAACTAGCTCTTCCATCATCACCTTTTTCAACACCTTGAAAGCCTTCCTTCACTTGGGGTCCTAATCCCATGTCTGGTTCTTCTTTAGCAAGTTGGTCAATGGAGCTGCTAAAAAGCTAAGTAACCCTTGATGAACTGTGGGTAGTAGTTCACCAAGCCTAAGAATGACCATATCTCCGTTGCCTTCTTAGGTGGTTCCCACTTGTTAATGACTCGAATCTTGGCTTGATTCATATTGATCTTGCCTCTCCCGATGATGTGCCTAAGGAATGCCACCTCTTCCTATGTGAAGGAGCATTTCTCCCTCTTGACATACATTTCATTGTTCTTTAAAGCTTGGAACACCTTCGGCAAATGCTCCTTGTATTCCTCCATGGTCCGCTTGTAGACTATGATATCATCCAAGTAAACCACCACAAATCGGTCTAGAAAGGCCTCTAGGACCTTTTTCATCATAGTACAAAAAGTAGCTGGTGCATTTGTTAGTCCAAACGACTTAACTAGGAATTTGTATGAGCCATACTGAGTAACGCATGCTATTTTTGGTTCATCTCCTTCCACAATCCCCACCTGATAGTAGCCCGGTCTAATGTCCAGCTTAGTAAACTACCTTGCTTGTCTCAATCTATCGAACAAGCCTACCACCAATAGTATAAGATACTTGTTCTTCACCATGATCTTGTTCAATGCCCTGTAATCAATGCATAGCTGCAACAAGCCATCATTCTTCTTCTGGAACAAGACTAGTGCACTTTAAGGAGCCTTTGATGGTCGGATGTAGCCTCCATCTAAGAATTCCTTTAGGTGATTTTGAAGCTCCTCTAACTTCGGTGGTACTATACAATAAGGGACTGTAGCCAGTGGTTGAGCTCTTAACTCAACCTCGATCTTATGATCCACTTTCCTCCTAGGTGGTAGCTTACTAGGAAGCTTGGCTAG
>NC_033795.1:19005006-19021334 GCF_001876935.1 Asparagus officinalis | reverse complement strand
GCCAAGATAGCCTGAATCTCCTGTGGGACTTCATCCTCCATAGGTCAGTCTTCCTCCACCTTAAGCATAGCGATGAACGTCAATGCCTATATGCCAATGCCCTTAGGAATCTGTAAGGCTGAAAGGACTTTGCTCTCTCTCTCTCTCTCTCTCTCTCTCTCTCTCTCTCTCTCTCTCTCTCTCTCTCTCTCTCTCTCGATTGGGACTATGCATGGCTTGCCCTCCAATAAATACATAGTGTTGGTGTAAGGGACTAGAACAGCGTTGGTCTTGCCTAAGAATTCCAACCTCATGACCACCTCAAAGTTATCAACCATCATGACCGTGAGGTCTTATTGGCCATGCCATTCACCTATGCTCACATCCACATTGTGAGCTATACCGATACAGGGTGTGGGCTACGAGTTCACTGCCTTGATGATGCCATCTGATTTTGACACCACGAGTCCTAGCTTCATTGTTGCAACATCTAAGACAAGAAGAGAGGAAGCACTAGTATCGAGCAAGGCTTTAAAGGTCTTACCCACAATGGTTGTCTCCATGAACATTGGTCCCTTCGGCCGCTTGTCTACCTTGGCACGAATGGTGTTCAGGAGAACTTAGCTGAGACTGATCCTGCTACTTCTCCTCTTCCCGTTGAACCATCACAATAATGTTGGCCCAATTTGATTAGTCCATAGCGTTGTGTGGTCCTTCACAAAAGTAGCACGATATCCGCAGAGGGTCTCCATTAGACTTGAACTTATCAAAGAACTTTCCCTTCGATAAGGGTAGCTTTGGTGGGACTTCTTTGTTGGATTGTTTCTCCTTCTCTCCTCACTTTTAACTGACTTGCCGCCATTTTTGTCTTTGTCCTTAGGCTTGGATGAGTCTCTCTTCTTGAACTCGATTAGATACGTAGCCACAGCCATCACTTGTGCAAGGATCTAAACGCCTTGTCTTTGTAGCTCCATCTTAGCCCACCCAGCTAGGCCATCCATGAACAAGAAGAGAGAGAGTCTTTCTAGCTCATGTTTGGGATCTCCAACAATAGTTTTGAGAACTCTTTGACATAGTCCCTAATGGTGTCTTTTTGTGTAAGGCAATAAACCTTACCCCGAGCCACATTCTTAGCATTCTCCTGATAAATTTGGTTCTTGATCTAGGTCTTGAGCTCTTCACAAGTGTTGATGGTGCATGAGCCATGTCGAATGTCATCACACCGTCTACACCACCATAGTGTAGCAACGTCTTAAAGGTAGAGTGGTGCTATCTTTAGCTTGGACCCATCATCTATGCAACCAACAACATCAAAGTTCTAGTACAAGTTCCGCAAGTAGTTATCTAGCTCTCGTGTATTCTGAGTTCCACATAGGGCTTACGTTTGGGCACCTCCATCCTCGTCCTGAGCATTGGCATGACGATTCCCTCATTCGCCATAGTCACCTTGCATTGGCTGAACTTGCCCTTGGGCTCTTCCAATGCCTTGGTAAGTCTCTCCACTTGACCCTCTAGGTTCATATTCCGGGCCTCAAGGGTAGTGGTTAGTTGCTCTCACAAATTGACAGTAGAATTTAAGGCTAGCCACATCTCTTCCCAGAGCTCATTCCCCATGGACTTGATCTTTTTGATGCGTTCCTCCTTAGTCTCAAGCTGATCCCTCGAATTAGTCACGGTGAGTTCCACCTTACTCAATCGTGCCTACAACGTCGTCAGTGCATCACGGGTATGCCCCTTTGGACCAGGGCCTTCTCCAGATTGGTGCCACCCTTAATCACATTTTGCTCGTTGATCACATCAAAGATAGTCATCTCCCACGAACCGAATCCACTCTGATAGCAACTGTCACGGGCGCTTTGTTTTAGCACACAAGTTATCCTTTTCGTGCAGCACTTAGCTCACTCTCGGCTCACTAGAATGGCTAAGTTTAGCCTACCGAACCGAGCACTCAAGAAAGTAAGGGAACTTTTAAGAGGAACTAGAATTTTATTATTCAAAACTTGCTTGGTTATAAATGATCTCCCCTTGGCCTCCTTATATAGGGGAGGTTCCCGTTACATAATGGCCTTGATTTCTCTTCTAGAGAAATCTTTACATCCAATGACCAACATTGATTTTCTAGAGAATTCTATGCAAATATCTCATTTAAAAAGAATATACAAGAAAATACAAGAACATTCTAGAGTGAGATTGATGTGGTGCTTATGTGAGGACTGATTTGGTGAGAGAAAAAACAGTCAGTGACAATGACATATCCAACTTAATAACCAACCACCCTTGCTCCCATCACTTTTGAACTAGCTTATAGAGACTGTTTGATTCATAGATTGTATTTTGATGCATGCCATGGATCTTAAAAAATCCATGATCAAAAGCCTGTGTGTTTACAATGAATAATAAAGATGATTTGCATGAAGGATATTAGTGTTCAACAAATTTTTTGTTTAGTTATACATAAAGTTTTTTTTGAGGAAATTTGGGTTGGATGCACAATTTTAAAAAGTTATATTTGATGCATTTATTCTACTTGGCAACCCGAAATTCATAGTGTGAACAATAACAATTAAACAATGTATTTAATAAAAATCCATGATTTTATACTCGTAAAGTCCCGTGTTCAAGCAAAATTCTCAGCAAATGCATGCAAGTAAATAAATGGTCCTTTGTATGCTCTACACTATTTTTTGAAGTACAATTAGGCTTTGGTGCAATTTAGTTTTGCTTTTTTCAATTAAAACTGAGTTAGGACTGATATTTTGATGTCTTTGTTTTTCTTCCCTCCCTCTAGTATTTTTTGGACCAGACACGATTCAGTTATTTCGAAACATTTGTTGGATTTGTCCAAATCTAATTATCGACCAAAATCAGACGAGATTACAACTAGATTAGATACAAATAATGAAAAACTAATTAAGAGTGTGACTTGGATCAAAATTGATCTCATTAACTTCGTCAAACTGATCGATCCTCGCTCTCTTATTTCAGGAACGACATACATGCAAGACAGGATCATACAGCTCAGCGCCCCAGTAAAGAACATGACAGTCCAGCCGTTGACTTGTCATCGTCAACAGCCGAACAAAAAACAAAGATAGCACTAGCTGCTCTTCTGAAGTCTCTACTGATCACTTCAACGTCCAGTCCTCGTGAGTACTGACTGAGTCATGCATGACACAAACCAGGATTTGGGTAACGTGTCTTCCCCTATATAAGTCCCTAGATAACATTGGTATCCGTATGTCTATTTCCAGCCTATGTAAATTCTACTTTAGAGCAGGATTTTGATAAATTCATTTAATGATAAACTTAACAAATAAAACTAGTTAAATTATTCTAAAATTCGCATGTAATTATCGCATAAGAATTTTCAGAAAAAAATTCTTACATCTGTATAACTCTAGATATTATATTTTAAAAACAACCACCACCACCTTGGATAAGTACCACCCCCACCCCCACAAAAAAAAACTGATAACTCTTTAATTTAAGATTTTATAAAAAAAGATCCCTAACAAAATTAATTGCAAATCTTTCCATGTGTGTAAAATTACGCAATGAGATGTTCCATCCAGTGAAATTATGGTTCACAGGAAGCCATCCTCAAAGAATCTTAAAGTTAAACAAGATTTTGTGCAAAAGTCCAAAGTTAAAGGAGATTATCCGTTAATCGTTCAAAGTTATGAGAGGTTTTCTGATATCAAGCCTTAAAAAAACCCCTAATAATCACTGAAGATGAAGTAATCTCGAAACATGTCAGAAGAGAGTCAAAGGGACTGAACCATGCATCTCAGTGTTTTTGTTGTGCAGGAGACAAAGACATGAGCATGTGCATCGTGCGTTGTGATTGTGATGTACATGTGCATGTGCAGCGAGGGCTGCATGTGTGCACACACAATATCCACCCATACTTTATTCGGCAATGGCGAGTGGAGGGTGGACCCCACGACAGCTGAGGTGCGGGTAACCATTTTGTTTGTTTCTCGGGTCATGTGAAAGACGTTGCTGAGGCCTGACCGAAAGCCTATAACACAAGTGCGCGACAACGAAAATTAATATTAGCGCGCATGCAATATTATTTATTTTATGCATCTATAAATAATGATCCCAAACTCACCACTCACATCAATATCCACATTCATTATATTCCTTCCCAAATAAAAAAAAACCACAACCATGAAGCGCATCTCCTCTTTCCATAGCCTTATTATTCTTGTGGTTTCAGCGGTTGTTCTCAGCTCTCTCTTCGTGATCACCAAGACCGCTGCTTCTCGCGTTTCAATTGCAAAACCCAGTTATATCCCTTCTGCTGTTCATAATACTGCGCAGTATCACTCTGAACAAGGTAATTCATGAAGCTCGATCTGCTCATAATTAATTAGTTTGCAATTCTCTATATTATTATATATGTACTGTTTCTCAGTAATGTATTTATTTTTGGTTAATGACATGAAGGAAAAGATCAGGCATTACAGGCTGAGATGGAAGGATATGACTCTTTGGATGTAAATATATACTTCACCCTTCTATCACATTAATTTAATTATTTAATTTGCTTTTACTGATTTTATTATGGTACAAATTAATATACTTGCAGTTGATGGGACCGGAACATTGTGATGATGGAGACGAGGAGTGCTTGAGGAGGCGGATGACATCTGAAGCTCATTTGGACTACATCTACACACAGCACCACAAACCATGAAGCTGGTATTTGGAGTTTTAATTATTTTCTACCCGAAGAGAAAGACTAGCTAGTATCTACTTATATAACGTGATGGGATCATCAAGGGGATGTTATGATACCACTAATAGATATGTAATGGTTGTGAGTAATCTTGTCACAGGACCCAAGCCTTATATATTATTATATGTAATTAATCAGTAATAACTTTGTCTTTTTTTCTTTCTTTTTTTTTATTATCGCAACTTTTTCTTCTTTTTTTTTTTATTTCTCAACCATCATCAAAGTAGTAGTACATCTTATGTGGTCTTGGTACCAATTAGTAATATAGTACATATTTAATTAATTACCTTATATTATTTGTCGGACTTTTCATATTATCATTCCGGTGTGTGTGGTGTGCGTGCACGACACAAATTAGTGAAGGAATGTTGTAGTTGACTTGTCCAGACAATGAATGATATATGCTAGTTCTTCTTTTAAATTCTTGTGATCAAGTGTGAGAGAGATCTATATTTTTTTTCAAAATACAGTGGTGCCTCTAGGATGTTTAGAAAGTTGCGTCATTATGTAATTAATTGTGAGGAGAAAATTAGTCCCTCAAATCTTCATATTAGAGATATTAGTCCTCCAAATCTTTTAAATGTATTTAAATTAGTACCTCTAGTTAGTATCAGGTTAAAATATTTGCGGGACTAATTTCATAACACTTATCATATTTAGGGGACTAATTTTAAAATATGAAGATTTGTGGACTAATTGCAAAATAGTTAAAACTTGGAGAGAATAATTTTAAAACATTTTGGAGGACTAATTACGGACTATTAAAGATTTAGGGGGACTAATGGAAAAGCCAAGTTTTATAATTGAGTTGCAGGGTAGTTTTGGTTGGATGAGAAGTATGAGATTAATAATTCGGTGGGATCTTGTTGTTTTATTGGTGGGTCAGCTATGGGAGTATTGTTTCTATCAGAACCACCACATGCGAGCGAGTGGATCTACTCGATGTGCCAAACAGGAGGCGAATTGATGTGGCTCAGCATGCAGGTTGTTTTGATAGGATGCGTGGTCCAACTATTAGATTAGTGGGTGTTAAATGTGGTTGGGATCTTCTCCTCCTTAATCAAAGTGGTGTCACTATGATCAAAATATGGTCACTTTGATCAAAATATGGGACTCAAAAAGGGATATTTAATATATAATATAGATAGATATTCTATATGTTGATTTGTCGTCTCTTCGTGCATATCAATCTTTGTGCACAATGGACATATATCTACATATTTTAAACATAAAAATATATAGATGGGTTCGTTATCTTGAATGATATGAGTAATGAAATCAATCCATACAACGATCCATACAAATCACGCTTCTTTGTTGAAAGATACAAAAGCATATGACAGGAAGGAACCAGTGAACACCAAGCCATAACTTCGAATGAGAAGCCCTCTCCCTCTCTTCTCTTTCTCTCTCAGATCTTGATAACATTGTTGACTTGCATGCTCAGATTTTTGTTTCCACTCTTTTATGCTCGTCAACGCCGACGGTATTATGATGAAAGTTGGTGAATACTGTAAAGTCATCGACCAACTCACAAGGAGACCAATTTATTATCATTCTGAACAAGTGTAAAAAGCACCTGCATGCTTTATGTCATGAGTGAGGACAAATCACTCTGTAGTTCAAATAAATTTCAACTAAATTAAAGTGGACTTACTGCGCATAACTTGCATATATGTTTGGTATCATGTACACGAGTAATCATGATCTCCAGAATATATGAGCCCTTGTAGCAATGATCAACAGCATTGACTATATATTGAACATCTCACAAGGTGAGATCGCATCAATCAGAGAAAGTAGCTTTTGTTTTTGTGGTTGAAGTGGAAGTGGTACTGGGCTACGCACTTTTTTCTTCCCTTTATAAAGCAGCTCGAAGGAGACGAGGCAGCTGGTTCGAGTTCAAATTTGAGTATTAATCAAGTCTAATTTGGGCATGTAACGTATTCTATTTGGATGGATAGTACCTACATGTTGGAGAATATTAATAGTAGTATAGCTCAAGGTAGTTGTGATATTGAACGAATGAAAGTGTTTGGTGGAAAATTTGTAGTAAAACGAAAAATTAAAAAAAAAATATATTTGATTTGTATTCTCTCAATCTCAATTGCAATTTGGATTTTCGATTACAAAAGAGAGGAAAATTGATCTGAATTTTCCCCTTTGTTTAATTTTGGGTTCTTCACGGTGGCGATGGAGTACCTCTCTCGAATGCTCGCGCTGAGTTTGCTCTCCGCTGACGATCCGAACTTCTTGATTCACTGGAACGATATGTTTTCCTCACGATTTGACGCTATGAAGAACTTGCGTGGCAAGTTTTAAAGAACTCTTGATGAGTTGATAACTCTGAAAGAGTTTAAATCTCTATGAAAGAGTTGGTTTAACCGAAATTGATTTGTAAGCTAAGGGAATGCTCCAAGAACTTTGTTGCTGCAGGAAGCTCGAAGATGATCCGAAGGAGCCGATCTCTAGATTTTTAAGATATTCCAAGATCAAAAAAGATCCGAACTCAGTTGAGTTTACCCCTATTTATAGGGAATTAAGGGGTGTAACCGTCCCCTTAGTTCGCTCCTAAGTAGAGCTGAATGGGGTATAACTGCCGCCTTAAACAGTTCCCCAAATCGTGGGGAAAATGATTTTGAAACCATTCAGTTCGTGCTTTGAACGAGTCAAACGCTGAAAAATAGCGTCCAGGGCCCGAACTCTGCGTTTTAGACTTAAAACGCAGAGTTGGGCCTATTTTTGGTGGCTGAACGCACTGGTCGTGCTGCGTTGTAAATCTGAAACGTAGAGTTGGGACGCAGAGATGAACTCTGCGTTTTGAACCTGGGATGCAGAGTTGGGCTCTACAAGAACTCTGCGTTTTGAACCTGGGACGCAGAGTTGGGCTCCGCATGAACTCTGCGTTTTGGACCTCGGACGTAGAGTTGGGCTTTGCATGAACTCTGCGTTTTGTGTCGACGAACTCTGCGTCTGGACTTGAATGCTGGGGATGACCTTTGCGTTTTCAACTAGAATGCTAGGTATGACCTCTGCGTTTTGACTCTGGAACGTGGGTATGACCTTTGCGTTTTGATGTTATAACATAGGGATGACCTCTGCGTTTTGATGGTGAAACGCAGGGATGACCTCTGCGTTTTGATGTGAATAGACTATTAATTTGTGGTCTCTTTTGTTGGAGCGTTGCAAAGACTGTCATCTTGTAATCTTCATCTTGGCGCCTTGAAAATATGAGAGTCGTCAGATTGTAACTCCCGATGTTGATTGTGAAGGCTGTTGATTAGAGCTTTCATCAGTTATTGTGAAAGTCGTCAGATTGTAACATTCATCGGTCTACGTGAAAGTCTTCAAATTATAACCTTCTGGAAATCGTCAGATTGTAACTTCCATCATCAGTGTTTGATGGGGGATCAGCTATCTGTTGTGATTTTTAGACAGCCTACAGAAAGCTACAGTATGCGCTACAAACAGTTCAAAAGGAAGGAGGATCCATTAATTTAGGGTAAAATAAAATAACCCCACCCAAATGACAGTCATCAATAACCCCCACTTAACTTCCAAAATATTAATAAATTAAATTAAATTACAACCACTTAAATACAGGGATCATAATGACCCCCCCTCCCCCCCTCCAAAAAAAAAAAACCGTACTATCTGATTTTATCAGAAAAAAATTCCTTTTAACTTTGAGATTTTATCCCCAAACTTTAGCTTTTGGGTGGGTATTTGGAGGGTTGGGTTGGCGAGGGTGGGGGATCCAAGATTAAATTCGGCCTAAACTATCTATATTAGCCCAACTTCATATTGCTCAGTCTCAAAGGACCTTAAGAAAGGCGTTTGTCTCCAGTGTGCAACGAAGTCTCCTTTCATATCAACTAAGCCGCTTTAAAAAATAAATATTACAGTGTGTTCTCTATTAATGAAAATATGATTAGTTATTTTAAATAAAACAATAATAAATAATTGTTATTGCTTGCATTACTGCTAAAACTCCATTATTATTTTTATTTTGTAGTTTATTATATTATCATATAGGTTTTCAAAGCAAAACATTAAATTCTTATGAATATATGCCTTCATTTGGAAATTACATTAAATTCTTTTTCTATTATGCCTTCATTTGGAAATTGCAGAGCATGTTGAAGTATGCTAATATGCCTTCGTTTGGAAATTGAAGTGTCCCGTAAACTGGGTCGCTTTCCTTTTGGCTTCTTGTTCAAGACAAATTAATGACGAATGCCCATAGTCTTCACACACATAGCTACTGATAGTTATGTGAAAGCGGCGAAGGAATTTGAGAAAAACGTAAAAAATTAGTAAGACAGGCTCCACCATACCCTGGTGTGGTGTCTGTCACACCCAGGTGGCAGAATCTGTCCCTGTTGACATGGGTGTGGTGTCTGCCACACTCAGGTGTGGCAGAATTTGCCCTGTTTTCAGGGGTGTGGTGTCTGCCACCCCCGGGTGTGACAGACTCGTTTTTAAGAATCCTAATCTGTTTAGGATTGTGTTTTGTTATAAATAGAGACACGTTTTTAGGGTTTCTTTAGCTTTGATTGGGCTTTGATTAAGCATTGATTGGGGGATATTTGGAGCACAGAAAAAAGTTATTTTTTGAGCTATTGGTTAGAGTTTTGTTTGGAGAGAATTAGAGATTTGTTGGTGAGATTAGTTGATTGTTTGAGTTATTTGTAATCTCACTCTGTACTCTTCTTCTCTATTAGTGAAAACCCCATCCCCTTCATGCCCCGTCGACGTAGGCAACTTGCCGAACTACGTAAAAATTGGTTGTTTGTGTTTGTACCGTTTTCTTGGATTGTTTAGCCTTCTATCTTGACGTTTTGGTTTGGTTCCTCGAAGCACAACAATTTGGCCGCCGCGTACAACAAGTGGTATCAGAGCTCGGGCTATGCTTGGGCTATTTGATGGAGTAGATCACTTTAGAAGTTCGTCTAGGGCTTCGTTTGGTGATAAATGTGGAATTTTTCCTATTTGTGGATCTCGTTTCCGTCATGCGGGGTGAGATCTTCCGGAGGCTCTTGTTAATGTTTTAATTGGAGGTAAAAATCTCTCATTTATCAGTTTGGATCTATTCTTTGTTTGTTCTGCATTGGTTTGTTGGTGTTTTGAGGAAGATGGCTGAGAAAGAAGTAATTGAGGCTGAGATATTCAATTGTTGATACGGTGCTTGGGTTGTAAAGGAGTGTTTTGACCTACAGATTGAAGTCCTGTGAGCACATTGTTATGAGAAAGAAGACCGATGTGGAGTTTGGCACTTCTATCCATCGATCGAGGGGTCTTTTAGGTGGTGTTCATTCAGACATTTGGAGGCCATCCAAGAAGGCATCATTGGAAGATAATCAATATTTAGTTTTCTTAGTTGAAGACTGTTCTAGGTATGTTTGGGTTGCAACCAAGTCCCATTGGTATGAAATCCTAGAAGTCAACAACAGATGGAGGAAGTGTGTTAGTAGAAAGGTAACCCATCGTTCTAGTTTTGGTAGGGGTTCTTTCTTGCATTTGTGCCGAGCTCATGGCAGTTTGAGACACTTTATTGGAGGGGAAACATTGAGGCGACAAGATGAGATGACAGTTTTGATGGGTCGTTCCTTGCTGGAGGAGGATCGACGTTGGTTGTTGAGCATTGAATTGCAGAGGAGTTTTGGAGCTTCGGCATATTTGGGTCATCTTAGTCATAGGTTGCCGACTGTTATGTTTAGAGATTTTAGATCTGATAGAGCTGCTTCAGATTTTGGGTTGCGTCTGATGTTTGGTTGCCTAGCATTTGGTCATATCGAGGATGTGAGATTTGATCCGATTGTACATTTGGACTTTAGAGGCTCGTTTGGTTATCAGTTGGGAGACTCTGATTTTGTTCTGAGCAAGTATGTCACATTTGACTCTCAGCAGGTAGAGAGTGTTGATCAGATCGTTGGGATATCATAGCGGGTGGAGGGTGATGCTACTCCACGTTGGGTGAAGATTAATTCATATACTCCAGATCATACTCCATTATTTAGGATTCCAGCTTACGTGACACAGATTAGGGATCATTTGGATTTGGATGTAAATGATGAGTTGGTTGATTCGAGTGTAGCTGATGGACATAGTTTGGATTTGGATATGGCCATTGGTTCACCTTAGGTGGAGGTGTTTGATTTGTTTCACTTTAGGGCTATTGGGAGAGCTATCAGCCGTAGATTTATTGGTAAAGAGTTGAGAACTCTTCTATTTGATTGAGGGCATTTAGAGGCAATTTGGGTGAACTATGTGAAGGCTTGATTCCTTAGACAAAAGGATACATAGGCACTCATTTATGATGTAGCCGGTTTGGTGAGTTGATACTGACATTTGGAGTTTGTTCGTATTCTCGTTTGGGTTCTCGACTTGTTATAGATTGAGTCCGTTGTCTTAGTTTGGTTCCACTTCGTACTAGACGCAACAAGTGAGACGTTTGATTTGGTTGGAGTCGGCTCGGTTTTGGGAAAACTTCGCCGAGGTGGAGAATTATGAAAACGGCAAAGGAATTTGAGAAAAATATAAAAAATAAGTAAGACAGGCTCCACCACACCCTGGTGTGGTGTCTGCCACACTCAGGTGGCACAATCTGTCCCTATTGACATGGGTGTGATATATACTATACTCAGGTGTGGCAGAATCTACCCTGTTTTTAGGGGTATGGTGTTTGCCACCCCCGGGGTCTAGCAGACTCATTTTTTAGAATCCTAATCTGTTTGGGATTGTATTTTTTTATAAATAGAGACACTTTTTAAGGTTTCTTTGGCTTTGATTGGGCTTTGATTAAGCATTGATTGGGGGATATTTGGAGCACAGAAAAGAAGTATTTTTTGAACTATTGGTTAGGATTTTGTTTGAAGAGAATTAGAGATTTGCTAGTGGGATTAGTTGATTGTTTGAGTGATTTGTAATCTCAGTTTGTACTCTTCTTCTCTATTAGTGAAAACTCCATCCCCTTCTTACCCCGTGGACATAGGCAACTTGCCGAATCACGTAAAATTGGTTGTTTGTGTTTGTGCAGTTACCTTGGATTGTTTAGCCTTCTATCGCGATGTTTTGGTTTGGTTCCTCGAAGCACAACAATTTGGCCGCCGCGCACAACAAGTTCCTGCGCTCATTGTGGCGCCGTGATATAAATTTGCAGATATTATTCTCATGCATGACGAGTGTAGGATAAACTTAGAGGTCACATTGGTATTACAACCTTTTATGAAAGCGGCTTTGATGATTGCCTTTCATTCCAACGTAAAGGAAGATGAGGAAACGCGTGGCTGGAACGCTAGCTAGAATGTTGTGTTTAGTGCAGCTCTGTGGTTTATTTGGACCTGGAGCTGCAGAAACATTAAGGGCTGTTGATAATAGTGTATTATAGTGGGTTTTAGTCCTACATTGGTTGTGAGAACACACATCACCCTCCTCTACTTGTATAAATATATGTGCACACTTAATATTCAACTCAAGGGAAATTTACCCAAGACTCTCTCTCTCTCTCTCTCTCTCTCTCTCTCTCTCTCTCTCTCTCTCTTCAACTCAAGGGAAATTTACCCAAGACTCTCTCTCTCTCTCTCTCTCTCTCTCTCTCTCTCTCTCTCTCTCTCTCTTAATTTAACATGGTATCAGAGCTAGGGTTATTATTTCCCTTCCAATAAATTTTTTTAACGCTTCTGTGTTCTTTTGCCAAAACTTGGCCTTATTGCTTTGTAGCCTCTTAACGCATTTCACGTTCTCGTTTAACCTTCGGGTTCTATTTTAATCTTTGGGGTTACAATTTAACCTTCGGGTTTCTACATTAACCTTCGGGTTCTATTTTAAACCTTCGGGTTTTATTCTAACATTCAGGTTCTATTTTAAACATTGAGGTTTTATTTTAACGGTATTGCCATTTCAAGACCATCTATTGGTCTCAAATTTATGGTATCACTATTTTCAAGACCGTCTCTCGGTCTCAAATTAACGGTATTGCCGTTTCAAGCCGTCTCTCGGCTTCAAACGAACGGTGTTGCCGTTTCGTAATCAGTAACGGCATCACCGTTTCAATCCATCTCGACATCTTAACATTCATCTCAACATTGCTGTTATGGCTTCTTCAGAGAAGATTCCCAAACCACCTTTGCCCCTCAATGATCAAAGTGTCCACCATTGTCACCAATGCCTTATGTGGTGCTAGTTTGATTGATCATCTTACTAGTATGGGACCGGTTCCATCGTCCATTAGCACTATTGCTTCATCCAGTACTATTACTTCTGACAGTGATGATGTTGATCTTCAGACTGCTCGTGCTCTCTATGTCAAAGAGAGTTTAGACTGACAGTTACAGGAATTTCGTATCATGGATTATCTTACTCACAGTGTTAGCTCTGGTCTCACTGTCGAGATTGGTTTGCTTCCCTCTGCTTGAGCCATGTGGACTCGCCTCACTGAGCATTTCACTGAGTGCTTTGGTACACGAGAGGCATATCTTCTGCAACACATTATTGTACAACACAAAGGTAGTTCTTCTCTATAGCCTCATTTTGGAAAAATGCAAGCTTTTTGGACAGAAGTACGCTCCATACTTCCTGGACTTAATTCCATTTATGAAGACTGGCTAGCCTGATATGAACGACATGAGGTGCATCAACTGTTAGTCCCTTCTTGAATATTTAACTATGACTGATCAACTACTTCATCAGCCTCAATTTCTGACTTTGGCCTTAGTTATAGGAGCTCTCACTGCTTATGAGACCCGGCAACATACATCACAACTCAATTTGTCAACAAATACTCCTACCTCTTCACTCGAGACTGTTTTGTCTGTACCTGTCACTGTTCCTGTTATGAATCATACTTCTCTACAGACTCCCTCTCTATAGGCTCGATCTAAGCTCTCTTGAAAATATTACAAGAAGGAAGGACGCTGTATTGAGACGTGCTTCAAGCTTCATCCTGAGTTACGTTCCTCAGGCACTAGTCATGGTCGGTGACCCCCTCAGTCTCAACCCTCTCGTACACCAGGATTGCTGGCCAATGCTATACCTTCTACTACTTCAGAGACCCCCTCAGTCTCAACCCTCTCGTACACCAGGATTGCTGGCCAATGCTATACCTTCTACTACTTCAGACTCTACTATTCAAGCTATTGAAAGTCAATGCTATACCTTCTACTACTTCAGACTCTACTATTCAAGCTATTGAAAGTCTTTGCCGTCAACTTGATGCTTTTTAGCATATCACCTCTACATCCGCCGCATAACTCTCTGGTATGCATTTTGCTGGTTCTTCAGCTAATCCTTCATTCTCTGGTATGAATAATCTCTGGATTTTTAACTCTGGCTGTTCCTTTCATATGACTTGTAATGCCTCACTTTTATCCTCTGTCTTCATTTCATCTTCTCTTCCCCCTATCTATATAGTTGCTGGACAACCATTGTCCATCACTCAGTATGGCTCTATTACCCCCACAAAATGATCCATCTGGGCGTCTAACACTTGGTTCCATCTATGTGGTTCTTCAGCTGTACTTAAATTTAATTTCTATTAGCTCTTTATGTATGACTAGCATGTGTAGGATCTGAAATAGATACACTAGAATACTAGAGCTGGGTGAATAGTATTCTTTTAAAATTATGCAAAGTAGATTCTAAATTGTAAAGAAAAATGGCAATCTCAAAAATTCACAAACACAAGCACAAAGTTTTATACTGGTTCTACCAACCCGGTGTACATCCAATCCCCAAGCAAATCCCGCTTGAGAGTTTCCACTATGATTTTGAATAAACTTACAAAATTAAAAGCAAATCTGACCAATTTGCAAGTCCCTACAAATTGCAACACTAATTGACAAAAACCTTGCCAATTTGCACACTAATTTCTAAACCAAAAGATTAACACCTCTAACAAATCGAGAGAACTATTGAAGCAACAATTCAATTCCTATAAGCCTTGATTTGTAGTGTAGTGTAGTAGTGGTTTAGGAATGATTCTAACTTCTGTAAATTGCCTAGACAAGTATTTTAATGAGGATCAAAGGTAATTTCAGAAAACTTTTCTTTTTCTCAAAATCTGAATTTTTTTAACACTTGAAAGATGCACAAATATCAAAGCTTATGGGTATCTCAAAATCGTACATTTTTCTGAACAAATAACCTATTTATAGTCCTTGAAAAGACAAGAATTTTAACTTTAAAAACGTTTAAAATGGCTATAAAGAGTCATTAATTCAAACTTTAAAATATGAAAAAACTGTATCTGTAGTCGACTACAAGTCATAGTAGTCGACTACACTGAGTCTAAACAGACTCTGTGAAGACAAAAAATTACTTAGTAGTCGACTATAATAAGCATTAGTCGACTAGTCATATGTTTTATAGAAACATGACTGAAAATTTTGTAGTCAACTATTTTAAGCATTAGTCGACTAGTCATGTGATTTACCGAAACATGACTGAAGATTTTGTAGTCAACTATTTTAAGCATTAGTCGACTAGTCATGTGATTTACAGAAACATGACTAAAAATTTTGTAGTCGACTATAATATTGATTAGTCGACTATATCTGAGTTTTACAGAAAAAATGTAATGTATGAAATGTTTTGACACTCAAAAATTAATTATAAACTCTAATGGTTAATATAGGGGATTTCTATAATTAACCAACACACTAAGCCTGTATTAGTGTGTTCTAATATTTATGTGTGTATGTGTGAGTGAGTGATCAATGCTTGTACAATAATTCTAAGTAAAGAAAATATAAAATATATTATCTCATATGTTCTTCATCATCTTCACTTCATAATGCCTTGAACTCAACTTGCACTTGTTCATATTTTGATATTGAAAGCTACATATAAATGTTAGTGCATTTGTATAACACACATTGTATAAATTGTTATAATCAAAATAATATCATGGAGACATGATATTCAACATTTCCCCCCTTTTTGATGATGACAAACAATTTATGCATATGTAAGTATTTTATAAACAAATTTAAACATTATGAAATAAACATACTTACTCCCCCTGCATATATACATATTAGAGTCTATAACATTACATGAGTCTAATATTCATACCATTTCTCCCCCTTTGCTAACAACAAAAAGCGATAAATATTTATGTTAAACATGAAATTATTTCTTCAACATGAGCTAATACTTCAAACAAATCATCCAGATTATGAACATAGTGTAGGCGTCTAAAAATGTCTATAGATGTCCGTACACAGCTCGAGACGGAGAGAAGACAACGAACGTCGTTATCCGAGTCTAAGAGGATTATCTGTCATCGATAAGCGCATGAAGTGAAACGACGAACCAAGTGGTCCGCGTGCGTCAATCAACACGTACGCGTCAATCAACACGTACGCGTCAATCAGCTCGCGTGCATCAATCAACACGTACGCGTCAATCAGCTAGCGTGCGTCAATCAACACGCGCGTGTCAAGTAGCTCGCGTGCGTCAATCAACTCCAAGTGCCGTAAAGAAGCTAACGAGTGCATGAAGTAAGTTAGCAAATCGTGCAAGTCAACAAGACGATTAATTACGCAAAACGGTGGAAAATACAAGTCCCAGAAAAGTCAAAAAACACCAAACAGATCAGCAGAAA
>NC_033795.1:18997825-19004996 GCF_001876935.1 Asparagus officinalis | reverse complement strand
TCGGCCGCGTGTTTCGTGCAGGTTTGACCCCCGAACGTGTTTTTCGACGGTTTTGATGGTTTTTCTCGGGATTTGGTCTTTCCTGAGCATCCAAACTGATCTGATATTATCCCCTAACGTGGTTAATCAGTTCTTAACCGAAGATAAGGAGGAATCCCTCGTTCTTATCCAAATACCCGCTTCCGAAGCTTATAAATACGAGCTCAGGTGTTCATTTCTGAGGGGGGATTAATTATCAAGAGGAGGAGGTGCTGCCGGATTGAGGAGTCAAAGGAGCATGAATTTCAGCGATGGTTGATAGATCTTGGCGAGTTCTTCGGCATAAAGAAGGAGAGTTCGAGAGATCTGACGTCCGTTTCCCCTATTTCCTTGAGATCAGACTTGGTCTTGATCTCGAGAAGAGCTACAGATTTCGCTTGGTCAATCTCAACGCATCAAATCAAATACTTCCTCGGCGAAGGCGAAGCTCTGCCAAATTTTCAACAACCGGATCTAATCGATGGTCTTCCATGGATAAACCCCGGCACAGGCAAAGACACCCACGCAAGCAGAAGACCGATAAACGATCTCCCTGCGTTTGTTTTGATGAGAGTTGTAACTTTTATTTTCATTGTGTAAAAGTCTTATAAAAAGACTATCTTTTTTGTTTTCATTGTAACGATTAAAGTTGTAATGAATACCACAATGAATACATCAACTTTCGATGTAAACAAAATGGCGACCACAGTAGGAGCCAACGATCTCGCTGCCGAGGTCATCGTGTCGCAACCGATGATTAAGATCCCGGTTGAAGAGGTGGTCGAATACGAGTTTGACCAACAGAAGTATGAAGAATACCTCTCGTCCTTCTCCTCCAGATCCTCTGCTTCTCGTAAGCGCAGGAAGATCAACGCCCCTATTGCTGCGGTAGCCGAACCTTACAACGCCCTTCCGGCCTCCAACGAGTCCGGATCTGCAGATCTGAACTCCTCCTCAATCAAGGAGTTGAGTATAGAAAGCACACCCACTTTATCAAAGAGAGATCACCAAAGGCAACGCCAACGCCTTGCGCGCTAACTCGTTAGGGCTTTGGAGTCAATTGACGGGATCCATTATGAGGCAGATCTGAAAATTAGGCAACGCCAAGCACCCCAACAGCGGACAAATGCCCTCTCCTCCGAATCACCAACAAGTGAATGGGTACAAGTCAAAAGGACCCGTTCAACTCTTGAAGAGCGGATCAATAAGCGCCGCGTACTGCTTGCGAACGCGTGAATTCTTGCGTAGGAGGCCAAAAGGTTGCAGAGGGAAGAAGTGGAAAAGAAGCCACCAAGACTGCATCAAATTGAGTCACTTGGATCCGACCCTCCACTTTGCGGGTCACCCAAATCTGACCCTCCACTTTGCGGGTCACTTGGATCCGACCCTCCACTTTGCGGGTCACTCAAGTCCAACCCGCGCCAGGGTAAAAATAGAAGACGTTATGCACATGTTTCGTCGATCCCTTTGAGTTTCGCACCTCCGGCGGAGCACCGTGAAAGCATGGATTTGTCCCGATTCAAGGTGATGATAGTCGATCGTCTGGGTCCTTTGCATGAGGATCGAGGCAAAGTTCTGATCGAAGAATGCTTGGGTCCGATGACTGCACCCCGAGCGACTCGTCGAGCTGGGGGTCGCACACGCCCTCGCAATAATTTCAAGCTTTCTCATAAAGGGAAAACTTCGGTTTCCACCTGACTGGGGGTGTATATCCAAAACCACGAGCCTGTTGAGATCCTGCGCTCCCAAAAGCGTAGTTCTAAACACGTGACTCTTGAGAATGCTAATAAAGCGGCAAATCCCCTGAAAGAAACGTATTTATCTGACGATGACAACGTTATACCAGGGGAGTCATGTCAACACACAATAGGTTACTCTGGTCTTCTGACCGATGAGTTGTACTATCGGGCTGGAGGTATGAACAAGTCTCAAAAGAGAAGTACCCGGGAAGCGGACCCTCACTATCTATGCGCCAAGATTATCAGGGCAGTATTATCAGAATGTAGCTTCCCCAAGACCACTCCGCAGAGGGTCTCGGTATTCAAGAGGATCTCCAACGGAATAGCTAAGTCCAAACCAAAGCGTCTCCGTAAGAAGCGATCGGCTGTTCATGATAACAAACTTCCAGAAGTCACAATTAATATGGCTGATAAGGAAAAGTCGATTCGACCTTCTAGTTCTGACCCTCTCGTATCGCATCGTCTGACTCGGCTGATAAGGAAAAGTCGATTCGACCTTCTAGTTCTGACCCTCTCGTATCGCATCGTCTGACTCGGCTACGTGCAGGGACCACTAGATGCAGGGACTACCAGAGAATGCAGAGAGGTTTATCATCGGATGATGAAGCATCAGATGCCAACTCGACAATCACTTTTGATAATACGATATCCAGTTCGGGACAATCTCGCGAAGTGCTCATGATCAACACCGAGCAGATCGCCAAAATTCTCGAGTATGCTCTAACCAAGCAGAAAAAGGCATTCAAGATTGAAATGGAAATGGCTATGCTACGGATGAGAGAAGAGCATGACCAACAAATTCGAGCCTTGTCGAATCAGCTAGGTGAATCCAGTCGTCGCAACAATCTTAGCCAAGCAGCTAGCGATTCAGACGTGGATGAATACATCAATGCTAATGATCCTCCCGTTGGCCAGAACGCTGCGGGTGGCCCTACTAAAAACAACGACGTTGGGGGTGGTCCTACCAATAATGACAACACTAGGGGTGGCCCCGTTATTCCTCTTAAGAATCGTCCAAGCCTCGATATGAGCGAGGATGAGAAAATGAAAGATCTCGAGAGCAAAATTAACGCTCTGATATCTGCTCGAGAGATGAAAAGGACCGACATTCCGTGTCCCTATCTAAGGGAGTGGGATTCAATAACATACCCGGCGAAGTTCAACCTGATTAACCTCATGCCGTTTGACGAGAAGGGTTCGCCCACACAACATCTGATCTACTTCAAGTCCCACTTGGGTATGATCTCCAGCAATGAAGCCTTGATGGTTCGGTCATTCGTTGGCACCCTTCGCGGGCCCGCCTTCGATTGGTACTGCCGTCTTAAGTCCGGAAGTATTAATAACTGGGAAGACCTAGAGAGCCTATTTCTCGCTCATTTCTTTGATGATGACGCTGAGGTATCAATCAGGACACTCTTTGATGAGAAGCAAGAAGACAACGAGACGGTCGACGACTTCGTCAAACGCTTCTGGAATAAGGCAATGAACTGCCGATATCCGATCACAGAGGACTTCATCCTTCAAACCTGTCATAACAACCTCTCCTTGGACGTGTTGGAAGTTATGCGAGTAGCACCGTCCAACAACTGGAAAGAGTTGAAGGTGCGTGGAGAGCAGGCCGAACGCTTCCTCAGAAGGAAGAAAGCCGAAAGAAGCCAACCGACGACTAACCCTCGGAAATCAAATTTCGCCTCTCGTGATAAAGGGAAAACACCTGTAGCAGCTGTTAACGCTAATCAGACGTCATAACAGCAACCCCAAAGATAGCAGAAGACTTCGGGTTCAAGACTCCAAAAAGAGTACTCCTTCAAGGACGAAGACGTTCCAGCCATCTTCGAATCCCTCCTTGAAAACAACAAGATCAAGTTACCATCTATCACAAATCAGGAGGAAGCTAACAATACTACGGATCTAAAATACTGTGCGTACTACAGGAGGATCCTTCATCCCACCAAGGATTGCTTTGCTCTTAAAAATAACATCCAAACTTTGGTTGAAGCCAGCGTCATAATGCTTGGATAAGCCAAATGAGAATGGCAACACTCCGAAGAGTATAAAAGTATAAACTGCTTCTCGACACGCCGATAAGTATACGAGTATAAACTGCTTCTTAATACTCCAATAGACACTCCGAAGAGTATAAGAGTATAAACTGCTTCTCGACACTCCGACAAGTATACAAGTATAAACTGCTTCTTAATACTCCAATAGACACTCCGACAAGTATACGAGTATAAACTGCTTCTTAATACTCCAATAGACACACGAGTCTAAACTGTTTCCCACTTTTGACGGGAAGCTCCTAGAGAATATTACTTTAATATTCTTAAGGATAACCCGGTCATGTAACTAAATATAATGTCCGAACCAGTTCCACAAAGGAAGCTGGGGGTGTATGATTTATGTAACGGGAAGTTCCCGAAAGAATGCTACATGTAATTTTCTTTGGGATAACCCGATCATTACAAACAAAGTGATAAACACTAAACCCCCACCGATCAGACTAATTAACGGTGGGACCATCAAAATTCCTTCCGGTTAAAGTGATAAACACTAAACCCCCACCGATCAGACTAATTAACGGTGGGACCATCAAAATTCCTTCCGGTTAAATCCGCTCAAACTTTCGCTGTATCTGTGCACTCAACATCCTCAATGTTAGAGTCCGAACATGGTACTTGGAATTTTAATATCTTAATCCTTGACGAATTGTCAAACCCCTTCGTGTTAAGTATTTCTCACTTAACATCAGGAACCCCCTCTGAGTGATTTGTACAAGTCAACACTTCCACTGTGATTTGTACTCCCACTCTCACTGTCCACTTGGTCAAACCTTCCTATAGTTAGGACCACAACTAAAATCCCCTCTCGATTCCTCTAATGAACGAGAGGTCCACAAATCGAGCGATCAAACTTTCCTATAGTTAGGATCATCTCAAACCTCCCACTCGGTCAAACCTTTCTATAGTTAGGACCACAACCAAAATCTCCTCTCGATTCCTTTCATGAACGAGAGGCCCACTTTCAAATCGAGTGATTAAACTTTCTTACAGTTAAGATCACCTCAAACTCCCGTTTGGTCAAACCTTCCTACAGTTAGGGCCAAAACCACAATTCATTTTCGATAAACAAAAAATCCATCTTTAGTTCGGTAATCAAACATTCCGACAGTTAGGGTTATCCGAATCTTTTTGATTCTCAGAGTGGAGATCCCACTCTTAGTTTTGCCTTCCCGGATTCTTGAAGTGGAGATCCTACTTGGAGTTTTCTTTTACAACTGAAGATAGAATATAAAATTCTTCCTCTTCAACTTTGGGAGATAGAATATAAAATTCATATTCTCCCGCATCGGGTTCGTCTTTGCCCCAAGAGAAGACATCACTTTTTCAACTCCTAAAATCCGTGTCTCACAGGCACGAGGAATTTTATCCCGAATCCTAAGCAGGGATAAGTCAACGCCTAATACGCGTTACCAGTTTAGTCTTTCACCGACTAAAAAAGATACCAGAATACCAGTCTGGGGTATTTTATCCTGAAGCCTAAGTAGGGATAAGTCAGCACTTAATCCGTGCTGCTGGGTGGTCCGTTCCCGTAAAAAATGACCGAGTCTACGTATTCACTATCGTAGCAACAAAAATCCATGCCTTTTATGCGTGGGGAATTTTATCCCGAAGCCTAAGTAGGGATAAGTCAACGCCTAACACGCGTTGCCGGTTAGTTCTTAACCGTAAAAAAGAACAAAAGCCTACATATTCAATATTATGGTGGGTTATTTTTCATAACGCAAAAATCCGTGCTTCACACGCACGGGGAATTTTATCCCGAATCCTGAGCAGGGATAAGTCAATGCCTAACACTTGTTGCCGGTTAGTTCTTAACCGTAAAAAGAACAAAAGCCCACATATTCGATATTGTGGCAGGTTGTTATTCATAACGCCAAAATTCGTGCTTCACACGCACGGGGAATTTTATCCTGAAGCCTAAGTAGGGATAAGCCAGCACCTAACACGCGTTGCCGGGTAGTCTATTACCGTAAAAAAGACGAAGTCTACGTATTCAATATCACAGCACTAAGAGAGTTAACTCTCTTAGCACAACGTTACATGTGAAAACGGGTTTAAACAATTCACATGCTAGCCCGATTTAAACGGTAGTCGGTAAAGGCACGTCAAATCCGTTGATAGCTGAGGATTTACCAAAAATCCTAAGTCTACGTCTAACACACGTCACTGTTTAGTCTTTTCATAGGAGAAAGACGAAGTCTACATATTCAACATCGTAGTACTAAAAGAGTTAACTCTTTTAGCACAACGTTACATGTGAAAACGGGTTTAAACAATTCACATGCTAGCCCGACTCAAACGGTAGTCGGTAAAGGCTCATCAAACCCGTTGATGGCTGAGGGTTTGCCAAAAATCCTATATATGTGAAAGTCATTGACGCACCAGCCCCATTAGTTGGTCTCGTGACTTGAGAATCCAACAACTTCGGGATAAGATCCATACATACAGATGAATCAGCTTTAATAGTTGGTCCTGCAGCCCAATATTTGGGACCGCCACGCTCCAACACCTTAAGAGCTTAAACTGTGTAGACTCCAGCAAACGTACGAGTATAAACTATGTTAACGTTGGTCAATGAGTTACAGTAAAGATCGATGTCGGTCAACGCATCAACAATCTCGCCAAACTAAGGCAAACTATGATTTCAGGGACTTCAATCGGATTCAGATATGAATTTCTGACGAAGATGATCAGTTCAAAGTTAACTCAATGACACGAGCTAAGTTCAGAAACTTACACACCAATCTTAGTTCAAGATTTTGACAACGATCAGACGATAAACGCAGCGCCGGAAGAACTCATCTATTCGACGAAACAATGAATAGGTTGAAGGCTGAAGAAGTCAAGAATTGAAGCAGTTCATAGGTACCTCTACGAAATTTAGGAAAAGGCCTATCTTATCCAAAGCCTTCCAGACTCTTCTATGAAAGAAATGAGTCTGAAATGCTTTGGAGGGGATATTTGTAGGCGTCTAAAAATGCCTATAGATGTTCGTACACAGTTCGAGATGGAGAGAAGACAACGAACGTCGTTATCCGAGTCTAAGAGGATTATCTGTCGTCGATAAGCGCATGAAGTGAAATGACGAACCAAGTGGTCCGTGTGCGTCAATCAACACGTACACGTCAATCAACACGTATGCGTCAATCAGCTCGCGTGCGTCAATCAACACACGCGCGTCAAGTAGCTCGCGTGCGTCAATCAACTCCAAGTGCCGTAAAGAAGCTAACGAGTGCATGAAGTAAGTTAGCAAATCGTGCAAGACAACAAGACGATTAATTACGCAAAACGGTGGAAAATACAAGTCCCAAAAAAGTCGGAAAACACCAAACAGATCAGCAGAAAGACCGA
>NC_033795.1:18970740-18997789 GCF_001876935.1 Asparagus officinalis | reverse complement strand
GGGTCGGCGGGGTGTTTCGCGCAAGTTTGACCCCCGAACGCGTTTTTCGATGGTTTTGATGGTTTTTCTCGGGATTTGGTCATTCCTGAGCATCCAAACTGATCTGATATTATCCCCTAACGTGGTTAATCAGTTCTTAACTGAAGATAAGGAGGAATCCCTCGTTCTTATCCAAATACCCGCTTCCGAAGCTTATAAATATGAGCTCAGGTGTTCATTTCTGAGGGGGGATTAATTATCAAGAGGAGGAGGTGCTGCCGGATTGAGGAGTCAAAGGAGCATGAATTTCAGCGAGGGTTGACAGATCTTGGCGAGTTCTTCGGTATAAAAAAGGAGAGTTCGAGACAACCGACCCCCATTTCCCCTATTTCCTTGAGATCAGGCTTGGTCTTGATCTCGAGAAGAGCTACTGATTTCGCTTGGTCGATCTCAGCGCTTCAAATCAAATACTTCCCCGGCGAAGGCGAAGCTCTGCCAAATTTTCAACAACCGGATCTAATCGACAGTCTTCCACGGATAAACCCCAGCACATGCAAAGACACCCACGCAAGTAGAAGACCGATAAATGATCTCCTTGCGTTTGTTTTGACGAGAGTTGTAACTTTTGTTTTTATTGTGTAAAAGTCTTATAAAAAGACTATCTTTTTTGTTTTCATTATAACGACTAAAATTATAATGAATATCGTAATGAATACATCAACTTTCGACGCAAACACATAGTCCATAACTTCACCTATCCAAATAGGTAGGCAAAGACTTGCTATTATGATCAAAAGTTCCACAATGTTCATCGCCATAATCTGTTTAAAATATATAGCACATATATTAACTGATACGGGTGTATCTTCTCTTTGAAACTTAGCGATTCTCATGAGAGCTTGAGGATAGATGATTCTCATAATAGCATGAGAATAGATGTGTAAAACAGTACAGTGGAACGCAGGTGGAAGCGTGGAATGAGACGACGAGCAGCAGATTCGAAGAATCTAGTTTTTAGCTCGTGAGTCGACTCATACATGTACATGAGTTGACTCATCAGGTTGAGTCGACTCACGCCTGTCATGAGTCGACTCGCGAAACCTAGCCGTTTTGCCAAAAGTCTTTGACCAGTCGACCTGCGGGCTTATGAGTCGACCCATGTGTCATGAGTCGACTCATCTCAGTTATGAGTCGACTCATTGCTGGTTTTTGTGTTTTGTCTAGTTTTGGACGAGTCGACTCATCTCAATCATGAGTCGACTCATCGACAGTTTCCTGATTTGTTTGAGTTTCTGTTCACATGAATTCCTATTGGTTTTGGGCTTGGTTATTCACCAGATTTCCATCCACATTTGTACACCTATATAAAGGGTTGTTTAGGGTTTCTAAACATAAGTTTGATGATCTTAGATCAGAGAGAGATTCTAATATTTGTATTAGGGTTTAGAGAGGATTGAGAGGTTGTTCTCGATTCTCGTGAGATTGTGAGGGAGTGATTGTAATATTTTATTCTTCATAATCTAGAAGAAGGTATTTTCCTTCGCCATACTAAATTGTCTTGTGTTTTAGGTTGTAATTCCGTGACCAAAGGGTGCTCACACGGCAACTCGTATCAAGTTGGTATCAGAGCGATCAGATCCTGCGAAGGGGGCATCCTGTGTATGGTCCTGACTCGATCGCAATACAAGAAGCTTTGCGAGATCTTTTTCTTTGGAAGGAGTTCAGAGATTAAGGAGGAAGAAGATGGCTGAAGGAGACAATTCAGCGAGGATTGATACATTAGAGAAGCAGATCGAGATGATAGGTTTGACTCTCACACAACTCGTCAGTCTTATCCATGGAGGTGGCAAACGAGGAGGAGAAGACCGTTAAGGCTGCATTGCATCAAGGGGGTAAGAATTCTTATCAGAACCTGAATATTGATTTCAAAGTGGAGATTCCTATTTATGATGGGAGTGTTGACGTCGAGAGGCTTGATGACTGGATCGAGCGGATGGAGACGTATTTTACTCTTTATGGCTATTCGTCAAAAGAGAAGATTATGTTGGCGACTTTGAAGCTTTCAGGGCACACGTTGACATGGTGAAAATCCTACTGCAAGCAGAAAAAGAAGGCGGTGTCGTGGAACAAGTTCAAGGAGTTACTGAGGAAGCAGTTCTACCCAGTGGGATTCCTTGAAGAGCGTTGATACAAGTGGTACGGTTTGCGCCAAAGGGTCAATAAAACCGTTCAAGAATACACCACAGAGTTCCAGCAGCAGGCGATGGTCTTCAATATTGCGATAGAGGAATATTCCATGTTTATGAAGTATATGGCAGGATTGAGCGATTACATTCGAAAGGAGATGAAGCTATTCACGGTGGAATCAATTACAGAGGCAAGCGTGAAGGCTATTGCCCTCGAGGGCAAGCAAAAGAAGGGCAAAGAGGCTAAGGAAGACTCCAAACAGACGGGAGGTGAGTCTAGTGGTTCTCAATCTAAGGAGGATAAGAAGAAGGGTGATCCAGGGAAGGCAGGGTTGATTTGTAGTCACTGCAAGAAGACAGGGCATACAGCTGATCGGTGCTGGGAGAAGTATCCTCATCTCAAGCCAAGAGGGTTGAAGAAGGAGGAGACAAAGACATACATGATAGCGCAAGGTCTAAAAGAAGTCCCGGGGATGACGGAGCCCAACAACAGTCTTAACCTTATGGTGGGGAAGCAGACCACGAAAGATGACGACGACCCGAGAGAGCAACTCTTTGTTTTTAAGTTGCAAGTGAAGACCAGTTTGGTTGATGCCATTATTAATTCGAGCAGCGAGAAGAATTTGATATCCGAGGCATTAGTTCAGAAGCTGGGTCTGAAGACGGTCAAGCATCCGAAGCCCTATCCATTGGGGTTGATTCAGAAGGAGGAGAAACTGAGTGTAGTTGATCAATGCACTGTCAGATTTGCGCTCCATGAGTCGTATATTGACGAGGTCACATGTGACGTCGTTCCATTGGATATTTGTCAGATTATACTTGGCAATCCGTACTTATGGGATAGATATGCGATCTACGAGAGGCGGGCTCAGAAGTACACCTTCACTAAGGATGGTAAAAAGTTTAGATTTCGTTCGGCATCTCTTCCGAGGGAGACAAGCTTGGGGATGGTGATGCGAGCGAAGAGACTAGTGAATGCAAGCAAGAAGTTTGTCTCGCTGTGCATTAGACTTCCAGAAAATCCGTCGACAAAGGATTGCAACTTAGAGCGAACGGTGACTACGACGAGACGCGTGACGAATGAGTTATTTCCGATCGGACATCGAGGCCGGATTCCTAGCAAGGTCAGATGGTGCAGAAAAGATGGAGGAGCTCGAGAGTTTCCTCAGCAAAAGTTCTAACTTAAACGGGACTTCAAGTTCCTAAAGAGGGGACCCATGATATGAGTGTATCTTCTCTTTGAAACTTAGCGATCCTCATGGGAGCTTGAGAATAGATGATTCTCATAATAGCATGAGAATAGAGGTGTAAAACAGTACAGTGGAACACAGGTGGAAGCGTGGAACGAGATGACGAGTAGCAGATTCGAAGAATCCAGTTTTTAGCTCGTGAGTCGACTCATACATGTACATGAGTCGACTCATCAGGTTGAATCGACTCACGCCTGTCATGAGTCGACTCACGAAACCCAGCCGTTTTGCCAAAAGTCTCTGACCAGTCGACCTGCAGGCTTATGAGTCGACTCATCTCAGTTATGAGTCGACTCATTGCTGGTTTTTGTGTTTTGTCCAGTTTCGGATGAGTCGACTCATCTCAGTCTTGAGTCGACTCATCGATAGTTTCCTGATTCATTTGGGTTTCTATTCACACGAATTGCTGTTGGTTTTGGGCTTGGTTATTTACCCGATTTCTATCCACGTTTGTACACATATATAAAGGGTTGTTTAGGGTTTCTAAACATAAGTTTGATGATCTTAGATCAGAGAGAGATTCTAATCTTTGTATTAGGGTTTAGAGAAGATTGAGAGGTTGTTCTCGATTCTAGTGAGATTGTGAGGGAGAGATTGTAATCTTTTGTTCTTCATAATCTAGAAGAATGTATTTTCCTTCGCCATACTGAATTGTCTTGTGTTTTAGTTGTCTTCTTCTCAACCCACCTTTTGGTAATTCCGCGACCAAAGGGTGCTCGCACGGCGACTCGTATCATTAACTATCCATAAAAACACCATAGTAATGTAAACACATAATCAACATACTTGACATAGTAGCAACATAACACATTACATATGTCTTAATACCAACCCACAACTACATAGTTTTTGATACTTAAACATAGATAACTAACGAAAAACATAATTGTTTTGAAACTAAACACTAAAACATCCAAATCTAATATGATGCATACATAGACTTCTAAGGTGCTGGAGGAGGTTGATGTCCTTGGAAGAATGCGATAAGCTTTGTGTCCAAGGCATCAAACTTCTTGATTAGCTCTTCTTGATTACTAATAATATAGGAATTCTGAGAATATAGATCTCTTTGACCAGTTTCAAGTTTAAGAATACGTACATATAGTGTGTTGTACTGCACATCTGAAAATATGAAGGTTCTGAAGGAAATGGTGGTGGTGGTTGACTAGATGAAGTTCTGGCTTGATGAGATGATTGAGGTATATCATGTTGTAGTTGTTCTTGTGTAGGTGGAGGCTCATCGTGAGGATTTTGATCATGAATTTCAAAATTAGTTAACTTCATTCTTGTAAGAGCATTAGAGTCAAAAAATTCGACGGTTCGAACAACCAATTTTTCAGAAGCTAGATCAACATTGATTTTTTCAAAGACTTTTGTTAAGAAAGCACCATAATGAAGAGATCCTTTTGGTATTGCTAATAGAATTTCATAATAAACAGCAGCCCAATTTACTTGAATATTTCCCATAATAGCATAAAGAGCTTTTGCTAAATCTATGGAAAGGAAATGAAAGCTCCCCGTTTTTGGAAACATGTTATATGCTAGGATTCTAGCAATGAAACAAGAAAATGGACGGAGTTTATTTGAATTGTTCAATGGTTTTCCATAACCCGGAAGAAAAAATGTGATTAGATAATGGATCTTCATCATTCATTTTGATGGAACTAAGAGTTACACCTTTATAAGGGAAAGTTAAAATTTTTTCCAATTGACTTAGTAGTCAATTCAATTTCTATCTCTTTTATAAGTGTGCTTAATTTTTCATGTCCAAGAATGGTTTCCACACGAGTGATATTGGTGTAGGACAAATGAACCAAGAACGGATATGTAGGTTTTCTATTTTCCGATGAAAATAATTCTAAAAGACCCACATTTTCAAAATAAGAACTGAAATTTAATGGTATGAAACCGTCAAATTTGACGAATCTACCCGGAAGAACTTCGAAAGATGATATTTTATTGAATTCTTCAAGTAAATCCGGACTTTTTAAATAGACAATAATTTCATCATTAATATTAGAATGAGTTTGTTTAGCTTTCTTAGCTCTAGACATGATGAAGAACACGAAATGAACTTGGAAACCAAGAAAGGATTGAAAAGCTTACCCAAAATGATGAAACCCTAGATGTAGTCAGCTATTCTTGCTTGTAGTCGACTATAGGACCTGAATAAAGCTTGGAATCAAGGAAGTTGTTGAAGAAAGAAGTGGGAAAGATGATTTTTTAAGATGCCCTAGATGAGGAGACGGGATTTCTGAAATTGGGAAGAAGAGGGATCGATTATGGGGAAGAAAGAAGAAGTGAATTAGGGATTTTAAGAAGTTATTCTTGTCAAATAATTGAATGGTCAAGATTAGTTAAGAAAAAAAAATTGTGTGGTTTGGATTTGATCTAAATAAACAATAGATATAAGCCTAGGATTTGATCAGACTATTGAATGGTTGAGATTTTGATTTTGTAAGTTAAACGGATATTGCGTTGTGGATTTGATTGTAAAAAAATCCAAAAGACTTAAAGTCTGTAAATTGTAAAACTGTTGTTAGTAGTTGACTATAAACACAAGTAGTCGACTACAGGTTGGTCGACAGAAAGTTTATTTTCTGACTGTAATAAAAAGAAGTCGACTACAAGGAAAATTAGCCGACTATACTAAAATTCACAGAAAATCCTATATGCAGTGCTTGTGCATGTAGTCGACTATAATGCAAATTAGTCGACTATAAAACATATGAATACAAATGAACTTTAATTTAAATCATCAATTGAACATATACCTAATTCCCTTCTTAATTTAACATAAATTTCTTCCTTTAAAGGCTTTGTTAATATATCTAAAATTTATTTATCAGTAGGTATAAATTCTAATGAAATATCACCTTTAAGCACATGATCACGTAAGAAATGATGTCTAATATCAATATGTTTTGTACGTGAATGTTGAATCGGATTTTAGATAAATTAATTACACTTGAATTATCACACATTATGGATGATATGGGAATTTATGCCAAAATCTAATAATGTTTGTTTCATCCATAAAACTTGAGCACATGCAAGACTTGCAGCAATATATTCTGCTTCAGTCGTTGATAATGATACAGAATTTTTCTTTTTACTAAACCAAGATACAAGTGAATGTCCTAAGAAATGACACATTCCACTTGTACTTTTTCTATCTGATTTACATCCGGCAAAATCCGCATCACTATATGAAATTAAATTAAATGTGCTATGTTTTGGATAAAACAATCCATAATTTAGTATCTTTAAGATATTTAAAATTTTTTTCACTGCTTTAAGATGTGATTCTTTAGGATTAGATTGAAATCTAGCACATAAACATACACTAAACATAATATCAGGTCTACTTGCAGTAATGTAAAGAAGTGATCCAATCATACCTCGATAAAGCTTTTGATCAACATTCTTACCATTTTCATCTTTGTCAAGTGATGTAGTGGTACTCATTGGTGTTGGTTTGCTTGTTGTATTTTCCATTCCAAAGCGTTTGAGTAAATCTTTTGCATACTTGCTTTGATTGATGAAAATTCCTTCTTTTAATTATTTAATTTGAAGTCCAAGGAAGAAATTGAGTTCACCCATGTGACTCATTTTAAATTCATCCTGCATAGTCTTAGCAAACTCTTGACAAAGATTGTTATTAGAAGAACCAAAAATAATATCATCTACATATATTTGAATTAATAAAATATCTTTATTTATTTTCTTAATAAATAAAGTTGAATCTACTTTTCCAATATCAAATCCTAAAGTTAAAAGAAAATTCTTTAATCTATCATACCAAGCACGAGGTACTTGTTTAAGACCATATAATGCTTTCTTAAGTTTAAAAAGATGATTTGGAAAACTTTCATGTACAAATCCTGGAGGTTGTTCTACAAAAACTTCTTCTTTTATAAAACCATTTAGAAAAGCACTTTTAACATCCATTTGAAATAATTTAAAATTCATAAAACATGCAAATGCAAGAAGAATTCTAATAGATTCTAAACGAGCATTTAAAATTCATAAAACATGCAAATGCAAGAAGAATTCTAATAGATTCTAAACGAGCAACAGGTGCATACGTTTCATCATAATCAATGCCTTCTTCTTGATTATAACCTTGTGCAATTAATCTAGCTTTATTTCTAATAACTTAACCAAATTTATCTAATTTGTTTCTAAAAATCCATTTTGTTCCAATAATGGATTTATTTTGAGGTCTAGGTATAAGATCCCAAACATTATTTCTAGTAAATTGATTAAGTTCATCTTGCATAGCAATTATCCAAAAATCATCAAGTAGTGCTTCTTTTATATTTTTAGGTTCAATAGATGAGATAAAAGCAGTATGAGCAATTAAATTAAAATAAGATCTAGTAGTTACTTTATCAGATATATTACCAATAATTAAGTCATGTGGATGATCTTTAACTTCTACAAAATCTTTTGGTAAATCATTTTGTAAATTATCATTATTTGAAACATCTAGCATTTTAGTATCATTTTGAGAATCAACTAAATCATCATCATTATCTAAAACAATAGATGTTTTTGTAAAAAATTCAACAAAAGATACATGCATTGATTCTTCAATAACTAATGTTCGTTTATTATATATTCTATAAGCTTTACTATGATTAGAATATCCAACAAATATTCCTTCATCAGATTTAGAATCAAATTTATCTAAGTTATCCTTTGTGTTTAAAATAAAACATTTACAACCAAAAACTTTAAAGTAAGATACTTTAGGAATTTTATTATAAAATAATTCATAAGATGTTTTCTTTATAATAGATCTTAATAAAACTCTGTTTAATACATAACAAGCTGTTGATACAGCTTCTGTCCAAAAATATTTTGGTAAATTTCTATCACACAACATGGTTCTAGCACATTCTTGTAAAGTTCTATTTTTTCTTTCTACAACTCCATTTGTAAAGCAGCTCAAGAAAAAGAAAAAGTATGTGAAATACCATGTTTATCACAAAAATTTGCAAAAAATTCATTTCCAAATTCACCTCCATGATCACTACTTATAAAGATAATAGAAGTAGATTTTTGATTTTGAATTCTTTTGCAAAATATAGAAAACTTATTAAAAGCATCATTTTTTATGTTTAAGAAATATTACCCATGTAAATCTAGAATAATCATCAACAAGAACAAATGCATATCTACTTCCATTTAAAGATGCTACTCTAGAAGGAACAAAAAGATCTACGTGAATTAATTCTAATGGTCTACTTGTAGATATTACATTTTTAGATTTAAAAGAAGATTTTTAGCATATCTACATTTTTAGATAAACACATAGACCAAGAAGATTTGTACATTTTTAGATTTAAAAGATGCTACTCTAGATGAACATTTACAGTTTTGGTACCCATACTATGTTGGGTCTATTAAATTATCCTTTAGGAAATCAAACCCATGAAGAGTTTGATTTGCCTAAATAGTTAGTTGATAGACAAATATTTTTAATAAAATCAAAAATATAAAAAATTTTATGTAAAGAAGTTAATTATTTTGGAACCCAAATAGAAAAGAATTTTGATTTCTTTTTACACAAATTTTCATTTTTATATTCATACAAATCACAAGAAGGTTTTACAAAAATTGTTTTCTTAGATTTATTTTTATTAAACTGAAAACCTAATCCTTTTGTATTTTGTGATTCCTTTTGAAAAGAAAGAATATTATTAAGATTTTCTTTACCTTTATTGAATTTACTAACATTCAAACATATATCATCATATTTTGATTTAAAAAAAGAAATATCTTTATCTAAACTATTAATATGAATATGTAAATCATTACACTCTGAATTTAAATAAACATTCTCATTACATAAACATTCATTTTCTTTAAGAAAAGAATAATTTTCTTCTTTTAATTTAATTATTTGATAGTTAGAATTTGTAGATAAATTAGAATCTGAAATTTCTTCAAGTAATCTTTTATTTTCTCCTTCAAGAAAATTATGTGAAGCCTTTAATCTTAAAAAAGTTTCATATAATTCATTAAATGCATCTAAAAGTTCTTCATTGTCACTTACTTCATCTTGTGCCATAAAACACATGTGAGCACTTTCCTTTTCTTTAATTTCTTCATCCGAAGATGACTCATCACTATCATCCCAAGTGACTGCCATTGCTTTTATTTTCTTGTTATTTTGAATGTTGTTGAAGTTGTTAAAATAACTTGATTTTTGCTTATTTTTCAACATTAGACAATCTTTCTTCATATGACCTGGTTTATTATACTTAAAACAAAGAGGGCTATTTGAAATTGAACTTTTAGATTTAAAATTACCTCATTTTATATTTCCAAAATTTTCGTGCAAACATGCTCATTTCATCATCATCATCATCTGAATCTTCTTTATCAGAAGTAATATTGAATGCAAGTACTTTCTTGTTTTTTGTTTCTTCATCATTCTTTCTATCTTCAATTTGAACTTCATACGCCATAAGGTTTCCGATAAGATTTTTAACCGTAAGAGTTGACAAATCATTGGCTTCTTCGATTGCGGTAACTTTCTTTTCCCATTGTGGAGTAAGTGATCAAAGTATTTTTCTTACCATCTCCACTTGTGTGTATGTTTTTCTAAGACCAATGAGAGAATTTGTGATGTCGGTGATTCTTGTGAATATTTCTCCAATAGTCTGGTTTTCCTTCATCTTAAATAATTCAAATCTGTATACAAGAACAGAAATTTTAGATTCTTTAACTTTATTTGTACCTTCATGAGTTACCTCAAGTGTATGCCAAATATCGTATGCAGATGTGGCCGTTGACACCCTATTGAACTCATTCTTAAAATAATGCGTTCATTGCTTTTGAATCCAAATTTGCATTATTTCTCTGTGAAGTAGTCCATTCTGAAAATAGAGTTGTTGGCTTCTCATATTTTGATTCCACAATGTTCCAAAGTTCGTAGCCAATTGATTGAAGGTAAATCTTCATTCGGCACTTCCAATAGTTGTAGTTCAATCCATCGAACATTGGTGGACGATTTGTAGAGTGACCTTCTTTGAATTGTGATATATTTGTAGATGTCATCTTTCACCTTGCTCTGATACCAAATGTAGGATCTGAAATAGATACACTAGAACACTAGAGAGGGGGCATCTTTCACCTTGCTCTGATACCAAATGTAGGATCTGAAATAGATACACTAGAACACTAGAGAGGGGGTGAATAGTGTTCTTTTAAAATTTATACAAAGTAGATTATAAATTACAAAGAAAAAATGATAATCTCAAAAATTCACAAACACACACTAGTAGAAAAACGACCAACCTAGACGGAAATTTCCGTCTAGGTTGGTCTACAATCCGTCTAGGTTGGATCATCTAGACGGAAATCCGTCTAGGTAGATTGGTTTATTCTGTTTCCGTCTAGTTTGGATCAAACTAGACGGATTTCCGTCTAGATTGATCACTCTAGACGGAAACCAACCTAGACGGAAGTTATATTTCCGTCTAGGTTGTTAACCTAGACGGAAATCCATCTAAGTTAACAACCTAGACGGAAAACCGTCTAGGTTGTCAACCTAGACGGAAATCCGTCTAGGTTGACCCTAGACGGAATTCCGTCTATACTGAACCAACCTAGACGGAAATCCGTCTAGGTTGATTATTACAACCTAGACGGAATTTCCGTCTAGTTTGGTTCATACTAGACGGAATTCCGTCTAGATTGCTCTTTTTCCAGCAAAAAAAAATATATTACAATTTGTATTTCCCTGTACAATTACACCAATACATGAATACATACAATAAATACTGTATATATGAATACATCCAACCATCCAAATATAATCAAGATTTTAGACAATTCCATTCAAACCCAAAAATATACAAATCCAACATAATGCACAGATCCAGCCATAATATAACCAATTCCAGCATAATAAACAAATCCAACACGCATATAAGTATTGTTATAACATCCAACACGCATATAAGTATTGTTATAACATCCAACACACATATAAGTATTGTTATAACAGATAAAGCTGTTCATTGCATTAAAAATCCACAAAAAACCTCATAAACCTCATCGGTCGTCGTCGTCGGCAGTATCTCTATCCTGGTTACGAGAACGTGTGCTGCTCCCTCCAATATCTCCACTCTGAATGGTCAATTGAATAATCATTAAGGGGTGTTTAATACATATTAAATATAAATGAATTTATTATTTTAAGAAAAAAATAAGGTACCTGAGTGCTGGTCTGACCAGCACCGGAATTATCGCCAAGCGAGCTTATAATCCGTATAACACCACCATACGCGCTATGAGGAATCGCACCGCTTAAATATTGCATGACATACCCCAGGAGATCATCCATCGAGTTCGCCGTCAGCGCAACTCTTGTCATCTCATTAGTCACCTGGATATGTAGCTCCGAGTCAATCTTGTCAAGCAAATATGCAGAGATACGTGCGACAAATGGCATAGCCTGGAACCGAGGCGGGGCTGCTCTCATGGATGTAAATGCTGTGGAGGATGCTGTGGATGACCTCATGCTTACGCCGGGTGAAGCTCCAACACCATGCAGAGGATATCTCCCTCTCCTATGTTTAGGGAGAAATAAATATTAAATTTACCTCTCGAATTCAATAATGATAAAAAAAATATAAATAGGAATGTAGTATTCAAATTGATTCAAATTTTCTACATCCATACCTATTATGACCCATCAAATGCTGTGTGAGAGTAATGTTGTCCTCTGCAGAAAGCATGTGAGGGTCCGGCTCAGATTGTTCCTCCTGCTGCGACATATACACAGTTGCAGCCTCCTTTGATGCAGCCTCAAATCCCTCCTAAAGCACAAATATATAATTATTTCATGGTAAAGACAATGTTATTTGTGTTCTCATTTCCTCATAATATTAACAACAAAATAGAATTAATAATACTACACAAGATATGTATAACTCTCACCACCAACTCGAGATTTGCCTTGATCTTATCTCGATTCTTCTCATCACCCCTATATCTATCACGGAAAATGCCATACGCCGCTTTCGCCCTCAAGTGTATTGGCATTAATGATTTTCCCTGTCATATTATATATTATCACACTCATAATCATACTAATCATTAAATTCATCAAAACTTTAGACGGAAATCTACCGTATCCTGACAATAAACATCCTCCAGATTGGCATAGGAGTGTGAGCCCAAGTGGTGGTCATGCAGCTTCTTTCTTCTATTTTCTGACCCCTTCGTGGATTTATTCTTTTTTAAAAGAAAAAAATTAGCAAATATGCAATAAATTAATATCTTAAAAGTATAAAGTAATTTTCATGAAACTAACCTTGGAGGCATCGCTGTCCCAATACATGAGGAGAGCTGTGAAATGAACCTCGTCAACTCGGGCGTCGAGGTTTAAAAACCTCTGCCAGTCCTCCTCATACCTGTCATAGGTTTCATGTTTGATCTCATGCCTCCATTGTTTGAGAACTACTTCAACCTTAACATTGAACACATAATTCCAAGCCCCCTCAAAGTCCTCAAGGCAGAAGCAGTCCTGTAGATTTACATACACATTTAGGAAAGATAATTTAATATCAAATACTAATTATTAATAAATAAAAAGTAATAGCAATATGTAGTTACCATAAGCGCTGTCCATATCGCCTCGTATGCGCTCCATGGTAGTTCTCGAAATTGAAAATAAGGGTTGATAATGGTCGCTCTACGCACTAGAACCCCAATATATGCATTCAAGCGGGTCGACCATGGACCAACGGGCAAATTAGAACTATTCCACCGAATTATTGCCCTCATTCCTCTTGGCGGTTGTTTGGAATCAGGCTTACCTCCGCCACGTCTGTTCTCGATACGATCCTTCTTAGCACCTACAATAATAACATGATAATATATCATATAATATACAAATGTGAAAATTAAAAGTATTTATACAATTTACCATTCGCTATCTCTCTTTCCTTTGCTGCGAGTGCAACCTTCTTTCGTGTCTCAATCATTTCACGCATTTCTTCTAATTTTCTCGCAGCACGTGTATGGTACTTCCTTGCGTCAGCCATAGACTTATGAGAGGCTGGAGGTAAAGGTAAACTAAGATAGTCCTGTGTCTTTGGCCGCAAGTCCGTGTGGAATGTATAAGATGGATATGTCGGTGTCCAAGTATCCCCTACATAAGAAAGGAGAATCATTAATATAGTTTTTAATTAACCATTATAATTGAGCATTATAATATTGAATACCTGCATCAGGGGATGGTTCTGGTACTGCATCAGAGGGGCCAGGTGATGAATAACCCGCATCTGCAACAAATTAATCACTATTAGCTAGATAATTAATAATTGATAAAATATATTAAAGTATTAATTAATTTTTATACCTGCATCCGGAGATGGTAGTGTATCATCAGCACCACTACCAGGGGTGATACTACGTGATCGATCACCCTCGAGGTCAAAGAGTCTCCTCATCCTCCTCATCTGCAATTTCAATTATTAACATAGTTAAGAAAAAAAATATACATGCTCATGAGATAAGTTATTATGAAATGCATTGTTCTTATTATGATTAGCTAAAAAACTTTAATGCAGTGTAACATATATATTACATACCTACATCCAACGCCACATTCTGTGCGTAAGAGAATTCTTGCCAAACATCATCAGATGAACCAATTGGTTCACTATAATTATATTCACTTTCTTCAATATTTTTTTCATTGTTATTAGGTAGAACAACAGATCTTGGCTCCTTGTACAAAACCACCCAATCAGATATGACATTCGGATCTCTCACGAAGAAGCACTGATCAGCTTGTTCTGCAAAAATGAATTTCTCATCCGTATATACTTCTCGATGGAGATTGACAAGTGTAAATCCATAATGATCCTTTTGCTTTTTTGCAGGACACCACCGAACCTTGAACATCGTGTAAGTACATTGTTTTGGTTTACCAAACCCGTAAATTACTTCAACAATATCTTCTAATTGGCCATAATATAGTATGTCAGCTAGAATTGGGTTCTGATCTCTTGTACTTGAAAAACATTCTTGAGCAAACAAGCCCATGACCCCACTGTTCTGAGTTACCCTCCTATCATCAGTCTCTAGCGTTCGAAATTTATATCCATTGATCAAATGCTCATTATAACGTCTCACTTCATAATAAGGGCGTTGTGCATGTATAATAATTTCATCTGGTAACGTAGTACCATCAAGAAGTGATTTATCAACCTAAGACAAAAAATTTCAGAATATTTAGGGGATGTTATATTATGAATGTTCATAAATTAATTGTTAAATACTTACATCAAATCTTAACCAATCAGAAAATTCTTTCCTATGTCTTTTCTGAATATTATGCGCTGCATTCCTACCGGTTGTTTCATTCTTAAGCTTCTCCAAATGTCGCCTACATAAACAATATATAAGTTTGCATTGCGAACATTATGTAAAATGAATAGTCTCATCTATATTTCGGGTGTTATTTGTTACCTTCGATAGTCTGCGAACATATCAAGGTTTTCCAGCACATATGCATGAATTTGTTCTAAGAGAGATCTCGGATATTTTTCACGCTTTCTCTCCTTATCTGGTACTTGAGCCGTGGTTTTCTTCTGGCGCATGTAACGTGATGCAAAAATAAAGCATTCATTTGCCACGTATCCTTCAGCTATCGAGCCTTCTGGACGAGCTCGATTGCGAACATTATGTTTCATGGAGCCCAAGTATCTTAGAATCAAAATAACTAATTATTAGCACGGTAATTTCAAAAACGCATATACAAGTAATGAATGCAAAAAAAAATATAATTTACCTCTCAATCGGATACATCCAACGATAAGTAACAGGTCCGGCGATTCTAGCCTCTCTTGCAAGATGCTGGGTAAGATGGACCATAACCGTAAAAAAAGAAGGAGGGAATATTACTTCCATATTGCATAGAGTAACTCGGACCTCAGCTTCAAGTTTTTTAAATTCATCTACATCTATGACTTTAGAGCATAATTTTCTGAAAAACCCACAATACTCAATAATAATCTTCGACGCTTCTTTATCCATATTGTTACGGATTGCAACAGGAAGCAATTGATGGAGAAGAACGTGATAATCATGGGTCTTCAGACCTAAGAGTTTTCGCTCTTGCACTTGGACATTATTTGAAATGTTAGCAGAGTAACCATCCGGAGACTTTACTGATTTGAGAATTTCACAAAATCGTTGCATCTGCTCATTTGTCAGTGTAACACGAGACGGAGGCAACTTTAATTTTTTAAGTCCAACATCTTGAGCTTGCAAATCATTTCGGATATTCAAAGCAGTCAGATCTTGGCGCGCCCGTAGATCATCCTTCGACTTGTTTGCATCTTGTAGGAGAGTTGATACTATGTTATCACATATATTTTTCTCAATATGCATGACATCTAAGTTGTGGCGGATTTTAAGATTTTGCCAATAAGGTAGCTGAAAGAAGATACTAAATTTAGTCCATCCTCTAGGTAATTTTTGGTCTTCTTCCTCAACTTGCATTTTCCGGACCTTTCGCTTACGCTTCAGTGGCCTTTTTGACTTTAAATAATCTCTTACTCTGAGCGGGCTAAATTTAGAATAGCGTTTTTTCCCAAACACAACTTTTGGAAACCCCTCAAGTAATTGAACGATCTCAGTACCTGTGAGTTGACGCGGCTTCATTCTTTTCTCAACTGTGCCATCAAACTTAGCTGATAATTTTCTGTACTTATGACTCAAGGGCAACCACCTTCGATTAAACCAATAACAACTCTTTCGGCTATGTGGTAATTGAAGAGCTTCAAATTCCGGACCACATACAGGACAAGCACACTTTCCCTTTGTGGAATACCCAGACAGATTAGCATAGGCTGGAAAATCATTAATCGTCCATAATAGAATAGCACGTAATCTAAACGATTCTTTTAAATGGGCATCATATGTTACAATACCCTCAGACCATAGTTGTTTCAGCTCATCAATTAGAGGCTCTAAGTAAACATCAATATCATTTCCAGGTGCATGTTTACCGGGTATCAGTAATGAAAGTATCATAAATGGCTGTTTCATACAAAGCAATGGAGGTAAATTATATGGCATTAGTACAACTGGCCAAGTAGACCAACCAGAGCTCATTACCCCAAATGGATTGAATCCGTCACTTGACAGACCCAGTCTTACATTTCTGCAATCTTCGGCAAATCGAGGATAAATTTTATCAACATGCTTCCAAGCTACCGCATCAGCAGGATGTCTCAATTTACCATCATCTACTCGATCTTCCTTGTGCCACCTCATATTTTTCGCCGTTTCTTTGTTCATGTACAATCTTCGCAATCTAGGAGCTAATGGAAAATGTCGAAGCACCTTGGCTGGAATTTTCTTCTGTGTTATCTCTGTCTCCGTTGTAATCCTTATTGAAGAATTTGTACGTTGTTTCCACCTAGAAACTCCACATGTCGGACATTCTTGAAGGTCTTTATTGGCCTTGTGGTACAAAATACAATCATTCGGACATGCATCAATCTTATTATAATCTAGACCCAGAGCAGCGACAATCTTCTCAGCTTGATAAGTTGTTTGGGGTATGCTATTCACTCCTCCAGGTATTACAGTTCGAAGCAAATCAAGAAGCATTTCAAAATAATTATCTGACATACCGCTAAGTGTCTTAATGTGTAGGAGTTTTAGCATAAATGAAAATCTGGAGTACTCGGTACATCCCTCATATAAGTCCTTTTCACTATCTTCTAGTAGCTTCAATATTCGTTCTATTTCTGCGGAGGAATGCATATCATCAATATTTTCGGCACTTCCATCATCTCCTACTTCTTCAGCTTCAACATCGATATCATCTTCACTTTTATCTCCGATATCATCCTCGACATTATCATCACCCTCAAATTCTCTAGGTCGAGGAAAAATATCATTCAACATTGTTTCTGTGTCATCTATTCGTTGTCCACCGGACGTACCGACACGCACATTTGGATCCTCATCTTCAGTGATACCTTCCCCATGCCAGTTCCAATATTTATATTTTTCATCAAAACCTGATTTCATTAGGTGGATCCGTATATCATTACTATTCAGCAATTTCAAATTCCTACACATGCAACAAGGACAATACATAGCACCACTTGCTAATTTTCTCGGATTCATTTCTGCATAACGTATGAAGGCTTCACATCCCTCCTTGTATCGTGTGTCACGAAATCTATGAAGCCGTGGGATATCTATCCATGATTTGTCAGGAATTACCCTCATCTGTAAATTATATATAATTATTAACTACGACAAATCACACAACTACTAGTACATTCATGACTCTTATACATACAAAACAAATCTAACATACGTTCATATATCATTTAACAATATAAATTTAGTTCTACATAAAATATATTTGAAACGTACGTAGAAACTAATTACACCAATTGATCGGCTGTCATAGGAAGGCTTCTATCCATTAAGAATATAGTAGTGCTTACATCCAACTTCATATACTTTGTATATTTTCATTTCTTGAAAATTTCGGCAGCACCTACCCGCTGTTCTCCCTGTACACTGTGCGGATGTTATTATGCGTATCAGCAATAGCCCGAAACGCAGAACAACATACGCTTATTGTACACGGAGAACAACGAATACGTGCTGCCAAAACTTTCAAGAATGAAAATATACAAAGTATACAAAGTTGGATGTATGCACTACTATATTCCTAACCCGTCCGAGAAGGACAGATCCAATAATTACGAATTTCAGTACCAATTTTTTATTCCTATAATATAAAATAAACGCTCATTTTTGGAAGAAAACTTCGTCTCCTACCCAAATCTGAGTCGTATATCATATATTATAAGTCCAAATAATTGGATGTAATTATTGGACGGAAGTCTAGGGATAACGTTATTAGGTTGACCTTTAACCTAGACGGAAATTTCCGTCTAGGTTGAGACAACCTAGACGGAATTTCCGTCTAGGTTGATCTTTCCGTCTAGATTAACAAACTAGACGGAAATTTCCGTCTAGTTTGTTTCAACCTAGACGGAACAAACTAGACGGAATTAATTCCGTCTAGTTTGACCCAAACTAGACGGAAAAAAATTCCGTCTAGTTTGTTCCGTCTAGGTTGTTAGTTTTTCTACTAGTGATAAACACAAAATTTTATACTGGTTCCACCAACCCGGTGTACATCCAGTCCCCAAGCAAATCTCGATTGAGAGTTTCTATTATGATTTTGAATAAACTTACAAAATCAAAAACAAACCTGACCAATTTGTCAGTCCCTACAAATTACAATACCAATTGACAAACACCTTGTCAATTTGTACACCAATCTCTAAACCAAGAGATTAACACCTCTCACAAACCGAGAGAACTATTAAAGCAACAATTCAATTCCTATAAGCCTTGATTTGCAGTGTAGTGTAGTAGTGGCTTAGGAATGATTCTAATTTCTATAAATTGCCTAGACAAGTATTTTAATGAGGATCAAAGGCAATTTTAGAAAACTTTTCTTTTTCTCAAAATCTAAATTTTTTTAACACTTGAAAGATGCACAAATATCAAAGCTTATGGGAATCTCAAAATCGTGCATTTTTCTGAATAAATAACCTATTTATAGCCCTTGAAAAGATAGGAATTTTAACTTTAAAAACGTTTAAAAACGGCTATAAACAATCATTAATTCAAACTTTAAAATATGAGAAAACTATATCTGTAGTCGACTACAAGTCATAGTAGTCGACTACACTGAGTCTAAATAGACTCTGTGAAGACAGAAAATTGCTTAGTAGTCGACTATAATAAGCATTAGTCGACTAGTCATATGTTTTACAGAAACATGACTGAAAATTTTGTAGTCGACTATTTTAAGCATTAGTCGACTAGTCATGTGATTTACAGAAACATGACTGAAAATTTTGTAGTCAACTATTTTAAGCATTAGTCGACTAGTCATGTGATTTACAGAAACATGACTGAAAATTTTGTAGTCGACTATAATATTAATTAGTCGACTATATCTGAGTTTTACAGAAAAAATATAATGTATGAAATGTTTTGACACTCAAAAATTAATTATAAACTCTAATGGTTAATATAGGGGATTTCTATAATGTATGAAATGTTTTGACACTCAAAAATTAATTATAAACTCTAATGGTTAATATAGGGGATTTCTATAATTAACCAACACACTAAGCCTGTATTAGTGTGTTCTAATATTTATGTGTGTGTGTGAGTGATCAAGGCTTGTACAATAATTCTATGTAAAGAAAATATAAAATATATTATCTCATATGTTCTTCATCTTCTTCACTTCATAATGCCTTGAACTCAACTTGCACTTGTTCATATTTTGATATTGAAAGCTGTATATAAATGTTAGTGCATTTGTGTAACACACATTGTATAAATTGTTATCATCAAAATAATATCATGGAGACATGATATTCAACAGCATGCTTGTCTTATTTTCTTCTGATACTTGTATTGTCTAGGATCCACAGACGGGCAAGATGGTTAGGGTGGGTCGTAGGAGGCACAAGCTGTATTTCCTAGAATATCATCACCTTCCAGAGTCTATACGTCCACTTTCACTTGTTGCTTCTGTTTGTTCGTCAAAACCCTCTACCTCGCTTCCTTCCAATTTGTGGCATAGACGACTTAGTCATGTGTCTAATAAAAGGCCGGAGAGTCTTATTCAGTTTGGAGTACTTAGTCCTGTATTATCTACTTCTAGTATTGAGTCATGTACTGGTTGCAAATTGGCTAAATTCACTACTTTACCATTTAAAATGAGTATATCCATATCCACTTCCTTATTTGATTTAGTACATTCTGATATTTGGGGTCCAGCTACTTTGCCTTCTTCATCTGGCTACTTATATTATGTTAGTTTTATCGATGATTTCTCTCATTTTACATGGGTTTCCCTACTTAAGAATCGCTATGACGTACTTACTGCTTATTAAGCCTTCACAGCTATGATTTTTACTCAATGACAATCTCGTATTAAAGTTTTTCATTCTGATTGTGCCAAAGAGTATCTATCCTCAACCATGCGCTCTATCATGTCCTCTCATGAGACAATCTCGTATTTATATATACATATATTATACATATATAATACATATAAAAAATATAAAAATATAAAAAAATAAAAAATAAAAAAACCACTATTTTTGGTTGGGCACCAAAGAGGCACCCCGGGCCCGGCCCGGAGCCCGAACTTGGCCCGGGTTTCTGGGCCGAGGCCGGGTTGGGCCGGGCTCCGGGCCAGGCCCAGCTGGCAGGTTTTTTGGACACCCCTATGCGCGTGTTGACCGACGCGCGCGAGCTGATTGGGTAATCCTCCTTAACGCGTGAACTCTTCATTACGTACGGGCTCTCATAGGAAATTTTAGACGCCTACACTAGCTTGCATTTGTGAAAATTAAAGTTAAATCATGTAGGTGCATTTCCTTGAATTAGTGAAAAGTAAAGTTAAAATGTGAAACTTTCTTCAAATCTTCATGCTTCTTTCTTTGAGCAGACCGCTTGAATGTATCATATTCTTTCTTTCTTTCCAGTCACTTCATAACTGACTGTAACATAGGAATTTGTGGTATCCACAAAATTTCTTTATCATATCTTTTGTGAGAAGAAATCCTTGGTTATATCATTAAAAAATGTATTTAAAAAAAGGATCCATGCTCGAAAATTTTATATTAAAAAAGATCTTTATGAAAAATTGTGCAAATAACAAAGTATAATCGATCTGAATAGTTTTAGAAAAAAACTAATGAGAAAAATTTAACAAAAGAAAATTTGTCTTTGAAACAATATAATCTGTAATCACACCAAAGATCCAGAAAATGAACTGATAGAATTTAGGAGAAAAAAAAAAGATTCTAATTCAGTGGCCTATGCAAAGAAATACGATAGCACATCGTAAATACAATGTTTAGTAGAAAAATTTAAATCTAGATTCTGTTGATAATAGTATTGATAATAGTGTTAGTAGTGGGTTTTTAGTCCCACATTGGTTGTGAGAACATACCTCACATTCCTCTACTTGTATAAATATATGTGCACACTCAATATTCAACTCAAGGAAAATTTACTCAAGACTCTCTCTCTTACTTTAACATGGTATCAGAGATAGGGTTATTCTTCCAATAATTTTTTTTTAACGTTTCTGCATTCTTTTGCCAAATCTTGGCATTGCTGCTTTGCAACCGTTTAACGCCTTTTTTGCATTCCTTTGCTAGATTTTTGGCATTGCCATTTTGCGGCCTCTTAATGCATTTCGCGTTCCCGTTTTAAGACCGTCTCTCGGTCTCAAATTAACGGCATCGTCGTTTCAAGTTGTCTCTCAGTCTCAAACAAACGGCATCACCGTTTTAATCCATCTCGACGTCTCAACGTCTCAACATCAACATTAATCTGTTGTAGGTCTCTAGCGTGAGCATCAGGTGCGACCGATCTTCGGGCCACCTTGGTCATTGGTTGCTTTTTTTCTCAGAGTTGACAGTCATGTATAACCTTCGGGTTCAAATTTAACCTCCAGGTTCTTACATTTTAACCTTAGGGTTTCTACATTAACCTTCGGGTTCTCCTTTAAACATTCAGGTTTCGTTCAAGGATTATTATCTTGAACGTTGATTGCTGCTATTATGGTCTCTTCACTGGCACTTGCTTCTCAGGTTCGGTCTAAGCTCTTTTACACCTATTGCAAGAAGGAGGGATGCCGCTTTGAGACATGTTTCCAGTTTCATCCTGAGTTACGTTCCTCAGGAACTTGCCGTAGTCAACAATCCCCTCAGTGCTGATCCTCTAGTGCACCAGTATTACCGGTCAATATTATTCCATCTACCACTTAGACCCTAGCATTCAAGCTATTGCAGATATTAGCCGTCAAATTACGGCTCTTCAACATACCACGTCTCAATCTACTTCAAAACTCTTTGATATTCGTCGTCAAATTGAGGCTCTTCACGCTATTGTAAATATTAGCTGTCAAATTATGGCTCTTCAGCATACTATCTCTCCATCTGCTATACAACTCTCTGATATTCGCCATCAAATTGATGCTCTTCAGCATAGAGACTCTACATCTATTGCACAACTCTCTAGTATGCGTCTTGCTGGTTCTTCAGCCAAACCTTTTATCTCTGGTATGAATGATCTCTAAATTTTTGACTCTGATTGTTCCTTTCATATGACTCGTAATGCATCCCTCTTATCTTCTGTCTTCACTTCGTCTTCTCTTCCCCCTATCTACATGGCTGCTGGACAACCTTTGTCTATTACTGAGTATGGCTCTATCACCCTACAAACTGACCAATATGGTCGTCTAACTCTTAGCCCCGTCTATGTAGCTCATCAGTTATGTTTTAATTTAATTTCTGTTAGCTCCGTATGTATGGATGACCTACTTGTCTCATTTTCTTCTGATACTTGTATTGTGCAGGATCCACAGGCGGGAAAAACTGTTGGGGCTGGTCAGAGGAGACACAAACTATATTTTTTGGAATATCTTCACTTTCTAGAATCCATACGTCCATGTTCTCTTACTGTTTCTGTAAGTCTAAAATCCTCTACCTTGCTTTTCGTAGATTTGTGGCATAGACAACTTGGTTATGTATCTCATAAAAGGCTAGAAAGTCTTATGCAGTCGGGAGTGCTTGGTCATGTATCCTCTCATTCTCATATTGAGTCATGTACTGGTTGTAAATTGGCTAAATTCACTGCTTTACCATTTCCAACTAGTACATCTGTTTCTACTTATTTGATTTGGTCCATTCTAATATCTAGTGGCCCGCTTCTTTGCCTTCTTCATCTGGCTACTTATATTATGTTAGTTTTATCGTTGATTTCTCTCGTTATACATGGGTCTACCTACTTAAAAATTGCTCTGATGTACTTGCTGCTTATCAAGCCTTCACTGCGATGATCTTCACTCAATGGCAAGCTCGTATTAAAGTTTTCGTTCTGACTGTGCCAAAGAGTACCTATCCTCTACTATGTGTTCTATCATGTCCTCTCATGGGACTTTCTTTCAACAGTCATGTCCCTACACTCATGAGCAAAATGGTATAGTTGAACTCAAACAACGTCATATCCTCGATGCCACTCGATCTATGCTCATTTCTTACTCTATTCCTTGTCGTCTCTGGGCTGTGGCCATTCTCACCGTGACTCATGTCATTAATATCACTCCATCTAGTTCTCTTTCCGATGTTACTCCTTAAAGTCGTGTTTATACTCATCCTCCCCGTTATGATCTAGTCCATGTTTTTGGTTGTCGATGTTTTGTTCTTCTACCATCTCATGAACGTGATAAATTGTCTCCCAGAGTTGTTTCTTGTGTCAATTTAAGAATTAGTTCGGAACATCGTGGTTATTGTTGTTATGATCCCACAACTCATCGAGTTCATATATCTCATCATGTTTAGTTCAAAGAGGATTCTCCATATTATTTTACTTTTGATGACTTTAATTTCCTCCACTCTACTGATCATGCTTCCCCGTTAGCTGCATCACCCACTTCTTCACCTCAGTTTTCCTTTCGAGATCTCCCTGACATCTCTCCATCTCCTTCTATTGACTCTTCCTCACCTGAGCCTTCTCTTACACCATCTGATCCGTATCCCGTGGACACAACTCTCACTGCAGAACATACTATTAATCTCCACGCACCCGCTCCAACATCTCCTCCGCCTGAGGTTCCTCTTTCTCTTCATCGAGGCAAACACCCACATGTCATGCGTGACCGGTATGCTTCAGTTACTTCTTATTCACCTATCTTTTATAACTTTCTTATTTCTATTCATACTACCATTGAGCCAAAGTCCTTTCAAGAGGTAGTTCAAATTCCAGAGTGATGACATGCTATGGCTGAGGAATTTCAGGCCTTTCAGCAAACTCATATCTGGGATGTTGTTCCCTGTCCTCCTGGGATCTTTCTTGTTGGTAGTAAATGGATTTATAAGGTCAATTTTCATCCTGATGGCACCATTGAACGTCGAAAAGCTCGTTTAGTGGCTCGATGTTTTACTCAGCAACAATATATTGATTATGAGGAGACCTTTGCTGTTATTGCTCAGATGCCCATTGTTCGTAGTCTACTTACGGTTGCTACTACTCATCGTTGGCCCTTATACCAGATGGATGTCAAAAATACTTTTTTTCATGGCTCTTTATCTAAGACAGTATATATGCAACCGCCTCCAGGGTCTAATATTCCTCCAGAACATGTATGTCTCCTTCGTCGTACTGCTTACGGTCTCATGCACCACGCGCTTGGTTTGAGTGTTTTCGTGATGTCGTGCTCAAGGCGGGCTTTATGGAAAGTCATCAAGATGCTTCTTTATTTGTTCGCACTACATCACGCAGCAGAGTTTTATTACTTATCTATGTAGATAATATGATCATTATAGGTGATGATATGGCTGATATATAGTACGCAAAATCTCAGTTGCAACAACAGTTCCACATGAAGGATCTTGGACCTTTTTAGTATTCTTAGTCTAGAAATTTCTCAAGGCCCGCGGGGTGTGCTACTGTCTCAACAGAAGTATCTCTCGGATATTCTAGATCGAGCTGAGCTAACTGACGATGGAACCGTCGATACTCTACTCCAACAGAATGTCAAACTTCGCTCTACTGATGGTGAGCCTCTATCTGATCCTACCTGATATCGATATCTTATTGGCTAATTGGTTTATCTATGCATCTCTCGACCATATATCTCACATGTTGTTGGTATTATCAGTCAATTTGTTAGTGATCCACATTCTGTTCACTATGCTGCCTTATTACGGATTCTTCGGTATCTCCGGGGTACTAGCACTCACTCTTTTCTGTTTCCTGCTACATCCAAGTTAGAGCTTTGTGCATATTCTGATGCTGATTGGGCTGGTGATCCCACTACCAGGAATTCTACTACAGGTTATTGTATATTTCTTGGTGATTCCCTTATTTCTTGTTGGAGTAAGAAACAATATGTTATTGCTCTTTCCGTACCGAGGCAGAGTATCGTGCAATGTCTACAATAACTAAAGAGATTATTCATCTTCGTCGTCTTCTTAGTGATTTCAGTATTTCTGTTACGAATCCTACTCCTCTCTATTGTGATAATAAGAGTGTTATCCAGATTGCTAATAATCTAGTATTTTACGAGAGGACCAAATATATTGAGATCGACGCACATTTTGTCTGTCAACAAGTTATCAAGGACAAGACAATTCTACTTCCTCATGTCTCATCCACTAACGAACTTGCAGATTTCTTCACAAAGGCCTTACATGTTCATCAGTTTTAGTTTCTTGTATGCAAACTCATTTTGTTTGATCCAACATGAGTTTGAGGGGGCTGTTGATAATAGTGTATTATAGTGGGTTTTAGTCCCACATTGGTTGTGAGAACACACATCATCCTCCTCTACTTGTATAAATATATGTGCACACTTAATATTCAACTCGAGGGAAATTTACTCAAGACTATCTCTCTCTTACTTTAACAGGGATAGTGGAGCTAAAGACCCACCGTGCCTCCTAGAAAGCGGTTGTGAACTTTTAATAGGTCTAGTTCGATCTCATTCTGATTTAAAGGTGGATAGACATATTTATTGGGTAAAACCCCCAGTGGTTGGGTTAAATTGAACACGAATGGAGCTTCGAAGAGTAATCCAAGTAGATCAGGAGCAGGATGCCATATTGGAGATTCAAGTGGTTTATGGCTTGTTAGGCTCACGTTAAATCTAGGGGTATGTAGTAGCAACCTTGTTGCAGAGCTTGAGGCAATTAGATCCGGACTCTCGCTTGTGTGGGATAGGGGATGGTGAATGATTATTTATGAGTCAAATGACGCAAGTGTGACTAGTTTGATAAAAGATTATTTATGAGTCAAATGACGCAAGTGTGACTAGTTTGATAAAAGAGAAAAAATACAAAGTGGAATCCCATGGGATACTTAGCTGAAGATTGCCACAAGCTTGTAGCATGAGATTTGTTAGGAATTTTATGGAGATTATTTGCAGAATTAAACATAAAAAATAAATACTTGTATCAACGAAAATATCATACGCATGCAAACATTAAGATTTAACGTGGTTCTGTAAATTATGCTTACGCCCATGGGGTAATCCAGAGAGAAATATTTTACTATAAATTAAGAGTACAAATCCTCAAAAGTACATCCAAACTTGATGATTAAACCATAAGATTAAATATAGTGTTACCTCTAAGGTATCAAAATCTTAAAACCCTTCTCAACTCAAATCTCCAACACCCAAGGAGAAATCAACATCGTACTCTTAACAGCGTCATCATTCTAAAGAAAATAATGTTTGAATTACTGCAATCGAACAACCGAGTAATCTAGTATCTCTATTCTCTTTCTCTCTCTCAGCCTCGAAATCCACGCACACCAAAGTAATGCTCTCAGGTTCTCTCTGTTTTTTTTAAAATTGGTTATAAGGTGATGTTGTAATAATCAATACTTTTTTAAATGCAACTTAATTAATTTGGTTAAATATGCAAGGTCTTATAAGGAAGGCCACATGATGTAGGAATTGAAAAAAAAATCATGTTTTCTCAAAGGCCCATTAGCGTTCACAACCTAGCAAACCCA
>NC_033795.1:18961244-18970728 GCF_001876935.1 Asparagus officinalis | reverse complement strand
TCTGAGAGAGTTAGTTTCGGAAAAATCTCCCACAACCTCTGTGACTTTTTCTCCCAAATCAAGGGATCTTCTACCGTTTTTCTTTTGCCACTACCCATTTACCACAAGTTAAATATTCCTTAGTCTTAGGGATATTCTAATCACAACTTTTCTTTAAAAACCAATATCCTCTCCTTCCCCATCCTTGTCCTAAAAACTACACAGAAAAAAATACTGAGAAGAAAGAGAACAACGACTGAAGTTTGAGGAGGGGTGGAGAAGAAGCTTGCGTGGTGTTTACACTTTCGGCGTTAATCGGCAAGCATATTTTTCTCTTTAAACTATTTGTCAACGTTAGATTTGAAAAAAAATCCATGTTTTATATTCAGTTGAAGTTCTGGTTTAGGATGTATGTCTACACTACCTTTTGCTACCTTAAAAAAATCATGTACGACCATTAATTTTCTTTGTTACTTCTATGGAGAACTAGGAAAGTATAGTGTTATGGTTGTTAATGATTCATGCATAGGCATCTTGCACAGATTAATATTCTATTGTCATTGTACATGGATTAAGTGCTTAAATATTTGAATGTCGATCTTTGTTGTTGTTAAAGTAAGAGAAAGAGAGAATCTTGGGTAAATTTCCCTTGAGTTGAATATTGAGTGTGCATATATATTTATACAAGTAGAGGAGTGTGAGGTTTGTTCTCCCAAGCAATATGGGACTAAAACTCACTACAATACACTATTATCAACAACCCCCTTCAAACTCATGTTGGATCAAACAAAGTGAGTTTGCGTACAAGAAACTAGAACCGATGAACAGGTAAGGCATTTATGAAGAAATCTGCAAGCTCGTCAGCGGACGAAACATAAGGAAGTAGAATTCTCTTGTCCTTGATAACTTGGTGACGGACAAAATGAGTGTCGATCTCAATATGTTTGGTCCTTTCATGAAATACTGGATTATTAGCAATCTAGATGGCACTCTTATTATCACAGTAGAGAGGAGTAGGAGTCATAACAGAAATGCCGAAATCACTAAGAAGGCGACGAAGATGAATAATTTCTTTAGCTGTTGTGGACATTGCACGATACTTTGCCTCAGTACTGGAAAGAGCAATAACATCTTATTTCTTACTTCGCCAGGAAATAAGGGAATCACTAAGAAATATACAATAACCTGTGGTAGACTTTCTGATAGTTGGATCACCAGCCCAATCAGCATCAGAATATGCACAAAGCTCTAACTTAGATGTAGTAGAAAACAAAAGAAAGCGAGTGCTAGTACCCCAGAGGTACCGAAGAATCCGTAATAAGACAGCATAGTATACAGAACGTGGGGCACTAACAAATTGACTGATAATACCAACAGCATGAGAGATATCTGGTCGTGAGATGCACAAATAGACCAACTGACCAACAAGATGTCGATATCGGGTAGGATCAAATAGAGGCTCACCGTCAGTAGAGCAAAGTTTGACATTCTGCTGGAGTGGGGTATCGACAGTTGCATTGTCAGTTAGCTCAGCTTGATTTAGAATATCTGAGAGATACTTCTGTTGAGACAGTAATACACCCCGCGGGCCTTGAGAAATTTCTAGACCAAGAAAATACCGAAGAGTTCCAAGATCCTTCATGTGGAACTATTGCTGCAACTGAGATTTTACGTATTGTATACCTGTCATACCATCATCTGTAATGATCATATCATCTATATAGATGAGTAATAAAACTCTACCACGCGATGTAGTGTGAACAAACAGAGAAGCATCTTGATGACTTTCTATAAAGCCTGCTTTGAGCACGACATCGCAAAAACACTCAAACCAAGCGCGAGGTGCCTGCTTGAGACCATAAACAGCACGACGAAGGAGACATACATGTCCCAGAGGAATATTTGACCCTGGAGGCGGTTGCATATATACGGTCTCTGATAAAGAGCCACGAAGAAAAGTATTTTTAACATCCATCTGGTATAAGGGCCAACGATGAGTAGCAGCGACCGTAAGGAGAATACGAATAGTGGGCATCTGAGCAACAGGAGCAAATGTCTCCTCATAATCAATACATTATTGCTGAGTAAAACCTCGAGCCACTAAACGAGCTTTTTGACTTTCAATGGTACCATCAGGATGAAACTTGACCTTATAAACCCATTTACTGCCAACAAGAGAGATCCCAGGAGGACAAGGAATAACATCTCAGGTATGAGTTTGCTGAAAGGCTTGAAATTCCTCAGCCATAGATTATCGCCACTCTGGAATTTGAATTGTCTCTTGGAAGGACTTTGGCTTAATAATAATATGAATGGCAGCAAGAAAGTTATGAAAGATAGGTGAATAAGAAGTAACAGAAGCATACCGGGCAGGCATGACATGTGGACGTTTGCCTCGACGAAGAGCAAGAGGAACCTCAGGCAGGGGAGATGTTGGCGCAGGTGCGTGGAGATCAACAGTATTTTCTGGAGTGAGAGTTGTGTCCACGGGATATGGATTAGATGGTGTAAGAGAAGACCCGGGTGAGGAAGAGTCAACAAAAGGAGAGGGAGAGATGTCAGGGAGATCTCGAAAGGAAAATTGAGGTGAAGAAGTGGGTGATGCAGTTGACGGGGAAGCATGACCAGTAGAGTGGAGGAAATTAAAGTCATCAGAAGCAGAATAATATGGAGAATCCTCTTCGAACTGAACATGACGAGATATATGAACTCGACGAGTTGCGGGATCATAACAACGATAACCTCGATGTTCTGAACTAATTCCTAAATAAACACAAAAAACAGCTCTGGGAGACAATGTATCACGTTCGTGAGATGGTAGAAGAATAAAACATCAACAACCAAAAACGCGAACTATATCATAATGGGGAGGATGAGTATAAACACGACTATAAGGAGTAGCACCAGAAAGAGAGCTAGATGGAGTGATATTAATGACATGAGTCGCGGTGAGAATAGCCTCAGCCCAGAAACGACGAGGAACAGAGTAAGAAATGAGCATTGATCGAGCAGTATCGAGGATATGACGATGTTTGCGTTCAGCAACACCATTTTGCTCATGAGTGTAGGGACATGACTGTTGAAAGATAGTCCCATGAGAGGACATGATAGAACATAGTCCCATGAGAGGACATGATAGAGCACATGATAGAGGATAGGTACTCTTTGGCACAATCAGAACAAAAAACTTTAATACGATATTGTCATTGAGTAAAAATCATAGCAGTGAAGGCTTAATAAGCAGTAAGTACGTCAGAGTGATTCTTAAGTAGGTAAACCCATGTAAAACGAGATAAATCGTCGATAAAGCTAACATAATATAAGTAGCCAAATGAAGAAGGCAAAGGAGCTGGCCCTCAAATATCAAAATGTACTAAATCAAATAAGGAAGTGGATACGGATGTACTCATTTTTAATGGTAAAGTAGTGAATTTAGCCAATTTGCAACTAGTACATGACTCAATACTAGAACTAGATGATACAGGACTAAGTACTCCACACTGAATAAGACTCTCCAGCCTTTTATTTGACACATGACCAAGTCATCTATGCCATAAATTAGCAGGAAGCGAGGTAGAGAGTTTTGACGAATGAAGAGAAGCAACAAGAGAACGTGGACGTATGGACTCTGGAAGGTGAAGATATTTCAGAAAATACAGTTTGTGCCTCCTACGACCTGCCCTAAACGTCTTGCCCGTTTGTGGATCCTGCACAATACAAGTATCAGAAGAAAATGAGACAAACAGGCCCGCCATGCATAAAGAGCTAATAGAAATTAAATTCAAGCACAACTGAGGAGCCACATAGATGAGACCAAGTGTTAGACGACCAGATGGATCATTTTGTGGGGGGTAATAGAGCCATACTGAGTAATGGACAATGGTTGTCCAGAAGCTGTGTAGATAGGAGGAAGAGAGGATGAAGTAAAGACAGAGGATAAAAGTGAGGCATTACAAGTCATATGAAAGGAACAACCAAAGTCAAAAATCCAGAGATCATTCATACCAGAGACCAAAGGATTAGCTGAAGAACCAGTAAAATGCATACCAGAGAGTTGTGCGGCGGATGTAGAGGTGATATGTTGAAAAGCATCAAGTTGACGGCGAAGACTTTCAATAGCTTGAATTGTAGAGTCTGAAGTAGTAGAAGGTATAGCATTAGTCAGAAATCCTGGTGTACGAGAGGGTTGAGACTGAGGGGGTCGCCGACCACGACCAGTACCTGAGGAACGTAACTCAGGATGAATCTTGAAGCATGTCTCAATGCAGTGTCCTTCCTTCTTGCAATATTTGCAAGAGAGCTTAGATCGAGCCTATGGAGAGGGAGCCTGTGGAGAAATATGATTCATAACAGGAGCAGTGACAAATACAGACAAAATAGTCTCGAGTGTAAAGGTAGGAGTGCCTGTTGATAAATTGAGTCGTGTTGTCTGCTGCCGGGTCTCATAAGCAGTGAGAGCTCCCATAACTGAGGCCAAAGTCGGAAATTGAGGCTGATGAAGTAGTTGATCAGCCATAGTTAAATATTCAGGAAGGGACTGAAATAGTTGATGCACCTCATGCCGTTCGTACCAGGCTAGCCAGTCTTCATATGTGGAATTACGTCCAGGAAGCATGGAGCGTAACTCTGTCCAAAAAGCTTGCATTTGTCCAAAATAGGATTGCAGAGATGAACTACATTTACGTTGTAGAGCAATACGTTGCAGAAGATATGCCTCCCGTGCACCTGAGCACTCAGTGAAACGTTCAGTGAGACGAATCCACATGGCCCGAGCAGAGGGAAGCGAGCCAATCTCGACAGTGAGACCAGAGCCAACACAGCGAGTGAGATAATCCATAACACGAAATTTCTGCAATTGCCACTCTGAACTCTCCTTGACATAGAGAGCACGAGAAGTCTGAAGATCGACATTACCACTGCCAGAGGCAATAGTACTGGATGAAGCAATAGTGCTGATAGACGGCGGAACTGGTCCCGTACTGGTGAGATGATTAAGCAAATCAGCGCCACGCAAGACATTGGTGACAATGGTGGACCACCCCGCCCAGTCACTTTGATCATTGATGGGCAAAGGTGGTTTGGGAATCTTCTCTGAAGGAGCCATAACAGCAATGTTGAGAAGTTAAGACGTCGAGATGCCGTTACTAACTGCGAAACAACAATGCCGTTCGTTTGAGGCCGAGAGACGGCTTGAAACGACGATGCCGTTAATTTGAGACCGAGAGACGGTCTTGAAACGACAATACCGTTAAAATAGAACCCGAAGGTTAGAATGAAACCTGAAGGTTTAAAATAGATCCCGAATGTTAGAATGAAACCCGAAGGTTAAACGAGAACGCGAAACGCGTTAAGAGGCCGCAAAGCGGCAAGGCCAAAATATCTGGCAGATGAACGCAAAAAAAAAAAACATTAAATGGCTGCATAGCAACAAGGCCAAGATTTGGCAAAAGAACGCAGAAGTGTTAAAAATTTTATTGGAAGGGAAATAGCCCTAGCTCTGATACCATGTTATAGTAAGAGAGAGAGAGAATCTTTGGTAAATTTCCCTTGAGTTGAATATTGAGTGTGCACATATATTTATACAAGTAGAGGAGTGTGAGGTTTGTTCTCCCAAGCAATGTGGGACTAAAACCCACTACAATATACTATTATCAACAGTTGTCAATGTGCAAACTTCGTTGATATGTGAAACTCTTACTGTTAAAGGTAGCCAAGCCTACAAGTAATATACCTTATGATGTTTTATATATTTTTCCTTCAAACGGTTGAGTACATCAAGGGTTTATATTATACTTCTTAGTAAACAATTATTATTATTATTTTAAAAATACAAATTCCTAAGTTTTCAAGGAATATACAGTAGGTTCTTAAATTATTCGACTTCTAGCTAATGACATATTTTCGATAGGCAACTTTCTTTTTTTTTTTCAAATTCCGCTCATAAATATTAAATTATCACATTAACAAGTAATTTTGATTAAGAGCATCTCCAACAGCTTCTCCATTTTCCACTTATGGAGAATTTAGTTAGGTTTTTGGTCCAACAGATTCCCCGTATCATTCCCCAAAATAGGGATGGAGGAGAAAAAATGGGGAAGCTTCCCCAAATCTGCAGCATTCTCCAAATTTTTGGAGGAAAAAATAGATTCTTCAAAATGGGGAAGCTGTTGGAGTTGGTGTAAAAATTAGTTGGAGAATATGACTTTTGCTTCCCTATTTTGGAGAAAGTTTTGGAGAAGCTGTTGGAGATGCTCTAAGACTTCAAAGGTTTTCCAATTATAGTTAGTTTTAACAACTTTACTCTTTTTCCCCAAATCGTAATATTATTTATTACTTGTTTATTTGATAATGGAATCTGTGTGAGTAGATAATTATAAATTTCTCAAATATTATATATTTATTACTTGTTTATTTTCTGCATTACTTATGTTACATTAGCAAAGAGGTTGTAGTGGTCAACATCTTTAGATGATAACATCTAGGTTCGGAGTTCAATTCCTGTAACCTTAAAAAAAGAATTTATTATTGTTGGACCTGAGCTTTTGTGGGTCTTTAGCTAGCTAAACTTTTGAGCTTTTTTGAGTCTTTAGCTAGCGGAACTTTTTTTCCCAGAGTTGCTATGTTATTAAGGCATATCCGCTTGAGTTTGAATTTTTTTTGTAACAATCACATCTTTTCGGTTTTATTTCTTCCCTCAAATGGAATTATGTTCGGTGGCGAAATTTTGGTTGATCATCTGATAATATGTTTGATCATATAGTGACACTAAATAGGGCCAACGTGTATGAAGACGACTTCCGTCCAAAATATGATTCATAAGCGTCCTATCATAGCAGGGCTACACCATTGACATCGATATCCCGGTGTGAGGGTTTCTCTTAATTACTATTATTATATAATAGCATCGACTAGGTTATGTACCCATCTAGATTGGACATGTTCTTGGGTCACGATTATTTTTCATAGTTTTACGGAAGCTGTTCCACGGTAACTCTGTGATTAGTGCACAACATTTCATGCACAGTCACTTAGATTAAAACAGACAAATATGAGATTTAATAAAGGGGAATTGGATGGAGAATATAAAATATATATAAGCGGGCTTATGTGCATTCTTGATATCTTGAGTTATATATACAAAGGCCAAGAGCCAATACTTGACTTAAAGCCGTGTTTCCGGGACGGTTTATGGGAAACCGATTTATATACATGATACTATTCTCCTCTAATTCAAATAACATGTAAAATAAGAATAACGTGCTTATATGCTTTGTGATAGATTTATTCGCAATATCTATAAGTAGTATTTCTTTTAGTCACATTTAATTTAGATTTCATCATTTCTTTATACCTACTACATGCACTTACACGCGCACTATTTTCTTTATTTTTCATGCTTGTTGCGAGTTTTCTGACTCCCCTGGGGTTTGCGCACCCCAAATTCAGGAATCGTTCTTTCTTTGCAGGACCAAGAGTATTTCGAGGAGCAGTTTCAGCGGCAGTGATCACCGTTTATTCTATCAGTTCTCCAGTTCAGTTTGGTTTAGGTAGTTATTTGGTTTAGATTTTTTCTTAAGTCACATGTGATTTTTTCTAGACTATGAAGTAAAATTTTCTCTTTTCCATTGTGGATAGTTGTGAACTCGAGGAGCAGGTTAAGCGGCAATGATCACCGTTTATTCTATTAGTTCTCCAGTTTAGTTTGGTTTAGAATTTTTCTTGAGTCACATGTGACTTTTTCTAGACGATGACGTAAAATTTTCTCTTTTCCATCTTGGATAGTTGTGAACTCGTATTTGGACTCCGTCCTTTTGGAGATTTCTTCATCTATACATTTCTTTTATTATTTTAGTTACATGCTCTATGGTGTAGTTTTGGCTTTATATTTATACTAGTGTGCGTCCCGTGCGAAGCATGACCTTTTCTTTTTCTTTTTTATCGCTACAATAATTCCTTTTTTAATTACTACAGTAATTTTTTAATGCCACAATAATATTTTTTAAAAACTTTACAGTATCTCACCTCTGCTACAGTAATATTTTTTTAAACGCTATAGTAGTTTTTTAATAATGCTACAGTATCTCGCCTATGCCATAGTAATATTTCTTTAAAAATGCTACAGTATTCCACCTCATGTGGGCCTTGTTTTTGGCTTGACCCACCAGAAGATTGGGATTAGGAGCTCATGCACATTTATAGAGAAGGCAATTATTGTGGAGATGCCCTCCGAAACATTAGAGTAGAGTGCTTGCTGCCTGTGCAAATCCTCGGCAGTGCTCCGTCCAGCATTTGTAATCTTTTGCAAGATGGAGAGATAGAGATATGAGCCCAAAATAAGAAGATAATCTCCTCCACTTGTGAAAACCAAAACAGCTTAAACCAAACCCTTAAACAAGCTTAAAACAAGCTTAAACCCTTTTTCAAACCCTTGTTTAAAAACTTCTTTTCTTGGTTGAAAACTGAGATCAAAGAGAGTATTTATATCCTCCAAAACCTCAGCTAAAAATCCCAAGTCAAAAGACAAAAACAGCCCCAAGCAACGGTAAGAAAACTAGCCGTTAGAAGTTGAAAAAGCTCTCGTCGGTCGACCGGAAAATTCATCGGTCGACCAGAAATTTTATCGGTCGACCGGACCGGTCGACCAACAGACTCTCTGTCGCCCAGTGAGCGTATAAACTCAGGTTCGGTCGACCAGTGCGGTCGACCGAAATCTGATACACACAAAAACTGATTTTTAAAGCTATTTTTGAGACTTTTAAAAATATGTTAAAAAATAACAAATGAAGTCCAAAAATTATGAAACTTTGAGAAAAGTATATAAACATGTAAATGAACATGTTACAAAAAGAATTTTCCAAATTGCATTTCCCATTTGTGAAAAATCATCATTTTTTCAAAATAGTTCAAAACACGAAAATGTAAACATGTGAAATTTGATATTTTGGCTAAACCATGTTTTAAAAAGTTCAAAACACGAAAATGTAAACATGTGAAATTTGATATTTTGGCTAAACCATGTTTTAAAACTTTACGCAATGATTATATAGACTTAATAAAAGGCTAAATACCCATATTGGTATTTTAATTCAACCCTATTTGCCAACAAGGTATTTTAATTAGGAAATTCGGCGATAAGACATTTTAATTGAATAAAATTACCATTTAGGTCCTTTTTCTCGTCGGCGGCCATTTTTCCGGCGAGAACTCATCACGTGCGTTACACGTGGGGGCTTAATCTGTGTTTAAGGCTCTGTTTTCTAACGTGGCAGGTAATTAACTCTCTAAAAACCAATTCCCACCCAAAATAGGACATCAACACCTTAAACACAGAGGAGGAGTTGGGGACTGAGGAGGTCGGGCTTGGAAGAGATGGAGGGGCTGACGGAGTTCATGTCAGGGGAGAGGGGGCTGAGGGCGTGGGCTGCAAGGGGAGGTGGCTATGGGTAGAGGTCGGCGTGGCGAGCGGAGGAGGCGGGGGCTAGTGGTTGGGCGAGGTGACAGCGGG
>NC_033795.1:18929590-18961234 GCF_001876935.1 Asparagus officinalis | reverse complement strand
GCGGTGGTGAAGAGGGGAGGCGGCAGTGATGGAAGAGGGGAAGAGGAGAGAGAGAGAGGCCACGTCAGAAAACAGAGCCACGTCAGAAAACAGAGCCTTAAACACAGATTAAGCCCCCACGTGCAACGCACGTGATGAGTTCTCACCGAAAAAATGGCCGCCGACGAGAAAAAGGACCTAAATGGTAATTTTATTCAATTAAAATGTCTTATCGCCGAATTTCCTAATTAAAATACCTTGTTGGCAAATGGGGTTGAATTAAAATACCAATATGGGTATTTAGCCCTTAATAAAATATGTATATGATTATTGTTAAGTCCAAAAACAATGAATACCATATTTTCACAAAATTGCATATTCTATGCAATATATACAAAACACTAAATATGATTTTATTAAATATAAGCTTATTAAGGACGAAATCATATGTAGGCATATAAACATGAAACAAAATAGTATTTTCCAATTCTATTCATTTGTTTCATATATAAATTCGAAACCTATTAAACCAAAAACATATATGTATATATATAACTATATATATACATACAAAAACCAAAGCGTGTATGTGTGTATATGATTGAGCTTAAAGTACTAACACACATAATATAAAACCTAAACTAAATTACCCAAGCTTGATCTTGATCTTCATTGAGCTCAACTTGGTACACATGCATATGAAGCTTGAACTTGATCTTTAACTTGAATTGTATAAGCTTCAATCCGACATTCCGCCATCCTCCTTTGGATATCATCGTTGAAGCGCAATCCATCCAACCTCCAACAAGGTTGTTTGTCTACAATATATAGGAAAACACAAATACTAGACAAACAACATTAGTGGTAAATTATTTGTTAAACATCATCAAAACAAAAGAGGCCAACAAGGGTCACCTCAAAACTCCCGCTTGGTCAAACCTTCCTACGGTAAGGACCAAAACCCCAATGCACTCTCGATAAACGAGAAATTCACCTTTAGTTCGGTAATCAAACCTTCCGACAGTTAGGATTACCCGAATTTTTTTGATTCTCGGAGTGGAGATCCCGCTCCTAGTTTCACATTTCCGGATTCTGGGGGTGGAGATCCCACCTCGAGTCTCCTTTCCAACTGGAGATAGAATATAAAATTCTTCCTCTTCAGCTTTGGGAGATAGTATATAAAATTCTTCCTCTCCCGTATCGGGTTCGTCTTTGCCCCAGGAGAAGACACCACTTTTTCAAACTCCTAAATTCCGGGCCTCACATGCCCGGGGAATTTTATCCCGAATCCTGAGTAGGGATAAGTCAACGCCTAACACGCGTTGCTGGTTTAGTCTTTCACCGATTGAAAAAGACACCAGAATCCAGTCTGGGGCATTTTATCCCGAAGCCTAAGTAGGGATAAGTCAGCGCTTAACCCGCGTCGCTGGGTGGTTCGTTCCCGTAAAAACGACCGAGTCTACGTATTCAGCATCGTAGCAACAAAAATCCATGCCTTTTATGCATGGGGAATTTTATCCCGAATCCTGAGCAGGGATAAGTCAACGCCTAACACGCGTTGCCGGTTAGCTCTTAACCGTAAAAAGAACAAAAGCCCACATATTCGACATTGTGGCAGGTTGTTATTCATAACGCCAAAATCCGTGCTTCGCACGTACGAGGAATTTTATCCCAAATCCTGAGCAGGGATAAGTCAACGCCTAACATGCATTACCGGTTAATCTTTTGCCGTGAAAAGGACAAGAGCCCACATATTCGACATTGTGGCAGGCCGTTATTAATAATGCCAAAATCCGCGCATCACACACGCGGGGAATTTTATCTCGAATCCTAAGTAGGGATAAGTCAACGCCTAACTCGCGTTGCCGGTTTAGTCTTTCACCGATTAAGAAGACACCAGAATTCTAATCTGGGGACTTTTATCCCAAAGCCTAAGTAGGGATAGGTCAGCGTCTAACACACGTTGCCGGGTAGCCTATTCCCGTAACAATGGTGAAGTCTACATATTCAATATCGTAGCATCAAGTCTAAGGGAGTTTATTCCTTTAGCACAACGTCACATGAAGAACGAACTTAAACAATCCGCATGCAAGCCCGATTCAAACGGTAATCGGTAAAGGCAAGCCAAATTCGTTGAAGGCTGAGGGTTTGCCAAAAACTTTAAAGCCTACGTCTGATACACGTCGTTGTTTAGTCTTTTCACAGGAGAAAGATAAAGTCTACGTATTCAATATCGTAGCACTAAAAGAGTTAACTCTTTTAGCATAACGTTACATGCGGAATGGACTTAAACAATCCGCATGCTAGCCCGACTCAAACGGTAGTCGGTAAAGGTTTATCAAACCCGTTGATGGCTGAGAATTTACCAAAAATTCTATAAATGCGAGTCATTGACGTATCAGCTTCATTAGTTGGTCTCATGACTTGAACATCCAACAAACTTCAGGATGAGATCCACACGTGCAGATGATTCAGCTTAAATAGTTAGTCCTACAGTCCAACATTCGGGACCATCACGCTCCAATGCCTTAAGAGCTTAAACTGTGTAGACTCCAGCAAACGTACGAGTATAAACTGTGTTAACGCCGGTCAACGCGTTATAGTAAAGATCGAGGCCGGTCAACGCATCGGCAATTTCGCCAAAATAAGGCAAATGATGACTCTAAGGATTTCAGTTACAATCAGATATGAATTCCCGACAAAGAGGATCAGTTCAAAGTCAACTTAATGGCACGAGCTAAGTTTAGAAAGTTACACACCAATCTCAGTTCAAGATTTCGACAGCGGTCAGACGATAAACACAGCGCCGGAAGAACTACACCTATTCGACGAAACAATGAATAGATTGAAGACTGAAGAAGTTAAGAATTGAGATAGTTCAAGGTCACTCTACGAAATTGAGGAGATGGCCTATCTTATCCAAAGCATTCCAGACTCCTCAATAAAAGAATGAGTCTAGAATACTTTGGAGGGGGTATCTATAGGCGTCTAAAAATACCTATAGGTGTCCGCACATAGCTTGAGACAGAGAGAAGACGACGAACATTGTTATCCGAGTATAAGAGGATTATCTGACGCTGATAAGCGCCTGAAGCAAAACGGCGAATCAAGTGACCTGCGCGCTCGACAGTCAGCTCGCATGCGCCAATCAGCTCGCATGCGTCATTCAACATGCACGTTAATCAGTTCATGCACGTCGATCAACACGCGCGTGACAATCAGTTCGTGCACGTCGATCAACACGCGTGCGTCAATCAACGCGCGCATATATCAACCAACATGCGTTCGACAGTCAATCCCGTAACGAAGTATGCAAGTCAACAAGATGGTCAAACACGCAAAACGGGAGAAACTACAAACCTCGGAAGAGTTAAAAAACCAAAAAAATGTCAGACTTCGGAACCCGCGCCGATGCGGGACGGCCGAAACTGACCCGCACTAGCGCAAAAATGTCGGACTTCAGAACCCGCGCTGGTGCGGGACGACCGAAACTAACCCGCACCAGCGCGGGTCGGCCAAGGCCGACCCGCGGCCTGGCGGGTCGGCCAAGGCCGACCCGCGCCCCCGCGGGTCAGCGCGACCCGACGCGCTGTTTTGACCCCCTGATGTGTTTTTCGATGGTTTTAACGGTTTTCTCGAGATCTTTTCAGTTCCAGAGGTTCCCAACTGACTTGATATTATCTACAAACATGGTTAGGCCGTTATTGACTAAAGATAAGGCCAAATCACTTGTTCTTATCTAAATAACCGCGTCCGAAGCCCTATAAATACAAGCCTAGGGCCTCCTTTCAGAGGGGCGGAGTTATTATCAAGAGGACGAATGCTGTCGGATTGTGGAGTCAAAGGAGCACGAATTTCAGCGAGGGTTAACAGATCTTGGCGAGTTCAAGCCCGTTTCCTCCGTTCCTTGAGATCAACGCTTCAAATAAAATACTTCCTCGGCGAAGGTGAAGCTCTGCCGAATTTTTTATCAACCGGATCCAGATCTAAGGCGGTCCACGGATAAACCCCGGTACAGGCAAAGATCCCACGCAAGCAGAAGATCGATAAACGATCTCCCTGCGTTTGTTTTGATAAAGTTATAAATTTGTTTTATTTTCATTGTGCAAGGAGATCTTATAAAAAGATCAACTTTTTATTTTATTCGAGTTTATTGTAATGACTAAAGTTGTAATAGATTCGATCGCAATGAATACAACAATTTTCGACGCAAACAAACTTTTGTTTGCGTCGAAAATTGTTGTATTCATTGCGATCGAATCTATTACAACTTTAGTCATTACAATAAACTCGAATAAAATAAAAAAAGTTGATCTTTTTATAAGACCTCCTTACACAATGAAAATAAAACAAGTTTACAACTTTATCAAACAAACGCAGGGAGATCGTTTATCGGTCTTCTGCTTGCGTGGGATCTTTGCCTGTGCCGGGGTTTATCCGTGGACCGCCTTAGATCTGGATCCGGTTGATGGAAATTCGGCAGAGCTTCGCCTTCGCCGATGAAGTATTTGATTTGAAGCGCTGAGATCGACCAAGCGAAATCAGGGCTCTTCTCGAGATTAAGACCAAGCCTAATCTCAAGGGACGGACGGGAACGGGCGTCGGATCTCTCGAACTCTCCTTCTTTATGCCGAAGAACTCGCCAAGATCTGTCAACCCTCGCTGAAATTCGTGCTCCTTTGACTCCACAATCCGGCAGCACCTCCTCGTCTTGATAATCAATCGCCCCTGAAAAATGGAGGCCTTAGGCTTGTATTTATAGGGCTTCGGAAGCGGTTATTTGGATGAGAACAAGTGATTTGGCTCTATCTTCAGTTAACAACAGCCTAACCACGTTTGGGGATGATATCAGGTCAGTTAGAAACCTCTGGAACTGAAAAGATCTCGAGAAAACCGTTAAAACCGTCGAAATACACATCAGGGGGTCAAAACAGCGCGGCAGACTGGTCTGACCCGCGCTTGCGCGGGTCGGATCAGTCCGACCCTTCCTTGAGATTCGAGCTTTGACTTGATCTTAAGAAGAACGATTATCTTATTTTGATAAGATATCGTTTCAAATTCTCACTTCGATAAACGAAGGAAGAATCATTAAACCCCTCACGATTCAATCAGAATCTGTGATTTGGTGGTTGTAGGCATCAAAAAAATGCTAATAGATATCCAAACATAGGGAAAACCACTTAAAACTGACAGATATGAACTGTCTCGCCAGCGAGACAGGCTTTGCTGTCTCGCCAGCGAGACAGGCTTTGCTGTCTCGCCAGCGAGACAGTGTTTGCTGTCTCGCCAGCGAGACAGCTTTGAAATGGTCAAAAACCACCTTTGTAACTGCCCTACACGTGTCCATTAACTGCCAGGGGACGTGGGAAACATCATGGGCGAAAATCACATGAATAACTGCCAAAATAACGGAGTTTGAAATATGGGAAGGCAGTTAAAACGAAAACTGCCAGAATATTCCATTTTCGAGACAATATTTACTGTCTCGCGGGCCGAGACAGCAAACACTATCTCGCCCAGCGAGACAGTAAACACTGTCTCGCGGCCATAACGTGTTGTTTTGTTTGAGTTTTGTGCAGTTATTACCCCAGAGGCTATAAATACCCCCTTAGGGTCATTTCTGACGAGGATAGAGCAGATTTTCGAGCATTCCAGAGCAGAGAGAGTAGATTTGAGTTTTCTTGCAAATCCTTGAAATTAAGCTTTGACTTGATTTTAAGAAGAACGACTATCTTACTTTGATAAGATATCGTTTCAATTTCTCATTTCGATAAACGAAGTCAGAATCAGTAAACCCCCTTCACGATCTGTGATTCGGCGGTCCACGAACAAAAGCATTCCCGGCACAGGCAAAGTCCCACAAAAACAAAGATCGATAGATGATTTTTGTGTTAGTTTCTCAAGAGTTGTAATTTTCGCTTTGTTGTGTAGAAAAGATCTTATAAAAAGATTATTTCTTTGAATTTATTGTAATCGATTAAAGATATAATGGATTCCTCAACAAAACTAACTTTTGACGCAAACAAGCTGGCGACCACAGTGGGAGCCAGCGGCCTCGCTGCCGAGGCCGCGGTGTCGCAACCGATCAAGATCGTTGTCAATGAAGAGATTGAATACGAGTTCAATCAGGCGAAGTTTGAGGAGTATTTGTCGTCCTCATCTGCGAAATCTTCCTCGTCTCACAAATATAGGAAGATTTCGTCTTCTAAGAAAACTTTCAAGTCTGTAATTCCAACGGAGACCGCAGGCGAAGATTCTTGCCCGACTGCTGCTAAGGAATCTCCTTGCAACATCCCTGCTCAAAACGACTCTACACCCATTACGGAGTAGTTGATCAATAGCTCACCGGTGCTGACGAAGAGAGCTCGTCAGAGACAGCGCCAGCGCCATGCTCGTCAATTGGCTAAGGCCATGCAACAAACCGACGGAGTCCATTACTATGCGGACCTAGAGTCGAGGAAACAAAAAATGACTCAGTTGCCTCAACGGCAAGATAATCATATTTCTGCACAACTTACGACGGAGGAGTGGACTTTCGTCAAAAGGGCCCGTTCAACCCTTAAGGAACAGATACAAAGGCGTAAGGCGAAGGCTGCCCGTGCTCGCGCTCTTCGTCAACAAGCACAAGAAACCAAGAAGGAGACGGTGTCTGAAAAGCCACCGAAGAACCGTAGAGTTTGGATGCCGAAGACGCCGCAAACATCTGTTCCGGGCCCGGTTAGCCCAGATTTGTCCAAGTTTAAGATAACAATGGTGGATCGCCTCGGTCCTTCAGTTGACAATCGAGGCAAAGCCCCAGCCAAAGAACAACCAAGTCCAGCAAATAAACCCGTGGTGGTTTCATATACAGGGGGTCGTAAACACCCTCCTGTCAGAACTGCACAAATCCGGAACGAGAGAATATCAGTCCACTCTCGTTTAGGACCTATGAAAACCCCACTCTCGCAAAGGGGTGGATTTAAAAATTCAACTTTGGATCACCCAGAGGCGACGACCAGTTGTCCTGTGCATGTTAACAAAGTTCAAAAGCAAAAGATAGGTTGCTCGAATCACAATAATGATGAGCTGTACTATCAGAAAGATAACTCAAGAAAAAGGGTTGTCAAAGAAAACGAGTCTCATTGCGCTTGCGAGAGACTCATTAAAGCAGTATTGACAGAATGCGGATGCTCTAAGAATAATTCAACAAGAGTCTCCGTATTTCAAAGATTGTCCAATGAAGCGTCAAGACCCAAAACAAGATGTTTCAACAAAAAGAAACCTGTAATCCGACAAGATGAGTTCCCTGAGGTCACTATCAACATGACCAATAAAGGAAAGCAAAAGTCAGTTAACTACGACCCTGATTTCTCTCCGGGAGGGAGAGTTGAGCGGGGTCTTTCTCAAAGGATGGCACGGCTACAAAGAAGAGCCTCAGATGAAGAAATGTCAGATACTTGTTCCGCCATTGCATCGGACGATACCGCGTCCAGTGTTGGGCAAGTCAGAGAATCATTTGCAATCACGCCGGATCAACTGGCTCATATCCTGCAGGAAGCGTTGGCTAAACAGCACGAAGAAATTAGAGCGGAGTTCAAGACCGAGATGGAGTTGACTATGCAACAGATGCGAGATTTGCAGGTTCAGCAACACCAACCGGAATCGAGCCAGAAGGCGGAATCCAGCCGGCGTAATGAAGAGGATGAGACTATCTTTGACGATCCTCCTCCAGATAAAGACAACTCCGGAAGCGATCCGACCAAGTCAGCCACTCAACCTCCACAGATCTATTTGAAGAAAAGCGAGGAAGAGGACAAGAAGATGCACGATCTTGAGAGCAAAGTCAACGCTTTGATGACGGCTCAAGAAGTGAAGAAAACGGGCATCCCATACCCGTACCCGAGGGAGTGGGACCTGATTCCTTATCCCCAGAAATTTAATTTGATTAACTTTACTCCTTTTGATGGCAGGGGTTCACCAACTCAGCACTTGATCTATTTCAAGTCGCATCTCGGCGCAATATCTGGGAACGAAGCCCTGATGGTCCGGTCATTCGTAGGAACCCTTCGCGGGCCTGCCTTCGATTGGTACCGACGCCTTAAGCCCGGGAGTATCACTAGCTGGGAGAATATGGAAGAATTATTCCTCACCAATTTCTTCGACGACGACACAGAGGTCTCAATTGGCACGTTGTTGGATGAGAAACAGAAAGATGGGGAATCAGTCGATGTCTTTGTCAAACGATTCCGGGATAAAGCGGTGAACTGCAGAGATCCACTCACAGAGGAATTTATCCTGCAAACATGTCATAATAACGTATCCTTTGATGTATTAGAGGTCATGGGGGTTGTGCCCTCTAAAACTTGGAAGGAGTTGAAAGTGAGAGGTGAACAGGCTGAACGCTTTCTCAAGAGAAAGAACTTGGAGAGAGGTCTGCCACCAGCTAATAATCAAAAGCAGAACTTTAATCCTCGAGGCAGAGGAAGAGGGTCCACGGCAGCTGTGGATGCACATCAAACGTCGCAACAGCCGCCGCAACAACAACCGCAGTAGTCATCCTTCCAGTTGGCACCAAATCAGAATCAACAGCCTCCGAGACAACCCAAGACTTCGGAGCCCAGATTCCCGAAGGAATACTCTTTCAAAGATGATGAAGTTCCAGTCATCTTCAAATACTTGTTGGAGAATATAAAGATCAAGCTTCCACCGGTCACAAACCAAGAAGAAGCAACGAAGACCAATGACCCGAAGTATTGTGCCTATCACAGGAGGGTCCACCATCCTACTAAGACGTGTTATGTCTTAAAGGACAAAATACAAACCTTAATTGATGTTGGTATTGTGACGCCGAAGCCAAAGGAGAAGAAAGTAGGCGCAAACGCGGTCTCAATTAGCTTCGGATCGGTTCATTTGTCCTGGTTTCAAGCAGAGCCAGTATCAAAGGTCAAAGTGCAAACCATCAACGATGACCCTCTGTAGGGTGAAAATTTGATTTCCCGAAAATAGGGAGTGTTTGTTTGTATTAATAAGAAGGCTTATTACAAACTAACAAATCAAATGTTTACATTAGAAGCAGAGGGAAAGCCCTCTTTGTTTTGTGTGGGGGACTTTAGGTGGCTACAGGATGCTTCGCTCGATGCTCGTGTCGAGTCTGCTTCCCTTGGACCGTTCGAATGAGGTTGCTGGAGAGCTTCAGTACGCAGTAGAAGCTTGGGCCAATAGAGTTCGGGTCTGCTTAGTTCGTCGGCGATCGGAGCTCGGAACTAGGCGGTGGTGCTGTAATGCAAGGATCTGCTAACAGCTTGGTCTCAACTCTTTTCTCTAAGTTTGCGACCTCTCCTCCAGTGTGCTGGAAGGGGCTTTTAAATGGAAGAAGGACAGCTTGACTCATCCTTGAATTATGGGATGTGACCATATCTTCTTCAGAGACGTCTAGCTGCTCCTCGATACCATGAATGGTCATTCCAGGGATTGTGCTTTATGTCCTGTCACCTACGATGGGAAGGCCCATTCTTGTATATGAGGCAACAACCGTCTGCTATCCGAGTGGACTTGACCAGCATTAATGAACCGCATTTATGAGTTCGCAGATCGATGAAGTGTCTGTCCGATCACTTGTACTGTGCGTGACCGCCCGGCGTGCTTTGAGCACGGTGCTTTCTCCTTTCCGGTCAGGAGAGGCGGTGAAGTAGGTGCACAGTACTCGAGTGGGTCTAGCCAACTTGCCGAGTGCTGGCGGATCTATCTCTTGACTCAGACAACTGAGGTGAGTCGCATTTATGAATGCTCAGGTTGACTCGACACCTGTCCAGTCCTTCGTGCTGTGCGTACTGCAAGCGGCCGTTTGATGGTCTTGGGGTATTGTGCCCTCTCCCTTCGGGTCGAGAGGGATGGGAAGGCCCATCTCAGCACGTGGGGTAGCGGATACCCAGCTGTACTGACGATCTTGGGGTTTGCTGGCGGATTCGACCCTGAACTCGGGCAGGCGAGTTGGGTGAAAGGCGAACTTCCGCCATCCTGATCGATCTTAACTCATGCTGGCGAGCCGACCGTTAGGCGAAATTACTGAGGAAATTTGTATTGGTTTTCTTTGATGACATTTTGGTTTACAACAAGCAATGGCTGTAGGCGTCAAAAAATGCTAATAGATATCCCAAGCATAGAGAAGATCACTCAAAAATTCACAAGAAAGGATTTCATACTGTTTTGGAAAAATCAAAACAAGTATGAACTGTCTCGCCAGCGAGACAGTCTTTGCTGTCTCGCCAGCGAGACAGTGTTGAAATAGTCAAAACTACATTTGTAACTGCCCTACACGTGTCCATTAACTGCCAAGGGACGTGGGAAACATCATGGGCGAAAATCACGTGGATAACTGCCAAAATAACGGAGTTTGAAACGTGAGAGAACAGTTACAGCGAGAAACTGCCATTTTCCGAGACAGCATTTACTGTCTCGCTGAGCGAGACAGCAAATTTACTGTCTCGCGGGTCGAGACAGCAAACGCTGTCTCGCCCAGCGAGACAGTAAACACTGTCTCGCCGTACTGACTTCTTCGATTGTTAAGTTTTTGCAGTTACTGACCCTTGAGGCTATAAATACCCCCCTAGGGTCATTTCTGACGAGGATCGAGCATTTGTTAGAGCATTCCAGAGCAGAGAGAGAGCAGATTTGAGTTTTCTTGCAACGCCTTGAAATTAAGCTTTGACTTGATTTTAAGAAGAACGACTATCTTACTTCGATAAGATATCGTTTCAATTCTCACTTCGATAAACAAAGTCAGAATCATAAGCCCCCTTCACGATCTGTGATTCGGCGGTCCACGAACTAAAGCGTTCCCGGCACAGGCAAAGTCCCACGAAAACAAAGATCGATAGACGATTTTTGTGTTTGTTTCTCAAGAGTTGTAATTTTCGTTTTGTTGTGTAGAAAAAGTCTTATAAAAAGATTATTCTTTCGAATTTGTTGTAATCGAACAAAGTTATAATGAATTCCTCGACAGAACCAACTTTTGACTCAAACAAGCTGGCGACCACAGTGGGAGCCAGCGGTCTCGCTGCCGAGACCGCGGTGTCGCAACCGATCAAGATCATCGTCAATGAAGAGATCGAATATGAGTTCGATCAGGCAAAATTTAAGGAGTACTTGTCATCCTCATCCGCAAAATTTTCCTCATCTCGCAAATATAGGAAGATTTCGAAAACTTTCAAGTTTGCAGTGTCAATGAAGACCGCAGGTGAAAGTTCTTGCCCGGATGTTGCTAAAGAATTTACCTGCAACATCTCTGCTCCAAATGACTCCACACCAGTTACGGAGTCGTTGATCAATAGCTCACCGGTGCTGACGAAAAGAGCTCGTCAGAGACAGCGCCAGCGCCGTGCTCGACAATTGTCTAAGGCCATGCAACAAACCGACGGGGTCCATTACTATGCGGACCTAGAGTCGAGAAGGCAGAAAATGACTCAGTTGTCTCAACGGCAAAATAATCATATTTCTGCACAACTTACGACGGAGGAGTGGACTCTCGTCAAAAGGGCCCGTTCAACCCTTAAGGAACGGATACGAAGGCGTAAAGCGAAGGCCGCCCATGCTCGTGCTCTTCGTCAACAAGCCCAAGGAACTAAGAAGGAAACGGTGTCTGAAAAACCAGCGAAGAATCGTAAAGTTTGGATGCCGAAGACGCCGCAAGCATCTGTTCTGGGCCCGTCTACTGCATCAGCAGTAAAACCCTGGGTTAGCCCAGATCTGTCCAAGTTTAAGATAACAATGGCGGATCGCCTCGGTCCTTCAGTTGACAATCGAGGCAAAGCCCCAGTCAAGGAACAACCGAGTCCAGCAAACAAACCATTAATGGTTTCATATGCAGGGGGTCGTAAACACCCTCCTGTCAGAACTGCACAAGTCCAAAACGAGAGAATACCAGTTCACTCTCGTTTAGGACCTCTGAAAACTCCACACCCGCAAGGGGGTGGATTTAAAAATTCAACTTTGGATCGCTCAGAGGCGACGACCAGTCGTCCTGTGCATGTTAACAAAGTTCAAAAACAAAAGATAGGTTGCTCAAATCACAATAATGATGAGCTGTACTATCAGAAAGATAACTCAACAAAGAGAGTTGTCAAAGAAAACGAGTCTCATTGTGCTTGCGAGAGACTCATTAAAGCAGTGTTGACAGAATGCGGATGCTCTAAGAATAATTCAACAAGAGTCTCCGTATTTCAAAGATTGTCCAATGAAGCGTCAAGACCCAAAACAAGACGTTTCAACAAGAAGAAACCTGCAATCCGACAAGATGAATTCCCTGAGGTCACTATCAACATGACCAATAAAGGAAAGCAAAAGCCAGTCAATCCTGACCCTGATTTCTCTCCAGGAGGGAGAGTTGAGCGGGGTCTTTCTCAAAGGATGGCACGGCTACAAAGAAGAGCCAACTTACGTCGAGATTACAGGAGAATGCACGAGGGTTTATCTTCAGATGAAGAATTGTCGGACACTTGTTCCGCTATTGCATCGGACGATACCGCATCCAGTATTGGAAGAGTCAGAGAATCATTTGCAATCACGCCGGATCAACTGACTCATATACTGCAGGAAGCGTTGGCTAAACAACGCGAAGAAATCAGAGCTGAGTTCAAAACCGAAATGGAGTTGACTATGCAGCAGATGCGAGACTTGCAGGTTCAGCAACACCAATCGGAATCGAGCCAGAAGGCGGAATCCAGCAGGCATAATGAAGAGGATGAGACTATCTTTGACGATCCTCCTCCAGATAAAGATAATTCCGGAAGCGGTCCGACCAAGTCATCCACTCAACCTCAACAGATCTACTTGAAGAAAAGTGAGGAAGAGGATAAGAAGATGCATGATCTCGAGAGCAAAGTCAACGCTCTGATGACGGCTCAGGAAGTGAAGAAAACGGGCATTCCATACCCGTACCCGAGGGAGTGGGACCTGATTCCTTATCCCCAGAAATTTAATTTGATTAACTTTACTCCTTTTGATGGCAGGGGTTCACCAACTCAGCACTTGATCTATTTCAAGTCGCATCTCGGCGCAATATCCGGGAACGAAGCCCTGATGGTCCGGTCATTCGTAGGAACCCTTCGCGGGCCTGCCTTCGATTGGTACCGACGCCTTAAGCCTGGGAGTATCACTAGCTGGGCAGACATGGAAGAGTTATTCCTCACCAATTTCTTCGACGACGACACAGAAGTCTCAATTGGCACGTTGTTGGATGAGAAGCAGAAGGATGGGGAATCGGTTGATGTCTTTGTCAAACGATTCCGGGACAAAGCGGTGAACTGCAGAGATCCACTCACTGAGGAATTTATTCTGCAAACATGTCATAATAATCTGTCCTTGGATGTATTAGAAGGGCAGCTGTAGACGCACATCAAACGTCACAACAGCCACCGCAACAACAACCGCAGCAGTCATCCTTCCAACTGGCGCCAAATCAGAATCAGCAGCCCCCTAGGCAGCCCAAGACTTCTGAGCCTAGATTTCCGAAGGAATACTCTTTCAAAGATGATGAAGTTCCGGTCATCTTCAAATACTTATTAGAAAATAACAAGATCAAGCTTCCACCGGTCACAAACCAAGAAGAAGCAATGAAGATTAATGATCCGAAGTATTGTGCCTATCACAGGAGGGTCCACCATCCGACTAAGACGTGTTATGTCTTAAAAGACAAAATACAAACCTTAATCGATGTTGGCATCGTAACACCGAAGCCGAAGGAGAAGAAAGTAGGTGCGAATGCGGTGTCTATCAGCTTCGGGTCAGTACCTTTGTCCTGGTTTCAAGCCGAGCTAGTGTCTAAGGTCAAGGTGCAAACCATCAACGATGACCCTCATGGACAGCGCCAAAAGGGGCTTGTATCTCACACAACCCCCAATGGCGAAATCCTTTGGGTTCATCCGGATTTGCTCGAAGATGAACAGTGGACAACATCCACATCAAAGAAGAAATCAAAGGGCAAGGGAAAAGAGAAATCTTGTTACGGAGCCTCGGCGATTCCCGAGAAGAACGATGAAGAGATAGCAGCTTTATCACTTTCTGATGGAGAACAGGAAGTCTTCGCTACAAGAAGTGGGAATGAGTATCATTATAAATATCCTGAGACCTGTAACCCAAATGCTACAACTCTAAAAGAGCTGGGAATAGCTACAACTCCTCCAGTAGCTGCTGAAAAGCTGCAACAACCGGCCAAGCAAAAAGAGAAAGAACCCCAACATAAAGAGGTTCAAATTCCAAAGCAGTCTCGTTTCAGCCGACCGATTGGACGAGATAAACCGGAAAGTTCGAACGCACCGTATCATTTCGACGTTATGGCTCAGCTAGCTAATATCCCAACAAGGATTATGCTATACGAGTTGTTGCGCCTCTCAAAAGAAACCAGAGAAGCTTTACAAGAAGCTTTGGCTGATTCTGAAGTATTCTTAACTCAGGTCAAGCCAGCTCCTGAAGAGCCAGAGTCGTCAGTGCAACATTGCAATCTGGCAGCCACAAAATTCCCTTGCATCGCTTTCACAAAAGAAGATATGCAAGTCAGGAATTCAAAGCATGATAGGCCTCTATATTTCACCGGATATATTGGCTCGAGCATGGTCAACCGGATCCAAGTCGATCCGGGTTCTGCCGTTAGCATCATGCCACTTCGGTTGATGTACCACCTCGGAATTCCCGCCAGCAAGTTAGCCTCCACAGGAACGGTTATCTATGGTTTCAACACAAGCGGGTCACGACCGTTGGGAAAAATCCGGGTGAAGTGTCAACTCGGAGATCTGAAGTCTGAAGTCACCTGCTATGTGATCGATGCGGAGACTTCTTATAACTTACTGTTGGGTCGCCCATGGATCCACGGTAATCTTATAGTTCCCTCCACCCTCCATCAGTGTTTGAAATATGTCGACACTAATGAGGAGGTCAAGACGGTGGTCGCGGATAAGCAACCATTCAAGGGGTTAGAAAATTACTTTACTGACTCCCTTCTTTATGGTGCTGAGTCCGATACTGAACCATCGGCCCATGGCACGGACAGCGGAGAAGAAGCTGATACCGAAGCCGGGCTCGATTATAGTGAAGGTCTTGTACTAAATGACATTGAACCTCTTGTAATCGATCTTGACGGTGATGAATCGTCGGACGAAAGTTGTAACTGGCAGCTTGCCGATGAAATAATAAATCATGATTTAGAGTACTCGCATTGTCTTGATGATGTAATGCAGAAATTGTACGACGACTCTAGTCTACATATGCCACTTCGTTCGTCTTGTACGGCGACGAAACACCTCCAAAGCTCATCTGGAACAACTATGATCCTACCCGCAAAGGCAGGGGGTGAAAAAGAGATTACAGTCGTAATAGGGGTCTGGGTTATGCTTCATCATCTGATGACGATTATGGCCAACAGATCATTAACCAATTAATAGATAGGAGCGGACATTCATCCGACACCTCGAATTGGGATTCTGATGTGAGCATTGGAGAAAAGTTCAAAAATCTCATGTCAAATATGGCAACATTCGATCCTTCTACAACAGAAGAAGACGATCAGTTGCCCACTTGGGAAGATCCTTGGACACATTACATGAATATCCAATACGGTGATCGATTTGAGCAAAGAGAACCTCCTACTGAGGACAAAGTAGATCAAGTTAATATGGGTGACGAAAGTAATCCGAAACCTATATTTATCAGTGGTGATCTTCCACCGGACTCGAGAGTATATCGATGTTTTCGCTTGGAATTACGAAGATATGCCGGGACTCGACCCAGATGTAGCAATGCATAGCCTTAACATTAAACCGGATGCCAAACCTGTCAAACAACAACAAAGACGGTTTCGTCCGCAAATTATGGAAGCAATAGAAGCTGAAGTCAAGAAGCTAATTGATTCGGGTTTTGTCAGAGAGGAACAACACCCTGAATGGTTGGCCAATATTGTTCCAGTTCTAAAAAGAACGGGAAAATCAGAATCTGTATTGACTTCAGAGATCTGAATACGGCCTGTCCCAAAGATGACTTTCCTCTACCGATTACGGACGTCATCATTGATAACACATGCGGATTTGAAAGAATGTCATTCATGGATGGATTTTCTGGGTACAATCAAATCAAGATGCACCCAGATGATGAAAAGCATACAGCATTTAGAACACCCATAGGTGTCTTCTGTTATACTGTTATGCCATTTGGTTTGAAGAATGCCGGTGCTACCTACCAACGAGCAATGACGAAGATCTTTCAAGAGCACCTCCGGAAGACTGTCGAATGCTACGTTGATGACCTGGTCGTTAAGAGTCGTGATAAAAATGACCACATTAACGATCTGAAGACAATGTTTGAGCTTATGAGAACTCATCAGCTGAAAATGAACCCGACTAAATCCTTCCTTGGAATGTCGAGCGGTAAATTTCTTGGATTCGTCATCACCACAAAAGGTATTCATATTGATCCTGATAAGGTGAAGGCGATAAACGAACTGCAGCCTCCGAGAAATCTTAAAGAACTCAGAGGGTTGCAAGGTCGATTGGCATACATCCGGCGGTTTATATCAAATCTGTCTGGAAAATGTCAACCGTTCTCTAAACTCGCAAAGAAAGGTGTGTCATTCATTTGGGATGAAGCTTGTCAGAAAGCATTCAAAGATATTAAAACATATCTAGCGAATCCACCTATTCTCGTTGCACCGAAATCGGGCAGACCGTTTTTGATTTATGTCAAAGCGACGAGCCATTCGTTAAGTGCATTACTTGCACAAGACGACGATAACGGTCACGAACAAGCTGTGTACTATCTGAGTCGTACATTAGTAGGAGCTGAGTCTCGTTATCCGATGATTGAGAAGGAATGCCTCGCTTTGGTATTCGCGATTCAGAAAATGCGACATTATTTAGTCGGACAGACGATTTATGTCATTTCCAACATAAATCCCGTACGAGTATTCATGACCCAACCGGCTTCCATGAATTGGCGTCTAGCCAGATGGGCTTTGCTCTTGTCTGACTTGTACTTCAAACAGCAGAAATCTGTTAAAGGACGAGCTATTTGCGACCTTCTGGCAGAAAACCCTACGAAGGATGTAGTCGAATTGTACGATGATCTGCCAGATGAAACTCACGAAGTTAATACCACCTCACATCAACAAGTGTGGCAATTGTACTTCGATGGGGCTTCCCGATCAACCAATGTGGCAAGTGCACCCGGATGTTCTAAAATCTCCTCAGGAGTGGGAGTCGTTTTAGTTTCTCCGAAAAAGCACGTCTTGCCTAGAGCATATTCACTGACCGAACCATGCTCTAATAACGTGGCTGAATACAATGCATTAATAATCAGACTTAATTTCGCCAAAGAGTTGGGGGTCGAATACCTTGAGGCTTTTGGAGATTCTCAACTGGTAGTTAATCAAATACGAGGAGAGTATGAAGTCAGAAATCGAGACCTAATTCCATACCACCAGGTGGCCATTGAAATGACAAGCTCGTTTGAAGAATTTTTCATCGAGTACGTTCCGCATCTCCAAAACACATACGCAGACGCATTGGCAGCGTTGTCAGTATCCTTGGCTCAACCTCCCGAAACAGAGCAATTGATTACAGTGAGGACTCACCAACTTATTGTTCCAATCTACAATTCGAACGCTAAAGAAGTTTACTCAACTGGAGTTGAACCCGAAGTTCGAGATTGGCGCTTTCCTATTATCGACTACGTCTTACATGGTATATTACCTGAAGATGTAAGAGAAAGGGAATCGATTCGGCGAAGAGCGCCGAGATTTTATTACAACGCCACAGCGCAAATGTTATATCAACGATCGTATGATGGTCTTTTACTTCGTTGTCTATCTGGCAAAGAAGCGGAACGAGCACTCAAAGAGGCACATAATGGGATATGCGGTGCACATCAGCCCGGTCCTAAACTCTGTGATCAACTTAGGAGAATCGGGTATTATTGGCCAACTATGGTAAAAGACGCAGTCGACTACGCACGACAATGTGAAGCGTGTCAATTGCATGCAAATTATATGCACATACCCCCTGAATATCTACATCCTTCGACGACATCGTGGCCGTTTGAAACTTGGGGAATGGATATAGTAGGTCCAATTTTTCCGCCTTCGGTTAAAGGAGACCATTTCATTTTGGCAATCACCGATTATTTCTCGAAATGGGCAGAAGCAGTTCCACTTAGAGAAGTAAAAACGACTGATGTTATCAAATTCATCAAACACCATATCATATATCGGTATGGTGTGCCAAGACAAATAGTGCACGACAACGGTCCTCAATTCGTGAGCAACACATTTATCAAATTCTGCGGTAAATTCGGGATTAAAGACGTTTCGTCGACTGCTTATAATCCTACAGCTAACAGATTGGCTGAAGCTTTTAACAAGACTATCATCAAAATTCTGGCAAAGTTGGTGAAAACCAATAAACGAGATTAGGATGACAAACTCGGCGAAGCTCTCTGGGCTTATCGTACGACTGTTCGCACGCCTACCGGAGCCACCCCGTATGCTTTAACGTATGGGTGTGAAGCCGTCCTTCCATTGGAGATACAGATTCCTTCTCTCCGTATCGCCCTCGTAACAGGAATGACGACGGAAGAACATCATCAGAAACGTCTTGAGGAATTAGAGATGTTAGATGAGAAACGCTTGGAAACTCAACAACAAATCGAGTTTTATCAAGCTAGAATTTCTCGGGCTTTCGATAAAAAGGTCCGACGACGAAGCTTTAAAGAAGGAGATCTAGTCCTCGCTGTTCGAAGACCTATGATTCTCACTTCCAAAAAGAAAGGCAAATTCGAACCTAAATGGGAAGGACCGTTCGTGATAGAAACAGTTTACTCAAACGGTGCATATCGCCTGGTTACTCAGGATGGTAACAAATTGATGATACCAATAAATGGGAAGTTCCTGAAAAAGTATTATCCGTAATACGTTCGGGATAACCTATGTAAAACGGGAAGTTCCTAGAGAATCCTGTATAGGATATTTCAGGATAACCCGATATCAGTTGATCATTTTAAATGAAGACTGATCATGTGAATAATTTATTCTTAATTGTTATAAAAATAATTAAGATCCTCATATTACTTTTGTTGAGATGAGATTTAATCACAATTAATCTTTCCTCACAAAACCACTCACCGATCAAATCGATCGACAAAGGGTACACCAAAATCCGTCATGAATCAAAGTTATTTAAATTCCCACAATCCATTTGGTCAAACCTTTGAACGGTTAGGACCAAAGCCAAAATCCCCTCTCGATTCGTTCCATGAACGAGAGGTCCACAAATTGAGCGATCAAACCTTCCTACAGTTAGGATCGTCTCAAAATTCCCACTTGGTCAAACCTTACTACAGTTAGGACCACAACCAAAATCTCCTTTCGATTCATTTTTGCGAACGAAAGGTTTACTTTTGAATTGAGTAATCAAACCTTATGACAGTTAGGGTTATTCAAACCAACCTATTTTCTCTAAGTGGAGATTCCACTGTGAGTTTCCTTTTCATCAGGAGATAGAATATAAAATTCTCCCTCTCCGATTCTGGGTTTATCTCTACCAACAAACAAGAGACCAGGAGATAGAATTCTTTTTCTCCGATTTTGGGTTTATCTCTACCAACAAACAAGAGATCAGGAGATAGAATATAAAATTCTTCCTCTCCGATTCTGGGTTTATCTCTACCAACAAACAAGAGACCAGGAGATAGAATTCTTTTTCTCCGATTTTGGGTTTATCTCTACCAACAAACAAGAGATCAGGAGATAGAATATAAAATTCTTCCTCTCCGATTTTGGGTTTATCTCTACCAACAAACAAGAGACCAGGAGATAGAATATAAAATTCTTCCTCTCCGATTCCGGGTTCATCTCTACCAACAAACAAGAGATCAGGAGATAGAATATAAAATTCTTCCTCTCCGATTTTGGGTTTATCTCTACCAACAAACAAGAGATCAGGAGATAGAATATAAAATTCTTCTTCTCCGATTTCGGGTTCATCTCTACTAACAAACAAGAGATCAGGAGATAGAATATAAAATTCTTCCTCTCCGATTCTGGGTTTATCTCTACCAACAAACAAGAGACCAGGAGATAGAATATAAAATTCTTCCTCTCCGATTCTGGGTTTATCTCTACCAACAAACAAGAGACCAGGAGATAGAATATAAAATTCTTCCTCTCCGATTCTGGGTTTATCTCTACCAACAAACAAGAGACCAGGAGATAGAATATAAAATTCTTCCTCTCCGATTCTGGGTTTATCTCTACCAACAAACAAGAGACCAGGAGATAGAATATAAAATTCTTCCTCTCCGATTCTGGGTTTATCTCTACCAACAAACAAGAGACCAGGAGATAGAATATAAAATTCTTCCTCTCCGATTCTGGGTTTATCTCTACCAACAAACAAGAGACCGGGAGATAGAATATAAAATTCTTCCTCTCTGATTTCGGGTTCGTTGTCCTATATAGGAAGCGCAACCTATTCACACTTTAAAATCCATATCACATGGGGGATGTTATCTCTATCCCTTATTAGAGATAAGCCTACATCTAACACATGTAGCCTACATATTCAATATGATAGTTCAAAGTCTAAAAGAGCTTAATTCTTTTAGCGTAACGTTATATGTGAAACGGACTTAGATAATTCACATACTAGCCCGATTCATCTTTTAGCGTAACGTTATATGTGAAACGGACTTAGATAATTCACATACTAGCCCGATTCAAACGGTAGTCGGTAAAGGCATATCAAATCCGTTGATGGCTGAGGATTTGCTAAAAATCCTATAAGTATTATGGTTATTTATTCTAAACAAGAATGAGTAATTATAATAAAAGATCTCAGTGAGCAAAAAGATTCAATATATTGGCCAAGAGTGTTCAAACAAAGCTACAAAAATATATGTTCTTCGATTACAAGAGCTTATATTGACTAATTTGATTTTCAAGTTTTGACAGCTCTAACGCATAAGTCTGTTCAAGCTCAACCGTCAATTTAATCTTGAAAGCTTCTTCATCAACACTTTGAAGCGCGACGACCTCTTGTTCCTTTTCAGCAATTATTTTATCTTGAAGGTTCAGTTGCTGTAACAGGTCTTCCTCAATATGAATTTCCTGCGTCAACTCAGACTCCAAGACATCAAGAGCATCCTTGGCCATTGCAAGTTCCTCCTCTAAGCGAGCTATTTCTGCTCGACTCGATTCTATATCCCGGCGTAGATTGACCTTGGCTTGTGTTCTTTTGCCAACGTTCACCCTAAGCTGATGACTGTGGACTCTTAACTTTTGGAGTTTAGAGTTGGCAGATTTTTGAGAATCACGCCACGCTTGCAGCCTGGATTCCATATGAGAAGCGATGTAAAAGGGTATGCCTTTGGTGCGAAGAGTTTGCAGAAGTTCAATATGTTGCCTCAAATCAACCAAATAAGCGGTGACTGAATCGGCTAAGTCGTTATACCCTTCCTCTCTGAACCCTGATATAAAACGCTCAAAAGATTTTTTATAATTCTCAAAATACGATCTTTTGAAGAGAATGCGATCGACCATAGAGTTCAAAAAGGAGATGAAGCCTTGGAGATTAGAGCAGATAACAGACTTGTCCGGATCGTCATCAACCAATAACGCTTGGATTTGAGTTGATAATGATGAAGGAACTGCGAGAAAGTCAAATAAGTCAGTACAGTATATATATATGCATACAAGACAACAAACTAAAGCATACCAAATTCGACGGAAGAACCTTCAGCATGACTTGGTTCGCTCAAGGATGGTAATCTGGATTCCTGAACAGTCAAGATTGGCTCAGGAATGGTAGCTGTTGATGCACCCGCTACATCAGGGACTTTTTCAACTAAAGCCTCAGAGGACGGCGGGTCCAAACTAAGAGACTCCTTAAGAGGAGATTCTACAAACAAAAGAATTACAATAAGCATAATGGAATGATAATCCGAACTTGAAACAAATTATGAGTAAAACTTGCCAGCTCTGGGTACAACATCGGCTGAAGTACCAACTTCTTCAGTTGGTCTCGCTTTTGTAGCGACCGGACTGATCTGGGGGGTGACGGTAACTTCTATCATCATCGGGTCCATGGGAGTAGAAGGTTGAGGTTCAAGAACTGATGATTGCCAATCAACCTCAGTTCCTGCCCATGGCACGAGTTCACTACCCTCCGGCCGATCGGACGTTCCAGTGATTATAGTAGTATCAGTTCCAGTAACTGGTCCTATAATTCGAACGCTTATATAATTAATCAAGTCAAGATATATACGTATGTACATACGGAGTTAACAGGGCCAATGTCTTACTCTCAAAGGGACCTGCTTCGGGTGAACCAATTCCAACATCTGAGCCGGTAGCTGGACCAGAAGCTTTCTCTAACAAAGAATCCAGGATTTGCTGATGGTCGTCCTCTGAGATATTAAAGTCGAAATTATTAAAATCATCGACTTTAGTGGCATGGGTAGCTTCTCCTTCAATAGGCTCATGCATCGGGACGTCTACAAAAAGTGTTGAATCGTAAATGACACGTAAATTTAGACAAAATTGCCCAAGACAAAGATTGATTTTACCTTCGTTGGTCGGGGCGGATTCGAGAGCTTTACTACTTGTACCTGCTTCTTTTAATTTGACTAAAAGGAGAGAAAGCGCACAGGTCATTAGAGGAGGCACACGATCCGACTCATTCATTTCTCGAATTTCTCTGCCGAGAGGAGAAAGATCAGTACCTGCGTCCGTAGCGGATGAATCAACGTCAGGAGTCGGTGGAACAACAGCTGGTTCTTCTTTCAAAGCATCCTGCATTTGTTGAACATAGCTAGTCTCCTCAGTCTCCATACCTCCGGGAGAAGCAGCTTCAACTCGATATTCTCCCTCTTCTTGGCTCCCTACAGAAATTGAAAATGGAATAAGTTCAAGTGTTAAAAAGTATGAAAGTGACAAAAAACAAATAGTTACCTTGTTCATCAGAAGAAGCACTACGACCAGACGTCTCTTCTACAGCAGGAAGATGAACGCGCGGTTTAGAGGCAGCTTTCTTTTGTTTCTTCAGAGGACGTGCATCAGAACCTTCGTGACGATGTTTAGTGCGTAACTCAGCTCGGGGAGAAACTTGAGTTTGAGCTTGAGTAGAAGTTCGAGATATTTGCCGACGAATGAGAGGCACCATATCCTCTTCATCCTCTTCGTCGCAACTAAGAACTTCTACCGTCATCCGGTTAGGATGTTCCATGACGACTCTTTCTTTTTTTGGAGTAGCTTGTGGTTGGGTCGGAGCGACAGAAGGCCTTACAAGTCCTCTATCAAAGAATGAATCGGGAAGGCCAGATACTTCCTCAGAACTCGATTCATTCTCACCTTCCCCTTCTGAAGTTTCGGTCGCTTCACTATCAAACTCCTCTTCACTATCAGCTGGGCGGGCTGGTTTCTTTCCCTTTTTCGAGGATTCAGCAGTTTCTTTTCCTCGAGTTGACACCCCAGCCTCAAGAGTTGACTCTGCCGCTTGCCGCGGAGCTATCTCTTCCTCTGAGCCTGATATCCTCCTACGTCGAGTGACAATATTGGCGGCTATCAACCATTTGCAAAAGAGGAAGGTCATCCGTAGGGGTGGCGTCTCTAAAGGAAGATCGAATTCGACATTTGTACAGCCGGCGATGCTCCAAAACCAAGCCCTCGCACCGTCAATAAGTCCACCTCGAAAGCTAAGGTGGCGGTTCGGATTACCGACATATATCTGATCATAGCCGAACTGACGGGCGAATCGACATGGGAGATAAGGTTCAATGTGACAAGTATCTCTTACCCTGAACAACAGATATCCGGGTCGAATGTTCATCAACCATCTGAAGCACCCGACATCCAAGATGGTGCGATTCTGCCTTGGGTCTTCAGCATCTACTAAAGTAGTATTGTAGGTACCGGAGAACTGAGGGAAGCAGGGGAAGAATTCCCAACACTTATGGATTTTAAACTGCCTTATTATGTCCGGCCCTCGATGATTGGTCCATTTGCAACATTCGAGATTCTGTAACAGAGGGATGCTGGGATTTACTGTCTCAGGAGCTTCCATTAAATCTGGCCGGTGAAGTACTAACCAGGTCATCAAATAAGTGTAGGGCAGCTCCAATTTCGGAACGGACAGACTGGCGGAGGGTTTCTTTTTCTCCTGAGTAAATACGGAGATTAATTGCCGTAATCCACTGTGAATATCGGCCACCATAGCGGGAAGCAAAGATAATTTGCGACCTGTAGCTAGCTGGACGGCCGGATACAAGACTGGTGGGGAACTACGCACCTCTTTAGCCATAAAGCCAGAAAACCCGCCAGCAGAGCAGTAGGGCTAATTGGAACACCAGCTTGCCATAGATAAGGGCGGAACTTAGTGTCGTGCGAAAATCCGTTTTCTGAGCGCGAGGTATAAGATTGCGCGTTTGTTTTCTTTAACAGATGATTGATTTCGCCCGAATTCAAAGGAGACAACCCGCATACATCTGCCGAACAGTCATCCAAGTTCTTGAATAGATAATCAGCGAATTGTTTTAAGCTGACTTGAGGAGATTTCTTTCTGCCCTTGGGCTCCATCTCAGCCATGGCTATATGATAATGGCAGGTCAATTCCCATAAAGTATCATGAGTCACAGTCGAGCTTTCTTTCATCTTGTTCAGCTGATTGGCGGTTGGAAAGAACTCTTGATAGGGAACATCGCCCATAGGCAAAGCAGATACTTGCATCATTTCATGCAGTGGTAGTCCAAGCTCCCCGTTCTTGGTAAAAAATGTATTAGTGTCCGGGTTGTAGATCTCTAACAAGCAGAGGAAATGACCTACACTAATCTGCAGGCCATGCATGGTGGCACGAATCGGGACATCTAACCCTAATTCTGCTAACTCTCGCCCAAAACGGTTTAACACATATCGGGTCATCCTGGTCCACCACCATTTGTCCCCAGAATAATGGACCCATCCATAACACCTGAAAGTTTCTCGAGGTAATCTTTTTCCTGCTGCCGCTAACCGGTTCTTCACGGTGTTGGCTTGCACTATCTTCTCATTCTGAGGTATGTTGTCTTGTCCTAAGACACCCGGATGAAGTCCCCGCACATGAGCTCTTTCACTGGAACCTGGGGTGGCTTCCTTCCCAATGAAACCACAATGAATACGCTCGTGATTTTCAGTTAACCTCCAGAACATCTCACGTCCAACCGATAGGTTCCTGAACTTCAATAGCGAGTGATCTCGAGGGATAAAAGGCAGATATAAGAATGATGACCCACTCTGGTGCAACCATTGCGCAGACTTGCAGAAAATGACCTCTGGATCTTTCACCGAATCACCGAACAAGAAATCCGGCTTCCTTATACATTGGTTTGAGTCTTGCTCCGAAATTAAGGTCGCATCTGTGATTAATCATCGTAGAACACGACAACTACCTCGCTGGATTAATTCTCTAGCATTTTCGCTATAACCAGATTTGAACTGGGGAGATGATTCAACTAACGGGATCCCCTCATAATAAGAGTGGGTCACGCTACTCCGGCCAGTAACCACATCAGCAGCAAAGGTGGTAGAAGGAAATCGGACTGATAAAAGAAACATACACATAAATTGTGTAAGTGTAGTCCTAAAATTTTAGAGAAAACGGTATATCTTACTTCATAAGATATAGTCGCCATCTCACAGCAGGTGTGACGATTTTCTTATTCCATAAGATATAGTCGTTATCTCCACAGCAGGTGTGACGATTTTCCATCTACCACATGTATAAAGGAGATATGCGTTACTATGCACGGGCATTATAACGGCATACCAAAACCTTTCAATACACGTGGGATGATATGAAATCGCCCCTGTGTATTCTGAAGTGTGTTTTGTCAAAGCAAAACAAACACTTTTAAGCGTCGATCCCCTCAAAGGAGGATACCGGCTCTTCTCGAGGGTATCTCAAAGGATACAAATGAGGATCTGCAAGCAAATACAGGTACATGTATATGGAATTGGTGAAATACAATATTTAAATTCGTGAAAAGGTGAAAGAAATATACCTCCACGTGAGATCGCAGCAGGGGCAGCCTCCTCAGGGCTCTGAACAGTCGGTTGGCCTCGGGTCCCTCGAGCTCGTCTCGGTGACATGATGAGTACACAAGCTGCAATAAAATCCAACGAGAAAGTTAGGGTTTTGAACATGAAATCGGCCAAAACATCACAGAATGTGGCCAGAACAGTGCATGCACAGTCACAGTTGAAGAAAATCAAGATTTTGGAGAAAAGGGGATGAACAGACCTTTGAAATCCGAGTGCAATCTTCCCAAACAAGAGCACCACCCAAGTCGGCAACAAAGAGGAGAAGAAATAGAAGAAAACTGGTAACCCTAAAAAGCTCAAGTCCGACTTATATACTAAAAAGCTCAAGTCCGACTTATATACTCTCTGTCTCGCTGAGCGAGACAGTAAACTCTGTCTCGCTGAACGAGACAGTAAACTCTGTCTTGCTGAGCGAGACAGCAAACTCTGTCTCGCTGAGCGAGACAACATTCTATGTCTCGCAATACGAGACAGCAAACACTGTATCGCGCAAATGCGATATAGAAGGATACTCCAATGGGTACACGAGTCTAAACTGTATTCCCATCCTCAACAGGTAGTTTCTGGAGAATATTAATCTAAATATTCTTAAGGATAACCTGATGAGCTCTCAATGGATATATCAACTCAGTGGTAAAAGCTGAACCCACAAGAACAAGTACCAACTTCAATTCAAGATCTCGACAACGGTTAAGCGATAAACGCGATGCCGGGAAGACATTAGCTATTCTACAAAGAACTGAATAGACTAAAAGCAACAGAGATCAAGCATTGAAGCCATTCACAAGTCCTTTCACACGATCTACTCAACCAAGCATTGAAAGGATCGTAAGTAAAACTTATCTTATCCAAAGTATCCCAGACTCTTCTATAAAAGAATGCGTCTAGAATACTTTGGAGGGGGTATCTGTAGGCGTCAAAAAATGCTAATAGATATCCCAAACATAGAGAAAATCACTCAAATGGATCTCAGAAAGGATTTCATACTGTTTTGGAAAAATCAAAACAAGTATGAACTGTCTCGCTGTTTCCGAGACAGTATTTACTGTCTCACGGGCCAAGACAGCAAACACTGTCTCGCCCAGCGAGACAGTAAACACTGTCTCGCCGTACTGACTTCTTCGATTGTTAAGTTTTTGCAGTTACTGACCCTTGAGGCTATAAATACCCCCCTAGGGTCACTTCTGACGGGGATCGAGCATTTGTTAGAGCATTCCAGAGCAGAGAGAGAGCAGATTTGAGTTTTCTTGCAACGCCTTGAAATTAAGCTTTGACTTGATTTTAAGAAGAACGACTATCTTACTTTGATAAGATATCGTTTCAATTCTCACTTCGATAAACGAAGTCAGAATCATAAGCCCCCTTCACGATCTGTGATTCGGCGGTCTACGAACCAAAGCGTTCCCGGCACAGGAAAAGTCCAACGAAAACAAAGATCGATAGACGATTTTTGTGTTTGTTTCTCAAGAGTTGTAATTTTCGTTTTGTTGTGTAGAAAAAGTCTTATAAAAAGATTATTCTTTCAAATTTGTTGTAATCAAACAAAGTTATAATGAATTCCTCGACAGAACCAACTTTTGACTCAAACAACCGATTACCGTTTGAATCGGGCTAGCCATACTATTCCCCTCAGTATGATGAGTTGTTGAACAGTTTCTCTTAGGCTTAATGCTAACATTTCTGCTCTAGCCCTTAGCCGTCTGAGGCGTGGGTTTTAACCGTTTAGGCGAGGTTGTTCCACTGGCTTCGTTCGTAATTTTACCTTTAGTGGCGAGTGAATCGTCAAGGCGAAATTAGTCTTTGGGGAGCCAAGTTCCGTGTAAGTCGCAGGGTCATGCCAAGTATTTGCAGGCAAAACGCTACCTAGATCTGACGGGAGATGAGCCACATGTCTGCCGATAGGGCTTTGTGCTTCCCAGCCAAGACGGCGCGGTCTCATCGGGTCGTGGCCATCGTGACTTGACAACACGATTTTCGTGTGTTTCGCCCCGCGACGCATCGTGGCCGCGGTTTTCGAATTCAACCGTCGGATGTAACCGCCAACCTCGTTTCCTTCGATATACCGAGGGTGATCTGGGCCGTCGAATTTGATCGTGGCCACCTCTCCTGTCCGTTAGGGTTTTCGCCTTTCGAGGGCAGTCGTGGCCACGCGGACAACTCTCCCCCTTTAAATCAGCCGTTTTTCTCCATTGGGACTTACCGTGCTCTCAAATCTTGAAAGGAACCTCCAAGGAAAGAATTCCCACTTCATCCTAAAATGGCTCCGAAATCTAAGAGGTGCAAAGTGAGAGGTGCGAGCCCCGGACGTTACTCCGACCGTCTCTCCGCCGGCATGCCTGCCGGTGCTCTGGAATCGCGCCCAGGTATGTTGGTGGGTTCGTTGGACGATCTCTTGTAGGTCTTAGGCGTCGGATTTTAGGGAGATGAGCGTTGCTCATTATGTTGGGTAGCTTCCCCGATTTGGGGCAAAGTTTGCCCTATTTGTTCTTAGAGGATGATTACTGTCTCTGCGGGCGAACCCTTCAGTGGGAAGGAGGCGAACTCCCTTTTCGTAAGGCGAGTTCGGCCCTTTCCTATTAAAGGGGAGCATAGTCTGTACGGATAGACCTCGTCCAAAGTGGGTTCCTCCTTTTCGATAGGCGATTTCGCCCTCCTCTGTTTGATGGGCGATTTTGCCCCTACAGCGGATTTTGTTTCGATTGATTTTTTATTTCTTGTTGCAGCGACCTTTTCCGATGAGGCTTTCCCGGAGGGTGTGGCCGTTGGCCATGCCGGGGCTACAGGCTACACGGCACCTCCTCGATTTCCCTCTTTGGCTTCAATACCTGTGTTCGCCGCCGACAAGCCGCATGGCCTGATAAAGAGAGTCACGGATGGTCATCACTTGACATTACGTGAGCTGACGACCAACGCGGCGCTGACAGATGAGGACAGGGCAGAGCTGCCGAAGCCTCAATTTTTGTTCGGCGACGCTATGGCCGACCCTTTGCGGCGCTGACAGATGAGGCGAGGGCAGAGCTGCCGAAACCTCAATTTTTGTTTGGCGACTCCATGACCGACCCTTCCGCCCTGTTGCTCAAAGAGAGCCGGTGGTACCGCACGGTAGAGGGGACCCATTACTACCTCCCCAGCATGTCGAGAGGGTTTTCGATCGTCGAGCTGCAGTCCTTCGCCATTCCTCGGACGATGAACTGGGATTTGACCCCCACTCAGGACGGGGTCACTTATGGCCTCTTTACGGGCTCTACGGTTGGGTATGGAGTGGAGAGTTCATGCAAGCGCGTGACGGGTCTGCGCCTTGGCTTAATGTCCGCTGACCTGTGGGGGGTCGACAGCGGTGGCGGAGACCTTCCGTCACCGCTTCTTTCGAGTTGGTGGGAGCTTTCCCCCGAAGGATTTCAGAGCCCCGGGGTGGGTTTATTCTGCACCTGGCAGCGACACGTGGTGGTCCAAGATCACCGACTATGTTTTGGCCGACTGTATTGTGCGGAAAGCGGCACATTCTTCACCCCCAATGGTGAGCTTGGCATCACCCCTCACGAGATGTACGACGTGTCGGGGTTGCCTCTGGGAGATTTTCCTTACGAGGAGTACGTTCCCGATCAAGATGAGATCGATCAGCTGTCGAACCATTCCCCTTTGGCGGTTGAAACTCTGTGGGAGTTACTCTGTCACTTCCACATATGCCTCAGTACCTTAGGGGCCTCGGATCATAAGGGGAAGAGGAAGAAGACCCCAGGGATTAGCCACAAGAATTGGGCTGATTATCTGTTCCCGGGGAACGATGTCAACAAAGGTAAGAAGAAAAGGCCCCGGGGGATCAGCCATAAGAATTGGGCTGATTATCTGTTCCCGGGGAACGATGTCAAGGGGAATCCCGCTCTCCCGTTAGGCGCGTGCGACCAGCCCGAGGTGGAGGCGAGGACAGCTAAAGAAGGAAGCACCATGACTCTTGACCGTGACGAGGGCGGGTTTAAGTCTGGTACGGTCTTTCACTCATTCCATCATCAGGCAAAGTTTCTCATCTCGGGGAAGGCTCTGCTCGCGGGGTACCTCATGTTATGGCTGAAGAGGTGCGTAATCCCCACTCACTCCTTCGAGGCTCTTCCTATAGAGGTCGTGTATCCGGCGGTTTGCCTGGCTCACGGGAAGTCTTATTCCCTGGTATCGGCAACGATAGCGTGCATTCACCGGGGGCTCCGCACTCTGACGGCCCAATTCTGCCGTGTGTCGGTCCTTGATGAGGGGGAAGGAGTAGTTATCAAAACTCCCAATCCTAGGGTGGGGCTACCGTACACCTACTTGATGGCGTGGTTCGTATACCACTGCGAATGTTTGATGAGCGCCCCGGCGGCGCTCCAGGGCGATAAGTTTGTCCCCTTCGTCCAGCGCTTGGAGAGGTGCTCTTGGAAATGCAAGGACATCCCTGATGCAAGGAAGACGCTCTCCCACTTCGGGCATTATAATTTTCGCCGCTTCTTCCCTTATTTCAGCGGGGGTGGATATGGAGAATCTCTCAGGGATGCGCCGACAGCGGATCACCACACAGTCCTTACCCGTGGTGCCTTTCGCTGGTTGGTGGACATTCGACCGGGGTATCACGTTCTGAGAACAGGCTCCACATGCTATCTCGAGCCATACATCCCTTGCAGGTTTGCCCGCCAGTTTGGGTATGATCAATTGTATGTGGGCAACGCCAATCCCTACCTGCGCTTTGAAGGAGGACTGGTGGATGGAGTTCGAGGATGGTTCTGGACTCATGCTGGTGGCACCCAGGCTCGTTTTGAGTTACCCGCGAGGGATCGTGATTTACATCACACGCTCCTATATTGCCGCTGGTATCGGGGTGCTAGTGCTAATCCTGCTAATTTCTGGTTCCAGAACTCATGCCTGGCGGAACGCGATCGTCCTGTCAGGGGCTCTCTCCGTTCTTCGAGGCGAAGGGGCCATCAAACTGCTAGGGAGTTGTTCTCGGAGGATCCAATTGAGGATACCGAGGGTTTTGACGCTGGCTTAGACGAATCCGAGGTTCCCGAGGTTCAAGTTCCTTCCCCCGGTCCTTTGCTGGATGCCCCTGGTGAACCAAGAGAATCTGGGCGCCCAAGACCGGTTCAGAGTCCGACAATTGGACAAATGGGGGCGCCGCTTCTGTCTCCGAGTAGCTCGCTTCTCTTGAAGTGTCAGCGGGAGGCAGTGGCCGAGAGTTCCCGAGCGGAGGCGGCTAAGAAGGTCCGTCGTGATGAGATGGCGGAAACCGTCCGAACGGCGGAAGGTCAGGATGATGTTCCCCAGGTGGGTATCCCCGGAGCGGCGACGTCTGGAGTTGTGCTGCCCGTCTCTTCTGCTGCATCGGGGGCGGCTCTGGCGACTACGAGAGACGCTCCTCCGCGATCTAGCGAGAGGCTACCGACGGGAGTTCCAGCGGCTTCCGTGTCCGCATCAGGAGGTAATTTTTCTTTTGCAATATCGTCTTTGATCGCAACGATGATCTCATACCTTTTGACATTGGTATTGGACCTATGCAGGTGCGATTGAGGAGGTGATCCCCATTCCTTCCGACGAGGAAGGGGAGGCTAGAG
>NC_033795.1:18921016-18922139 GCF_001876935.1 Asparagus officinalis | reverse complement strand
GTGAAAGGCGAACTTCCGCCATCCTGATCGATCTTAACTCGTGCTGGCGAGCCGACCGTAAGGCGAACTTAGAATCGAGCATGTGCGATGTCCATGCGATTTAGGCCCGTGCCAGCGAACTGGGCGTGCGAGCTCTTTTCGCAGGCGAATTTCCTGTGAGCCTATAGAGGTATTTTTTACCGTCTACAAGACCCCCTTCAAAGTTTTCAGACCTAAACCGGCTCGCGTGTGGTCTGGAATACTTTGAATGAAGAAATTTTCGGCGAAGTAAGCGCACTTGATTTCTTTTAGGATTTTTAGCAAATCCTCAGCTATCAACGGGTTTGATGTGCCTTTACCGATCACCGTTTGAATCGGGCTAGCCATACTATTCCCCTCAGTATGATGAGTTGTCGAACAGTTTCTCTTAGGCTTAATGCTAAGATTTCTGCTCTAACCCTTAGCCGTCTGAGGCGTGGGTTTTAACCGTTTAAGCGAGGTCATTCCATTGGCTTTGTTTATGATTTTACCTTTAGTGGCGAGCGAGTTGCCCAGGCGAAATTAGTCTTTGGGAGCCAAATTTCGCGCAGCTCGCGGGGTCATGCCAAGTATTTGCAGGCGAAACCCGCCCTTTTTGAGGTGGGCCCAGATCTGACGGGAGATGAGCCACGTGTCAGCTGATAGGGCTTTGTGCTTCCCAGCTAAGGCGGCGCGGTCTCATTGGGTCGCGGCGATCGTGGTTTGACAACACGATTTCGTGTGTTTCGCCCCATGACGCATCGTGGCCGTGGTTTTCGGGTTCAACCGTCGGATGTAGCCGCCAACCTCGGTTCTTTCGATATACCGAGGGTGATCTGGGCCGTCGAATTTGATCGTGGCCACGTCTTCTGTCCGTTAGGGTTTTCGCTTTTCGAGGGCAGTCGTGGCCACGTGGACAACTCCGCCCTTCTAATTCAGCCATTTTCCTCCATTGGGAGTTATCGTGCTCTCAAATCTTGAAAGGAACATCCCATGAAAGAATTCCCGCTTCATCCTACAATGGCTCCGAAATCTAAGAGATGCAAAGTGAGAGGTGCGGACCCCGGACGTTACTCCGACCGTCTCTCCGCCGGCATGCCTGCCGGTGCTCTGGAATCGCGCCCAG
>NC_033795.1:18895571-18921006 GCF_001876935.1 Asparagus officinalis | reverse complement strand
GATGAGTGTTACTCATTTCCCCGATTTGGGGCAAAGTTTGCCCTATTTGCCCTTAGAGGATGATTACTGTCTCTGCGGGCGAACCCTTCAGTGGGAAGGAGGCGAACTCCCTTTTCGTAAGGCGAGTTCGGCCCTTTCCCATTAAAGGGGAGCATAGTCTGTACGGATAGACCTCGTCCAAAGCTTTTCGTAAGGCGAGTTCGGCCCTTTCCTATTAAAGGGGAGCATAGTCTGTACGGATAGACCTCGTCCAAAGTTGGTTCCCCCTTTTCGATAGGCGATTTCGCCCTCCTCTGTTTGATGGGCGATTTTGCCCCTACAGTGGATTTTGTCTCGATTGACTTTTTATTTCTTGTTGCAGTGACCTTTTCCGATGAGGCTTTCCCGGAGGGTGTGGCCGTTGGCCATGCCGGGGCTACGGGCTACACGGCACCTCCTCGATTTCCCTCTTTGGCTCCAATACCTGTGTTCACCGCCGATAAGCCGCATGGCCTGATAAAGAGAGTCACGGACGGTCATCACTTGACATTACGCGAGCTGACGACCAACGCGGCGCTGACAGATGAGGACAGGGCAGAGCTGCCGAAGCCTCAATTTTTGTTCGGCGACGCTATGGCCGACCCTTCCGCCCTGTTGCTCAAAGAGAGCCGGTGGTTCCGCACGGTAGAGGGGACTCATTACTACCTCCCCAGCATGTCGAGAGGGTTTTCGATTGTCGAGCTGCGGTCCCTCGCGATTCCTCGGACGATGAACTGGGATTTGACCCCTTCTCAGGACGGGGTCACTTGTGGCGTCTTTGACACATGGTGGTCCAAGATCACCGACTATGTTCTGGCCGAAAATGCTGACCTCAAGGGTACAGAGCTGTACGTGGCCATCGAGGCCACTCGACATGGCCTGCGGATTAACACTTCTCAGTTCCATAGCATCCTGGAACTGTATTGTGCGGAAAGCGGCACATTCTTCACCCCCAATGGTGAGCTTGGCATCACCCCTCACGAGATGTACGACGTGTCGGGGTTGCCTCTGGGAGATTTTCCTTACGAGGAGTACGTTCCCGATCAAGATGAGATCAATCAGCTGTCAGACCATTCCCCTTTGGCGGTTGAAACTCTGTGGGAGTTACTCTGCCACTACCACATATGCCTCAGTACCTTAGGGGCCTCGGATCATAAGGGGAAGAAGAAGAAGACCCCGGGGATCAGCCACAAGAATTGGGCTGATTATCTGTTCCCAGGGAATGATGCCAAGGGGAATCCCGCTCTCCCGTTAGGCACGTGCGACCAGCCCGAAGTGGAGGCAAGGACAGCTAAAGAAGGAAGCACCATGACTCTTGACCGCGACGAGGGCGGGTTTAAGTCTGGTACGGTCTTTCACTCGTTCCATCATCAGGCGAAGGTTCTCATCTCGGGGGAGGCGCTGCTCGCGGGGTACCTCATGTTGTCGTGTATCCGGCGGTTTGCCTAGCTCACGGGAAGTCTTATTCCCTGGTATCGGCGACGATAGCGTGCATTCACCGAGGGCTCCGCACTCTGACGGCCCAATTCTGCCGTGTGTCGGTCCTCGACGAGGGGGAAGGAGCAGTTATCAAAACTCCCAATCCTAGGGTGGGGCTACCGTACACCTACTTGATGGCGTGGTTCGTATACCACTGCGAATGTTTGATGAGCGCCCCGGCGATGCTTCAGGGCGATAGGTTTGTCCCCTTCGTCCAGCGCTTGGAGCGGTGCTCCTGGAAATACAAGGACATCCCTGATGCAAGGAAGACGCTTTCCCACTTTGGGCATTACAACTTTTGCCACTTTTTTCCTTATTTCAGCGGGGGCGGATATGGAGAATCTCTCAGGGATGCGCCGACGGTGGATCACTACACGGTCCTTACTCGTGGTGCCTTTCGCTGGTTGGTGAACATCCGACCAGGGTATCACGTTCTGAAAACGGGCCCTACGTGCTATCTCGAACCATACATCCCTTGCAGGTTCGCCCGCCAGTTTGGGTATGATCAATTGTATGTGGGCAACGCCAACCCCCGCCTACACTTCGAAGGAGGACTGGTTGACGGAGCTCGGGGATGGTTCTGGACCCATGCTGGAGGTACCCAGGCTCGCTTTGAGTTGCCCGCGAAGGACCGCGATTTACACCACACGCTCTTATACTGTCGCTGGTATCGGGGCGCTAGTGCTAATCCTGCCAATTTCTGGTTCCAGAACTCATGTCTGGTGGAACGCGATCGTCCTGTCAGGGGCTCTCTCCGTTCTTCGAGGCGAAGGGGTCATCAAACTGCTAGGGAGTTGTTCTCGGAGGATCCAGTTGAGGATACCGAAGGTTTTGACGCTGGCTTAGACGGATCCGAGGTTCCCGAGGTTCGAGTTCTTTCCCCCGGCCCTTCGCCGGATGCCCCTGGTGAACCAAGGGAATCCGGGCGCCCGAGTCCGGTCCAGAGTCCGACCATTGGACAAATGGGGGTGCCGCTTCTGTCTCCGAGTAGCTCGCTTCTCTCGAAGCGTCAGCGGGAGGCAATGGCCGAGAGTTCCCGAGCGAAGGTCGGGATAATGTTCCCCAGGTAGGTATCCCCGGAGCGGCGACGTCTGGGTCTGGAGCCGCGCTGCCCGCCTCTTCTGCTGCATCGGGGGCGGTCCTGGCGACTTCGAAAGACGCTCCTCCGCAATCTGGCGTGAGGCCACCGACGGGAGTTCCAGCGGCTTCTGCGTCCGCATCAGGAGGTAATTTTTGCAACAACGTCTTTGATCGCAACGATGATCTCATACCCTTTGACATTGGTATTGGACCTATGCAGGCGCGATGGAGAAGGTGATCTCCATTCCTTCCGACGAAGAAGGGGAGGCTGGAGACGAGGAGGGGCCCACCGGCTCAGGTAAGCATGCGTTTTAGCATTACTCCTCCTCCCGTACCCGACTGTTAAGTAGGGTCCCTTTCGAGGGGTCTCTGTTAACCTCTTTTCGTGTATTTGTAGCTGATCCTACCCGTGAAGTCGCAGGTGAGGAGGATCCTCACTCTTGGGCGAATCGCTCACCTGGGGAGACGGGCGAATCTGAGGAGGATGACAATGTCTCGGTTCACGAGGCATTGTCCAGCGAGGAAGAGGATTTGGCTCTTGAGGACGCGCCTGGCCAAATAGGGGGATCTCCTGTTCCTGCGGAAGTGTCGGCTGGGGGTCGTTCATCGGCGCGAGAGTCTCCGCTTCAACGGGAAGCTCTTACTCTGCAGGTGACCATTTCTTCGTCGGCGGCGGCCGTTGACGTTGTGACCACTGCACCGAGGGCGTCATTGGTCGCACCGGCTCAGGTGGTGCCCATTACCACCCCTACGGTTATGGCTATAGGTACCTCGACCGTGATTTCATCCACGGCGGAGGAGGCCGCCCTCTCTCCCTTGGAACGCTGGCGAAAGACGCAGGTGGCGCGAGCTCTGGCCAATTTTGAAGATACTTTGGCCCACTGCACCCGGCTGGTCTTAGAGGAGAATTGTCCCTTCGAAGAATTCAGGGAGGTTCTTGAACACGATGCGTCCTTCTTGCGTAAGAGGCTCGGTGCTACCGCGGCGAGGCCCTATTTTCAGCGTCTGAACGAAGTGGAGGGGGCTGTTCGGCAGCTGCTCGCTCTTCGTGCGGAAAGTTCCACTCTTGTTGATCTCGCCTCCCGCGAAGTTCGAGTAGCTATGGCAGATCGTGATCGCCGCCTGAACGAGAACATGACGCTAGAGTTGAAGTTGTCAGCAGAGTCGGAGCAGGTCAAAGCCGAGGATGCACGGGTGGCCCGCGAGGAAGAAACGGTCGATAGCCAGTTCTCCCGACTCTCCTTCGAAGTAGAGAGGCTGAAACAGGTCGTAGCCGAAGCACAGGCTTCCCTGGCCGTTCAAGAGAAGGCTCGTGATCGCGTGGCAAAAGAGTTGGAGGGCGTTAAATCTCGCCGGCGATTGACCACTGACTCTGTCGAGGAGAAGGATCGAGCTCTCAAGGATGTCAGGGAGACCATTCAAGACTTGATCTCGTGCACAGAGGAAGACATTCGTCGAGAGGTCCTAGGGAGGCTCGAGCTTCGCCATGCTGGAGAAATTCGTGAGGCGGAGCTGAGATTAAATTAGCCCTTTTGTTTTTGGCCTACTGTCATTTGTGTGTGTGCTCCATTTTTGCAATCATGCATTAGTCAGAATTCGATCGTAAGAGAACCTCAACTGTAGAGGAATTCTTGCCGGCGAGTTTCTGCCCTAAGTTTATTTCATCTGCAAGCGGATTTTGTTCGCAGGCAGATTTGCAGGAGTTAACAGAGAACCTGGCTCTGATCGGGTTCCGCTTTTAGTGGGCCACGTATTAGTCCATGTGTACGCCAGTTAAGGAGACGTGGGCTAGCCGTTTCGCATTAAATGCGAGGTAGTGGGCCTCTTCGTCTCTCGCGCCCGATTCGGGTCGTTGTTGCAGATCGTGGTCGTGAACCATCAGATCTTGTTCGTCTTTACCCTTCAACTACTTTAGCCCCGAACGGTCTAATCGAACATCGAGTAACCATCTAGGGCTCGTAGGGTATTTATCGCCCCTACCATCTACAGCCTCTTCATCATCTTCCCTCATAAACCCGCATTTTTTTCTTTCCTCCTTCTCCTGATGGCACCGAAGGTGAAGAGGGTCGTTTCCAAGAAGAGGAAGGAGCCGTCTTCTTCAGGCGTTGCTGAGGCTGCCGCGGCTGAAGGTACCTTCCTGCTTCTATTTTTGCGTGAACTTAGTAGGTATTCTTCCATTGACTCCTTTCTGTGTTATTGTCGCGTTTTACAGATCGAGGGGAAGAGCCGGTCGCTGAGGAATATGCGGCCGAGCCTATCTTAATTTCGGACGACGAGTCTGAGGGTCCTGCGACCCCCGCTACCTCAGATCCCGCTCCTCAACCGGGAGCCGAACCTTGCCTCGAAATTCCGCCCATCACGGCGCTCGCTCCGGGCCAAGGGCCTGTTCTGATCGAGTCCTTGTCCTGGCAGGCTCGCATCGAAGAGTTCGAGAGCGCTATGAGGCAGGTGATCTCCCTTGTCGGACTTGGCATGGGCAGTTTCGATAGTTTCAGGCAGTCCCTCTATAACCGCGTGGCTGATTTACGGCGAACGGGTGAAAATCAGCTTGCTACCCGTTGCGTGCGTGAACTCCGTCTCTTGGAGCCACACATGATAAGGTTAGAGACCTTGCTACGGGGAGGTCCGGAGGCCAACATGGAGTCTTGCATGGCTCATGTCAGGCGTCAGGACGCCCTGGAGCAGGAGACCCGCTCTAAGGAAATAGCGGATTTGGAGTCTGTTACCAACTTTTGGGTGGGTCAACAACACTCGCTAGAGGAGCAGATTATTGACCTCAACCGCACCATGGCTCGCCTGAGGGCCGAATTGGGGCAGGCGGAGGCGAAGTGGAAGGGGCTCCAATCTGACGTTATAAAGGTCAGTAAGAATGCTGAGGCGGAAACTCGACGCCTGCAAGCCTTGCGCCAGGCGGATGCCGCCGCCAAGTCGAACCGCGAGGACCGGATTCGAAAGGCTGCTGAAAACAAGGCTCGGGAAGACCACGCGAGCCAGGTGGAGGCGACCAAAGAAGAGATCTCCACTTGGTAGTGTTAAGACATTTTATTTATGACTTGTTTGTTTATGAAGTCATAACTTTGTTCAAATGTATTGTCTTAAACACTGGGTGCATGTTTTGTTTCTTTAAACGTAACATTATGACTTTCGCAATTGCAAAAACCATAACTTTGTTCAAATGTACTGTCTTAAAGTATCAATGAGGTTTGTGCCCGCTCATCGCGCGTATACCCTTTGGATATATCGCTTTCCGGTATTTTGCCCTGTAATTGCAGATGATCTCGTATCGCGAGCGAAGTCCTTTGTGCGACGACGAGTCTACTTTCGAAGCCAAACTCTGCTCCGATGAGTTTATGCAAGCTAAACTCAACTGTTGGCGAGTTCATGCTGCGGGCGAAACCCGTATGGTGGTGGGCTTGTGTTGGAGACCCGACCCGATTTGCTTGGCGAGTTTGAACTGCAGGCGAAACTCGGTTGGTGGCGAGTTTGTCCAACAGTCGGAGATCCAACTGCGGGCGAAGCTCGTGCCACGTGTCGGTCGGCGTGTCCGAGTGCTTGCCAGCCAAGACTCTGCAGGCGCATTAATGCTTATTTATGGTGAAGCGACCGGTCGCTTCGCCTCTCGTGCCCAATCCGATCTGTCGGTTTGGGGTCTCGAGAGTAGCCTTTAATGGCGTCGAGTTCGAAGCGTCGCAGGGCGTTCGGACCACTCGATCGCTTGGGTGATGAATCCTAGCCGTTGGATTTCTCGGCATATATATCCGCACGCGCCCCTCTTTAGCAGAGTTCTTCCTGCTTCGAGAAAAAAAATCTGCTAAGAAAACCGCTGCAGCGACTTCTTCTGTTCCATGGCCTCTGCTTCCGATCACAGTGACTCGGAGGGTGTCGGCTCTTCCGCCACCGTCGTCGACGTTGGCGCTCCGGCTGCCGTCCCTGCGATTCCGGACCCCGTGGCTCACCCCGCTTTCGTGCCCCTCCAGGAGTTGGTGGGTTTGGTGCACGGGATCGCCATCTCGGTCAGCGTTGGCGACGAGCGATACTACGACGCGCTTCCTGCTGTGGAAGCGGGCTTGGAGGCGGTTCGCCGCGCTGGTGATGCCTCGCTCACACGGCGATGTGAGCGGGAGCTTGAGCGCGTGGCGGGGTGGATGTACCGCCTCGAGGAACTGGCCTACGAGGAGTCCTCCGACGTGCCCCCACCCCCTTCTCTGCGTTATTTGCTCGAGCGCGAAGAGCGAGCGAAGCGGATCCAGGCGAAAGAGGCCGAGCTCCGGCATCTGCGAAAGCGGCATCGGGCTGTTTTGGACCAGATGGACGCCTATCTGGACAGAGCCTTCTTTGAGGACGCTGGTTCTCTTCGTGGCGAGGCGAAGCTGCGGGAGCGCGAGCACGAAGCTAGGAGACTCGGCGAAACCGCCAGGGGGGTGGAGGAGGCACTTCAGCTTCTTCACCAGGAGGGAGAGGCCAGTAAGGCGGATTTGGCCAAGCAGCAACAGAGGGGGAAGGAGGAGGCCAGGATCCAATGTGCGGCGGAGCGCGCGAAGATCAAAGCTAAGATCGGCTCCCTCCGCCTTCAGCCTGCTGAAGTTTTTGTAATGCCTTGTTCAAGTCTATCCTTCTGTCCTCTTGAACCCTCCCCCTTTTTTATGTAATTTGATGTCGGTTGTACGGCAACCTTGAACACTGTATGCGCAACTTTGGCCTGTAATGGCTTCATGTTTTGATCATTTTCCGCCTTGCATGCACTATTTCATTCTTTTTGTAGTGGATGCTTTTGGCTTCTGTATTGAACTTGACGAGCCTCTGACTGTCCCGTTTAGGACTTAGTCACTTTAGGCTCTTGTTTTGCCTTCTGTTGCTCACAGCGTGGGATCGGATTAACTCCGATCTTCACGTTGTAGCTCCAATGGGATCGAGAGAGTAACCCTTGGCTTGCAGCAAAGAACAAACGTTTGCCTTTGCGGCCAACTGAAGAACTCGACTTCGACTCGCCTTTCGGCGAGTTGTTGTCTGGGGAACCGACAGATAGGTTGTCTGTCGAACCGCCTTCGACAATTGTCGTCACTTGGGAATGTGACAATTGATTGTGGTAGGAGTCATCGCCTGGTAGACTCTACCCATCAGTTATCCTAAAGCAATGTTAGGACATCTGGCCTAGGTCAAATAGTTCAGGAACGTAGGAGTGTGACTATTGACAGAAGTGACAGCGCATCGCATGGTAGGCCATCACTTGGGCTCTGTTATTCGTAGGAATAACGGTGCCAATCATCAGAGGTGATTATTAACTTGATGGGGTCTTGTCGCGATTGGAGCGACTGTGGGGGCCTACCATTCTTCTAAAGAAGATTGGCAAGTGAATTGTGTCAGAGGTTTAATGTTAACGTGACAGGGAATGTCGTGATTGGAACGACTTTGGGGACCCACCACCCTTTGGAAGAGGATTGGTGAGTGGATTTTGTCAGAGGTTTAATTTTAACTTGACGGGGAATGTCGTGATTGGAACGACTTTGGTGGATCCGCCATCTCATTGGAGAAGTTTGGCGGATTGAATGCGTTTGTCGTGATGTGAACGACTTTAGTGGATCCGCCATCTCATTGGGGAAGATAGGCGAATTGAGTTTGTCGTGATTTGAACAACTTTAGTGGATCCGCCATCTCATTGGAGAAGATAGGCGAATTGAGTTTGTCGTGATTTGAACGACTTTAGTGGATCCGCCATCTCATTGGAGAAGATAGGTGAATTGAGTTTGTCGTGATTTGAACGACTTTAGTGGATCCGCCATTTCATTGGAGAAGATAGGCAAATTGAGTTCCGTCAGAGGCTTTCGCCAGAGCGGGTAAAGTAGGAACAGTTTAGCCTCGTGTACCAGTTGGAGGGTGTGAGGGCCAGTTTAGACTCTTGCACTCGTGGGAGTTGGTGAAGGAGAACTAGGGGTAGTACTTCTTCAGATACTTGCTGTTGATGGGCATCATGATCTTATCGCCATTCGGTTTGACGAGGCGATAGGCACCGTTCGAGTAGACTGTCTCTATCACGAACGGTCCTTCCCATTTGGATTGGAACTTCCCCTTCTTCTTGGAAGTGAGGATCATTGGTCGACGGACGGAGAGCACGATCTCTCCCTCTTTGAAGGCTCGGCGCTTGACTTTTTTGTCGAAGCTCTTGGCCATCCGAGCTTGATAAAACTCAATGTGCTGCTGAGCTTCCAGTCGCTTGTCGTCCAATGCTTCGAGCTCTGCGAGTCGAAGTTGGTGATTCTCCTCAGTCGTCATCCCTGTTGCTAGGGCGACGCGGAGGGATGGAATCTGAATCTCTAATGGCAATACAGCTTCACAGCCGTATACCAACGAGTAGGGCGTTGTGCCAGTCGGTGTGCGAACCGTCGTGCGATATGCCCACAGGCTCTCACCTAGCTTTTCGTTCCAGTCGCGCTTGCTAGTGGAAGTCAACTTGGTCAAGATCTTGATGATCGTTTTGTTGAAAGCTTCAGCCAAACCATTCGCTGAAGGATTGTAGGCCGTGGAAGAGAGGTTCTGTATTCGGAACTTATAGCAGAACCTGGTGAAGGCATGGCTAACAAATTGCGTGCCATTGTCATGAATGATACGCCGGGGTACGCCGTATCGGTATATGACATGGTGCTTGATGAATTTGATCACGTCGCTGGTCTTGACTTCTCTTAAAGGGATAGCTTCGGCCCATTTAGAGAAGTAATCAGTGATCACGAGGATGAAGCGATGGCCTTTCGCCGATGGTGGAGAAATTGGCCCCACTATGTCCATCCCCTATGCCTCGAAGGGCCAAGACGCCCTGGTCGGATGCAGATCCTCAGGAGGCTGGTGTATGTAGCTGGCGTGGATTTGGCATTCGTAACATCGCTTTGCATAAGCGACTGCGTCAGTAACCATCCCAGGCCAGAAGTAGCCCATCCTCCGTAGGCGATCCCAAAGTTTGGGTCCGGGCTGATGAGCTCCGCACACGCCGTCATGTGCTTCGCGTACGGCTTCTTGCGCCTCCGCTTTTGAAAGACAGCGAAGCAGCAAGCCGTCGTATGACCTGCGATACAACGTTTTAGTGGTTGAATCGTAGTAGAATCGCGAGGCACGTCGCCGGATAGACTCTCGTTCCTTCGAATCCTCAGGCAACATGCCGTATAGGACATAATCGATGATCGGGAGACGCCAGTCTTCCTGATCTGGCTGACCCGAGGCTTGATGAGTGGCGTTTGCCTCTGGGACGTCTCTGGGTCGAAAGAGTTTTCGGCTGGCGACAGCGACCCGTTGGGTCGTTCCAAGAGGCTGGGCTAAGTTAGCTGCCAAGGATGCGAGAGCATCCGCATGGGTGTTCTTTGAGCGGAGCACGTGTTCAATGCGGAAACTCTCGAATAACTCCACTAGTCTGACGGCTGCTCTGTGGAGTGGGATGAGATACTCATTCCTGACTTCGTATTCGCCAGTCATTTGTTTAACGATGAGTTGTGAATCGCCGTAAGCCTCCAGATGTTTGATCCCGAGCTCTTTGGCCAACTCGAGCCCTATGAGCAACGCGTTGTACTCAGCTACGTTGTTGGTACATGGTTCCGTCAAGGAAAAGGCTCGGGGTAACACGTGACCATGCAGAGAGGTGAGGACCACCCCCACTCCTGCAGAAATAGAGCCGCTCACGCCTGCGCGAGACGCGCCGTCGAAGAACATCTGCCACACCTCTGGCAACGAAGTCATATTGGCTTCGGGAGGTTCATCCGACAGATCTTCGAATAGATCGGTCTTCACCCCCAGCGGGTGACTAGCCATGAGATCGCAGATGGCTTGTCCCTTGACTGATTTCTGCGGCATGAAGTGGATGTCGTATTGAGAGAGCAGAAGCGCCCATCTGGCCAGGTGCCAGTTTAACGCTGCAATTCATCCGGGAGATGACATGGATGGTTTGGCCAACCAAGTAGTGCCGCATCTTTTGGATAGCGAACACCAAGGCTAAGCATTCCTTCTCGACCATTGGGTACCGTTGTTCGGCGCCCTGCAAGGTTCTGCTTAGGTAGTAGATGCCTTGCTCGTGGCCCGCATCGTCGTTTTGAGCCCAGAGGGCACCTAGAGAGTGTTCCATGGCCCGTATATATATGAGGAATGGCCTCCCTGAGATTAGCACCGCAAGGACAGGCGGATTTGAGAGATAAGCTTTGATTTCTTCAAAGGCCCTTTGGCATGGCTCGTCCCAGACGAAGGAAGTACCCTTCTTCATCAGCTTAGAGAAGGGTTGATATTTGCCCGAGAGATTCGAGATGAATCTTCAGATATAAGCTAGTCGTCCTTGAAGGCCCCTTAGTTCTTTAAACCTTGTCTGGATCGATCCGGATTCCCTTCGTTGTGACGACAAAACCGAGGAATTTACCGCTAGACATCCCCAAGAATGACTTAGTAGGATTCATCTTGAGCTGATGAGTCCTCATGAGTTCGAACATCGCCTTCAAGTCTTGGAGGTGATGCTCCTTATGAAGACTCTTCACGACCAAGTCGTCTACATAGCATTCGACCGTCTTTCGCAGATGATCTCGAAAGATCATGCTCATGGCGCGTTGGTAGGTTGCGCCGGCGTTCTTGAGCCCGAAAGGCATGACGGTATAGCAATACACCCCCATGGGAGTTCTGAATGCAGTGTGCTTCTCGTCCTCGGGGTGCATTTTGATTTGGTTGTACCCCGAGAAGCCGTCCATGAAGGACATCCTCTCGAATCCGCACGTATTGTCAATGATGACATCCGTGATGGGCAGAGGGAATTCGTCTTTAGGGCACGCGGCGTTGAGGTTCCTAAAGTCGATGCAGATGCGGATCTTGCCGTTCTTCTTCAAGACTGGAACAATATTCGCCACCCAATCGGGGTGTTGCTCCTCTCTGATGAAACCGGACTCGATCAACTTCTTTACTTCAGATTCAATTGCCTCCATGATTTGGGGGTGAAACCGCCTCTGCTGTTGCTTGATTGGCTTGGCGTCAGGGCTGATGTTGAGGCGATGCGTGGCGACCCGCGGGTCCAGACCGGGCATGTCCTCATAATTCCAGGCGAAGACGTCAATGTATTCCCGTATGAGGGCGATGAGATCCTCTTTTTCTTGAGGAGGCAGACTGCCGCTGATGAATATGGGTTTGGGATTCGCCTCAGTACCCATGTTCACCTGGAGGACTTCGTCTTCAGTTGGTGGTTCGCGCTGTTCGAAGTGACTGTTCCACTGGGCGCTAACATGGCGATCCCATGTCTCGTCGTAAAGTGGAAGTTGTTCATCCTCCGCCATTCCGGCGGGGTCTACTGTGGCCATGTTGACTGTAAGGCCATCGAACAGATCCCTTACGCTGACGTCGGAGTCCCAGGCCGAGGTTGTTGACGACTGATCCCCTGAACACGCGTAATCGGAATCTTCGTCGACGTAAAAACAAAACTCCGATCATGTCGCTCATCATGCGTTTCGCCACCCGACTGTATTGTGAGAACTGGGGAGCTGGGTCTTCGTCCTCAGATTCGTCCCATAGCGTGCGTAGGAGGTTATCGATTCGACCGAAGATGATGTCCTTTCGATACCTATTCCGTGCTGGCACGACGAACACAGCTTGCGATGACTTGATCGGCTGTGTTTTGGAGACGTATGACGAGCATACCGGCAAGTGTAGGGAGTGCGTAGGGGACGATCGATTCGACCGAAGATGATGTCTTTTCGATACCTCTTCCGTGCTGGCACGACGAATACAGCTCGCGATGGCTCGATCAGTCGCGTCTTGAAGACGTATGACGAACATACCGGCAAGTGTAGAGAAGACTCACTGTAGAGTGTCGACCATAGGTTATTAGGTGCGTCATCTTCGGACGAGGAGCAAGACGACAAATAAGCAAGGTCGGATTTTTCATTCATGATAAGCTTCTCTGCCTGAACGGCGTTGGTTACATGGTGACTCTCGTAACCAATTACAATTGACTCAAAGTCGTTCAGAATTAAGCTGTCACCGTATTCAGGCTCGCTGTCCGCCTCATTACCACTCTCCAGTTCTTCCACTGGTGGCTGTTCGGGGTCCTGGTACAGCAGAGAATCCGCGAAGTAGTTCTCGACCCCTTTAAAGGGATGTTTGTCGGCCACTACCGTTCTTACTCGCTCGTAGTCGTCCACATACTTCAAACATTGGTGTAGTGTGGATGGAACGATCCGGTTGCCATGAATCCACGGACGCCCCAGGAGTATGTTGTAGGAGGGTTCAGCATCGATAACGTAGCACGTCACCTCTGTCTTCATGTCGCCTATCCGACATTTCAGGCGGATTTTGCCGAGTGGCCGAGTCCCAGTGGCGTTGAAGCCGAAGATGGTAGTCGAGGTCGAGGCTAGGCGCTTCGACGGTATCCCCAAATGCTTGATTAGCTTCAGGGGCACGATGCTCAGCGCGGACCCCGGGTCAACCTGGATCCGATCCACTTTCGCCGAGCCGACGTATCCTGTGAAGTACAGCGGCCGGTCGTGGGACGTGTTCTTGATGAGCATGTCCTCGGGGGTGAAAGTGATGCAGGGGATCTGTCTCTCGGAGACTTGGCAGCAAGTTGTACAGCCCTGTTCGATCTCCGTTTCTTTCGAGAAATGGGTCGAGAACGCCTCTGCGTCAGCCAACGCCTCTTGTAAGGCTTCCCGGGTAGGCCTAGACAACCGGAGGAGGTCGTACACGGTGATTCGCGCGGGTATGCTTTTCAATTGCGCGAGCACGTTGAACCGGTAAGGCTGGCGGCTTGAACTTGGCTCATCCGGATTGGGAGGGACTGCTGCGGCCGGCCTCGCGGGAGGTCCTGCTGGGTTTTCCGTCCTCGCGGGATATTGTTTTGCAAACTCCTTTCCGGCTCTCGTGGCGAAGACGTTGGTGTCTTCTTCAGAGTCGGTTAAGGCAGTCATCGCCGCGTCGTCTGTATCCAGGATGGCGGTGACAACGTTGCAATATTTCCTCTTAGCCTCCTTGGAAGGCTGTGCGGTCCACTGCTCGTCGTCGAGGAGGTCCGGATGGACCCACATCACTTGCCCTGATGGCAGAGTTTGTGGAACCAAACCCTTCTCCCGCTGGTTGTGAGGATCGTCGTTAGTGATCTTCAAAATCGCCTTGGGGATAGGAATTATCCCCGCCGGAGCTTGAACCTCTGGGAGACCCGTCCCAAAGCTCAAAGTGACCATGTTCGCCGTCACCTGCTTTTGGACCTTCTCTTTCTTCAAGACCCCCGCGTCGTAGAGGGCCTGGAGTTTGTCCTTGAGGACGTAGCATTTGGTTGTGTGATGCCCAAGGAATCTGTGATATGCACAGTAACTTGGGTCACCGGTTTTGTCTGCCTCTTCAGGCTTGGTGGCTTCCGGTAACTTAATCCGCCCACTCTTGAGTAGAGTGTCGAAGGTAGCTACCACCTGGTCTTCTTTGAAATCATATTGCCGCTGGGGGCGCGGTTCAAATTGCCTGGGTTTCGGCTTTTGAACGAACTTTGGCGCCGCGGCAGAGTCTACGGCCATAGCCTCTTTTCCCTTCGATCGGGGAGGGTTCTTTGGCGCAGCCGGCTCTGCTGCTCCCTTTTTGGACTGCGGCTCTTCGGCCTCCAGCCTCTTGATCATATTTTCGACTTGCTCACCTTGGCGAACAAGCTCCTTCCAAGTCCGGGTCTCTACCGCCCCTATCTTGGACAAGATATGGATCGACAGGTTGTTGCGGCACATCTCGATCAGTGTCGCCTCGGAAACTTGGTCCCGACAGTGGACTGATCGGTTCCGAAATCTCTTCACGAAGTCATTGACCGATTCCGACTTCCGTTGCTTCTCAGCAAGGAGAGTGGCCATTGACACCTCGGTGTCGTCGTCGAAGAAGCGGGCGAGGAAAAGCTTTTCAACGTCGGCCCACGCCTTGATAGAGCCGGGCTCCAATTTGCGGAACCATTCAAAGGCCACCCCCTTGAGGGTACCTATGAACAGTCGAGTGAGAATGGCGTCATTCCCGGTAAGGAATCCGGTTTGCGCCATAAAATAATAGATGTGCTGCGAGGGTGACCCCTTGCCATCAAACTGTAACAAGCTGATGGGTTTGAACTTCGCTGGGTATGGGACCGTGTCCCATTCCGTGGGGTAGGGACGTACCACCCCCAGCTTGTTCATATTTTGCTGAAGCTTCAGCGCGTTCAGCTGGTCTTGGAATTCATCGAACCTCTTGTCACGGGTGCTATCCGCAGTGTGCGACGTTCCTATTGATGTCTTGGAGGAATAATCGGAATGTTGATTATCCTCCGCCTCAGACACGGGACGGAGGGGAGGTACCCACTCCCTGTCTCTAGTTTGCCGGGGTAAGGGGCGTTGGGCCCTTTTCTTCTTTTTCTTCTTGTTCAGCAGTTGTTCCATCATCTCTCTTAGAGAGTCGATGGTCGCCTGCTGTTCCTCCAACTTTTGAGCCATTGTCTGCTCGTGGTTGGTATCGGTCATGTGTGCCCTCGCCTGCGCGTCTTGGCTTGAGCGCGAGGTCTGAGATGTGGCAGCGGCCGAATGGTCCTCATCTTCGCCGCAGGAGGGAGGTATTAGGTTGGAATAGTCAAACCCAATACTTACCCCCCGGCGACTACGGGTTCGCTGGAATATGCCTTCCTGCCGGCGTCGAGCGGACCGAGTGTTAGGTCTTAGGGCGGAATCCGAGTCTGGCGAGTCGGAGAGTACTGCCTTCCCTTTATCCGTCATGTTAACCGTGGCGGATGAGAGTTCCAAGTCATCGGCAGCGCGTCTTTTTTGGTGACGGCGCCTTTGACGGGAGGGCCTTGGTCGAGAGGACTGTTGGGACAGTCTCCCAAACACCGAAGGTCTCGCCGTTCCGACGCATTGACAGTCGGCGAGGACCGTGTGGATGAGTCTCTCGCAGTGGCACTGAGGATTCGCCTCATGGATAGTGCGTTTGCGAGTTAAATATTCTCTGAGGTCTTCTACGGGCGGTTGGTGACAACCCCCGGCCTCAGAAGAGTCGCTCTGGTGAGTCGACGAGAGGTTTTTGGGTGCGCCCTCTGGTGCGCGTTGGATGGAATGCTTTGGTGCTGGAGTCGAGCGATCTCGCCTTGACTGGCGAGTCTTCGCGTTTGAGCGAGCTCCAGTACGTGGGCGGGTTTCACCCCTTCGCCTGGAAGAACGGGTTCGCGAGGACTCGCCTACTTCTCTACCTTTACGTTTATCCGTCAAATGGTTATGACGAGGCTCGCCAGCCTTCGAGGATTCGCCTACTCGGGTAGGCTCGTACACTCGGTGTGGTTTATTCGCATCAGGGATATGACCTGAGAAGCGAAGTCCTCCTGAGTGGATGGCTCTGCCACCTTTGGTTGGCGCTCCTGATTTGGAGGGCCTTCCGACGTCGGGCAGTTTGCCTTCCCGTCTAGTGTTTCTCGGGCATGTATGATGGTTCAGGCCGTCGTGAGGAATGGAGGTTTGGACCTCCTGTCTGACGAGCGTTTGCCGTCGCTGTTGGTTAGTTCTCCCAGCGGGGAGAACGTCACCGTGAGCTGTGGCAGTGTGGTTTGTGCCGGAGTGAACCGGCGTTCCCTCCGAGGCAGGTGTCTGCGTGGACCGCTTGGCGACCCATTTGGCAGACCCTTGCCCTTTGCGCTCGACCCCCGGCTTGGCGTTGATCGATTGTGAGGGAACGGGTTCTTCCGATGAGACTCGGGTAGAACCCGTAGGTGCAGAGGCTTTGACCGTCTGAGGTCGGCCTCGGCGCACAGCTCTGTGGCGTTTGCGGGACGCATCGCCACCAGAGGAGGAGGAGGACAAGTATTCTTCGTACTTGGCCTGGTCGAACTCGATTTCGAGGGACTCTACTGTCGTCCCGATAGCAACCTCATCAAACTGAGCCACCACCATTTCGTTCGATGAAACAGCTTCTCCCACTGTGGTCGCCATCCTCTGTAGGGTGAGAATTTGATTTCCCGGAAACAGGGAGTTTCGTTTGTATAATAAGAAAGCTTATTACAAACTAACAAATCAAATGTTTACAACAGAAGCAGAGGGAAAGCCCTCTTTGTTTTGTGTGGGGACTTTAGGTGGCTACAGGATGCTTCGCTCGATGCTCGTGTCGAGTCTGCTTCCCTTGGACCGTTCGAATGAGGTTGCTGGAGAGCTTCAGTTCGCAGTAGAAGCTCAACTCGCTGTGGTCGCCATCCTCTGTAGGGTGAGAATTTGATTTCCCGGAAACAGGGAGTTTCGTTTGTATTGATAAGAAAGCTTATTACAAATAACAAATCAAATGTTTACAACAGAAGCAGAGGGAAAGCCCTCTTTGTTTTGTGTGGGGACTTTAGGTGGCTACAGGATGCTTCGCTCGATGCTCGTGTCGAGTCTGCTTCCCTTGGACCGTTCGAATGAGGTTGCTGGAGAGCTTCAGTACGTAGTAGAAGCTCGGGCCAATAGAGTTCGGGTCTGCTTAGTTCGTCGGCGATCGGAGATCGGAACTAGGCGGTGGTGCTGTCATGCAAGGATCTGCTAACAGCTTGGTCTCAACTCTTTTTCTCCAATTTGCGACCTCTCCTCCAGTGCGCTGGAAAGGGCTTTTAAATGGAAGAAGGACAGCTTGACTCCTCCTTGAATTGTGGGATGTGACCACATCTTCTTCAGAGACGTCTAGCTGCTCCTCGATACCATGAATGGTCATTCCAGGGATTGTGCTTTATGTCCTGTCACCTACTATCCGAGTGGACTTGACCAGCATTAATGAACCGCATTTATGAGTTCACAGGTTGATGAGGTGTCTGTCGGATCACTCGTACTGTGCGTGACCGCTCGGTGTGCTTTGGGCACGGTGTTTTCTCCTTTCCGGTCAGGAGAGGCGGTGAAGTAGGTGCATAGTACTCGAGTGGGTCTAGCCAACTTGCCGAGTGCCGGCGGATCTAGCTCTTGACTCAGACAACTGAGGTGAGTCGCATTTATGAATGCTCAGGTTGACTCGACACCTGTCCAGTCCTTCGTGCTGTGCGTACTGTGAGCGGCCGTGGTCGAGAGGGATGGGAAGGCCCATCTCAGCACGTGGGGTAGCGGATACCCAGCTGTACTGACGATCTTGGGGTTTGCTGGCGGATTCGACCCTGAACTCGGGTAGGCAAGTTGGGTGAAAGGCGAACTTTCGCCATCCTGATCGATCTTAACTCATGCTGGCGAGCCGACCGTTAGGCGAACCTAGCATCGAGCCTATCTGACATCTACGCGACTTAGGCCCGTGCCAGAGAACTGAGCGTGCGAGCTCCTCTCGTAGGCGAATTTCCTGTAAGCCTATAGAGGTATCTTTTACCGCCTACACCCTCATGGACAGCGCCAGAAGGGGCTTGTATCTCACACAACCCCCAAGGGCGAAATCCTTTGGGTTCATCCGGATTTGCTCGAAGATGAACAGTGGACAACATCCACATCAAAGAAGAAATCAAAGGGCAAGGGAAAAGAGAAATCCTGTTATGGAGCCTCGGCGATTCCCGAGAAGAACGATGAAGAGATAGCAGCTTTATCACTTTCTGATAGAGAACAATAAGTTTTCGCTACAAGAAGTGGGAATGAGTACCATTATAAATATCCTGAGACCTCTAACCCAAATGCTAGAACTCTAAAGGAGCTGGGGATAGTTACAACTCCTCCAGTAGCTGCTGAAAAGCCGCAACAACCGGCTAAGCAAAAAGAGAAAGAACCCCAACATAAAGAGGTTCAAATTCCAAAGCAGTCTCGTTTTAGCCGACCGATTGGACGAGATAAACCGAAAAGCTCGAACGCACCATATCGTTTCGACGTTATGGCTCAGCTGGCCAATATCCCAGCAAGGATTACGCTATACGAGTTGTTGCGCCTCTCGAAAGAAACCAGGGAAGCTTTACAAGAAGCTTTGGCTGATTCTGAGGTATTCCTCACTCAGGTCAAGCCAACTCTTGAAGAGCCAGAGTCATCTGTGCAGCATTGTAATCTGGCAGCCACGAAATTTCCTTGCATCGCTTTCACAAAAGAAGATATGCAAGTCAAGAATTCAAAGCATGATAGACCGTTATATTTTACTGGATATATCGGTTCGAGCGTAGTCAACCGGATTCAAGTCGATCCGGGTTCCGCTGTTAGCATCATGCCACTTCGGTTGATGTACCACCTCGGCATCCCCGCCAGCAAGTTAGCCTCCACAGGAACGGTTATCTATGGTTTCAACACAAGCGGGTCACGACCGTTGGGAAAAATCCGGGTGAAGTGTCAACTCGGAGAGTTGAAGTCTGAAGTCACTTGCTATGTAATCGATGCAGAGACTTTTTATAACTTAATGTTGGGTCGTCCATGGATCCACAGTAATCTTATAGTTCCCTCCACCCTCCATCAGTGTTTGAAGTATGTCGACACTAATGAGGAGGTCAAGACGGTGGTCGCGGATAAGCAACCATTCAAGGGGTTAGAAAATTACTTTACTGACTCCCTTCTTTATGGTGCTGAGTCCGATACTGAACCATCGGCCCATGGCACGGACAGCGGAGAAGAAGCTGATACCGAAGCCGGGCTTGATTATAGTGAAGGTCTTGTACTAAATGACATTGAACCTCTTGTAATCGATCTTGACGGTGATGAATCGTCGGATGAAAGTTGTAACTGGCAACTTGCTGATAAAATAATAAAGAATGATTTAGAGTATTCGCCTTGTCTTGATAATGTAATGCAGAAATTGTATGACGATCCTAGTCTACACATGCCGCTTCGTTCGTCTTGCACGACAATAAAATATCTTTAAAATCCAGTCGGAACAACTGTGATTCTACCCGCAAAGACAGGGGGTGAAAAAGAAATAATCTTTGGAAAGGGGAATCCATCCCCAACTCCTGATCTTTTCTTGGACACCAATTCGGATGAAGAAAAACCTGGGCGACATTTCTCTCGGTATAGTTCGCAAGCGAATGATTATATGACGAACCGGGGTTATGACCTCTCACTCGGTGAAGGTCTTTATTTTGGTCAAGGTATTAGGGTTCCACCCCGTTCTACCTATGTACCAAAAGGAAAACCAGATAATTACTACAGTCGTAATAGAGGTCTGGGTTATGATTCATCCGAAGACGATTATGGCCAACAAATCATTAACCAATTAATAGATAGGAGCGGACATTCATCCGACACCTCGAATTGGGATTCTGATGTGAGCATTGGAGAAAAGTTCAAAAGCCTCATGTCAAACATGGCAACAGTCGATCCTTAGGATAAAGTAGTCCAGGTTAATATGGGTGACGAAACTAATCCGAAACCTATATTTATTAGCGGTGATCTTCCACCGGATGAAAAAGAGGAATTAATAGCCCTCGTTAAAGAGTATATCGACGTTTTCGCTTGGAACTACGAAGATATGCCGGGACTCGACCCAGATGTAGCAATGCATAGCCTTAACATTAAACCGGATGCCAAACCTATCAAACAACAACAAAGACGGTTTCGTCCGCAAATTATGGAGGCAATAGAAGCTGAAGTCAAGAAATTAATTGATTCGGGTTTTGTCAGAGAAGAACAACATCCTGAATGGTTGGCCAATATCGTTCCAGTCCTCAAAAAGAACGGAAAAATCAGAATCTGCATTGACTTCAGAGATCTGAATACGGCCTGTCCCAAAGATGATTTTCCTCTCCCAATTACGGATGTCATCATTGACAATACATGCGGGTTCGAGAGAATGTCATTCATGGATGGATTTTCTGGGTATAATCAAATCAAGATGCATCCGGATGATGAAAAGCATACAGCTTTCAGAACACCTCTTGGCGTCTTTTGTTATACCGTTATGCCTTTCGGATTGAAGAACGCTGGTGCTACGTACCAACGAGCAATGACGAAGATATTTCAAGAGCACATCAGGAAGACCGTCGAATGCTACGTTGATGACCTGGTCGTTAAGAGTCGTGATAAAAACGACCACATTAACGATCTGAAGACAATGTTCGAACTTATGAGAACTCATCAGTTAAAGATGAACCCGACTAAATCCTTCCTTGGAATGTCGAGCAGTAAATTTCTTGGATTCGTCGTCACCACAAAAGGTATTCATATTGATCCTGATAAGGTGAAGGCGATAAACGAACTGCAGCCTCCAAGAAATCTTAAAGAACTCAGAGGATTGCAAGGTCGATTAGCATATATCCGTCGGTTTATATCGAACTTGTCCGGAAAATGTCAACCGTTTTCCAAACTCGCAAAGAAAGGCGTGTCGTTCATTTGGGATGAAGCATGTCAGAAGGCATTCGAAGATATCAAGAAATATCTAGCGAATCCACCTATTCTCGTTGCACCGAAATCAGGCAAACCGTTTTTGATTTATGTCAAAGCGACGAGCCATTCGTTAAGTGCCTTACTTGCACAAGACGACGATAACGGTCACGAGCAAGCTGTGTATTATCTGAGTCGTACATTGGTAGGAGCTGAGTCTCGTTATCCGATGATTGAGAAGGAATGCCTCGCTTTGGTATTCGCGATTCAGAAAATGCGACATTATTTAGTCGGACAGACGATTTATGTCATTTCCAACATAAATCCCGTCCGAGTGTTCATGACCCAACCGGCTTCCATGAATTGGCGTTTGGCCAGATGGGCTTTACTCTTATCGCAATATGACTTGTACTTCAAACAGCAGAAATCTGTTAAAGGACGAGCTATTTGCGACCTTCTGGCAGAAAACCCTACGAAGGATGTAGTCGAATTGTACGACGACCTGCCAGATGAAACTCACGAAGTTAATACCACCTCACATCAACAAGTGTGGCAATTGTACTTCGATGGGGCTTCCCGATCAACCAACGTGGCAAGTGCACCCGGATGTTCTAAAATCTCCTCAGGAGTGGGGGTCGTTTTAGTTTCCCCGGAAAAGCACGTCTTGCCTAGAGCATATTCACTGACTGAACCATGCTCTAATAACGTGGCTGAATACAATGCATTAATAATCGGACTTAATTTCGCCAAAGAGCTGGGGGTCGAATACCTTGAAGCTTTTGGAGATTCTCAACTGGTGGTTAATCAAATACGAGGAGAGTATGAAGTCAGAAATCGAGACCTGATTCCATACCACCAGGTGGCCATCGAAATAGCAAGCTCGTTTGAAGAATTTTTCATCGAGTACGTTCCGCGTCTCCAAAATACATACGCGGATGCATTGGCAGCATTGTCAGTATCCTTGGCTCAACCTCCCGAAACAGAGCAATTAATTACAGTGAGGACTCATCAGCTTATTGTTCCAATCTACGATTCGAATGCTAAAGAGGTATACTCAACTGGAGTTGAACCCGAAGTTCGAGATTGGCGTTTTCCTATTATTGACTACGTCTTACATGGTATATTACCTGAAGATGTAAGAGAAAGGGAATCGATTCGGCGAAGAGCGCCGAGATTTTATTACAATGCCACATCGCAAACGTTGTATCGACGAGCTTATGATGGTCTTTTACTTCGTTGTCTATCCAGTAAAGAAGCGGAACAAGCACTCAAAGAGGCACATAATGGGATATGCGGTGCACATCAGCCCGGTCCTAAACTCTGCGACCGACTTAGGAGAATCGGATATTATTGGCCAACTATGGTGAAAGACGCAGTCGATTACGCACGACAATGTGTAGTGTGTCAATTGCATGCAAATTATATGCACATACCCCCTGAATATCTGCATCCTTCGGCGACATCGTGGCCGTTTGAAACTTGGGGAATGGATATAGTAGGTCCTATTTTTCCACCTTCGGTTAAAGGGGACCGTTTCATTCTGGCAATCACCGATTATTTCTCGAAATGGGCAGAAGCAGTTCCACTTAGAGAAGTAAAGACGACCAATGTCATCAAATTTATCAAACACCATATCATATATCGGTACGGTGTGCCAAGGCGAATAGTGCACGACAACGGTCCTCAGTTCGTGAGCAACGCATTCATCAAGTTCTGCGGTAAATTCGGGATTAAAGACGTTTCGTCGACTGCTTATAATCCTACAGCTAACGGATTGGCCGAAGCTTTTAACAAGACTATCATCAAAATCCTGGCAAAATTGGTGAAAACCAATAAGCGAGATTGGGATGACAAACTCGGCGAAGCTCTCTGGGCTTATCGTACGACCGTCCGCACGCCTACCGGAGCCACCCCGTATGCTTTAACGTATGGGTGTGAAGCCGTTCTTCCATTGGAAGTGCAGATTCCTTCTCTCCGTATCGCTCTCGTAACGGGAATGACGACGGAAGAACATCATCAGAAACGTCTCGAGGAATTAGAGATGTTAGATGAGAAACGCTTGGAAGCTCAACAACAAATCGAGTTTTGTATTCGTTGGTATACGGGTGTGAAGCCGTTCTTCCACTGAAAATACAAATTCCATCTCTTCGGATTGCTCTCGTAACCCAGATGACAACCGAAGAACAACATCAGAAACGTCTCGAAGAACTCGAGATGCTCGATGAAAAGCGGTTAGAAGCGTTTTATCAAGCTAGAATTTCTCGGGCTTTCGATAAAAAGGTCCGACGACGAAGCTTTAAAGAAGGAGATCTAGTGCTCGCTGTTCGAAGGCCTATGATTCTCACTTCTAAGAAGAAAGGCAAATTTGAACCTAAATGGGAAGGACCGTTTGTGATAGAAACAGTCTATTCGAACGGTGCATATCGCCTGGTTACCCAAGATGGCAACAAATTGATGATGCCAATAAATGAGAAGTTCCTGAAAAAGTATTATCCATAATACGTTCAGGATAACCTATGTAAAACGGGAAGTTCCTAGAGAATCTTGTATAGGATATTTCAGGATAACCCGATATCAGTTGATTATTCTAAATGAAGACTGATCATGTGAATAATCTATTCTTAATTATTATAAAAATGATTAAGATCTCCTTACTACCTTGTTGAGATGAGATTTAATGATAGTTAATCTTTCCTCACAAAACCCTGTCACGTGATCATGGAAGAGGAGATTCGATGATTTGTAATCTCACACCATGAAACCCTCACTGATCGGATCAACCAATAGTCATCAGTCCGTATCAGTCAACAAATTATTTGGTGTCAAATTCTTATGTTTGAATCAAAATTTCCCACCGAGTAGTTTGTGCAAATCAACAAACTCATTGTTATTTGCACCCTACTCCTATTCCTCACTTGGTCAAACCTTTAACAGTTAGGACCAAAGCTAAAATCCCCTCTCGATTCGTTCCATGAACGAGAGGTCCACAAATTGAGTGATCAAACCTTCCTACAGTTAGGATCGTCTCAAAACCCCTACTTGGTCAAACCTTACTACAGTTAGGACCACAACCAAAATCTCCTTTCGATTCATTTTGCGAACGAAAGGTCCACTTTTGAATTGAGTAATCAAACCTTATGACAGTTAGGATTATTCAAACCAATCCAGATTCTCTAAGTGGAGATCCCACTTTGAGTTTCTTTACTCCAGGAGATAGAATATAAAATTCTTCCTCTCCGATTTTAGGTGTATCTCTACCAACAAACAAGAGACCAAGAGATAGAATATAAAATTCTTCCTCTCCAATTCTGGGTTTATCTCTACCAACAAACAAGAGACCAGGAGATAGAATATAAAATTCTTCATCTCCGATTTTGGGTTTATCTCTACCAACAAACAAGAGACCAGGAGATAGAATATAAAATTCTTCCTCTCCGATTTCGGGTTCGTTGTCCTATATAGGAAACATAACCTACTTACACTTTAAAATCCATGTTGTTCACACATAGGGGATGTTATCTCTATCCCTAATTAGAGATAAGCCTACATCTAACACATGTAGACTATATATTCAACATTGTAGTTCAAAGTCTAAAAGAGTTTAATTCTTTTAGCATAACGTTATATGTGAAACGGACCTAGATAATTCACATACTAGCCCGACTCAAACGGTAATCGGTAAAGGCATATCAAATCCGTTGATGGCTGAGGATTTGTCAAAAATCCTATAAGTATTATGGTTATTTATTCTAAAACAAGAATGAGTAATCATAATAAAACCTCAATAAAGTGTTTAAACAAAACTACAAAAAATATATGTTCTCCAATTACAAAAGTTTATATTGACTAATCTGATTTTCAAGTTTTGAAAGCTCTAATGCATAAGCCTGTTCAAGCTCAGCCGCCAATTTAACTTTGAAGGTTTCTTCATCAACACTGTGAAGCGCAGCGACCTCTTGTTCCTTTTTAGCAATTATTTTATCTTGAAGGTTCAGCTGCTGAAACAGGTTTTCTTCAACCTGAATTTCCTGCGTCAACTCGGACTCCAAGACCTCATTAGCATCCTTGGCCATTGCAAGTTCCTCCTCTAAGCGAGCTATTTCCGCTCGACTCGATTCTAAATCCCGGCGTAGATTAACCTTGGCTTGTGTCCTTTTGCCAACATTCACCCTAAGTTGATCACTTCGGACTCTCAGCTTTTGAAGTTCGAGATTAGCTGATTTTTGGAAATCACGCCACTGTATGGTGTAAATTTGATTTCCCGAAAACAGGGAGTGTTCGTTTGTATTAATAAGAAAGCTTATTACAAACTAATAATCAAATGGTTACAACAGAAGCGGAGGGAAGGCCCTCCTTGTTTAACGTGGGTTCCTCGGTGGCGATAGGACGCCTCGCTCGGTGCTCGTGCCGAGTCTGCTTCCCTTGGACGATCCGATCGAAGTTGCTAGAGAGCTTCAGTACGCAGTAGAAGCTCAAGTCGATAGAATTCGGATCTTCTAGTTCACCGGCGATCGGGGCTCAGAACTAGGAAGTGGCGCTGCAATGCAAAAGTGATGCAGAGAGCTTGTCGTCGACTCCGTTGGGAGTCGAGAGCCAGTGGTTCAGTTAACTGATTGAATTAATCAATTAACTATGTGTGAACC
>NC_033795.1:18873833-18895485 GCF_001876935.1 Asparagus officinalis | reverse complement strand
AGGGGAAAGCCCCTCCTCGTATGCGTGACATCGGCTGTCAGATACTCGAGTGGATATGGCCAACTCACTGAGCGCCGGCGGCCCTCCCTTCTGCTTGGACAAGTGAGGTAAGCTGCATTTATGAGAGTGCAGGCTGTTTCGGCGCCTGTCCGCTCATTCGTACTGTGGACGGCCCTCTGACGGGCCTGGAGTATTGTGCCACCCCTACCCTCACATCACAGAAAATAAGGGAGGTTTGTCCTCACGAGCTTGGGACTGCAGGCAGAGCTGGGGATTGCAGGCAGACTTGGGGTCTGCAGGCGGATTTGGAACTGCAGGCAGAGCTGGGGATTGCAGGCAGACTTGGGGTCTGCAGGCGGATTTGCAACTGCAGGCAAAGCTGGGGACTGCAAACGAACCTGGGTCTGCAGGGGATCTTCAAGCCGTTAGGCGAGCTCTATAGCATGGATCGAAGAATAGGCCGTAACTTTCAAACCGTAAGTCGGAATTGGACGAATTATATATAAAATTCATCTATCTCGACGAGATGGAGCCATCCGAACCTAGCTGAAGGCTTCAGTTCGCTTCCTCCGTTTCGCCAAATTCCTTACGGTTTGGGAGATATCTGCGTTTTCCCCTTTTTCTGCTATTTCGGGCGAGGTTTTAGCAGTTTTGTTCTGAACTTCTCTGATAAGGATTTAAAGGCGATTTTTATTGCCTACAAAACCCCCTCCAAAGTTTTCAGACCTGAATCAGGCCGCATGGGGTCTGGAACACTTTGGATATGAAGTCCCGTAAAGTGATCCCTGCTCTTCACTCGCAGCTGATGATCGCCTTCTAGGATTTTGAGCAAACCCTCAGCTATCAACGGACTTGATTTGTCTTTACCAACTGCCGTTTGAGTTGGACTAGCCATGCTCTTGCCCTTAGCATGGTAAGTTGTCGAGGAGTCTCTCTTAGGCTCAATGCTAAAATTTCTCCTCTATCCTTAGCCTTTCGAGGCGTTTGGATTTAAGGGAGCAGTTTAACCTCGTATACCAGTCGGAGGGTAGGAGCAGTTTAGACTCATGCACCAGTTGGAGTGTAAGGGGGCAGTTTAGACTCATGCACCAGTTGGAGTCTAGGGGGGAAGCTTATCTTAGGGCAAAGATGAAGACGAACCCTGATTTGTCTTCTCTTGGGGCAAAGACGAACCCTGAAATAGCAGCACATCGCATAGTAGGCCACTATCAAACAACAATGCCTTTTATGGGAAAGACGGTGCTGGGAGAATCAAATCGTTCAGGGACGTATGAGTGTGACGATTGATTGGACAACATCATTTGCGGGAATGATGGTGTCAGCTATCAGAGGTAATCGTTAACATGATAGGAATTGCCGCGATCGGAGCGACGTTGAGGACCTACCATCCTTTTGAAGAGGATTGGTAAGTTGATTTTGTCAGAGGTGTAGTGTTAACATGACAGTGGGAGTTTATTGCGATTTGAGCAACTCTGTGGACTTACCATCCTATTGAAGAGGACTGGTAAGTTTCAAGAAGTGGGGCTCGACTAACTGTTAGGCTCGCCTGATTTGAGCGGTTCGCCCGTACTGGGAACCTGGCTCAAGAAGTGGAAGTGTGGGGAATAGTTTAACCTCTTATACCAGTTGGAGGATCAGAAGAAGCAGTTTATACTCGTGTACTTGTCGGAGTGTTAAGGGAGCAGTTTAAACTCATGCACCAGTTGGAGTGTCAGAAGAAGCAGTTTATACTCGTGTACTTGTCGGAGTGTTAAGGGAGCAGTTTAAACTCATGCACCAGTTGGAGTGTCAGAAGAAGCAGTTTATACTCGTGTACTTGTCGGAGTGTTAAGGGAGCAGTTTAAACTCATGCACCAGTTGGAGTGTCGAAGAACTATCAGAGGTGATTGTTAACGTGATAGCTTTGTAGGCCCGTCGTCCTATTGAAGAGGATCGACGGGAGATTGTCAGAGGTGTAGTGTTAACTTGACAAGATTGTCGCGATTAGAGCGACTATGTGGGCCCGCCGTCCTGTTGAAGAGGATCAACGGGGGAAATTTGGAGGATATGAGGGATCGGTCTCCACTACCAAGGCATCTTGGTCATCATCCCCTCGAAATTCATGCGGGTCTTCGTCACCCATATGCTTGAGCATGCTCTCGACTTGTTCTCCTTGGCGGAGTAAGTCTTTCCATGAGCGAGCTTCAACAGCGCCCATATTGGACAGAACGCTGATGGAGAGATTGTTCCGGCACATCTCGATGAGCGTGGCCTCGGAAACTCGATCGCGGGAATGCAACGATCGGTTTCTGAATCTCTTGACAAAGCTGCTTACAGACTCTGTCTTCCTCTGCTTCACAGTTAGCAGGGTGGCCATAGATACTTCTGTGTCATCGTCGAAGAATCTGGCCACGAAGAGCCTTTCCATGTCCTTCCAGCAGGTGATGGACCCGGGCTTCAATCTGCGAAACCATTCAAAAGCGACCCCCTTGAGGGTACCAATGAACAGTCGAGTCATAATGGGATCGTTTCCCACTATGTGTCCAGTTTGCGCCTGGAAGTAGTAGATGTGCTGGGTAGGAGAACCTTTTCCATTGAACTGCAGGAGGTCCAGCGGCTCGAACTTTGCCGGGTAGGAGACCGCATCCCATTCAATTGGATACGGTCTGACAACCCCCAGCTTGTTCGCATGCTTCTGGAGCTTCAAGGCGTCGAGTTGACTTTGGAGATCGTCAAACCTCTTGTCTCTTGGGTTATGGCCCGAAGATGACGCTCCTCTAGATGACTCGGATGAGGAGTGAGAAGGAGTAGGCACCCGCTCTTTGTGCTTCAAGGATTTATGCGAAGCCCGCGAAGTCCTCTCTCTCTTCCTCTTCTTCTTGCTCAGGAGCTGCTCCAACATCTCCTTCAGGGAGTCGATGGTTGCTTGTTGCTCGTCGAGCCTCCTAGACATCTCCTCAGGGATGTCAGTCATGTGCAAACTCACGTGCCTGCCTCGAATTGAGCTTGAAGTCTGCGACGTTGCCGCTGCCGAGCAATCGTCGTCGTCGTTGTCAGAGACGGACGTCAGACCCGTGCTGGCAAACGGGGTGGCCACCCCCATTTGAGCGTGAGCAAGTTGGCGAGGTTCAGGCTGGCGAGGTTCGCCCGTCAGGCGAGATTGGTACAGTGTGCCTGCGCCTGTCTGGCGAGCTGTTGCTTCGCCTTTCTGGCGAAATTGAGCCGTCAGGCGAGATTGGTGAAGTCTGCTTGTTTAACGAAGACCTCTTGAACTGCAGAGTTCGCCAGGTGCCCTTGGTTCACCAAAATTGAGCATCTTGCTCACAGAGTGGGGCTCGCCTAAACTGCTAGGCTCGCCCGATTTGAGCGGTTCGCCAAAACTGGGAACCTGGCTCAAGAGGTTGGGTTCGTCTAAACTGCTAGGCTCTCCCGATTTGAGCGGTTCGCCGAAAATGGGAACATGGCTCAAGAGGTTGATTCCCCTCAAGCCTGAATAATAAATCAGGCTGTCGTGGGGGATGAGGGATTGTGCCTCGAGACGAGCAAGAGCTTTTCGTCGCCGCTGTTTGGATCTTTTTGAACGATGAGCATTCATGTCGACGGCGGAGGCGTAGTCTGTGTCGACACGAATGGTTGATTCCTTTTGCGCAGGGGTATGCGAGGATCGTTCATCGACCCACTCAGCAGCTCCTAGACCCGCATTCTCGAATTTCAGCTCGGCCTCAACTGGTTTTGGGGGAAAAGAACCCCCTGCCTCGGCTTGGGTAGATCCCTCATGCTTGGTTGCCTCAGCCTCTTGGGGCTGGGCCACCCGCACGACTCTGCAGCCATCGCGAGATGTATTGCCGCGAGAAGAGGACGATTGTAAGTACCCCTCGAATTTGATCACAAGGGACTCAACAGTAGTCCCTGTAGCAACTTCGTCTGACTGCGCCACCACCAATTCATCTGAATGAACAGATTCTCCCACTGTGGTCGCCATCTTCTGTAGGTGTAAATTTTGATCTCCCGAAAATAGGGAGCATCGTTTGTATTAATAAGAAGGATTATTACAAACTAATAAATCAAATATTTACAACAGAAGCGGAGGGAAGGCCCTCCTTGTTTAACGTGGGTTCCTCGGTGGCGATAGGACGCCTCGCTCGGTGCTCGTGCCGAGTCTGCTTCCCTTGGACGATCCGATTGAAGTTGCTGCCGGAGCTTCTGCTCTCTAATGAGGGAGCCTTTGGCAAAAAACCAGGTTCAACCTTTGGGAGATTAGCCAGAAGAATATGCAACAGCCAATCCCCTTTTTCATGCTGGCTGAAGATGGGTTTTAATAGGCAAGGGATAACATGGGCCATCCCTTGATTCATGGGATTTGACCACGTGAGGGAGACAGCTTGACTGCTCCTTGAATTATGGGATGTGACCACACGTCGTTCAGAGATATCCTGCTGTTCACCTACAACAGGAGCGGTCTTTCGAGGAGCCATGTTTTACATCACGTCACTTAGGAATGGGAAAGCCCCTCCTCGTATGCGTGACAGCGGCTGTCAGATACTCGAGTGGATATGGCCAACTCACTGAGCGCCGGCGGCCCTCCCTTCTGCTTGGACAAGTGAGGTAAGCTGCATTTATGAGAGTGCAGGCTGTTTCGGCACCTGTCCGCTCATTCGTACTGTGGACGACCCTCTGACGGGCCTGGAGTATTGTGCCCCCCCTACCCTCACATCACGGAAAATAAGGGAGGTTTGTCCTCGCGAGCTTGGGACTGCAGGCAGAGCTGGGGATTGCAGGCAGACTTGGGGTCTGCAGGCGGATTTGGGACTGCAGGCAGAGCTGGGGATTGCAGGCAGATTTGGGGTCTACTGCAGGTGAAGCTGGGGACTGCAAACGAACCTGGGTCTGCAGGCGATATTCAAGCCGTTAGGCGAGCTCTATAGCATGGATCGAAGAATAGGCCGTAACTTTCAAACCGTAAGTCGGAATTAGACGAATTATATATAAAAATCGCCTATCTCGACGAGATGGAGCCATCCGAACCTAGCTGAAGGCTTCGGTTCGCTTCCTCCGTTTCGCCAAATTCCTTACGGATTGGGAGATATCGGCGTTTTCCCCTTTTTCTGCTATTTCGGGCGAGGTTTTAGCAGTTTTGTTCTGAACTTCTCTGATAAGGATTAAAGGCAATTTTTATTGCCTACAAAACCCCCTCCAAAGTTTTCAGACCTGAATCGGGCCGCATGGGGTCTGGAACACTTTGGATATGAAGACCCGTAAAGTGATCCCCGCTCAGATGGAGTGAGGAACCATCCAACAAGCTCGGTGAAGCTGACCTCTTCGCTCGCAGCTGATGATCGCCTTCTAGGATTTTAAGCAAACACTCAGCTATCAACGGACTTGATTCGTCTTTACCAACTGCCGTTTGAGTTGGACTAGCCATGCTCTTGCCCTTAGCATGGTAAGTTGTCGAGGAGTCTCTCTTAGGCTCAATGCTAAAATTTCTCCTCTATCCTTAGCCTTTCGAGGCGTTTGGATTTAAGGGAGCAGTTTAACCTCGTATACCAGTCGGAGGGTAGGAGCAGTTTAGACTCATGCACCAGTTGGAGTGTAAGGGGGCAGTTTAGACTCATGCACCAGTTGGAGTATAAGGGGGAAACTTGTCTTCTCTTAGGGCAAAGATGAAGACGAACCCTGATTTGTCTTCTCTTGGGGCAAAGACGAACCCTGAAATAGCAGCACATCGCATAGTAGGCCACTATCAAACAACAACGCCTTTTATGGGAAAGACGGTGCTGGGAGAATCAAATCGTTCAGGGACGTATGAGTGTGACGATTGATTGGACAACATCATTTGCGGGAATGACGGTGTCGGCTATCAGAGGTAATCGTTAACATGATAGGAATTTTCGCGATCGGAGCGACGTTGAGGACCTACCATCCTTTTGAAGAGGATTGGTAAGTTGATTTTCTCAGAGGTGTAGTGTTAACATGACAGTGGGAGTTTATTGCGATTTGAGCAACTCTGTGGACTTACCATCCTATTGAAGAGGACTGGTAAGTTGATTTGTCAGAGGTGAACGTTAACATGACAGTGGGGGTCCCACCATATTTGAGCAACTCTATGGACCTACCATCCTATTGAAGAGGACTGGTAAGTTGATTTGTCAAAGGTAACCGTTAACATGACAGTGGGGGTCCCACCATCCTATTGAAGAGGATTTGCGGGGGATAAGTGGGGCTCGCCTAACTGCTAGGCTTGCCTGATTTGAGCGGTTCGCCCGTACTAGGAACCTGGCTCAAGAAGTGGAGCTCGCCTAACTGTTAGGCTCGCCTGATTTGAGCGGTTCCTGGCTCAAGAGATTGGGCTTGCCTAAGCCGTTAGGCTCGCCTGATTTGAGCGGTTCGCCATAACCGGGAACCTGGCTCAAGATGTGGAAGTATAGGGAATAGTTTAACCTCTTATACCAGTTGGAGGATCAGAAGAAGCAGTTTATACTCGTGTACTTGTCGGAGTGTAAAGGGACTATCAGAGGTGATTGTTAACGTGATAGCTTTGTAGGCCCGCCGTCCTATTGAAGAGGACTAACGGGGGAAATTTGGAGGAGACTATCAGAGGTAATAGTTAACTTGATAGTTTTAAAAGATCCATCGTCAAGTTAAATGAGACTGATGGAGAAATGACTATCAGAGGTAAATGAGCGTGGCCTCGGAAACTCGATCGCGGGAATGCAACGATCGGTTTCTGAATCTCTTGACAAAGCTGCTTACAGACTCTGTCTTCCTCTGCTTCACAGTTAGCAGGGTGGCCATAGATACTTCTGTGTCATCATCGAAGAATCTGGCCACGAAGAGCCTTTCCATGTCCTTCCAGCAGGTGATGGACCCAGGCTCCAATCTGCGAAACCATTCAAAAGCGACCCCCTTGAGGGTACCAATGAACAGTCGAGTCATAATGGGATCGTTTCCCACTATGTGTCCAGTTTGCGCCTGGAAGTAGTAGATGTGCTGGGTAGGAGAACCCTTTCCATTGAACTGCAGGAGGTCCAGCGGCTCGAACTTTGCCGGGTAGGAGACCGCATCCCATTCAATTGGATACGGTCTGACAACCCCCAGCTTGTTCGCATGCTTCTGGAGCTTCAAGGCGTCGAGTTGACTTTGGAGATCGTCAAACCTCTTGTCTCTTGGGTTATGGCCCGAAGATGACGCTCCTCTAGATGACTCGGATGAGGAGTGAGAAGGAGTAGGCACCCGCTCTTTGTGCTTCAAGGATTTATGCGAAGCCCGCGAAGTCCTCTCTCTCTTCCTCTTCTTCTCGCTCAGGAGCTGCTCCAACATCTCCTTCAGGGAGTCGATGGTTGCTTGTTGCTCGTCGAGCCTCCTAGACATCTCCTCAGGGATGTCAGTCATGTGCACACTCACGTGCCTACCTCGAATTGAGCTTGAAGTCTGCGACGTTGCCGCTGCCGAGCAATCGTCGTCGTCGTTGTCAGAGACGGACGTCAGACCCGTGCCGGCAAACGGGGGGGCCACCCCCACCGTCGTCGTCGTTGTCAGAGACGGACGTCAGACCCGCGCCGGCAAACGGGGTGGCCACCCCTATTTGAGCGTGAGCGTGTTGGCGAGGTTCAGGCTGGCGAGGTTCGCCCGTTAGGCGAGATTGGTACACTACGCCTGCGCCTGTCTGGTGAGCTGTTGCTTCGCCTTTCTGGCGAACTTGAGCCGTCAGGCGAGATTGGTGAAGTCCGCTTGTTTGACGAAGACCTCTTGAACTGCAGAGTTTGCCAGGTGCCCTTGGTTCGCCAAAATTGAGCATCTTCCTCACAGAGTGGGGCTCGATTAAACTGTTTGAGCGGTTCGCCAAAAATGGGAACCTGGCTCAAGAGGTTGATTCGCCTCAAGCCTGAATAATAATTCAGGCTGTCGTGGGGGATGAGGGATTGTGCCTCGAGACGAGCGAGAGCTTTTTGTCGCCGCTGTTTGGATCTTTTTGAACGAGGAGCGTTCATGTCGACGGCGGAGGCATAGTCTGCGTCGACACGAATGGTTGATTCCTTTTGCGCAGGGGTATGCGAGGATCGTTCATCGACCCACACAGCAGCTCCTAGACCCACATTCTCGAATCTCAGCTCGGCCTCAACTGGTTTGGGGGGAAAAGAACCCCCTGCCTTGGCTTGGGTAGATCCCTCATGCTTGGTTGCCTCAGCCTCTTGGGGCTGGGCCACCCGCACGACTCTGCAGCCATCGCGAGATGTATTACCGCGAGAAGAGGACGATAGTATGTACCCCTCGAATTTGATCACAAGGGACTCAACAGTAGTCCCTACAGCAACTTCGTCTAACTGCGCCACCACCAATTCATCTGAATGAACGGATTCTCCCACTGTGGTCGCCATCTTCTGTAGGTGTAAATTTTGATCTCCCGAAAATAGGGAGCTTCGTTTGTATTAATAAGAAGGCTTATTACAAACTAATAAATCAAATATTTACAACAGAAGCGGAGGGAAGGCCCTCCTTGTTTAACGTGGGTTCCTCGGTGGTGATAGGACGCCTCGCTCGGTGCTCGTGCCGAGTCTGCTTCCCTTGGACGATCTGATCGAAGTTGCTGCCGGAGCTTCTGCTCTGTAATGAGGGAGCCTTTGGCAAAAAACCAGGTTCAACCTTTGGGAGATTAGCCAGCAGAATATGCAACAGCCAATCCCCTTTTTCATGCTGGCTGTCCCTTGATTCATGGGATTTGACCACGTGAGGGAGACAGCTTGACTGCTCCTTGAATTATGGGATGTGACCACACGTCGTTCAGAGATATCCTGCTGTTCACCTGCAACAGGAGCGGTCATTCGAGGAGCCATGTTTTACATCACGTCACTTAGGAATGGGAAAGCCCCTCCTCGTATGCGTGACAACGGCTGTCAGGTACTCGAGTGGATATGGCCAACTCACTGAGCGCCAGTGGCCCTCCCTTCTGCTTGGACAAGTGAGGTAAGGTGCATTTATGAGAGTGCAGGCTGTTTCGGCGCCTGTCCGCTCATTCGTACTGTGGACGGCCCTCTGACGGGCCTGGAGTATTGTGCCCCCCCTACCCTCACATCACGGAAAATAAGGGAGGTTTGTCCTCGCGAGCTTGGGACTGCAGGCAGAGCTGGGGATTGCAAACAGACTTGGGGTCTGCAGGCGGATTTAGGACTGCAGGCAGAGCTGGGGATTGCAGGCAGACTTGGGGTCTACAGGCGGATTTGCAACTGCAGGCGAAGCTGGGGACTGCAAACGAACCTGGGTCTGCAGGCGATCTTCAAGCTCCTGAGCATGGATTGAAGAATAGGCCGTAACTTTCAAACCGTAAGTCGGAATTGGACGAATTATATATGAAAATCGCCTATCTCGACGAGATGGAGCCATCCGAACCTAGCCGAAGGCTTCGGTTCGCTTCCTCCGTTTTGCCAAATTCCTTACGGTTTGGGAGATATCTGCGTTTTCCCCTTTTTCTGCTATTTCGGGCGAGGTTTTAGCAGTTTTGTTCTGAACTTCTCTAATAAGGATTAAAGGTAATTTTTATTTCCTACAAAACCCCCTCCAAAGTTTTCAGACCTGAATCGGGCCGCATGGGGTCTGGAACACTTTGGATATGAAGACCCGTAAAGTGATCCCCGGTCAGATGGAGTGAGGAGGATTTAAAGGCAATTTTTATTGCCTACAAAACCCCCTCCAAAGTTTTCAGACCTGAATCAGGCCGCATGGGGTCTGGAACACTTTGGATATGAAGTCCCGTAAAGTGATCCCTGCTCTTCACTCGCAGCTGATGATCGCCTTCTAGGATTTTGAGCAAACCCTCAGCTATCAACGGACTTGATTTGTCTTTACCAACTGCCGTTTGAGTTGGACTAGCCATGCTCTTGCCCTTAGCATGGTAAGTTGTTGAGGAGTTTCTTTTAGGCTCAATGCTAAAATTTCTCCTCTATCCTTAGCCTTTCGAGGCATTTGGATTAAGAGTGTAGGGAGCAGTTTAGACTCATGCACCAGTTGGAGTATAAGGGGGCAGTTTAGACTCATGCACCAGTCGGAGTATAAGGGGGCAGTTTAAACTCATGCACCAGTTGGAGTGTAAGGGGGAAACTTGTCTTCTCTTAGGGCAAAGATGAAGACGAACCCTGATTTGTCTTCTCTTGGGGCAAAGACGAACCCTGAAATAGCAGCACATCGCATAGTAGGCCACTATCAAACAACAACGCCTTTTATGGGAAAGACGGTGCTGGGAGAATCAAATCGTTCAGGGACGTATGAGTATGACGACTGATCGGACAACGTCATTTGCGGGAATGACGGTGTCGGCTATCAGAGGTAATCGTTAACGTGATAGGAATTGCCGCGATCGGAGCGACTTTGAGGACCTACCATCCTTTTGAAGAGGATTGGTAAGTTGATTTTGTCAGAGGTGTAGTGTTAACATGACAGTGGGAGTTTATTGCGATTTGAGCAACTCTATGGACCTACCATCCTATTGAAGAGGACTGGTAAGTTGATTTGTCAGAGGTAACTGTTAACGTGACAGTGGGGGTCCCGCCATCCTATTGAAGAGGATTGGCGGGGGATTGTGGCTTTGGTCCTAACTATCTGAAGGTTTGACCAAGTGGGAGTTTGATGCAGCCCACCTGAACTGCTAGTCTCGCCTGTTTTGAGCGGTTCGCCATAAATGAAAACCAGGCTCAAGAAGTGGGGCTCACCTAACTGTTAGGCTCGCCTGATTTGAGCGGTTCGCCCGTACTGGGAACCTGGCTCAAGAAGTGGAAGTGTGGGGAATAGTTTAACCTCTTATACCAGTTGGAGGATCAGAAGAAGCAGTTTATACTCGTGTACTTGTCGGAGTGTTAAGGGAGCAGTTTAAACTCATGCACCAGTTGGAGTGTCAGAAGAAGCAGTTTATACTCGTGTACTTGTCGGAGTGTTAAGGGAGCAGTTTAAACTCATGCACCAGTTGGAGTGTCAGAAGAAGCAGTTTATACTCGTGTACTTGTCGGAGTGTTAAGGGAGCAGTTTAAACTCATGCACCAGTTGGAGTGTCGAAGAACTATCAGAGGTGATTGTTAACGTGATAGCTTTGTAGGCCCGTCGTCCTATTGAAGAGGATCGACGGGAGATTGTCAGAGGTGTAGTGTTAACTTGACAAGATTGTCGCGATTAGAGCGACTATGTGGGCCCGCCGTCCTGTTGAAGAGGATCAACGGGGGAAATTTGGAGGATATGAGGGATCGGTCTCCACTACCAAGGCATCTTGGTCATCATCCCCTCGAAATTCATGCGGGTCTTCGTCACCCATATGCTTGAGCATGCTCTCGACTTGTTCTCCTTGGCGGAGTAAGTCTTTCCATGAGCGAGCTTCAACAGCGCCCATATTGGACAGAACGCTGATGGAGAGATTGTTCCGGCACATCTCGATGAGCGTGGCCTCGGAAACTCGATCGCGGGAATGCAACGATCGGTTTCTGAATCTCTTGACAAAGCTGCTTACAGACTCTGTCTTCCTCTGCTTCACAGTTAGCAGGGTGGCCATAGATACTTCTGTGTCATCATCGAAGAATCTGGCCACGAAGAGCCTTTCCATGTCCTTCCAGCAGGTGATGGACCCAGGCTCCAATCTGCGAAACCATTCAAAAGCGACCCCCTTGAGGGTACCAATGAACAGTCGAGTCATAATGGGATCGTTTCCCACTATGTGTCCAGTTTGCGCCTGGAAGTAGTAGATGTGCTGGGTAGGAGAACCCTTTCCATTGAACTGCAGGAGGTCCAGCGGCTCGAACTTTGCCGGGTAGGAGACCGCATCCCATTCAATTGGATACGGTCTGACAACCCCCAGCTTGTTCGCATGCTTCTGGAGCTTCAAGGCGTCGAGTTGACTTTGGAGATCGTCAAACCTCTTGTCTCTTGGGTTATGGCCCGAAGATGACGCTCCTCTAGATGACTCGGATGAGGAGTGAGAAGGAGTAGGCACCCGCTCTTTGTGCTTCAAGGATTTATGCGAAGCCCGCGAAGTCATCTCTCTCTTCCTCTTCTTCTCGCTCAGGAGCTGCTCCAACATCTCCTTCAGGGAGTCGATGGTTGCTTATTGCTCGTCGAGCCTCCTAGACATCTCCTCAGGGATGTCAGTCATGTGCACACTCACGTGCCTGCCTCGAATTGAGCTTGAAGTCTGCGACGATGCCGCAATCGTCGTCGTCGTCAGAGACGGACGTCAGACCCGTGCAGGCAAACGAGGTGGCCACCCCCATTTGGGCGTGAGCGTGTTGGCGAGGTTCATGCTGGCGAGGTTCGCCCGTCAGGCGAGATTGGTATAGTGTGCCTGCGCCTGTCTGGCGAGCTGTTGCTTCGCCTTTCTGGCGAACTTGAGCCGTCAGGCGAGATTGGTGAAGTCCGCTTGTTTGACGAAGACCTCTTGAACTGCAGAGTTCGCCAGGTGCCCTTGGTTCGCCAAAATTGAGCATCTTGCTCACAGAGTGGGGCTCGTCTAAACTGCTAGGCTCGCCCGATTTGAGCGGTTCGCCAAAACTGGGAACCTGGCTCAAGAGGTTGGGCTCGCCTAAACTGCTAGGCTTGCCCGATTTGAGCGGTTTGCCAAAATCGGGAACCTGGCTCAAAGAGATGGGCTCGCCTAAACTGCTAGTCGACACGAATGGTTGATTCCTTTTGCACAGGGGTCTGCGAGGATCGTTCATCGACCCACTCAGCAGCTCCTAGACCCGCATTCTCGAATCTCAGCTCGGCCTCAACTGGTTTGGGGGGAAAAGAACCCCCTGCCTCAGTTTAGGTAGATCCCTCATGCTTGGTTGCCTCAGCCTCTTGGGGCTGGGCCACCCGCACGACTCTGCAGCCATCGCGAGATGTATTACCGTGAGAAGAGGACGATTGTAAGTACCCCTCGAATTTGATCACAAGGGACTCAATAGTAGTCCCTGCAGCAACTTCGTCTGACTGCGCCACCACCAATTCATCTGAATAAACGGATTCTCCCACTGTGGTCGCCATCTTCTGTAGGTGTAAATTTTGATCTCCCGAAAATAGGGAGCTTCGTTTGTAATAATAAGAAGGCTTATTACAAACTAATAAATCAAATATTTACAACAGAAGCGGAGGGAAGGCCCTCCTTGTTTAACGTGGGTTCCTCGGTGGCGATAGGACGCCTCGCTCGGTGCTCGTGCCGAGTCTGCTTCCCTTGGACGATCCGATCGAAGTTGCTGCCGGAGCTTCTTCTCTCTAATGAGGGAGCCTTTGGCAAAAAACTAAGTTCAACCTTTGGGAGATTAGCCAGCAGAATATGCAACAGCCAATCCCCTTTTTCATGCTGGCTGAAGATGGGTTTTAATAGGCAAGGGATAACATGGGCCATCCCTTGATTCATGGGATTTGACCACGTGAGGGAGACAGCTTGACAGCTCCTTGAATTATGGGATGTGACCACACGTCGTTCAGAGATATCCTGCTGTTCACCTGCAACAGGAGCGGTCATTCGAGGAGCCATGTTTTACATCACGTCACTTAGGAATGGGAAAGCCCCTCCTCGTATGCGTGACAGCGGCTGTCAGGTACTCGAGTGGATATGGCCAACTCACTGAGCGCCGGCGGCCCTCCCTTCTGCTTAGACAAGTGAGGTAAGCTGCATTTATGAGAGTGCAGGCTGTTTCGGCGCCTGTCCGTTCATTCGTACTGTGGATGGGCCTCTGACGGGCCTGGAGTATTGTGCCCCCCCTACCCTCACATCACGGAAAATAAGGGAGGTTTTTCCTCGCGAGCTTAGGACTGCAGGCAGAGCTGGGGATTGCAGGCAGACTTGGGGTCTGCAGGAGGATTTGGGACTACAAGCAGAGCTGGGGATTGCAGGCAGACTTGGGGTCTGCAGGCGGATTTGAGACTGCAGGCAGAGCTGGGGATTGCAGGCAGACTTGGGGTCTGCAGGCGGATTTGCAACCGCAGACGAAGCTGGGGACTGCAAACGAACCTGGGTCTGCAGGCGATCTTCAAGCCGTTAGGCGAGCTCTATAGCATGGATCGAAGAATAGGCCGTAACTTTCAAACCGTAAGTCGGAATTGGACGAATTATATATGAAAATCGCCTATCTCGATGAGATGGAGCCATCCGAACCTAGCCAAAGGCTTCGGTTCGCTTCCTCCGTCTCGCCAAATTCCTTACGGTTTGGGTGATATCTGTGTTTTCCCCTTTTTCTGCTATTTCGGGCGAGGTTTTAGCAGTTTTGTTCTGAACTTCTCTGATAAGGATTAAAGGCAATTTTTATTGCCTACAAAACCCCCCGGCGTAGATTAACCTTGGCTTGTGTTCTTCTGCCAACACTCACCCTAAGTTGATCGCTTTGGGCTCTTAGCTTTTGAAGTTCGAGATTAGCTGATTTTTGGGAATCACGCCACGCCTGCAACTTGGATTCCATGTGGGAAGCGATATAAGAGGGTATGCCTTTGATGCGAAGAGCCTGCAGAAGTTCAACACGTTGCCTCAAGTCAACGAAATAAGCGTTGATTGAATCAGCTAATTCATTATACCCTTCTTCTCTGAACCCTGATATAAAACGCTCAAGAGATTTTTTATAACTCTCAAAGTACGATCCTTTGAAGAGAATACGATCGACCATAGAGTTCAAAAAAGTAATGAAGCCTTGGAGATTGGAACAGATGACAGCTTTGTCCGGATCGTCGTCGACCAATAACGCTTGGATATGGTCTGATAATGATGAAGAAGGAGCTGTGATGAGGACAAATATGTTAGTACAAAATACATGCGTGCATGCATAATGACGAGGTTGAAGCATACCAAGTTGAACAGAAGAGCCTTCAGCACGATCTTGTTCACCCAATGGGGGTAGTTCGGCCTCCTGAGCAGCCAAAGTCGGTTCAGGAATGGCAGCTTTTGACGCACTAGCTACGTCAGAAGATTTTTCAATCTCAACCTCAGAGAACTTTGGGTCTAAGTTGAGAGGCTCCTTGAGAGAATATTCTGCAAACAAAAGAATCATAATAAGTATAATAGAATGGTAATCCGAGATTTGAAACAAGTTATGGGTAAAACTTACCAGCTCTGGACACCACATCGGCTGATGTACCAACTTCTTCAGTTGGTCTCGCTTTTGTTGCAACTGGGCTAATTTGAGGAGTGACGGTGACTTCTATCATCATGGGGTCTATAGGAGTAGAAGGTTGAGGTTCAAGAACTGATGATTGCAAATCAACCTCAGTTCCTGCCCATGGCACGAGTTCACTACCCTCCGGTCGATCAGACGTTCCAATGATTATAGTAGTATCAGTTCCAGCAACTGGTCCTATAATTCAAACACTTATATGATTAATAAAGTTTAAACATATATGTATGTATGTATAGAGTTCACAGAACCAAAGTATTACTCTCAGAAGGACCTGCTTCTGTTGAACCGACTCCAACGTTGGATTCTGCGGCCGCACCATGAGTTTTCCCCGATAATAAATCGGAGATATACTGATGGTTGCCTTCAGAGAGATCGAAATCGAGGTGATGCTCATTGAATTCCTCGACCTCTGTTGCATGTGTGGCCTCTCCTCCAACAGATTCTTTCATTATGGCATCTACAGAACGTGTTGAATCGTAAATGACACGTAAATTTAAACGAATTTGCTCAAGACAAAGATTAATTTTACCTTCGTTGGTCGGGACGGATTCAAGAGCTCCACTACTTGTACCCGCTTCTTTTAGTTTGACTAAAAGGAGACAAAGCGCACTGGTCATTAAAGGAGGCACACGGTCTGACTCATTCATTTCTCGGATTTCTCTTCCAAGGGGAGAAAGATCAGTACCTGTATCTGCAGCCGATGGATCAATGTCAGGAGTTGGTGAAACATCAGCTGGTCCTTCTTTCAGAGCATCCTGTATTTGCTGGACGAAGCTGGTCTCCTCAGTCTCCATACCTCCGGGAGAAGCAGCATCAGTTGGCAACTCTCCTTCTTCTCGACTCCCTACAGAAGTTGAGCATGAAATAAGTTTGAGCGTTAAGAAATGTAAAAGCGATAAAAAACAAATAGTTACCTTGTTCATCAAAAGAAACACTACGACCAGACGTCTCTTCTAGAGCAGGAAGATGAACGCGTGGTTTGGAGACAGCTTTCTTTTGTCTCTTCGGTGGATGTGCTTCAGAACCTTCGTGACGACGTTTGGTGCGTAATTCAGTGCTGGGAGGGACCTGAATTTGAACCTGAGTGGAAGATTGAGATCTTTGCCTACGAGTAAGAGGCACTGTATCCTCTTCATCCTCTTCGTCTCCACTGAGAACGTCTACCGTCATCCGATTAGGATAGGTCATGACGACTCTCTCTCTCCGTTTTTTCGGAGCAGCTTGTGGTTGGGCCGGAGCGACGGAAGGTCTTACAAGTCCCCTTTCAAAGAAAGAATCAGGGAGACCAGCTCTTTCATCAGAACTCGAGCCAGTCTCACCCGCCTCTTCAGAAGTCTCCGTTTCCTCACTATCAAATTCCTCTTCACTACCAGCTGGAAGAACCGGTTCCTTTCCTTTTCTAGAGGATTCAGCAGCCTCTTTTCCTCGAGTTGACATCATAGCCTCATGAGTCGCCTCTGTCGCTTGCTGCGGAGCTGCCTCTTCATCTGAGTCCGATACTCTCCCACGTCGAGTGACGATATTAGCGACAACCAACCACTTATAAAAAAGGAAGGTCATCCGTAGAGGCGGCGCTTCTAAAGGGAGATCGAACTCAACATTTGTGCAACCGGCAATACTCCAAAACCAAGCTCTCGATCCGTCAATAAGTCCACCTCGAAAGCTAAGGTGACGATTCGGGTTGCCGATATAAATTTGGTCATAGCCGAATTGAGGGGCAAATCGACATGAAAGATAGGGCTCAATGTGGCAAACGTCCCTTACCCTGAACAACAGATAGCTAGGTCGGATATTCATCAGCCTGTTTGTGGGAAATTTTGTAATAAAAAGAATATAAGGAAAGAATTGCGTTTGATTTTATTCTCTCTAACTGCTTAGAAAAAGAATGATTACAACTCTCTCAACTCTCGATTACAATTTGGATTCCTAGTTACAAAAGAGAAGAGAATGATCTGGATTCTCCCCTTTGTTTAATTCTGGGTTCTTCACGGTAGCGATGAGATGCCTCCCTCGAATGCTTGCGTCGAGTTTGCTTCTCGTTGACGATCCGAATATCTATACTTCACTGGAACAACTGTCTTGGCCGGTTGATAACTCTTGTCGAGTTTTGTGATTCAGAACAAGTAACAAACTCTAATGATAGAGTTGTTGGAACCGAAAATAATTCGGTTAATAAGCCAAATATCGATGGTTTATAGATCCTCCGTTTGTTGATTTCCCAGACTGTGTAAGGAGTCAATCCTCCTTTTTCTGATTCTGGAAGATTTGATCGAAAGATCCCCCTCCGATTAATGAAAAGAAATCTCTCTTGATCTGATTATCAAAAATCCGATCTCCCCCAATCCAAAAAGAGATCTTTTACTCTGTTGAGTTTGTTGCTATTTATAGGGGGATTAGGGGTGTAACTGCCCCCATAATCCGCGCCTAAATGGGGGTTTAGTTACCCCATTAGTCGGGTGTAACAACCCACTAAAGCCACTCCTCAAATCGTGGGTGAAGAACAGCTTCGAAGTTGTTACGATCACGTTTGAATGAGTCAGAACCTTGACCTGCGTTCTGGCGGTGATTGAGCTGCGTTTGGCAGCGACTGACGGGCTGCGTTGGGCAATGATGGATGAGTTGCGTTGGGCAGCGATTGATAAGCTGCGTTGGGCAGCGATGGAGCTGCGTTCGAGCTGTGCTTGGCAGCGATTGGAGCTGCGTTCGAGCTGTGCTTGGCAGCGATTGGAGCTGCGTTCTAGCTGTTGATTGTTGTAGTATTTAGATTTCTCTGTCTTTATATATGGATGACACCAAAGACCAGTAAAGAAGGTCTTATTCAGGCCATTTGTGACAATTGAGGCATCTCAATAACGCTCTATCAACTGCAGGTCATGATCTCCACTGAGTGTGTCGAATATCATTACACTGCTCATCAGTACCTCTAATGGTTGCTAATATAATATTAGTCATGTTGTTGTCGCAGCCATCAAGATCAATCATCTCACATAAGAAGCTGCATTCGTGTTTATAACTGTTGAAGCGGCGTAGGTGATCAAATTGGTGTTGTGTCTTGATGATGATACGCGGGGAGGACTTCCACGTCTTGGTTTGAAGAGATCGTCGATTTGTAATCCTTTCTGTCAGAGTATTGCTAAAGACTGTCGTTTTGTAATCTTTGCTTTAACTCTTTGACATGTAAAAATCTTCGAATTGTAGCCTTCTGGAAGTCGTCAGATTGTAACTTCCATCATCAGTGTTCGATGGAGAATTAGCTATCCGTTGTGATTTTTAGACAGCCTACACAGCCATCTGAAGCATCCGATATCTAGAACGGTACGGTTTTGCCTCGGGTCTTCAGCATCCAATAAAGTTGTGTTGTAGGTACCGGAGAATTGAGGGAAGCAGGGGAAGAATTCCCAACACTTGTGAATTTTGAAGTGCCTTGTGATATCCAGCCATCGATGGTTGATCCACTTGCAACCCTCAAGGGTCTGTAGAAGAGGAAGACTAGGATCCACCGTCTCAGGAGCGTCCATTAGATCTAGCCGGTGAAGAACCAATCATGTCATCAAATAAGTGTAGGGTAATTCTAGTTTCGGAACAGATATACTGGCAGAGGGTTTCTTTTTCTCTTGCGTGAATGCGGAAACTAACTGCCGTAACCCACTATGAATAGCCGCCACCATAGTAGGAAGCAAGGATAATCTGCGACCTGTGGCTAACTGGACGGCTGGATACAACACTTCCATTGGCATAGCGTCGGATGACTGGTGAGGAACTACACATCTCTTCAACCATATGGCCAGAAAGCCAGCCAGCAGAGTAGTGGGGCGAATCGGGACACCAGCTTGAAACAAATAAGAGCGGAACTTAGTTCCGTGCGAAAACCCATCTTCTGAATGAGAAGTGTAAGATTGTGCGTTTGTTTTCTCCAACAGTCGATTGATGTCACCCGGGCTCAAAGGAGATTCTTTCGATCGATCCTCCAGGTTCTTGAATAGATAATCGGCGAATTGCTTTAAGCTGACCTGGGGAGATTTCTTCCTAGCTTTGGTTTCCATCTCAGCCATAGCTATATGATAATGACAAGTCAGCTCCCATAAAGTCTCGTGGGTCACAGATGACCGATCCTTCATCTTATTAAGCTGACTGGTGGTTGGGAAGAACTCTTGATATGGAACATCACCTATGGGTAAGCTAGACACCTTCATCATTTCGTGCAATGGTAACCCGAGCTCCCCATTCTTGGTGAAGAACGTATTAGTGTCAGGATTGTAGATCTCGAACAAATGGAGGAAATGACCTACACTAATTTGCAGACCATGCATGCTGGCACGGATCGGGACTTCCAACCCTAGTTCTGCTAACTCTCGCCCCCAACGGTTCAACACATATCGAGTCATTCTGGTCCACCACCATTTATCCCCAGAATAATGGACCCATCCATAACATCTGAAACTCTCGTGGGGTAATTTCTTCTTCATTGCAGCCAAACGATTTTTCACGGTGTTGGCCTGCGCTGTCTTTTCATTCTGAGGTATATTATCTTGGCCTAAGACACCCGGATGAAGCCCTCGTATAGAAGCTCTTTCACTGGAACCTGGAGTAACCTCTTTCCCGATGAAACCACAATGAATACATTTCACGTCCAACCGATAAATTCCTAAACTTTAACAATGAATGCTCTCGAGGGATAAAAGGCAAGTAAAGGAATGACGAACCATCCTCGTGTAACCACTGTGCAGGCTTGCAGAAAGCAATCGTCGGATCCTTTATGGAGTCACCAAACAAGAAGTCTGGTTTCCTTATACATTGGTTTGAGTCCTGTTCTGAAATTAAGGTTGCGTCCGTGATTAACCGTCGCAGAATATGGCAACTACCTCGTTGAATCAACTCTCGGGCCCCTTCGCTGTAATCTGACTTAAACTGAGGAGCAGACTCGATTAACGGTAGCCCCTCATAATAAGAATGAGTGACACTACTCTGGCCCGTAACTGCATCGACGATGAAGATTGTGGAAGGAAAATGGACTGATACAGGAGATACACATAAGCTGTGTAAGTATAGTCCTAAAATTTTAGAGAAAACGGTATATCTTACTCCATAAGATATAGTCGCTATCTCATAACAGGTGTGACGATTTTCCATCTACCATATGTATAAAGGAGATATGCGTTACTATGCACGGGCATTATAACGGCATACCAAAACCTTTCAATACATGTGGGATGATATGAAATCGCCCCTGTGTATTATGAAGTGTGTTTTGTCCAAGCAAAACAAACACTTTTAAGCGTCGATCCCCTCGAAGGAGGATACCGGCTCTTCTCGAAGGTATCTCAAAGGATACAAATGAGAATCTGCATGCAAATACATGTGCATATATATGAAATTGAAGAAATACAGTGTTTAAAATTGCGAAAGGGTGAGAGAAATGTACCCCCATGCGAAGCGGCAACAGGGGCAGCCTCCTCAGGGCTCTGAACAGTCGGACGGCCTCGAGTCCCTCGAGCTCTACGCGGCGACATGACGAAAATACGATCTACATTGGAACCCAAGAGGAAAGTCAGGATTTTAAGCATGAAATCGACCAAAATATCACGAAGTATGGCCGAAACAATGCATGCACAGTCACAGTTGAAGAAAATCAAGATTTGAAAGAAAAGAGGGAAATCAAACCTATCAAATCCGAGTGGAATCACCACCAAACAACAACTCCCCACGAATCAGAAATGAGGAGAAGGAGAAAAGACAAAGAACTACAGAAAATCGCCCAAGAAATCACCTGAAAATCGCCCAGAAATTGACGTGAAAAAGCCATAAAAAACCCTAAGTTCGAGTTTTATACTCGCTGGCTCGCATCGCGAGACAGAAAACTCTGTCTCGCTAAGCGAGATAGAAAACACTGTCTCGCTCAGCGAGACAGAAAACACTGTCTCACCGAGCGAGACAGCATAATCTGTCTCGCTGAGCGAGACAGCATAATCTGTCTCGCTGAGCGAGACAGCATAATCTGTCTCGCTGAGCGAGACAGCATAATCTGTCTCGCTGAGCGAGACAGCATAATCTGTCTCGCTGAGCGAGACAGCATAATCTGTCTCACTGAACGAGACAACGAACCCTCTATGTCTCGCATTGCGATGCAGATGAATACTCCAATGGGTACACGAGTCTAAACTGTATTCCTTCCCTCAACATGAAGTTTCTGGAGAATATTAATCTGAATATTCTTAAGGATAACCTGATGAGCTCTCAATGGACATATCAATTCAGTAATAAAAGCTGAACCCACAAGAATAGGTACCAACTTCAATTCAAGATCTCGACAACGGTCAAGCGATAAACGCGACGCCGGGAAAACATTAGCTATTCTACGAAGAACTGAATAGACTAAAAGCAGAAGAGATCAAGCATCAAAGCCATTCACAAATCCTTTCACACGATCTACTCAACCAAGCATTGAAGGGATCGTAAGTAAAATCTATCTTATCCAAAGTATCCCATGCTCCTCTATAAAAGAATGAGTCTGGAATACTTTGGAGGGGGTATCTGTAGGCGTCAAAAAATGCTAA
>NC_033795.1:18861536-18873655 GCF_001876935.1 Asparagus officinalis | reverse complement strand
TCTCGCGGGCCGAGACAGCAAACACTGTCTCGCCCAGCGAGACAGTAAACACTGTCTCGCGGCCATAACGTGTTGTTTTGTTTGAGTTTTGTGCAGTTATTACCCCAGAGGCTATAAATACCCCCTAGGATCATTTCTGACGAGGATAGAGCAGATTTTCGAGCATTCCAGAGCAGAGAGAGTAGATTTGAGTTTTCTTGCAAATCCTTAAAATTAAGCTTTAACTTGATTTTAAGAAGAACGACTATCTTACTTTGATAAGATATCGTTTCAATATCTCACTTCGATAAACGAAGTCAGAATCAGTAAACCCCCTTCACGATCTGTGATTCGGCGGTCCACGAACCAAAGCGTTCCCGGCACAGGCAAAGTCCCACAAAAACAAAGATCGATAGACGATTTTTGTGTTAGTTTCTCAAGAGTTGTAATTTTCGCTTTGTTGTGTAGAAAAGATCTTATAAAAAGATTATTTCTTTGAATTTATTGTAATCGATTAAAGATATAATGGATTCCTCAACAAAACCAACTTTTGATGCAAACAGTGGTCCACGAGTCAAAACGCTCCCGGCACAGGCAAAGATCCCACGCAAGCAGTGATCCAAACAACGATCCTGCGTTTGTTTCTCAAGAGTTGTAATTTTCCTTTTGTTGTGTAAGAGAAGTCTTATAAAAAGACTATTTCTTTTGAATTTGTTATAATCGACCGAAGATATGATGAATTCCACCGTGAGATCAACTTTTGACGAAAACAAACTGACGACCACAGTGGGAGCCAACGGTCTCGCTGCCGAGACTATCGTGTCGCAGCCGATCAAGATTCCAGTTGAATCCATGGTCGAATACGAATTCGACCAAACCAAATTTAAGGAATATCTCTCATCATCCTCTTCAAGATCTTCATTGTCTCGCAAGTACAAGAGGATCTCACAATTGAGGAAGACCTACATGCCAAAGAAAGCACAAAATGAAGACTCTCGCCTGATTGTTGCTAGGGATTCTACTCGCAACCTCTCTGCTCATAATGACTCTTCTTCAATTAAGGAGTCATTAAATCAAAGCCCGCCGGCATTGACGAAAAGAGCTCGTCAGAGACAACGTCAACGCCGCGCTCGCCAAATGGCTAAGGCCTTGGAACAATCTGACGGAGTTCGTTATCATGCGGACTTAGAGTCGAGGAGGCATCGAGTGGTTCAGTTGTCTCAACGACCAATCACTTATGTCTCTGCTAAACTCACGACGGAAGAATGGGCTATTGTCAAAAGGGCTCATTCGACCCTTAAAGAACATATACAAAAATGTCGTGCAAACGCTGCTCATGCCCGTGCTCTCTTACAACAAAGACGAGAAAGGATGAAGGAAACGGTGGCCAAAGAACCACCGAAACTTTGCCAAGTTTGGATTCCAAAGTCTGAATTTGTGAAAAATCAGCATTCGGAGCCCGTTAGGACTCTACACCCGCAAGGGGGTGGTTCTAAACGTATGACTCTTGACATAACCTTGGATCGCTCAGAGGCGACGACAAGTCATCCTGGGTATGTTAACAAGGTTCAAACACAAAAACAGAAGATAGGTTGCTCTGGTCACCATGCTGACGAGTTGTACTATCAAACTAAAGGTGGAAACAAATCACATAAAAGGACTGTTCGAGAAACGAATCGTCATTGTGTATGTGAAAAACTTATCAAAGCAGTGTTGTCCAAATGCAACTGCTTTAAAGCCATTCCGCCGAAAGTTTCTGTGTTCCAGATACTTTCTACTGAAATGTTAAAGTCCAAACCGAGACGTTTCAACAAGAAGCTTGCTAGTCAAGAGGATGAATTCCCTGAAGTCACCATCAACGTGGCTGATAAAGGAAAATCTAAATAGCATTCAAGTGAATCAAATCCTGACTTTTCCTCGAGAGGAAAAGTCAATTCAAGAATTGCCAAACGGATGTCCCGACCCTAATTAGTAGCCATCAAACACAGGGATTACAAGAGAATGCATGAAGGAATATCCTCAGAGGATGAACTTTCAGACACTTGTTCAGCCATTGCTTCGGATGATACCATATCAAGCACAGGACAAACCAGAGAAGTCCTCACGATCACCTCTGATCAATTTGCTCAAATGCTTCAAGAAGCTCTAACGAAGCAACGTGAAGAAATTAGAGCTGAAATAAAGACATAGATGGAGTTGGCTATCCAACAAATGAGGGAATTGCTAGCTCAGCGGCCTCAACTTCCTGAGTCCAGTCAGCGAGCTGAATCCAGCCGTCGTACTCAAAATATTGCAGATGACAGTGATCCGGAAGTGGAGGAAGTCATCTTTGCTGATACACCTCCCAATAGCAATAACGCTGGGGGTGGTTCAACGCACCCTCCCAATAACGATATTGGGGGTGGTTCAATGGCACCTCTTACAGGAGGTGGCCTAACTCATTCTCCTCAACATCCTTCGAATGAAGACTTAGACGATGATGAGAAGATGAAAGAGCTTGAAAACAAAATCAATGCTTTGATGTCCGCTCAGGAAGTAAAGAAGACGGGTATTCCGTGTCCCTATCCAATAGAATGGGATTCAATACCGTACCCGGTAAAGTTCAATCTGATTAACTTCACGCCGTTTGACAGGAAAAGCTCGCCTACTCAGCACTTGATTTATTTCAAGTCTCATTTGGGCATGATCTCTGGAAATGAGGCTTTAATGGTCCGATCATTCGTTGGCACCCTTCGTGGGTCCGCCTTCTATTGGTACCGACGTCTTAAGCCAGGGAGCATCAATTGCTGGGATGACATAGAAAGTTTGTTCCTCAGCAATTTTTTCGATGATGACACCAAAATGTCAATTGGATCCCTTTTAGATGAGAAGCAAAAAGACGGAGAGTCAGTTGACAATTTTGTCAAGCGCTTCCGTAACAAGGCAATGAATTGCAGAGATCTGGTTACAGAGGAGTTCATCCTGCAAACATGTCATAATAATCTCTCTATCGATGTCCTGGAAGCCCTGGGGGTCGTACCATCCAAAACTTGGAAAGATTTAAAAATGCGCGGTGAACAAGCTGAACATTTTCTTAAAAGAAAGAAAGCTGAGAGAAGCCGACCGATGACATCTGCAATCACTGGGAACGCGACTCCCGATCCGAGGTTTCAAAAGGAGTATTCTTTCGAAGATGATGAAGCTCCAGCCATCTTGAAATACCTCCTCACCAATGACAAGATCGAGCTACCACCTATTAAAGATCAGGAGGGAGCTAAGAGAGTTACGGATCCAAACTACTGTACGTACCACAGAAGGGTTCTTCATCCCACCGAGATTTTCTTCGGACTCAAAAACAAAATCCAAGCCTTAATTGACTCCGGTGTCATAATGGCGAAACAAGCCAAATAAAAATGACGCTTTACTCCATTGGATACACGAGTATAAACTGTTTTCCTTTACTCCATTGGATACACGAGTATAAACTGTTCTCCTTAACTCCACTGGGTGCACGAGTATAAACTGTTTTCCCTCACTCCAAAGAGTATACGAGTATAAACTGCTTCTCAACACTCCGAAGAGTATACGAGTATAAACTGCTTCTCTAAGTGTAGATCCCACTTTGAGTTTCTTTTGCACCAGGAGATAGAATGTAAAATTCTTCCTCTCCGATTTCGGGTTCATCTCTACCAACAAACAAGAGACCAGGAGATAGAATATAAAATTCTTCCTCTACATCATCGGGTTCATCTCTACCAACAAACAAGAGATCAGGAGATAGAATATAAAATTCTTCCTCTCCGATTTCGGGTTCATCTCTACCAACAAAAAAGAGACCAGGAGATAGAATATAATATTCTTCCTCTCCATCATTGGGTTCATCTCTACCAACAAAAAAGAGACCATATTACTCCAATAGGTACACGAGTCTAAACTGTTTCCTTACCCTCAACAGGAAGTTTCTGGATAATATTAATCTGAATATTCTTAAGGATAACCTAACGAACTCACAAGGGACATACAAGCATCAATATGGAAATACCAGCCTCGATTCAGAATCTCAACAACGGTCCAGCGATAAACGCAGTGCCGGAGAAGCATTAGCTATTCTACAAAGAACTGAATAGACTAATGAATGAAGAGATCAAGAGCCGAAGCCATTTTATGGATTCCTCTCCACGATCTACTCAATCAAGCATTAAAGGGATTGCAGATAAGATCTGTCTTATCCAAAGTATCCCCAGAGCTCCTCTATAAAAGATTGAGTCTGGAATACTTTGGAGGGGGTATCTGTAGGCGTCAAAAAATGTTGAGAGATATCCGAATACAGCTCAAAAAGGCAGAAGAACACAAGTTTGGGATGTCTCGCATGCGAGACAGTCTTTACTGTCTCGCCAGGCGAGACAGCATTCTCTGTCTCGCAGGCGAGACAGTCTTTACTGTCTCGCCAGGCGAGACAGCATTCTCTGTCGCCCGCGAGACAGTATTCTCTGTCTCGCCCACGAGACAGTTCTCAAAGGCTCAGAAGTTGTTTTATAAACTGCCGACACGTGGCCACCAACTGTTCAAGAACGTGGGGAACGTTGTGGGTGAGAATCACGTTGATAACTGCCAAAATAACGGAGTTTTAAGATGTGGGGAGAAGTTACAAGAAAACCACCAGGCAGTTGGTAATTTCCGAGACAACATTCACTGTCTCGGAACCCGAGACAATCTTTGCTGTCTCGGCCGCCGAGACAGCAAACACTGTCTCGGAAGGGCAGTTTGTCCTAGGGGCTATAAATACCCCCCCTGAGGTCGATTTTTGAGAGAGGCTGATGATTTGGAACACTTTGGAGCAGAGAGAGCAGAGTTACTGAGCTTTTGGCAATTCCTTGAGATTCGAGCTTTGACTTGATCTTAAGAAGAACGACTATCTTATTTTGATAAGATATCGTTTTAAATTCTTACTTCGATAAACGAAGGAAGAATCATTAAACCCCTCACGATTCAATCAGAATCTGTGATTTGGTGGTCCACGAGTCAAAGCGCTCCCGGCACAGGCAAAGATCCCACGCAAGCAGTGATCCAAACAACGATCCTGCGTTTGTTTCTCAAGAGTTGTAATTTTCTTTTTGTTGTGTAAGAGAAGTCTTAAAAAAGACTATTTCTTTTCAATTTGTTGTAATCGACCGAAGATATGATGAATTCCACAGCGAGATCAACTTTTGACGAAAACAATAATAACTCCGCCCCTCTGAAAGGAGGCCATAGGCTTGTATTTATAGGGCTTCGGAAGCGGTTATTTGGATGAGAACAAGTGATTTGGCCTTATCTTTAGTCAATAACGGCCTAACCATGTTTGTAGATGATATCAAGTCAGTTGGGAACCTCTGGAACTGAAAAGATCTCAAGAAAACCATTACGCAAACAGCAGGCGGGCTCCTCTATTCTTGCTCAGAAAGCTATGGAGGGTGGAGTTTCTACTACTCCCATCCCAAAGACTCCTCAGGCCGAATTAGCAGATGTCTTTGTTGTCGACGACAATTCCCCCGTGCACGCCAAAAGGGACGACATGGTTGTGGCTGAGCCTGAAGTGGTTCATCTCAAGCCAATTAGGAGATGGCCACCCAAGGCCAAGTGAAAGGAGCAAGCATTGTATCACTTAAGTATCATAAAGCCTTCTTGTAGTGGCACTTATATACATTGAATTGTCTTTTATAGCAAACTAGTATGCCACACATGCGTTGTATGTGTTGTTTATGAAATTATTAGTAAATAGTATATTCTATATTATTGATTCTTAAATATGCACTTACAATATAATGTTCACTTATGGTATATTAACTCTCAATATATCAAGCACGAACCTTGCAAAGGCCACTAAAAGAAAATATTAATATTAAATGTCTAGTATCTTTTTGGAATAGCAAAAAAGTATTATTAGATGTAAAATTACAAAAGCTAAAATAGCATGATGGAATCACAAACGATATAAAGATATAATCACAACCGATATAAAGATATTTTTTGAATAGCTCAGCTCATGGGATTTGTGTAGGTCAATTTTTTAATACAATAGAGAATCTCAATATAGAGATAAATTAATCTAGACTTCTTATAATAAATCAAAACTTTTTTACAATTCAGTCAAATATGTTATATATGGGTTTGTGTATTCTAATTTACTCAATGAATAGAAGATAAATAGCCAATTTGTTTTATTAATTAATTTTTGTTGCTTAGAGTTGAGAGGAACAAAGAACTTATTAGTGATCAATAAAGAAGACAAACAAATCTTGATGATTCAACATAATTATTAACTAAGGAACATAGAAGATGGTTAATAGACATAAGAAAATCAAAAGAACAAGAAATATTAAAATCATTGGACAAGTTGATTGCACCTCCGAACTTAAAGTGCATATGAACTGAGTAATTAATTGAGAATTAAACCATGAATATATCTAATGAACAAAAAAGCACAATTTATGACCTATATTCAAAAGAAAAAACACAACTTATGATAAATGGCACAAAAACCTCTTTACGACATTGTACGAGGGGATAAAAAGTTTTTAAATAGCTTTGCATAAACTCCAAAAATAAGATCATATATTCGTTCTATGTATTAAAAGATAGTAAGAATCCTACCTAATCCATGGTTACATACTAAAAACAATCTTTTATTCCCAAATAAAATTTATACATACTCTTAAATATCAAGACTTCCAAATAATAACTTTCCTATAATCTATTATCATTCTTTTTTAAGGATTTATGAAAAAAAAACACAAATCAAGAGCTACGAATTGAACATGAGCTATAATCTTCAACTCCATAAAAAAAAAATCTCTAAGTCTACAAACCATTTGACAAATCTTATCCATTGTATGCACATGCACATACATAGACAAGCCATGTACACTATAAACCATTTGAATGTCTTTCCTGCTTTGAATTTTCCAGGTCGATATAACATATTTCATACATCATTATGTTGGTGTGAGAATTTTACTTAGTAGATGATATGGTGGGTTAAAGAGAATGGATGGTCGTAATTTATAATGTAGAGATGAAAAAAAGGTTATGTAAAGGAAAAATAAAAGAATGGCTAGTTACTTAGATCTATAACATATGCATTTAATTAAATAAGTTATGGAGTATTTAAGAGCCTAAGATAATAATTAAATCTTCTTATTATGATGATTTGCAATTGATTTAATATAAGACTTGTTGAATGAGACTTTGAGATAAATTAAACAGATAAAATAATAAAGTAAAAGCTAGAATGATCAAATTTAAGAGGGGTAAAAAGGACAATCAAAAGTTTTAGCACCTCAATCCTCTTTTATATGTGGTATAGATATAGATAAATATCATAAGTTGTTTAAAATTGGCATATTAGTAACCTCAATCATGCAAACGTGAAAAATTTCACCTGAATGTTTCTTTACTATACTTACATGCTAATTTTAGAAATTTGAATTGTTAATATTTATTAAATTCGCAATTAAATTTATCAGAATTCTTTTTTCAACTTATCTTAAGTCTACTTTAAAATAGAGTTATAATATATTCAATGCTAAATTAACAAATATTAATGGTTCGAAAGTTATAAAATCAATAAGTTAGTATCAAATTGGAATATTCACGTGAAAATTTTCATGTTTACATAATGAAGGATACTAATGTGCCAATGTTAAATAAGTTATGGTATTTATTGCCAAAAAAAAAAGCTCATGGTGTACAAGTGCCAAAAAGGAAAAGCTTTATAGTATTTAGGTGCCATTTAGCCTAATATTAAAGATGAGTAAACTTTGTATTTTTGGGGAACATTTATAACTACATATCCTTGTAAGTAAATGGGGATAAAGCTTTGGGTTTATTTAAAAAAGCCCGTAAAAAATATCATGTAGTGTTGACCATCCTCTGATCCACAAGCAACAACCATTGCAGGCTTAAGAATCATCATCATGCTCGTCATCATCATCCTCATCTTATTTATCTCCAACTCTCTCTCCACTGTCCTATGCTGTTAGTGCGCAATTTTATGCGGCGCTGCCTTTCTATTGAGAAACTATGGCATCATTTAACGGTCGCCACCTCTGTCTCCTCCCCCTCTTCCTTCTAGCAGCAGCAGCAGCATCCTCCTCTTCTTCAGCAATCAACAACAACAACAACAACAACAACGAGATCCAAAGTGGCTTTTATGCAACCCCGGACACGTCATCCTCGTTAAAATTCCCTCCCCTCCCCTCCCTTCCCCTGGTCCCCCTCCGCCTCCCTCTCCTTCAACGGCTCATCCCTCCTCCTCTCCGACCCCACAGAAAGATCGCTTCTTTGGTCGGCGACGATTACGCGCCCTAATAATGTAACCGAAGACGGCTATAACCTTGTCCTCCTCAATTCCTCCAATCTCCAAATCATTGGAAAAACCCATCAACAAATTCTATGGCAGAGCTTCGACTTCCCTTCAGACACCATCGTCGAGCACCAAAACCTCACCTCAAAGTCCACTCTTTTCTCCGCGGACCGGCGCTTCTCCTCGAGACTGGGCCCCACTTACCTCGCGCTCTACATCCAGAACCTCGGAATGTACTGGAAACGCACGGCTCTGCAGGCCAAGGCCCGGATTGACTTCGCCCAAGGCCCAATCTACGCTCGCCTCGACCCGACTGGATTCTTGGGCCTCTATCAAAACGAGACCGCCATCGTCGACGTCGTCTCCTTCGACACCTTCAACGCCGGAGTCAAGAAGACCCTCCGCCGATTAACCCTAGAACCAGACGGCAATCTCAAGGCTTACTATTGGAGCGGGTCGAATTGGGTTTCGGATTTCGCGGCCATTTCTCAAACCTGCGATCTCCCGGCCGCCTGTGGGCCCTACGGCCTTTGCCACGTGGAGGGAGAGCTGCTCGGGTTTGTGGAGGTTGAGTCGTCGCAGAAATGCGAGGGGTTATGTGAAAATAATTGTAGTTGCTGGGGGGCCTTGTACAATAATGTTTCTGGGTATTGTTACATGTTACACGATCGAGTATCCGATACAGACGGTGCTGGCAGTGGGAGATGAGAGAAAAATAGGTTATTTTAAGGTGAGGAATTTAGGAGGAGGAAATGAAGGGAGGAAAATAGCCGGGTTGGTTTTGATAGTTGTTGGGGCGTTGGCCTTTGTGGCCGGTTGCGGGTTTACGGGTTATCGGGTTTGGAATGCGAGGAGGTGGAGGGGGAGCCACGAGGATGAAGTTGGGATGATGTCGTATAAGGATCTGAAGTCGAGTTCATGGATTGAAATGTCTTCTGATTCGTTTAGAAAATGAGTTTTATATATGTTGATTTGAGACTTTGCGAGGAGCCTAGTTTAGTACTTTAGAGTGTAAGGTTTATTAATTTTTGTGCTTAAACCTGAGCTGCTAACAGCGTGAATTTGGGAGAGCTTACTAATTCAAACAATATATACATAGCTCTATCCTTATTGTATAAACTGTATTTAAGTTAATTTTCAATGGAGAACAATTACAGTTGAAGTGAGAGAAGTGAGCGTCTCATCTAATAATGACCCAAAGTTAAGGGCAGTTCTCTGATAGTTAGCCTTAAAAGGCAGCCAATTAGGGATCGATTTAGTAGTGTCACGTTCTCGATTATGCCTCTGAATTTGGGCAATAATAGGTCCAAATAATTTCTTCAGAATAAATCCACTCTTACAGGGTTTCGGATTGCCGATTGCCACACTAGGGGACCTAAGCAATAATACGAATTGTGAGGGAGATTGTAGAATATATAGAGAGGTATTTGGACACAAAATTCATGATTGTTATGGATTCTTTCAATGTCTGCTTCACTAGGTAATATCTTCTTTACCTAGGGATTTTTTATATATCTTTACCTTCATTTTCATTTTTGACTAGAATGCTGAACTTTTGGCAGTAGGAGGATGATTTGAAATGCGAAATTCTGAAAGCTAGAAATAATTGTGAAATGTCACATGAAAATTAAACTATGTCCAAATTTTCAAAGCAGCATTAACCTTCAAGTTGAAATATTGACGGAAACCAACTCCATAGTTTGATTGAACACATTCCACGAACTGTCTTACCTATGTGCACAGTGCAATGACAAAATTGTATCCAAATTTTTGTTTGCATATATGTTATATATGTTATGTATCTATTATCTTGAAAAGTAACGAAACGTTAGTCTGAGATGAATGTAAGTTATTTTATGTCGGTTTTGGTGGAAATTTAGGTTTCGACTGTATTCAGCCCTGGATCTAGCCAAGGAGAACTGTTGAGGTAATATATACTGCTCAAGAGGAGAGATTGATGCATGAATTTGATTCTAGATATGTACATACTGGACACTGTCCATACTGGACATGACACTTTCTTAGACACTCCTTCAGTATATAAAAACACACTCAAATGTGCACTCAAGTAAATAATACATGTTTGAATTAAAAAAGCCACCCTCATATGGTTCTTAGACGTATATTCTACACTTACTCTTCTTGGAACTTGTTGGACGCATCTCAAGTTTGTTTTCACAGCGCATCCCAATATAGAGCTACAATACTAAAGGATATTTGGTAACAAGCGACTTTCTAATTTATAATACTACAGTAAAACTATAATAGAAACATAAAACTAAACAAATATGAAAATGTTATAGAAATTTAAGTCTCATAAAATGTGAGTTGAACAATAATATTGATCTCATGTATATTACTAATTTCAATGCACACGCGCTTGCACACGAATATAATCATGCCCTATACCCTACCTTCGATAAAATTCTCGTACCTCATACCTTACCTGCATCCATACCCGTGCACATACTCAATGTAACATGGTATCCTAGAGATATTGATCTCTACTCTTTTCAAGTTCGTAATGTCAATGCTTATGATATTCACGTTGAAACTTTTTTGAGTAGTGGTATTCATATTGAAATGAAGTTCTTTAGTCAGATGGAGAAGCTCTTGGGATATGTTACAGTCGGTTGTTTTTATTAAGTTGTTCCTTGTAATGTACCAATTCAGGCCTTCCGAAGCTTGATGAAAGAAGAACTTCAGCAAGACATACTGCCAGTGGCAGAAGAATGCTGCAGATTTTTAACATTGGTTTACTTACGTTGTAACATTTACCTGTCAAAGACCACACACAAACTGCTTCAGGCTTTTGCTTCCAGCGACTGTCGAGTGTGCTGGATTTCACTCGAAAACTTCGAGGTGACTCTCCTCATATACCAATAGAGTAAATCAGGTAAGAATCTGGTTCTCCACATTTTATGGTTATTTACAGTCTGGTTATACTAAGGAATTCTATATTATAATCATATAATATGTTCAGATTCTACTTTTTACAAGCAGTTGTGCGGAATTAAATTTAACAATCTCAGCTCAGTAGCTATTTTGATTATGTGATTTAAAAAGAGTTCTTTCATCAGTTTTTTTAACGCATCTTCGAACGTTGTTAGATAGCCTTGGTTATGAACATGTAACAGATCTATAGAATCTTTCAGATAACGCTTGGCAATCCATGCTTCGAGAACTATCTAACGAAGAATACGAAACAAAAGGAAATGTGGTGTTCGTTTGGTGTTCTTTAAACGGATTGTACTATTCCATTGCCAGAAGTTAAAAACAGCAGAGCGGATGGGATCTTTAGATCTTGATGCTGGCGGCATGAGTTTTGTGCTCAGCCTGTGATATTGAGCGGTGGGCAGTGATAAGAGTTTTAGAGTAAGTTAACGGGCATTTTACTTAAAGTTATACCGGATTGTACCGATACAAAGCACGCGACCTCTGATCTACTCGTTATTGTAATTGCGACGGTTAGAAAAAGGAAAAAACCTATGACAGGTTCTATATATTCATTCAGGATATTAATTAACATGTGTTTTTCTTCTATTTATGTTGATTACGTACTGGTATAAGCATGCTACCTCTGATCTAGTCGTTACTGTAATTGCGAAAATTAGAAAAAAACATAACCAAGTACAATTTCTATTCATTGAGGAACTTAACATGTATTTTACTTCAACTTATATTGGTTGTCATTTAAGCATGCCGCCTGTGTTGGTAAACTGCAAAATTGAAAAGGAGAGAAGCCAAGTGCATGTTCCCGCCATTTAGAAACAGGATGTATTGTGCGCGATTCAACTTATAGATAAGTTAGGCAAGT
>NC_033795.1:18756972-18861526 GCF_001876935.1 Asparagus officinalis | reverse complement strand
AACCACATCATAAAGCACTCATTAATCATTGAATGAAGCAGTCACACATTATTAAGCTTACGCAGTTATCAGCTTAATTGATGCATGAGTAGTTTGCAATGCCAAACCAGGAAGCTTCTTTTATTTCCTTTATTTTGCTGTTTTAGTGTTCTTTAAGATGTTAGACTTGTTGATTGGTTGGTATAGAAGTTTGATCATGCTTTCAGCTTTCACGACTTGGACCCGTATTTAAAGTGCATTGCTTGATTTATCACAGTAACACCCCTCACATGTCCCCCAGTTGCTTAAACACTTAATCTCTAAGGCTTGTTCTTTGCATCATATATACATGAGACCTTAACCACACGTTAACACGTTCATCAACCTTCTTTAATTAAATCCTGCACACTTCATCAAGTTTTGACAGTATGGATAGTATCCTGAGTTACACATTTATTATTTTAGATATATTTGAAGGTCATTAGGAGCTTCATTTGTTTTTGTGATGTGTTTCGAGGATGGATAATAACCAGGCGGTCCGTCCCGAAGACAGTAGTGTTGTTATTAGTGTTGTGCAAACTCTTGGATAGCAGGTTTCTAATCTGTTTTGGTAACAGGTTATTAGGATTCCTGATCTATTTTGGTAATATGATTCTTAATCTGTTTTGGTAACATGTTATTAGGATTCCTAATTTTTTTGTTTTTTGTTTTAGAATTCCTAGTCTGTTTTGGTTTTAGGTTTTCTATATATATGGAACGCCTTAGAAGAGATTAGTATCATCAAAAAGAGGAGAGTTGTAATCAGAGATTAGAAAGACTTTTGAGTATTATGAGAGTGAGATATTGTGAGCAAGTTGAGAGCTTTGGTTGATGGTTAGTTTGTGAGTGTTGTGAGATTGTAATTCTTTGTACTCTCCTTGATTTAGTGGAATCTCCTCATCCTCTCCTCGTGGACGTAAGCAAATTGCCGAACCACGTATATCTCTGTGTTTGTGATTGATCTGTCGTATTTTAGTTTTGGATTATGCTCGTGTGTGATTGGTTATTCTTCTCCCGTGCTTACGACTTATTTGGTGAGCAAGCACGCTTCCACATAGTCGCGCGATAATTGGTATCAAAGCTCAGATTTCAGATCTAGGGTTTTGGCATTCGGTGGAGGAAGATTCGTCGTGGAAGCTTGGTTCTTAGAGTTCTAGGTTTTGGTAGAGATAGGATTTGAAGTTACCGTTAGAGATCTCGTTTTCCTCGTGTGGTTAGGAATTCTATTTGGAATCCAATCTAGGGTTTAGTTGGGTAATTTCTTATTCCTTTCAAAGTTTGAATCTTTCTTTGCAATTTTGAGTTCGTGAGTATGAGTGAAGAAGTTGGTGAATCCAGCAAGATGGCGAGTACAGTCCAAGTTGGTTTTCAGAACACCAAAATTAGTGTGGTGAAGTATGACGGCAAGATCAACTTTGGTTTGTGGATAAGCGACGTTCAAGATGTGCTCAATGCTCAGAATTTGGAGGAGACCATCATGGTCCAAGAGAGACCACCAAAATATGAAGAGGTGATATGAGAAAAAATGAATAGGAACGCTTGTGGGGTGATCAGATCCTGTTTGGAACAAGAATTAAAGTATGATGTGATTGGGATGACGTCTGTAATAAAGATGTGGGAAATTCTCAACAATAAGTACCTTACAAAGAGTGTTGAGAACCGTTTGCACTTACTGTGAAGATTTTTCAAATTTCAGATGTCCCGGGGCATCTCACTAGTAGCTCATGTGAACAACTACACTAAGTTGTTATCGGACTTGGCGAATGTTGACGAGAACATATCGGATGATCACAAGACGATTATTTTATTGGCTCCTTACCGGATAAGGAGTATGATACCTTCGTGCTTACTTTGTTGAATGTGAGGTCATCTATCAGCTATAGTGAAGTTACTAATGCTTTGACAAACTATGATTTGAGGAGGAAGGACAAAGAGACTTTCTGCGCTAGTACATAAGGAGAGGCCTTGTCGACGAGAGGTAGAAACCCATATCCAAAAGGTGGTAATAGAGGAAGGTCAAAGTCAAGAGGTCGTCACCAGCTAGGAAATAACCAATGTGCATTCTTCAAGGAGCAGGGACATTGGAAGAGATACTATCCAAAGATCAAGGAGAAAGAGAATAGCAAGAAAAAGGGTCCAAAGGCCAATGAGGTGAATATTATAAAAGGCGATGATTCCTATGATTCGAGCTTTTCTTTATTGATTACTCCTGAGGTGAACCAGTTGGATGCAACAGATTGGATGTTTTATTCTGGTGTTACTTATCATGTGACTCCTAGGCGAGATTGGTTTTTATCATTTGAGAGACTCGATGGGGGTGTTGTTATTATGGGAAATGATTGATATTTGTGGGATAGGTACTGTGAGGATTCGGATGCACGATGGAGTAGTCCATGATTGAAGGAGGTGAGATTTGTTCCTCAGTTGAAGAAGAATCTTATCTCAGTTAGAGCTTTGGAGGCGAAGGGATTCAAGGTGACCTTTGAGGATGCTATAGCAAAGGTTACTAAGGGATCTTTGGTAGTGATGAAGGGAGTCCGCAGTTAGAACTTGTATTATCTGAAAGGGAGAATCGTGATTGGCCAGGTTACTTCAGCTATTTCAGAGACGGACATTAGCAAACTTTGGCATTACAGATTGGGGCACACAGGAGAGAAGTCATTGCAGATGCTGTGCAAGCAGTGGTTATTGAAAGGAGCCAAGAGTGAAAAAGTTAAGTTCTGTGAACACTGTATTCTTGGCAAGAAGACAAATGTGAAGTTCGGGACAGCCATTCATAGGACGAGGGGCATCCTGGATTATGTGCACACAGATGTTTGAGGTCCTACCAAGACTGCATCACTTGGTGATAGACATTGGTTCTTCACGCTTGTTGATGACTATTATAGGCATTATTGGGTGTACACCATGACGAAAAAGAGTGAAGTCCTAGATATATTTGTAGAGTGGAAGAAGTGGTTAGAACTATAGACTGGGAGAAAGATTCAACAATGGTGGTGAGTACACATCAAACCCCTTTCAGCAGCTATGTCGAGACGAGGGCATAGAAAGACACTTCACAGTTAGTCATACATTACAGTAGAATAGGGTGGCAAAAAGGTTAAATCGGTCTTTGTTAGAGAATATATGATATTTGTTGGTGTATAGTGGTTTAGAGAAGATCTTTTGGGTTGAGACACTTTCATATGCGAGCCACCTCATTAACAGGCCGCCTTCATCTGCGATTGAGGGGAAGACCCCTATGGAGATGTGGTCGGGAGAGACAGCACACGATTATGACTAGCTCAAGGTATTTGGATGCCCTGCATACTATCATGTAAAGACTGATAAGTTGGAACCTTGAGCTAGGAAGACCATATTTGTAGGATTCAAGCGTGGTGTCAAGGGATACAAGCTTTGGGATCCAGTTGATAGGAAGATTGTACTAAGTAGAGATGTCACATTCGATGTGGCTTCTATCTTAAAGCTTCCCAGCTCTCATCAGGTGGAGAACGACCCGACGGAAGAAATATCACAGGTGGTGGAGATCGATGTAGCTCCACATTGTCCAGATTGTACAGTATCCAATAGAGTGTTGACTGAGGTGATGCCAGGCGAGCACGATGATGATGAGGAGGATACGGGTACAGTTGTGTAGGATCAGAGATCGACAACTGATGTTCAAAGAAGAGACATATGGATGCTAGCACGGTATACCGACACAGTAATTACATATGCACTTCCGGTGGAGAGTATCAATGAGTTGGTGCCTACTACATTCAGAGAGACCGAGTAGAGTTCGGAGGCTGATTCGTGGCAGGTGGCTATGCAGGAGGAGATGTACTCTCTTCACAAGAACGATACATGGGAGCTTGTTGAGCTTCCAAAGGGGCGGAAGGCAATTGGTTGCAAGTGGGTATACATGAAGAAGGAGGACATTGAGGGCACTCCATTGAGGTTCAAGGCTAGGTTGGTTGTGAAGGTCTATGCACAGGAAGAAGGTATTGATTATAATAAGGATTTCTCTTTGGTGGTGAAGCATTCTTCGATTCGAATTTTGCTAGCTTTGGCGGCACAATATGGATTGAAGTTAGATCAGTTGGATGTGAAGATGATATTTCTTCATGGTGATCTTGATGAAGAAATATATATGACTCAACCATTGAGATTCCGAGCTGCAGGGAAGGAAAACCTAGTTTGCAGGTTAAAAAAATCATTATACGGTTTGAAGCAGTCTCTTCGACAGTGGTATATGTGAGACGATGGTTTTATGCTTGGTCATTCGTACACTCAGAGACAGTTTGATCCTTGTGTGTATTTTTGTAAGTTTAAAAGAAGTGCGTACATCTATTTGTTGCTCTATGTTAATGACATGTTGGTTGCCTCCATTTCCAGGTCTTATATAGATGAGTTGAAGGCACAGCTTTCAAAAGAGTTTGAGATGAAGGATTTGGGTGAGGCTAAGCTTATTTTGGGGATGGAGATCGGCATAGACAAAGAGAATGATAGAATTTGTTTGACACATGTGACTTATTTAAAGAAGGTTCTACAGCGATTTCATTTTAGCATGGATACGAAGCCAATTAGTGTACCTTAGGGAGCCCATTTGAAGATTTCAGCTAACCTCTCACCAAAGACAGTTAAAGATCGAGAGTTGATGTCGAAGACTCCATATGCGAGCGTGGTTGGGAGCTTGATGTACGTGATGGTATGTACGAGGTCAGATTTGTCACAAGCGGTGAGCATGATTTCGAGATACATGCACGATCCAGGAGTGCGTCATTAGGATGCCATGAGATGGATTTTGAGGTACATTCGAGGTACGCTCAATATTGGTTTGGTTTATGAGCGGGACACTAGAGGTGATCAGTTGTGCATTGGCTATGTTGATTCGGATTATGCCGGGGATTTGGATAAACGCCAGTCTACTACGGAGTATGTGTTCACTTTGACCCGTGCACTGGTGTGTTGGAGATACACCTTACAATCTACGGTGGCTTTGTCTATGATGGAGGCAGAGTATATGGCGATAACAGAGGCTATGAAGGAGGCTATTTGGCTTCAAGGACTTTTGGAGGAACTTGGTATATCGCAACGGTCCGTCACTATTCATTGTGATACTATGAGTGCTATCTATTTAGCAAAGAATAAGGTTTTTTATACGAGCATGAAGCACATTGATGTTCATTATCACTTCATTTGAAATGTTCTTGAAGATGGCGATGTGGAGATTGTGAAGGTCCACACGAAGGATAATCCGGCGAATATGCTTACTAAGGTGGTTCCGAGCAACAAGTTTGATCATTGTAGAAGCTTGTTGCATATTCGTGATTGTTGAGGCCGTTGACGGTCATTTGGATGAATGAACTACAGGCGGCTTGATCCCTTGGGAGAGGGGGTACGTAGGTAACCACATTGGTGCAACCGAATTTGGTGAGACGACGCATTGGTGCTCATATTAGCGTTGACTCGTTTTTGGGAATACCTCGACGAGGTGGAGAATTGTTGCATAGCAGGTTCCTAATCTGTTTTGGTAACATGTTATTAGGATTCCTAATTTGTTTTGTTTTTGGTTTTAGAATTCCTAGTCTGTTTTGGTTTTAGGTTTTCTATATATATAGAACACCTTAAAAGAGATTGTGATCATCAAAAAGAGGAGAGTTGTAATCAGAGATTAGAGAGACTTTTGAGCATTGTGAGAGGAAGATATTGTGAGCAAGTTGAGAGCTTTGCTTGAGGATTAGTTTGTGAGTTTTGTGAGATTGTAACTCTTTTTACTCTCCTTGATTTAGTGGAATCTCATCATCCTCTCCCCATGGACGTAAGCAAATTACCGAACCACGTATATCTCTGTGTTTATGATTGATCTGTCGTATTTTAGTTTTTGATTGTGCTCGTGTGTGATTGGTTATTCTTCTCCCGTGCTTACGACTTGTTTGGTGAGCAAGCACGCTTTCGTATAGGCGCGCGACACAAACGAAGTACATGCCGGTCTAATTTTGGGTGTGTATCCCATTCACTACTAAAAGCTACTAAAGAGATCAGTGCTTTTAATCTAAATTAGATATTATTTAGTTAATTGTTGTAATTTTACTTTAATGAAAAATTGGAATGCGTGCAGTACACGTAGGATTTGGAATGAATTGCAACCTTCTACTAAACAGTGGTCTGTCTAATAATTGGACAAAAAGTTTTCTATTTTCTTATAGGGGCTAATTGGTTCAAATCCTTAAAATATAGGATAATGAATCTACATTAATAAAATAAATCACTGGCTTTGTGTACATATCTCTAGTTTGGTTCAATAAGATTCTAGGAAAGCAAATATTAGAATTTCTAATCTCTAGCTAGTTTGGTTCAAAATTGTAGAAAACTTTTCCACCTTTGGGAATTGAGTGAGATTTGATACGGAGGGTTTTGTCAGATCTATCCAAATCCTCTCCAAAAGATAGGATTTGAGATATCTCAAAAATTGGTTGTTTCCTTAGTTTTATATAAAACCTTTTCGTATTTTTTTTTGAAACAAGGGAAGAATCTTGAATCCTATATCCTATAATACCAAAAGTACCACTTTTTGTTCTTAGAAATCCTTTCCCAACCCCAAATCTTTTAAAGTTTAGTGAACCAAACAACCTCATAGCAAAACTTGCAAGAGCGAAATATGGTTAATATACCTATATTGAGTCATTCCCTTAGAATGGAACAAGAATTATTACCTTTAGTGCATTACTAAGTGATAAATATGATTACTTTTAGAAAACGTTTGTCGGACAGAAAGATGAAAATAGTGTGCATTGTGCCATTCTTTCTCGGAATTAGCATTCTGCCAACATTCTAGAAAAAAAATTATTTTTTTATGAAGTTGAATGGTAGGTAATGTTGATATTAGCAGCCAATATGGAAATTTTCTAATATTGACCATAAACTTGTAACTATTTCTTGTCTGTGACAGTTAATGTTGCAGTGATGAGCTACACGGACACAGAAGATGTGTATACAAAGTGGATAATAACATAATATTATATAATCACAGTAGAGACAGAGAACAATACACAGGGATTTAGTATGGCTCAGTCAATATGAGCTATATCCATGGGCAAGAACAGTAGAAAAATTCACTAATCACAAAAGAGAAGATTATAAAAGGAGATCACTCTAATATCTCTCCAAACTCACACAAAGAAGACAACAATCAAATAAAACTTTCTTTTTCTTTCCTCTTTAACTCTCTCTTTCTTCTCTCTGTCCTGAATGTATTTAGCTCTCATCTTCATAGGAATTTATAGCTTCAAAAGGGTTTGTTAAATAGTGAGAGGGTTGGTGGAATAGTGAGGGTCGATGAAATAGTGAGAGTGGTAGATGAAACAGTAAGAGGGGTTGGCGAGTTTGGATTTATATTCAAAGTCAAAACAACAAATCTCCATCTTAACTTTGAATGTGAAGATCTTCTCTTCACTCTTGTTGTCTCGCCAGAAGCCCCTTACGAGTTTAGTCTCTGCTTTGTTGAACTCTAAGCGATTCGAGACTATGCTCGAACTTAGATACATGCTTCGTCATCATATCTGCTAGATTATTTTTAGTGCTAATTTTCTCAATCTTAATGACTTTAATGTCTTTGATAGAATAATACCTGACATCTATATGTTTGGTTTTTTCATGATATATACCTAATGCTTCATCAAATGTATTGAACTTTGAGTATTACAAGATATCATAATAACACTTTGGTGTAAACCGAGATCTTCAACCAAACATCTCAACCAAGTGGCTTCTTTCACTACTTCTGTTACTGTCATATACTCCGCCTCTGTGGTAGACAGAGCAACCTTCAACTGTAGAGTCACCTTCCAATTAATGACACTATCTAAAAGAGTGAATACATAACCTGTCATGGATCGTTTCTTATCCAAATCACCTGTATAATTTAAATCAGAATAGCCAAGTATTCTGTAATTGAAATTTGTATTCCTGCCAAAATATAAACCAATATTAATAAATCCTCTAAAATATTTAAATACCCATTTCATAGCTAATCAATGGATTTTTCTAAGCTTATCCATATACTGACTCACAATACTGACTGCATATAAAATACTCCGATGGGTGCCGGCCATAGCATGCATAATGCTTCCAACTGTACTGACATATGCAACACAAGACATGTACTGCTTCTCATCTTTTGTTTGAGATGACAAATAGGTTGAAAGACGAAAATGTGCAGTGAGCAGAATCTTCATATGCTTGGCATCAAGCATGCCAAATCTCTCTAAAATCTTGTTGATGTATTTCTCCTAAGATAAAAAATATATTTCCTTCTCGTCTATCCCTATGGATCTCCATCTCCAAAATTTTCGTCGCTGCTCCCAAGTCATTCATCTCAAACTCATGTTTGAGTTGAGATTTCAACTCGTTAATTTTTGACATGTTGTTAGCTGCAATCAACATGTCGTCAACATACAAAAATAAACATATAAAAGAATCAATCATTGAGTTTTTTATGATAAACACAACTTTCATATTTACTCTTAGAGTAACCATGCTCAAACATAAAAGTATCAAATCGCAAATACCACTATCTCGGACACTGTTTCAGCTCATAAAGAGATTTCTTCAACATGCACACATGATCTTCTTTACCTTCAACAATGAACCCCTCTGGCTAATGCATAAAGATCTGTTCTTCAAGCTCACAGTATAAAAAATCTGCCTTCACATCAAGTTGCTGAAGCTCCAAATTAAACAAGCAACCATAACAAGTAACACATGAATTGATATGTGTTTTACAACTGGAGAGATACTTTATTGAAGTCCACACCTTCGGTCTAAGTGTAGCCTTTAGCTACCAAGCGTGCATTGTATCTTACAGAATATGTATCCGGAGTTTCTCCTTTCTTCTTAAAGAGCCATTTGCAGCCAATGATTTTTTGTCCCCTTAGTGGTTTCTCTAACTCTCATGTCTGATCCTTGTGAAGAGACTACATCTCTTCAGTCTGTTAGTTCTCTTGTTTTGATGATGATTTACAAACACCATTATTGGTGCTAATTGCTTGATTGAGTAATATTATGCAGAATGTATTTTGTCAAGTAATATAGTACCAACTATTAGAGGATTGGATGAAATATGAGTTACAACGATGATATCCAAGGAGGTGAAGGCAAGTTGATGAAGAAAAGTTATCAAGAATAACATATTCAAAAGAAGCTTCATAAACACTTGAGAAAATATCAAGACCAAAAGAATTGTATTCATATGTGAGAGATATTTGTATTTTTATTTTCTCTCTAGAGCTTAATGTAGACAAGTTATTAAGTATATAACATTTAAAGTGATTGGGGTTCACACATAAACACACTTATAAAAATAAGTTTTTAACCATTTTTAAAAAAATGAGTAGTTTTTACAATTAGGAAATGATTTTTTTGAAAATTTCTTTTCTAACATGTTTGTATTTATGTTTATAAGAATTTTCTAAAGTTTCATATTTTTTGGATTTTATTTACTATTTTTAAAAACACTTTAAAAACTCATTTTCAATCATGAACAGTGCTTGTGCGTGTTTATCGGTCGACTCATACATGTTATCAGTCGACTAATGAAACGTACCAGAAAGAGCAACAATTTCTACTTAGTCTACTGATAAGTCATCAGTCGACTGATGTAGGTTATTAATCGACTGATAAGTTTATCAGTCGACTGATAACATATGAGTTGTCTGTAACGATCAGCTCATTAGTCGACTGATGAACAGTATCAGTTGTCCGATGATGCTGTTAACGACTAGTTCTTGTTTGAACTGAAAATCTAGGATTTGGTGATTTGTTTGGAATTTAGGCTATTGTTTAGGGCTTCTATATATATCCCTTGACCCTCTTCTCTTCAGTAATTAAGCAAGCAAAGAAAAATCCCTAAGTTTTGTTTCTAAGTGTTCTTGAGCTCAAACTTTCAAATCTTCATTCTCAATTGTTTCAAAGTTTTTGGTTTCTCAATTCCACATTTCACAAACCCTTAAGCTTGAGTGTTTATCTCATGGTCCTTGTCATAGAATTGTTGTGAGAGATTTTTATTTATTTCATCTTGTGATTGTGTGGTGAGATTGATCTCGATGAGATCATTGTGAGGTTTGTGAGATCTCGTGGGGAGATCATTGTGAAGAAGTTATGGCTTCCAAACTGGATGTGATAGTGTTGTTACCATCGAGAGAGGTGGTCGGGGATGTAGGTTGTAGGACCGAACCTCGTGAACATATCGTCGTGTCATCGTGGATAATTATTCTCTAACTTTCCTCCTTATTTATTGCCATAGCATTTTATTTGTGTCTTGTGTTGCATTAAATTTTATTTATTGCATATTTATTATTTTATTACCTTATTCATCCCCTTCTAGGGAAATTTCATTTGATATCAGAGTAATGTCTCTACATATTTATTAGTTCTAACCACCTTAGAGCAAAGATCCAAATAGATTCAACAATGAATGTGTATATGCTTGAAGGTCAATCAACCACTAGAACCCTATTGTTCACCGGCAATAATTTTGCATATCGGAAAGCTAGGATAAGAATTTACTTATGATGCATTGATCTTGATATCCTAGAGATAATAGAGAAGAAATATGTAGAGAAGTCTAGTGACGATATGACCGAGAAAGAAAGGCATTTAGCTAATCTAAATGTTAAAGCCATGAATGCTTTGATTTGTGGTCTCACTCCAAATGAGTACAATAGGGTCTCTACGTGTACAACCACACATAAAATTTGGGAGAAACTATGTGTCACTCATGAGGGAACCCACCAAGTCAAAGAGTCAAAAATTAGTAGCCTTATGCATGAATATGAATTATTTAAAATGCTTCCTAATAAATCAATTGATGATATGTTTAGTCATTTCACTAATATTATAAATCAATTGCATGGTCTTAACAAGGTGTTGGAGAATCAAGAAAAGAACTACAAGATTCTTCCTTCTCTCACACCAGTATGGGAGCCAAAGGCAACACCATTGAGGAGGCAAATGATCTTACTGAGCTCACCCTAGATGGCCTCATTAGCAAGCTCAAGGTCCATGAGAAGAAGATTAAATAGAAGGAGGAAGAACCCAAACGAATGAATGAAGGGTCTCCACAAAAGATGAAGACTATTGTTCTTAAAGGAGCAATTGATGATAGCTCCTCCTCTTCGAATAGTGAAACAGATGTTTCTAGAGAAGTGGCTCACCTCTCTAAAAAAGTATCAAGATTGATTAAATTTAGTAAAAATTTTAAAAATTATTCTAACAAGTTCCCCTCTTGTGTATGTAAATATTTTGATTGCAATGAACCAGGACATTTGGCAAAGGATTATCCTAAGCTAAAGGAGAAATACAAGAAGTACAAGAAGAAGAAGGCAATTTATGTGGGATGAGATGAATCCAAACCAAGTGATTCGGATAGTGATGATGAAGGCACCAAGATTGCACTTCATGATCCAAATGTTTGCTTCATAGCTCATGAAGATGAGGTATAATTTGAATCCGAAGATGAATCATTTTTTATGCAATGTAAGCTAGGAGCCGCTCTAGAAGAATTAAACTTTGAATTTGAGAAATTAAGAAGGGACCATTCTTCTTTTAAAAAGTTGCATAATTCATGTGATTCTAAATTTGAACAACTACAATCCTTTTTAAAAGATGCCATCACTTTAAAAGATAAGATAATTGGAGATCTTGAGCTTGAAAACAAACAATTAACATTTCAAATTGAAAATTTTAAAATTGAAAATAAAACAAATCATGATTCTATTAGTCATAATCATCATCACTTTAGAAGAACATGGCATCATAGATCTCATGCTCCCACCTTCAAGTAAGATTTTGTTTGCACATATTGTATGAAACATGGTCATACTTCTACACATTGTAAGTTTAGAGATAATGTTTATTATTATAGGTTGATATGGGTACCTAAGGGTACTAGGAATGCTAACATCTAAGGACCCAAAGTTTGGGTACCTAAAGGTTCTACAACTTGTTTACATATAGGGAACGTCTCGCACAAGACATAGAGAGTTGTCGTATCTTGATAGTGGTTGCTCTCATCACACCATGGACAATAAGGATTTATTTGTAACCCTATGAAGGATAGAAGGAGGCAATGTCTCCTTTGGTGGTGGTGAGAAAGGTAAAATTGTATGTATTGATAATATTGGTAAGATATCTTCTCCCGTAATTGAGGTTGTTTATTTGGTAAAAGGACTTAATCATAATCTTTTAAGTCTATGATGTTATTTTTAAACCGGATAAGTGTATTGTGAGTCTAAAAGATAAAGTTATTTTATTGCCCTTGGAAAGTCTAATGTATATATTTTTTAGATGAATAAGCTTTTAGATCAAGATGTAAAGTGTCTTGCCACGGTGGATGGAGATCCTTGAATTTGGCAGAAAAGACTTTGGACATGCTCACATGAGATTAATCTCTAAGCTATCAAAGAAGAACTTGGTAAGAGGACTACCAAGTCTAACATACATTAGAGATTCACAATGTGAGGAATGTGCCAAAGGTCAAAAAAATCAAAAACTCTTTTAAATATATAAAATACGGTATCCACCACTAAACCTTTACAATTTCTTCATCTTGATTTATTTGGTCCTATGCATGTTACCTCATTAGGAGAAAAACACTATGTATTAGTTATTGTTGATGACTTTTCACGTTTTACATGTGTTATATTTCTAGCAAATAAAGATGAATATTTTAAAGAATTTTCTCATTTTGTAAAAAGAGTTGAAAATAAAAAGGAATTGAAAGTTGTAAAAAATTTAAAGTGATCATGGTGGTGAATTTTAAAATAAACATTTCATTAATTTTAGTGATCATCATGGTATAACACATATATTTTCCGCTCTAAGAACACCACAACAAAATGGTGTTGTTGAACAGAAAAACCGAACCATATAAGAGATGTCACATACTATTATTAATGCTTTTAATTTGTCAAAATATTTTTGGGCGAAAGCCGTCAACAAGGGTTGCTATGTTTTAAATCATGTTTTAATTAGACCTATTCTCAAGAAAACACCTTATGAACTCTATTTTGACAAAACACCTAATATTAGTTATTTTTTAATTTTTGGTTGTAAATGTTTTATTTTGAACACTAAAGATCACCATGGTAAGTTTGATTCAAAGATTGATGTTGGTGTATTATTGGGATATGCATCAAGGAGTAAGGCTTATAGAGTTCTCAACAAACGAACACTCGTTGTTGAAGAATCTGTAAACGTTACTTTTGATGAAACTAATGTTGGTTTGCTAGATGATGTGCCTAGGGATGATGATGATATTGAGGGAGGGTTGGAACTCATGGAAATAAATGACAAACCCTTAACGGATGCACCAAAAGATGAGGAATGGAACCTTGAACAAAATCAAGAGAAACTCCCCAAGGCATGAAGATTTGCACCGGATCATCCCAAGGAGCAAACTATATGGAGCCCATCAAAAGGGGTTTTAACTTGCTCAAAGCCTATGAGTGAGTGTGGTAATGTAGCTTTCTTATCCCAAATTGAACCTAAACATGTTGATGATGCTTTGAATGATAAATTTTGGGTCTTAGCTACGCATGATGAATTGAACAACTTTAAAATAAATAATATTTGAAAACTTATTCCTAGACCTAAAGATTTTCATATTATTAGAACAAAATGGATTTTTAGAAATAAACTTGATGAATTCGGTATAGTGACTAGAAATAAAGCTCGTTTAGTTGCCCAAGAATACAATCAAGAGGAGGGCATAAATTATGATGAAACTTTTGCACCAGTTGCAAGATTAGAGTCAATTAGAATATTTTAGCCTTTGTTAGTTTTAAAAATTTTAAATTATTTTAAATAGATGTTAAAAGTTCTTTCTTAAATGGTCTTATAGAAGAAGATGTGTATGTTGAGCAACCCCCCCGGCTTTGTTGATCCACTATTTTCAAATCATGCTTACCGGGTACAAAAAGCCTTATATGGGTTAAAACAAGCTCCTAGAGCTTGGTATGCTCGTCTCTCGAGTTTTCTTATTAATAATGGTTTTTCTAAAGGAAAAATTGATAATACTCTATTTGTTAGAAAAAGGAACAATGATTTTATTTTGGTTCAAATTTATGTTGATGATATTATCTTTGGTGCCACTAATGAATCTTTGTGCAAGATATTTTCTAAAGTTATACAAGAACAATTTAAAATGAGCATGATGGGAGAGCTTACATTTTTTCTTGGTCTCCAAGTCAAACAAACTATTATGGGATTTTCATGTCTCAAAGAAAATATGCGAGAGAGTTGGTCAAAAAATTCGGAATGAAGAATTCTAAACATGCGCCAACCCCTATGAGCACCACCATCAAGTTGGAATTGGTTGAGAGTGGTGAGAAGGTAGACCAAAAGCTTTATCGAGGTATGATAGATAGTTTACTTTATCTCACCGCTAGTAGACCAGATATTATGTTTAGTGTTTATGCATGTGCACGTTTTCTAGCTTCTCCTAGAAAATATTATCTCATTGCGGTTAAAAGAAATAATAAATATATAAATGACACTATAGAACTTGGTTTGTTTTATCATAAGAACACTTCTTTTAATCTTTGTGGTTATTGTGATGCCAATTTTGCCGGATGTATGGTAGACTATAAGAGTACGAGTGGAACATGTCAAATTTTAGGTAACTTACTTGTTACTTGGTCATCCAAGAAACAAAATTATGTTTCCTTATCCACTACGGAAGCAGAGTACATTACCGCCGGCTTGTGTTGTACATAACTTTTATGAATGAAACAAAATTTAGTTAATTTTAATTTATATTTTCATGATACGAAAATTTTGTGTGATAACACTAGTGCTATTAATATTTCAAAAAACTTTGTTTTGCATTCTAGAACCAAACATATAGATGTACGACATTACTTCTTACGTGACCATGTAGAAAGGAATGATATTTTTCTTGTTTATATTAACACAAAATCACAATTAGTAGACATATTTACCAAACCACTTAGTGAAGAAGATTTTTGTCGTATAAGAAATTGATTAGGCATGTGCATTCTTTGAATACTTGTTTTGATGCCTTTTGCTTGCTATTGGTTTTAAGCTATGAATTTCAAATATACATGTTTTTATTATGATCTACATTGTCAAAACATGTTTTAACACACAAGGATACTTAGAGGAGTGGTTGGGAGTGACCGGGGTCAATTCCAAGAGGAGTCGATTGGTAGTAATGCCTAGGAAGAGATCGTAAATCCAAACACTTGAGGAATGTGAAACGGGTGGGCCAACACTTAGAGGAGTATCTTGTGGGTTTTTTTACATGTATATATTGTCTCATTTACCCCATTTTGATATTGACAAAGGGGGAGAGAAATCTCCTCATTTGTGACATAGATAGGGTAGAGTTTTATAGATAAGGGGAGCAACTATCTATAAGCTAAAATTTTATTTTATTCATACTCTTGAATAATGGTGGTTTGTTATTATCAAAAAGGGGGAGATTGTTAGTTCTATTATTTTGATGATGATTTACAAACACCATTATTGGTGGTAATTGTTTGATTGAGTAATATTATGTAGAATTATTTTTCCAAGCAAGATAGTGCCAACTATTAGAGAATTGGACGGAATATGAGCTACAACGATGATATCCAAGGAGGTGGAGACAAGTTGATGAAGAAAAGTTATCAAGAATAACATATTCAAAGGAAGCTTCATCAACACTTGAGCAAATATCAAGACCCAAAGAATTGTATTCATATGTGAGAGATATTTGTATTTATATTTTCTCTCTAGAGCTTAATGTAGACAAGTTATTAAGTAGATAACATTTAAAGCGATTGGGGTTCACACATACACACACACTTATAAAAACAAGTTTTTAACTATTTTTGAAAAATGAGTAGTTTTTGCAATAGGAAAATGATTTTTCAAAAATTCTTTTTCTAACATGTTTATATTTATGTTTATAAGAATTTCCCAAAGTTTCATATTTTTGGATTTTATTCTCTATTTTTAAAGGCACTTCAAAAACTCATTTTCAATCATGAACAGTTCATGTGCATGTTTATCAGTCGACTTATACCCATTATCAATCGACTGATGAAAAGTACTGGAAAGAGAAAAAGTTTCTACTCAGTCGACTAATGAGCCATTAGTCGACTGATGTAGGTTATCAGTCGACTGATAAGTTCATCAGTCGTCGATAACAGATGAGCAGCCTGTAACGGTTAGCTCATCAGTCGACTGATGAACATTATCAGTGGACTGCTGGTACTGTTAACGGCTAGTTCTGGTTTGAACTGAAAATCCGGGATTTAGTGATTTGTTTGGGATTTGGGCTATTGTTTGGGGCTTCTATATATACCCCTTGACCCTCTTCTCTTTAGTAACTAAGCAAGCAAAGAAAAATCCCTAAGTTTTGTTTCTAAGTGTTCTTAAGCTCAAACTTTCAAATTTTCATTCTCAATTGTTTCAAAGTTTTTGGTTTCTCAATTCCATATCTCACAAACCCCTAAGCTTGAGTGCTCATCTCTTGATCCTTGTCATAGGATTATTGTGAGAGATTTTCCTTTATTTCATCTTGTGATTGTGTGGTGAGGTTGATCTCGAGAAGACCATTGTGAGGGTTGTAAGATCTCGTGGGGAGATCATTGTGAAGAAGTTCGGGCTTCCAAATCGGGTGTGATAGTGTTGTTACTATTGAGAGAGATGTTCAGGGACGTAGATCGGAGGTTCGAACCTCGTGAATATATTGTCGTGTCATCTTGGATAATTATTCTCTAACTTTCCTCCTTATTTATTGCCATAGCATTTTATTTATGTCTTATGTTGCATTGAATTTTATTTATTACATATTTATTGTTTTATTACCCTATTCACCCCCTCTAGGGCAATTTCACAGTCATCACAACCGTCCAATCTGCAGCTTCACTATCACTAACAGCCTCCTTATAGGCAGAAGGCTCTGAAATCTCAATTGATTCTGCTATACTCAAAGTATAAGCAAGCTTGTCTACATAATGTTGAGGAGGTCGGATCTACCTTTTTGTTCTCTCGGTGACAATATTGTACTATTACTCTTGCAGTGTATCAACATCTGAAGTTGAACCTTCCGTAGTATCAACTGGTTCAATATGATGGCCCTCAAGCACTCCCTTTAAAGTGGAGTTCTTTAGCTTCACCTGCTTGCTAGACTCTTTTTTAGTACCTGTAGTATCCGCAACAAACTCCTCTCTCGAGTAAAGTATTGGTTTATCATTCAAAGTAACATCTCTACTAATGTTAAACTTAGGTAATTTAGGATTAGATATCACAATCTATATCCCTTCACTTCAGTAGCATATTCTAGAGCGATAGCTTTTTTGGTTCTGGATTCAAGCTTATTATCATTAACACGAAAATATATAGAGCAACCAAATACTCTTAAATGAGAATAGTTGCAGGTGCACCAGACCATACTACTTCTGGAGTCTTAAAATCAATTACTATAGAAGGAGATCTGTTTATCAAATAGCAAGTTGTATTGACTACCCGACCCAAAAGTCTTTTAACAAACTGACATTAGAGAGCATGCATCGAACCCTCTCTAAAAGTGTTTTGTTTATCCTTTCTGTAACTCTATTATACTATAGTGTATGCCGAACTATACGATGACGCATAATACATTCATTCTTGCAGAACTAGTGAAACTCTGTGGAACAAAACTCCATCCCATTATCAGTTCTGAGGCATTTCACTGTCTTTCTTGTTTGCTTTTCAATCATAACCTTCCATTACTTGAAGGTTACAAACACATCACTAGTATGCTTCAAAGGATACACCCAAATTTTTTTGAAATAATTATCAATTAATATTAGCAGAAAACGAGCTTCACTTTTTGTGGAACCTAAGAAGAACTCTATACATCTGAATGTATATAATCTAAAGTACCGTTGGTTCTATGGACACCGGTTCTAAAAGAGACTCTATGGTGTTTGCAGAAAATACAATACTCATAAAAGTGTAGCTTAATAACTTTCTGACTACAAAGTAGACCTTTTTTGCACCATAGTCTAGTCCTCTCTCACTCATATGTCCTAACTGCATATGTCTTAAACGTGTAGTGTTAGAATCTGAATCCTCTGAGGATGACATTGCTGTAGCACCTGTCATTGTACTACCTTCAAGGATATAAATGCTATTTACTTTGTTTTCCTTTCATCACAACAAGAGAGCCTTTACTAACTCTCAAAACTCCACATTCAGCCAAAAAATTAATACCATTTGAGTGAAGGGTAGCTAAAGAAATGATATTCTTCAATAACTTTGGTATATGTTGGACATTTCTTAGTATTCTAACAATATCATCATGTATTTTAATTTTAATTGACCCGATACCAACAGTCTTGCAAAGCATGTTATTTCTCAATAAGACATTCCCACCATCAATAGATTAATATGAGACAAACCAATCCCCATACAGACACATATGGTAGGAACAATCTGAATATAGAACCCACTTATCTTGTGAATGAGTATTAACACTAACTGAAAGAACTTCATGTGAACTAGAAGACTCTTCGGTTACCGTGGCAACTGAAAGTTTCACCTTCCAAAATTTTCACTGAGAATTGTCATTTGCTTTGAGCGCTGGACAATTATATTTTATATGTTCAAGTTTGTGACAATAATAATTCTCAACATCTTTTGTTAGCCTTGACTTTAATCAGACACATTTTTAGATTTTTCTCTAGCACCAATACCCTTTTCAAGGCGACCATGGATGATCAAGCCACCAGTTTGATCCTCATTTTTTACAATAGACCCTTTCTGCCGTAATTCATTTAAATATAAGGCTGATTTGACATCCTTCAAAGAAAGTGTATCTCTACCATAAAGCATATTATTGACATAATTCTCATAGGAAGGAGGTAATGAACATAATAAAATAAGGGCTTGATCTTTTTCATCAATTTTAACATCAATATTCTTTAAGTCTATAAGAATAGTGTTAAGTTCATCTAAGTGGTCTTTAATTCGCATACCTTCCTTAATGCGAATAGTGAAGAGACATTGTTTCAAGTGGAGCTTATTCATTAGAGATTTTATCATGTACGAGCTCTTTAACTTGAAACACGGGCCGATGGCAGTATCTTCATTGGAAACGCATGCAGGACCTTGTCGGTCAAATAGATATGTATGGCACTAAACGCCTTCATCTCCAGCTCTTCTTTCTCATCACTGAACATAGATTCCGACGACTTTTTCTTTACGGACAAGACTTTAAACAATCCTTATTATTTTAGGAAAGCCCTCATTTTGACTCTCCACAAACTAAAACTATTTCTCCAGTCAAATTTCTCCACTTTGTATTTTATAGAAGACATCTTGAAGCCCATAAGAGTAACACTGGAGCTCTGATACCAATTTGTTACAACGGGGCTACACAGACGTAGAAAATATATATACAAAGTGGATAATAACACGGTACCATGTAATCACAATAGAGACAAAGAATAACACACAAGGATTTAACGTGGTTCGATTAGTATAACCTATGTCTACGGGCAAGAACAACAAATAAATTCACTAATCATAAAAAGAAATAATTACAAAAGAAGATCACTCTAATATCTCCCTAAACTCACACAAAAAAAAGAACACTAAAAGAAACTCTCTTTTTCTTTTCTCTTTAACCCTCTCTTTCTTTTCTCTGTCCATAATGTATTTAACCCTCATCTTAACCCTCATCTTCATAGGTATTTATAGCTTTAGAATAGTTGGTGAAATAGTGAAAGGGTTGGTAGAATAGTGAGGATTGGTGAAATAGTGAGGGAAGTGGGTGAAATAATGAGAGGGATTGGTGAGTTTGGATTTAGATTCAAAGTCAAAACAACAGTTAACATGATATTTGTTTGAGGAAAATTGAATAAGAAATGAGAATAAAATTTGTATTAATCTCTCTAACTGATTTAGAAAAAGAATAAGTACAATCTCTTACTGTAATCTCACTCTAACTGACTTAGAAAAAAAAAGAAATTACAACTCTTCTTTATCGGTATCACGATTTATAAAAGAAGGAGGGAATTAACGGAGATCATTCCCTTTGTTTAAAACTGGGTTCTTATTGGTGTTAATGGCAGGTTGATTCTTGTATCCCATTGATGATCCGAACGCTTCGACTCACGGAACACGATCTATTTCTCTTGAATTGATATTGAGGGGAACTTGTGAGGCAAGTTTAGAACTCTTAATGAGTTAAAGAACTCTTAACGAGTTTAAATCTCTATGGTAGAGTTGACTTGATCCAACCGAAATCAGTTTACAGCCAAGGAGAAGAAAGATCCACGAATAGCTTCAAAGGATGCTCAAACCTCTCCAAGATCCGATCCCCCAAGCCTTAATAAATACGATCCACCCAAAATGATCTGCTAGAAGATCCGATTTAAACTGATTTTTTAGCTATTTATAGGGGATTGAGGGTGATAGACCCTAGAGGAGAAGGGTGATTAGGTTCTTATGCTAATCTAATCTGATTTTATGCCAATTAAAAACTTTATTGATTAATTAATTAATTCTTGCAAGACATATATAAAAGCATAAAATAATTTAACATAAGGCAAACTCAAAACACAAGATATGATCACGGAGTTCGGTCCCCACGACCTACATCTCTGCTCCTCACCTCGAGGAGAACTTCACTATCACAACACACCCGGTTTGAAAGCCGAAACTTCTACTACACACTCGGTTATCAAGTTAACTGACAACTCTCACAAATCCTCACAATGTACATACATAAGCAACAACCTCAAGTGTTGGTCCTCACGTATCGATTTCCTCAAGTGCTCGGAATTATCACCTCTCACTAGGCCACCGACGCCACTCCTCTCGGTATCGACTCCGTCCTCACCACACACTCCTCTCGGTGTACAAGTGTATTATAATGCAATCTCACAAAAAGCACGAATCTAACAATGGTTGTTCTCTATAATTGATGAGAACTCAATAAAGCTCACTCTCACTAGATCACACACTGCTACCCAACAATATATTGTATGAAATATTATAAGCTCAACATGGTGTGTGATAAAAGCAAGTAACTCAATTAAAATAGCTAAGATGTAAATATGAGCAATTAATCAAAGAGCTATATAAAAGGAGTTTAGAAAACTTCTCAATAAACAAGAAGATCTGTAGAAAGATGATGAAGATGTGATCCTCAATGAAAGTTGAGACAGCCTCTTCTTGTAGTGCAACTCCCCCTTTAAACAAACAAGGCTTAAACACCTCTTAAACACTTCTTAAATATTTTATAAACAGATTTAAAACACAACCTTTTTTTTTTGAGGAGTTGGATGCATAGGGGTATTTATAACAACTCCAAACAACAACAAAAACAAATGCAAAAAGACCAAAAGACCAAACAACAAAGATGCTGAAAACTAGACGTTACTGTTCAATGGCTAGTTTGGCGGTCGACCGCAGAGACAGGTCCGGTCGACCGTGAGCAGTACAACAACAAAGAAAACAGACTGGATCAGTGACGATCGACCGTAGCGCCAAGGGCGGTCGACCACGAGCTGTTAAAAAAACTTAACTGGGTCTCTAGAAAAATGGTGGTCGATCGCAGTGCCACTGGCGGTCGACCGCGAGCAGATGAAAAATAGATGTCCAGGTTTGTTAAAAAGAGATTTTTGTTGACATTTAAAAATATCAAACAAGCTCCAAAAAATATGAAATTTGGAGAAACGATTATAAACATGTAAATAAACATTTTGAAAAAGAATTTTTCAAGTTGTATTTCTATTTTAGAGAAATCACTATTTTCTGTAATAGCGCTGAAAATACATGTTTTTATATGATTTAGACTTTTGACTTAAAACCATGTTTCGAGAAAATCACAAAGATATATATATATATATATATATATATGTGTGTGTGTGTGTGTGTGTGTGTGTGTGTGTGTGTGTGTGTGTTGAGCTTAATATAATACTACACACAACATATCAACCCTATTACCAAAACAAGGATATGAGAAGCTTGATCTTAATGGATAGATAGAGTTGCACAAGCTTCAATATCAGCTAACTTGCCTGACTTGTGTATATGAAACCAAACATGCTAAAATGATTGTTAGTCGTAAATTGCTTATAGGATCATCAATCAAAACAAGAGGGCCAACAATCTCACCCTTTTTTATGATGACAAACAATTTACATGTAGATATGAAAATCAACATTGAGTCATAAAATACACATACACAGGCAATATACTCACATTAATCACATGCTTTCTCCCCTTTTGGCAGCATCAAAAAGGGTAAAAACAATAGGAAAGCGAAAAGGTCCCCCTATGTTTATGCATGGGTGAGAATGTAAACAAGAATAATGGGATTGCTCCCCCTGTGAATTACACATATTCATAGAACAAGCCACAACCAAACAGAGACAAATCTAAACAGCAATGTATCACACACAATAAAAAAGACATAAGTTTTTCAAAACATTGTAAAACCATACTGAAAAATAATCAAACACAGTCACTCGTCACCACTTTCTAAGTTACCACCGTCAGAATCTGCTTCTTCTGATCCAAGGTCATCATCTGATCCTTCAGCAGGGCCAGAAGAAAAGTTGGATCCACCATCAGATCCGGGAACAGGAGCTAGAATCCCTAAAGAGAGATGCTGAAGTCTGAGGATCTCCTTCATGTCCCTCCGGAGACTAGACACCGAGGCATCCAGTCTATCCAATCGGCGTACAACCTCGCTGCCAGGAATGGGAGCTGAGCGAGTACGAGGTCGAGGCCTAGACCTGGATGAAGGAGGCCTAGAAGAAGATGCAATTGTAGGAGGATCAGGGATAGATGTAGGAGCTGGAAGTCCAGGAGAGGGATGAGGTGCATCTAAACGCATCCTGGAGATGGAGGTATTATCAAAGAATTCTTTATTAGCATCTATCTTAGGCTTACCGAAAAGATTAACACGGAAGTGTCGAAAGATAAGGGTAAGGAATGGACCAAAAGGAAGAAACTTTGAGTGGACGCTGAGCATATTTTCTAAGAAGACATTTCCCCAATTGACTTTAATATGGACGAAGATAGCATACACTGCATTTACTTTGTCGGGAGCGAAGTGATCAAAACTCCCTATTTTAGGAATTAAGTTTTGTGCAATGATGCGAGCAATGATTTTAGCAGAGGGAGTTAAGGAGTTTTTGCTCATGGGGTAAGAGCAACCGGGACGAAATATTTTCTCATCAACAAAGGGGTGATCACGATTGATTTGCATGAGATCGATGTCACTTGTAGGGATCCCGAGGATACTCGCAAGATCATCGGCAGAAAACTCAATAAGGGTGTTTTTAACAAACGTACGAAGACATTTGTTACCATTGACATCAATAAAACCCGTACAATTTGCATAGAAGAGGTAAACTAAATATGGATATGTTGGCTCTAAAAATCTATTATCTAAAAGTCTGTAGAGCCCAACATTTGCAAGAAGATCAGGAATGTGATAAGGTTCTAATTCATCATGATTGATAGTTCTACCCAAAAGAATTCTCAATTTACAAAGTTCTCTATATTTAGGAATGAGATGAGGATTCTTAAGATGATCCTCATAATGTATAGGAACAGGAGGGGGTGCATTGTTATATTTTGATCTTTTTCTAGGAGGCATGATAGAAATTAAATAGAAAATCTCTCAAAAGACTTAGAGTGCAACCCTAGGGAACAGAAAAACACGAGAGAAGGAGAGAAAATATACCCAGCAGGAGATGAAGGCCCAAAGAGGAGGAGATGGGGCCGCGGGCAACCGGAGGATGAGCTGCGGTTGATCAGAATAGGGTTTTGATTTGGGAACGATGAAATGGGAGGAGATGAGGGGTCGGTTCTAAAAATGGTGAAACCAAGGGTCAAGATCAACTCTGGTGATGATCCAATGGTGGACAGAAAGCGGGTTTAAAAGAAGAGCAAACCAAACCCATATATCCAATAAGCAAAAAATTCAGAGAAACAAATTTTATTTCTTCGCGGTCGATCGCGTAGGGTTCAGCGATCGACCGTGAAAATGGCAGACAATTCATGAAAAAGCAGGTTCTTCGTGGTCGACCGCATAAGGTTCGGCGGTCGACCGTAAAAATAACAGAGAAACAAAACATTTAAATCTCATCGCGGTCGACCGCATGGGGTTCGGCGGTCGACCATGAAAACAATAGTTAATACTCAAATACTGATGAATTTGCGGTCGACGCAAGACACACGCAGTCGACCGCTAGGCAATACCAGCAGTAATCAATTATTTTGGTTTTAAATAGTTGTTGTATGCATATATAAAATAAGGTAAATATAAACTTCATACTGTATTTTCAAACAGTAAAAAATTACATAAAGGCTCAATTTTGGCAAACTTTTATTTGAAATCGAACATAAAACCAAAGCATAAAAACAAAACAAAATTGATCAAATGTCAAATTTGTTTTGGCACCCAACTATTATTGGTGCCGAAAAACTTAGGGACATGACCCTTATCACTTAAGTTTGAGCCCCTTAGGTTATGAACCCATTTAGGCGTGTTTTGTGCATTAATACGGTCAAAACAAAAATCATAAACATGACCCATACGATTGCAATTTGTGCAATGTAAGGTTCAAATTTGTTTGCGTTGACTAGAGTATTGTGCACGAGGCTTGTTTGGAAAACTAGGTTTTTCTTTGTAGTTATTTTGCAAACGAAATTTCCTTTTTAAATCAAAACAAAATTTCGTCAAGTGACCAAAACGTCCACAAAATTCACATTTATACACTTGAGCATATTTGTGATAATCATTGTGTGTGTGTAAATGTGAATGAGATGGAGAAGCTTGATGGTGTGCACAATCATGTGTAGGCTTGTCAATCTTTTGAGCATTTAGACAAGTTTTAGCTAGATGGCCTTTACGACCGCAAACAGAACATTTGTGAACATTGTCATACATGTGTGCATAGTGTATAGGATTCTTGGGAGAATTTATATTAGACTTAGAACACAAATCTACAAGCTTCTTATTATTAGCAATACAAGTGTTTAATGTTGAATCTAATGTGGATATGCGTTGTCTTATCTGATTCAACTCATCAATGTGCATACAGGCATTGCTACAAGAAGGAGGATGAACATGATCATTTACCATGGTGTTTAATTTATTCTTACTAATCTCCAATTCAAGCAAAGCATCACATTTTTCATGAAGCACTTTAGCATTTTCTAATCTCAATTTCTCATTGCATTCTTTGAGATTTATATTTTCATTTGCAATGAAATCAAACTTAGTAGCCAAAGTTTCATGTGAGGATTTTATTTCAACAAGCTTGCTTTTTAACTCAATATAGCTACGTTTCAATTTCTTTTGGTCATGCAATAATTTATCAAATTCATATGCAAGCTCATCAAAAGTAATATCATCATCATTGTCGAGCTCAATTTCTCATTGCATTCTTTAAGATTTATATTTTCATTTGCAATGAAATCAAACTTAGTAGCCAAAGTTTCATGTGAGGATTTTATTTCAACATGCTTGCTTTTTAACTCAATATAGCTACGTTTCAATTTCTTTTGGTCATGCAATAATTTATCAAATTCATATGCAAGCTCATCAAAAGTAATATCATCATCATTGTCGAGCTCGCGTACCTCACTAGAGTTATCTCCTAGTGGTTCCATACATGAAGATGAGACACCTTTAGATTTTGAGGCGGGATTTTCCAACTCTTGTCGGATGGCCTCCAAATCACCTTGATGTGCATCTATTAAATTCCAAAGCTTGTAAGCACTATAAAAAGAATCAAGTAAGTTAGCAAAAGATAAGCCAAAGGCATTGATTAAGAATTCTTACAAAGACTTGTTTAAAGCAAATAATCTTTTGTCATCATTATTCCACTCGGATTTTTGTGTAATGGGAACACTATAGGCACAGTCAATGACTTGCCAAATGTTAATATTATTAGATCTAGCAAATATCTTAAATCTAATACACCATTGTACATAGGAAAAACAATCTAGCCTAGGAGAAACATTTATAGCATAACCGAGACTAGGTGCATTGTACATATCCATGATATATGAAGCAAGAAAACAAATAAGGTAAATAATAAGATTAGCAAGATAGATAACTTGAATCTTTAACTCAAGACGATTAGTCCTTAAATCAAAGAGCACCAAGCTCTGATACCAATTGATAGTCCCTAGAGGGGGGGTGATTAGGGTCTTATGCTAATCTAATCCGATTTTATACCAATTAAAAACTTTATTGATTAATTAATTAATTCTTGCAAGAGATATAGAAAAGCATAAAATAATTGAACATAAGGCAAACTCAAAACACAAGATATGATCACGGAGTTCGGTCCCCACGACCTACATCTCTGCTCCTCACCTCGAGGAGAACTTTACTATCACAACACACCCGGTTTGGAAGCCGAAACTTCTACTACACACTCGGTTACCAAGTTAACTGACAACTCTCACTAATCCTCACAATGTACATACACAAGCAACAACCTCAAGTGTTAGTCCTCACGTATTGACTCCCTCAAGTGCTCGGAATTATCACCTGTCACTAGGCCACCGACGCCACTCCTCTCGGTATCGACTCTGTCCTCACCACACACTCCTCTCGATGTACAAGTGTATTATAATGTGATCTCACAAAAAGCATGAATCTAACAATGGTCGTTCTCTATAATTGATGAGAACTCAATAAACCCCACTCTCACTAAATCACACACTGCGACCCAATAATATATTGTATGAAATATTATAAGCTCAACATGGTGTGTGATAAAAGCAAGTAACTCAATTAAAATAGCTAAGATGTAAATATGAGCAATTAATCAAAGGGCTATAAAAAAGGAGTTTAGAAAACTTCTCAATAAACAAGAAGATCTGTAGAAAGATGATGAAGATGTGATCCTCAATGGAAGTTGAGAAAGCCTCTTCTTGTAGTGCAACTCCCCCTTTAAACAAACAAGGCTTAAACACCTTTTAAACACTTCTTAAATCTTTTATAAATAGATTTAAAACAAAACCTTTTCTTTTTGAGGAGTTGGATGCATAGGGGTATTTATAACAACTCCAAACAACAACAAAAACAAATGCAAAAAGACCAAAAGACCAAAATTTAGCCGTTACTGTTCAACGGCTAGTTTGGCGATCGACCACAGAGATAGGTCCGGTCGACCGCGAGCAGTAGAGCAACAAAGAAAATAGACTGGATCAGTGACGGTCGAGTGAGCGCCAAGGGCGGTTGACCGCGAGCTGTTAAAAAAACTTAGCTGGGTCTCTGGAAAAATGATGGTCGACCGTAGTGCCACTGGCGGTCGACCGCGAGCTGATGAAAAACAGATGTCCAAGTTTGTTAAAAAGAGGTTTTTGTTGACATTTAAAAATATCAAACAAGCTCCAAAAAATATGAAATTTGGAGAAACGATCATAAACATGTAAATAAACATTTTGGAAAAGGAATTATTCAAGTTGTATTTCTATTTTAGAGAAATCACTGTTTTCTGTAATAGCGTTGAAAATACATGTTTTTATATGATTTATACTTTTGACTTAAAACCATGTTTCGAGAAAATCACAAAGATATGTGTGTGTGTGTGTGTGTGTGTGTGTGTGTGTGTGTTGAGCTTAATATAATACTACACACAACATATCAATCCTATTACCAAAACAAGGATATGAGAAGCTTGATCTTGATGGATAGATAGAGTTGCACAAGCTTCAATATCAGGTAACTTGCCTGACCTGTGTATATGAAACCAAACATGCTAAAATGATTGTTAGTCGTAAATTGTTTGTAGGATCATCAATAAAAACAAGAGGGCCAACAGAGGGATGTAACTAACCCCTACAATCGCTCCTTAGTGGGGTGTATTCCCCCTCAAATCGTGGGAAAATGGTTTTGGAACCGTTTAGCTCGTGTTTGAACAAGTCAAACGTGAAGTTCGCATTCTGGGAATGAACTCTGCATCTTGGACTTCAGACGCAGAGTTGGGCTTTGTGTTTGGGTCTAAAAATGCAGTGATGAACCATGTGTTCTGTCCTTAGAATGCGGATGTGAGTTTCACGTTTTGTTCTTGGGACGCAGAGATGAGCTCTGCGTATTAAGATGAAGAGACAGTCAACTTGTAGTCTCTTTTTGTTGGAGTGTTGCAAAGATTATCATCTTGTAATCTTCGTCTTGGCTCCTTAAAATGTGAGAGTTGTCAGTCGTAACTCTTGTTGATAATTGTGAAGGTTGTTAATCAGAACTTCCATTGGTTGTTATGAAGGTCGTTGAATTATAACCTTCATCGATTTTCATGAAAGTCTTCAAATTGTAGCCTTTTGGAAGTTGTCGAATTATAACTTTTATTATCAGTGCTTGATGGAAATCAGCTATCTGCAGTACTTTTTACAAAGCCTACAGAACCTCCTCTAAAGTTTTCAAAAGATCGCAATTGACTGGAACAAATTTTCGGAATACATTGGATCTCAATCTTGATCTTGGATTGGTTGAGTGATTGTTCACTATGTCTGTTTCAAAGGCATCGTGAACTTGGTTGTAGAAATTTTCTAAACAGGACCCAAATGAGGGTGAGTGTCATAATTCTTCTATTGAAACACAGAGGTGGTCCTTTGCATTTGGAACTTGCAATGCATAGGTGGTCTTGGCATTTGAAAGCTGAGACGCGAAGATAAGCTCGGCGTTTGGGGTTTGAAAACATGAAGCTGGGTTTCAAATATGGAACTTGAATCGCGGATGTGAGCTTCGCATTTAAAATTTGGAACACAGAGTTGAGTCTCGCGCCTTGAAAATTGACACGCGGAGGTGAACTCTTCATTTTAGGAGTCGAACCGACTCAGTGTGAATACAGAGATCACGTTTGGTGGGATTTTTGCCTCAAATCTCATTTCGATTTAACAACTCCAGCTGTCTATAAATGGACCGCTAGGGTCAAATCAAGAGTCAATCGACTCTTCTATTTTTCTCCGAGCTGATTAACGAGACCTCTCGTTCAAAAACTCTGGCAAACCTCTCATTTGCGAACTCCATGGCTCCTAAGAAGGTTGCTTCCAAGCATTGTTCCAAGAAACTCGCTGCAGCGAGTTCATGTTAAAAATCCCTATCCGAAACTGGCTCTTATCAGAAACTTATATGAGGGGGCTCGAGCTTGGTATTATTTCATAGCTGGGAATAGCCATGTAGTATTTACATTGCCCTCTCTGACGCCTAATTGCTATACTATTCTGGAGTTTTGTAACTGGTTTCATGAAGCTTCTCAGATCCCAGAATACAGCATGTATACCTCCTTCTTGAAAGAGATTCGGGAATTGTACGAGTCTAGGAAGGACTCAAAGAAGACCCGCCTGAAGGGGATGGATGTGTATTTATCCTATGAGCAAGCAGCGATTGAAGTAGGAGAAGTCTGGGAAGAGGAAAAAGCAATTGAGCCTCACAAAGGAAGAGCAGCAGGGAAGCGAGCCCTTACTGTTGAAGAAGCGGACCAATATGAGAAAAGGGCTTGCCGACCACTGTCCGTCAGGACTAATACTTCTAAAACCCATAGAGGGGTAAAATTAATGTAACATGCTATCAAGGCTGCCCCTCTCATGATTGCAACTGATGAAGAGGAGCAATTGTTCGCTCCATTAGCTTCTCTGCAACCAGGGCTCCAATCTCCTGGCCCAGTTTCTGAAGAACGAGCTGCTCATGAATCTACTCGCCCAAGCCATGTGGCTCCTAGCACATCGGTGCCTTCCTCAACTACTCTTCTGGGTTCAGAATTTTTAAAAGGATTTATCGAATAGCTAGAGGGCGTGATGAAATAGACGATCAACCTCGTTAGTCTTGGACGAGGTACTTTTGAGGATTTAAAGCCTTTTTGACAAGTTGCCTACACAACATCAAGTGTTTGGACGACACTCAATGGACCGAGCATTGCACGGAGAGCATCACTCATCTAGAGGCAGACCTGAAGGGTTTAGAAGACTTGCAACATGCTGATCTGGAGTCTAAAACAGAGCAGGCTTTTGCTATCATTGAAATTGCAAAAGCACATCAACAAGAACTTATCTGAGAAGGAGGCACATGTTGCAAGCTTGCAGGAGAGGCTGTAGGCATCAAAATTTGCCTATAAGTTCTCGTACACAGCTCGAGATAAAGAGAAGGTGATGAACGTTATTATCTAAGTCAAATGGTATTGTCCAATGCTGTAAAGAAGCAAACGAATGCATGAAGTGAATCGACAAAGCATACAAGTCAATGGAACACGTGCAACGGTGAAATGACGGATAAACGACCCCGTGTTTTGCAACTATAGTGCAAAATACCCTTGGTGTTTCGCACCCATGTGTGAAACACCATTGGTATTTCACACCTGATGCGAAACACATGAGGTGTTTCGCACCTGTCAGGACTCCTGGGATGCATTTCGGTTGTTTTTAATCTATTTTGATGGTTTCAGAACCTCCCTAACTACCTTGAGGCTATCCTTAAATGTGAGAGAGTTGTTAAAACTATTACAAACCTAAGATAAGGTCAAATCTTACATTCTTATCCAAAAATAGGGCATCCGGAAGCCTATAAATACAAGCATAGGGCCCCTATACACGGGGAATCGGGAATTTGGAGCTGGAGGCGAAGCCCTGTTATTTTGAGCAGCAAAGAAGCATGAATTTCTGAGAGGAGGAAGAGAGATCTGTGAGTTCTTTAGCATAAAGAGGAGGAGTTTGACAAATCTGTAACCTTTTGGCATCCTTGCATCAGTTCCTTAAGATCGTACTTTGTTTCGATCTTGTGAAGAGTATTGATCTCGCTTTGTCGAGAGATTTACTTCTGTTCTTGTGTCTTTTATGATATAAGAACATCGAGATTTCAATTAGTTCAACGAGATCTAATTTCTTGGTGGTCCACGGAACAACCATCCCTGGCATAGGCAAAGATCCCGCGCAAGCAGCGATCGATAAACGATCCTACGAGTCTTTCTAAGAAATTCTCTATTTAAATTCTTTTGTGTATAGAAGTCTTATAAAAAGGCTCACTCTTTTGAACTTGTAAGTCGATAAATGATTGTAATAAGTTCCCAAATGAATCAAATTTCCATCACAAACATGCTAGCGACCACAGTGAGAGTTAACGGTCTCGCTATCGAGACGAGAGTGTTGAACTAAGGATCAAGATCCAGATTGAAGCAGAGGTCGAGTATGAGTTTGACCAGTAGAAGTTCGAGGAGTACGTCTCATCCTCCTCCCCTTGCAAGCGTAAGAAGGTCTCTTCTTGAAAAAGATCCGTTGGTCTCCAGATCTGAAGACCTAGGGCGAAGACTCTCTCCCAATCACCTCTCCGGCATGCAAGGAAGCTAGATCTACTGCTCATGAAAACTCTCCTCCAGTTAAGGAGTTTCCCACTGAAAGCGCACCAATTCTGACGAAGAGTGCTCATCAGAGGTAGCGCCAACGCCTCGCTCGTTGATTTGCCAAAGCCCTGGAGTAGGTTGACGGACTCCACTATCAAGCGGATTTGGAATTTAGGAGGTGTCAAATGATTAAGCCGCAACCACTATAAGCAGCTAATTCCTCCTTCAAACCATTAACCAACAAGTGGGTTCGTGTCAAACGAACCGGTTCGACTCTCGAGGAGCGCATCCAAAAGCATCGCGCACTTCTCATTCATGCATGGATTCTCATGCAGAAGGCACAAGAGCTGCAAAAGGAAGAAGCGGCCAAAGAATCACCGAAATCTAAACAAGTGTAGGTGCCGAAGGCTAAAATAGTGCCAAAAACAACACCGAAAATAGTCGAAACACCTCTACCTAGTGCAAAACACCAAGTGTGTTTCGCACCTGGTGTGAAACACCAAGTGTGTTTCACACCTGGTGCGAAAACACTAAGTGTGTTTTGCACCTAATGGTGCGAAACACCAAGTGTGTTACGCACCTGGTCCCAGCTCAGCATATGTTTCTCAGCCTCTAATAGCTTCTGATCCTGCTCCATCTGATCCTATACCTCTAGTGAAGCCTCATGGCAGTGTGGACCTATCCAAATTCAAAATGAAGATGGCGGATCGCTGGTCCTTTGCATGAGGATTAGGGAAAAGCTCCAGTTAAAGAACGCTTAGGTCTGGTAAACAAATCCCAAGTGACTCTTCAGGCTAGGGGTCGTACGTGGCCTCCCAACAAGTTAAAGGCATCCCATATCAGGAAAACACCCATAACCGTCCGCTTAGGGTTACGTGTATAAGACCATGAGCTCGTTAAGGTCCCACACTCACGAAGGCATGATTCCAAACGTGCGACTCCTGAGAACGCTAACAAGGCGTCATATTCCCAGAAGAAAACATGTCCGTCAGACGATAACATTATACATGTACATTCAAACCAACAGCCGATAGATTTTCCGATCACAACACCGATGAGTTGTACTATTAGGCTAGGGGTACAAACAAATCTCGAAAGAGAAGTATACCGAAAAGGACTCTCATTGTCCTTGTAAGAAGTTTATCAGGGCAGTATTATCAGAGTATAGCTGCCCTAAGACCTCTCCACAGAGGGTCTTAGTATTCCAAAGGCTTTCCACTGAAGTGTTGAAACCCAAGTCAAGGCATTTCCACAAACAAAAATCAACCGGTCAAGAGGACGAATTCCCTAAAGTCACTATCAACATGGTTGACAAAGGAAAGTCAGCGATTGCCTCAAACAGCTCTAATTTTGAATTTTCTCCTGGAAGAAAAGTCAATTCAGGAATAGCCCCAACGAATATCTTAGCTCCAGTTAGAAGCCGTCAGACATAGGATTACCCAAGGATGCACGAAGGACTGTCTTAAGTTGATAAACTTTCGGATACTTTCTCCACAATCGCCTCTAATGATACAATGTCTAGCATAGGACAAGCTCGTGAAGTGTTCATGGTCAACACCGAGCAAATAGCCAAAATCCTCGAAGATGATTTGTCCAAACAGAAGAAGGAGTTCAAAGTTGAAATGGAATTAACTATGCAGCAAATAAGGGAATTACATGACCAACAGATTCAGACTTTGTCAAATTAGATTGGTGAATCTAACTGTCACAACATTGTCAATTAGGCAGATAGTGATCCAGAAGTGGTGGAAAATCTCAATGCTGATACCCCTCCCGACAATAAAAATGTTGAGGGTGGTCCCATCAATAATAACAATGTTTGGGGTGGTCCCGTTGTTCCTCCCCAAAATCGCCCAAAGGGAAATACACGCAAAGAGGACCAGAAGATGAAATACCTCGAGAGTAAGATCAACCCCTTGACGTCCGCTCGAGAGGTGAAGAAGATCGAGATTCCATGTCCGTATCCCAGAGAGTAGGAGTCGATTCTATATTCGACAAAGTTCAATCGAATTAACTTCATGTTGTTCGATAGAAGAGGTTCACCCACTCAGCACCTGGTTTATTTCATGTCCCACATGGGCATGATCTCCAGCAACGAACTGTTGATGGGCCAGTCATTCATTGGTACCCTTCGCGGAGCTGCATTCGACTGGTACCACCGTCTCAAGCCGAGAAGTATTAATAGCTAGGATGACATGGAAGGCTTGTTTCTCACCAACTTCTTCGATGATGATACTGAGGTGTCTATCGGAACACTCTTTGATGAGAAGCAGAAAGACGGAGAGTCAGTCAGTAGCTTCATCAAACACTTTTGGAATAAGATGATAAATTGCCGAAATCCGGTCATAGAGGAATTCATCCTCCAGACCTATCATAACAACCTTTCTATTGACGTCCTGAAAGCCCTAGGGGTCGTGTCGTCCAAAACCTGGAATGACTTGACAATGTGCGGCGAGCAAGCCAAGCATTTTCTCAAAATAAAGAAGGCTGAGAGAAGCCAACCGACGCCGCCTGTGGATGCTGTTGATGTTAATCAAACATTACAGTGACAATCGCGGCAGAAATCACCACAACAATCACATTAGACACAGTAGTACTCCTTCAGGGATGATGAGCTTTCAGCCATCTTCAAGTATCTCCTGTATACTAATAAAATTGAGCTACCACATGTTAAAGATCAGGAGGGAGCTAAGATGATTACGGATCCAAAATACTGTGCATACTACAGGAGGGTTCTTCATCCTACCAAGGCTTGCTTCGGTCTCAAAAATAAAATCCAAGCCTTAATTGACTCTGGCGTCATAATGGCAAAACAAACCAAATGATAACGGTGATAACTCCAAAGAGTATATGAGTATAAACTGCTTCTCCATGCACTCCAAACGGCATACGAGTATAAACTGTTTCCCAAACCTTCAACTGGTATACAAGGCTAAACTGTTCGGGAAGTTCCTAGAGAATATTACACATAATATTCTTAAGGATAACCTGGCTACCTCCGACTGGTATAAGAGGCTAAAAGTGCTCCCTTAAGTCGCACGCTCTAACAATGTAGCCGAATGTGAGTGAACTCAGGTTCACCCAAAAAAAGTTACGGGTGGATACGAGGTTATCATGGCTAAATACAAGACCTGATTCTGCATCAAGAATAGCAATATGGATCACAAACAGGAAGTTCCTGAAAAAGTATTATTCCTAGTAAGTTCGGGATAACCTATTTAACGGGAAGTACCTGGAGAATGCTATGTATGGTATTCTTAAGGATAACCCAAAACTAATTGATTATTCAAGGAGAAAACTAACTATCTGAATAATCTACTCTTAATCATGATAAAAATGATTAAGAACCTCCCGTTGTGGCTGTTCAATCATGTCCAAAATGATTAAAACCCTCCCACTGTGATTTTCGGAGCACTCTTTTGTTGAGATGAGATTCAATGACTTCATCAAGCCAATATTCCCTCACGAAACTCTGAAATCCTTCAAGGATGAAGCACATCTCATTTGCTTTTCCTTCATCCGATTCTTGGTTGGTTTCAATCGTCTGGATCAATTCCTCCAACTCCCACTCTGACTTTTCAAGTACTCTTTCATTGAGAGGAGATTCAATGACCTCATCAGGTCATTCTTCCCTCACGAATCTCCCATGGTCTAATTATGGAGTGCTTGATGATTCACAGTCCTCCACCATAAAATCTCTCACCGATCAAATCAACTGACGATAGGTCCACCAAAATTTTTCGTGGTTAAATCCACCCAAACTCCCGCTGTGTCCGAGCCTTTAACACTCCCACTGTTGAGCTTTGACACAACACCTAAAGTTTCAACTCATGACGATTGACAAACCCCTTTTTGTGTCAAGGTTTTGTCACTTGATACCAAAAACCCCCTCTGAGTGATTTGTGCAAATCAACATTCCCACTGTTATTTGTACATTCACTCCCTCTGATTGCTTGGTCAAACCTTTACCAGTTAGGGCCAAAGCCAAAATTCCCTCTCGATTCCTTCCATGAACGAGAGGTCTACAAATTAAATGATCAAACCTTTAAACAGTTAGGATCATCTCAAACTCTCTTCAGTCAAACCTTTAAACGGTTAGGATCATCTCAAACTCCCTTTGGTCAAACCTTTAAACAGTTAGGACCAAAACCAAAATCCCCTCTCGATTCCTTCCTTAAATGAGAGGTCCACAAATTGAACAATCAAACCTTTAAACAGTTAGGGTCGTCTCAAAATTCATCAGTTGGTCAAATATTTAAACAGTTAGGACTAAAACTAGAATCCTCCTATGATAAATGAGAGGCTTCCACCCACATCAAGTGATCAAACCTTTAAACAGTTAGGATCATCTCAATCTCCCCTTTGGTCAAACCTTTAAATAGTTAGGGCTAGAGTTGGAATTTCATTTTGATAAACGAGAAATTCATTTTCAGATTGGATAACTAAACCTTTAAACAGTTAGGGTTATCTAAATATTTTTGATTCTCGGAGTAGAAATCTCACTCTTAGTTTCATCCTTCAGATTCTCAAAGTGGAGATCCAACTTTAAGTTTCTTTTACACCTAGAGATAGAATATAAAATTATTCCTCTCCAGTACAGGGTTCGTCTTTGCCCCAAGATAAGGCAAAATCAGGTTCGTCTTTACCCCAAGAGAAGACACAACATAGCTCTTTAGTACCAAAATCCATGCATTTCACACATGTAGAACTTTATCTCGACTCCTAAATAGAGATAAGTCTACACCTAATACGTATTGCCGGTTAGTCTTTCGCCGTGAAAAGGACACCGGAATCCATGTCTGGGAGAATTTATCTCAATTCCTAAATAGAGATAAGTACCCCAAGAGAAGACACAACATAGCTCTTTAGTACCAAAATCCATGCATTTCACACATGTAGAACTTTATCTCGACTCCTAAATAGAGATAAGTCTACACCTAATACGTATTGCCGGTTAGTCTTTCGCCGTGAAAAGGACACCGGAATCCATGTCTGGGAGAATTTATCTCAATTCCTAAATAGAGATAAGTACCCCAAGAGAAGACACAACATAGCTCTTTAGTACCAAAATCCATGCATTTCACACATGTAGAACTTTATCTCGACTCCTAAATAGAGATAAGTCTACACCTAATACGTATTGCCGGTTAGTCTTTCGCCGTGAAAAGGACACCGGAATCCATGTCTGGGAGAATTTATCTCAATTCCTAAATAGAGATAAGTCTATGCCTAACATGCATTACCGATCAGTCTTTCACTATGAAAAGGACACCAGAATCTATGTCTGGGAGACTTTATCTCAATCTCTAAATAAAGATAAGTCTACGCCAAACACGCATTATCGTTTAATATTTTATCACGAAAAAGATGTCAGGATCCTTGTCTGGGGGACATTATCTTGATCCCTAAATAGAGATAAATTTGCATCTAATACATACTACAGGGTAGCTTATTCTCATAATAATGGCAAAGTCTACGTATTCAATATCGTAACACTATGAGAGTTAACTCTCTTAACATAATGTTACATGTGAAACGGACTTAGACAAATTCATATACAAGCCTGATTCAAACGATAATTGGTAAAGGCACATCAAATCCATTGAGGGCTGAGGGTAAGCCAAAAACCCTAAGTTTATGCCTAACATGCATTGTCGGGTAACCTATTCCCATGACAATAGCGAAGCCTATGTATTCGATATCGTAGTACTAAGAGAGTTAACTCTCTTAGTACAACATTACATATAGAATAAACTTAGACAATCTACATGCTAGCCCGAATCAAACGGTAGTCGGTAAAGGCTCATCAAATACGTTGATGGCTGAGGATTTGCCAAAAATCCTATTATGCTTAGATAAACAGATTACAACAATGGATTCGTTCGCCTTGCTCGGAGAGCTTCTCTTCACAAAACTCGTATAAGCTTTATCTTCAATCAGCTTTAATAGTTGGTCTCGTGACTTGAGCAAACTGGGGTAGTTTAACGATAGTAGCTGTATCATCACCAACGTCTAGTCCTACAATCAAATCTCGCACAAAGAGCTCAACCTGGTGAGCATGCAATGCATCCACAGCTTCTTCTCACTACGCTCTGATGAGTATACGAGTATAAACTGCATCTCCTTGAACCTCCAATGGGTACACGAGGTTAAACTGATTCCCGAAACTCCTAGGAGTATACGAGTATAAACTAATCCTCCATGTTCTAACGCCTTAAGAGCTTTAACCGTGTAGACTCTAGTTAATGTATGAGTATAAACTGTGTTCACGCCAATCAACGCATGGCGATGAGAGTCTACGTCGGTTAACGTGTGATGATAAAAGTCAACGGCGGTCAACACATTGCAATGAAGGTCAACACACATCGATATTTTCACCAAAATATGGCTCGGGTACATTCACACCATAACGAATGTCGACATCGATCAACGTATTGATAATTTCATTAAAATAAGGCTCAGGAAAAATTTCAGGTCAAAGGATAGTCCTTAGAAGTTTAATTATGATTCAGATATGAGTTTCCGATGAAGATGATCAATTCAACATGGATTCAACGACACGAGCTAAATTCTAAAATAAACACACCAACTTTAGTTCAAGATTTCAATAACAGTTAGATGATAAACACAGTACCGGGAGAATTTTAGCTATTTGATAAAATACTGAATAGACTAAAAGCTAAAGAAGTTAATGAATTGAAGGTTTGGCGTATCATATCCAAAGTATTCCAGGCTCCTTTATAAAAGAATGAGACTGGAACACTTTGGAGAAGGGTAACTGTAGTTGTTAAAAATTACATATAAGTTCCCGCACACAGTTTAAGGAAGAGAAGGCGATGAACGTTATTATCCAAGTCAAATGGGATTGTTCGAAGCCGTAAAGAAGCAAACGAATACATGAAGCGAATCGGCGAAGCGTACAAGTCAACAGAATACGCGAAACAGTGAAACGACGGACAAACGACCCCATATTTTTCACCTATAGTGTGAAACACCCTTGGTGTTTCGCATGTGCGAAACACCATTGGTGTTTCACACCTGATGCAAAACACACGAGGTGTTTCACACGTGTCAGGACTCTCGGGATATGTTTCGGTTGTCTTCAATCTGTTTCGACGGTTTTGGAACCTCCCCAACTGCCTTGAGGCTATCCTTAAATGTGAGAAAGTTGTTAAAGCTATTTCCAACTGAAGATAAGGTCAAATCTTGGGTTCTTATCTAAAAACAGGGCATCCGGAAGCCTATAAATACAAGCCTAGGGCCCCTATACACGAGGAATCGGGAATTTGGAGTTAGAGGTGAAGCCCTGTTATTTTGAACAGCAAAGGATCATGAATTTCAGAGAGGAGAAAGAGAGATCTACGAGTTCTTCAGTATAAAGAAGAAGAGTTCGACAGATCTGCAACCTTTTGGCATCCCTGCATCAGTTCCTTAAGATCGGACTTTGTTTCGATCTTGACAAGAGTATTGATCTCACTTCGTTGAGAGATTTACTTCTGTTCTTGTGTCTTTTACAATATAAGAACATCAAGCCTTCAATCCGTTCAACCGGATCTGATTTCTTGGTGGTCCACGGAATAACCATCCCTAGCACAGGCAAAGATCGTACGCAAGCAACGATCGATAAATGATCCTGGAGTGTTTCTAGGAAATTCTCTGTTTAAATTCTTTTCTGTAAAGAAGTCTTATAAAAAGGCTCACTCTTTTGAACTTGTAAGTCGATAAACGATTATAATGAGTTCCCAAATGAATCAAATTTCTGACGCAAACAGAGGCGTGCTCTAGTACAAGATGAACTGGCTACTTTTGCTACTACCATTGCCCGATTACAGATGCAGCTTGCTGAGGAGGAAATGGCTGTGATGAAACTCTACCTTAAGAGTGTAGAGATTTCTGATAATTATTGTAGAGAAATGCAAGATCTTGAGGAGATTCACAAGGAGACCACTGCCACGGTACCTATTGAAGCTGAGCTCAGGAGGGAGGCTGCTGAAATGGTCTGAACGACCCACGAAAAGAAGCTCTTAGACATCAAGTCCAGGCACGCATCCATTAAACTGATGGGCCCTAAAGCCTAACTCTGTATCGTTTTTCTTGTTGCAAATAGAGTTTGATCTTGTATCATTTCTCAGTATTTTGAATAGAAAGTGATATCGTTTTAATTTTCCATTGTCTCTTTTCTGCGTGATGTTTTGATTTGAAACAATGAAAATGATTAAAAGAAGATGCCAGAGGTATAATATTAACTTACCATAAATTAGAAATTCTCTTTATTATCATTAGAATAATTCTAGAAAATTTTAATCGTCAAAGGAGTAATGTTAACTTGACGATATACGAGCTGGGAAAGGTTTAAAAGATCTGTTACTCTTAACTAAATAAATTTTGAGTAACCAACCCCTAGTCTAAGCGAGATTGATTTCTCTCCTTAGACTTGGCTGAGGATCAGAAAAAGGGTACTCATGATCTACGGGTAGTATTTCTTAAGAAATTTCTCGTTGATTGGCATCATGAACATATCACCTTTCTGATTGATGAGACGGTATACTCTGTTCGAATAGATTGATTCTATTATGAAGGGTCCACCAACTTGGGATTGAATTTGCTTTTGGTCTTGTGCGTCATCACCATAGGATGTCTGACGGCCAACACCAGATCACCATTCTTGAAGATTCTTTCCTTAACCTTCTTATTGTAGGCTTTGGAAATTCGAGTTTCATATAACTTGATCTGTTGCTGGGCTTGCAGTCGCTTATCATTTAATGTTTCTAATTCTCGAAGACGTAGCTGATGTTGTTCTTCATCTATCATCCCAATCGCCAGGGCAATTCTTAGGGATGGGATCTAAATTTCTAAGGGTAATACAGCTTCGCAACCATATACTAAAGAAAATAGAGTGGTTTTTGTCGGGGACCTCACCATGTGCGGTAATCTCATAAACATTCGCCGAGCTTTTCATCCTAGTCGTGTCGACTTTTAGAGACAAACTTTTTGAGAAGCTTCACGATGGTTTTGTTGAAAGCTTTTGTGAGGTCATTGGCTGGCGGGTAGTATGTCGTCGATGCAACACTTTGGATCCTGAACATATCGCAGAATCTCTAAAAATCGTGACTGACAAACTATGTTCCATTATCGTGGACTATTCATCTCGGTATGCCAAAGCGGTAGATGACTTGATGTTTGATTAACTTGATCACGTTCGAAATCTTGACTTTTTTAAAGGAATGGCTTCTGTCCACTTGGAAAAGTAATCGATTAATGCTAAGATAAACTGATGTCCTTTTGATGTTGATGGAGCGATGGGTCCAACAATATCCATCCCCCACATCTCGAATGACTAAGATGAAGATGTTGGATGTAGATTTCCTAGTGCTTGATAAATAAAGTCACCATGGATTTGACATGTATGACACCGTTTAGCATAATCAATAGCGTTTGTGAACATCTTTGGCTAATAGTAGCCAATTCTTCGGAGTCGATCCCCTAATTTGGCTCCGGGCACAAGCACCGTACATTCTACCATGAGCTTCTTTAAGAGCCTCCTACATTTCTTTTCTAGAAATACAACAAAGCATGACTCCATCATGCAATTTTTGGTACAAGATTTGAGAAACCGTATCATAATAGAATCGAAGGGCATTCTGTTTGACGACAGCCGCTTTCTTAGAATCATCGAGCAATATCCTACACAAGACATAGTCAATATATGAGAATCGCTAATCCCCTGGTTCGAGCTCAATTGAAGTTGCACATGCAATTTTCGCTGTTGTCTTATTTGAGCAGTTTTCTAAAGGAAACTTGGGGTGATACAAGTCACGGCCCATAAGGAATATCGTTGTTTCAGCCTTTGGTGACAATGCCAATGAAGTTTCTAGTGAGGCTAAAACATCTACATAGGCATTTTGAACTCGTGGAATGTATCCGATAAAGAAGCCTTAAAACTTTTGGGCTAACTCTAATGCTACGAAATGATATGGAATTAAATCCTCATTACGCACTTCATATTCTCATTGGACTTGATTAACAATGAGCTTGAAATCACCGTAAGCCTCGAGATGTCGAATGTTGAGCTTCTCGCCAACTGCATCCCTAGTAGCAGAGTGTTGTACTCCGCTATATTTTTGGTGTAGGGCTCGATTAAGGAGAAACTTCTTGAGATCACATGACCATTTGGGGATACGAGTACTACCCATACACTAGCGGTGATTGCTCCATTCGGGTTTGTCCTAGACGCACCGTCAAAGAATAATTTCCATATTTGCATGATTTCTTGGGTTACACAAGCTTTGGCAACTTTATCTGGTAAGTCCTCATATAATTTAGAAGAATCATATACCGAATGATCAGCTAGAAAATCTATCAGAGCTTGGCCTTTAACAACCTTTTGTGGCATGAATTGCATGAAATATTATGATAGGAGTATCGCCTATTTTGCTAGATGGGAATTCAGTAAATAAGGTTTTATCATTAGCACTCTAAAAGGATTCACCTTGGAGATTACATGAATTAATTGTCCAACCAAATAGTATCGCATCTTATGTGTTAGACTCTAAGGTCGCTATGAAAGAACCCTATAGGGGGGTGAATAGGGTTTATGCTAATCTAATCCTATTTTATGCCAATTAAAACTAATTAACAAATATATCCTAGCAAGTATGATATGCTACAAGATATGTACAAGGATATACAAAATAAACAAGGGTAAACAATATGATCATGCAATAATGGTGATATAACAATATACAAGAATAAATACGCCAATGCCAAACTCAAACACAAGGAAATGATAACGGAGTTCGGACCTTCCGTCATACGTCTTCGCTCCCCACTCCTGGGTAGAATCCACTAAACAACCCGGTTTGGAAGCCCAAACTTCTCTACACACTCGGTTTTCTAGCTAACCGAAAACTCTACACACTCGGTTATCAAGTCAACCGACAACTCTCACAAATTCTCACAAAGTACATACACAAGCTACAACCTCAAGTGTTAGTCCTCACGTATCGACTCCCTCAAGTGCTTGGAATTATCACCTCTCACTAGGCCACCGACGCCACTCCTCTTGGTATCGACCCCGTCCTCACCACACACTCCTCTCGGTGTACAAGTATATTACAAAGTGAACTTCACAAATTAAGCACAACAAATGATTGTTCTCTAAACAAGGTGAGAACTCAATTAGGCTCAACTCAATATTACTATCTCTCACAACCCCAAATATATTATGAATGCAAATACAATAAGCTCAAGTGGGTGTGTGTAACAATAAGATTAATCAAATCTAAACTCAATATAAAACTAGCTTTAATATGATGATAATCAAACAAATAAATATAAAGCTAGAAAGGAGTTTAGAAAACTTCTCAATAGATGACAAGAGATGGAGGGAGAATAGTTGATTTTTCAAACTCCAATAGATGATCTTCTTAAGCTCTTGTGGAATTGAATTCACAAACTCAAACCCTCAATTGCTTAAAAGCTTTTTAAACAAACACTAAACAAAACTTAAACCCTTGTTAAAACTTTGTTAAAACAATTTCTTGGATAGAAGAAGAGCTGAAGGCAATAGGATATTTATACCCACTCAAAATTTCTGCAAAAACCCTAAGGAAAAGACCAAAAAACTCATAAACAAACAAATCAAAAAACTAGCTGTTACTGTGCAACGGCTCCCTGATAAGTCGACTTATGAGTCGACTTATATGAGTCTACTCAGCAGAAGAAAAACACATGCAGAAAGACAATTTATAAGTCGACTTATAGTACACTTATAACAAGTTGACTTATAGTAGACTTATGATAAGTCGACTTAGAGTAGACTTATAATAAGTTGACTTAGAGTAGACTTATAACATGCACACAACCTGATATAACAGTAAAAATTAACTTTAAACCCTCTTTAAAAATATCAAACACATTCCAAAAATTATTAAACTTTGAGAAAAGATTCTAGACATGTAGAAGAACATGTTAGAGAAAGAATTTTTGAAAAATCATTAACCAGTTGAGAGAAATAAATATTTGAATACAGATAAATAGTTTCTAAAAAACTGCTGACATACATGATTTTGTAAAATCAATTGGGCATAGTAAATCAACTCCAAAAATGGTAAAAATTTGAGGGAAGTTTCTAAACATATAGATAAACATGTTAGAGAAATAATTTCTTAAATATCACTACCCATTTGTAAAAACTCATCTGTTTTATAAAAACATGCACGAACATTAAGTTGTTAAAACTTGATTTTTACAAAACGAGTTCAAACAACTTTGAAACCTTTTCAAACATTCTTATAGACTTAATAAAGGATATAAAATGTTTTTATGAAGTATATAAACTAGAAACATAATATTTTCACAAATATGCATATTCTATGCAATATTTTCTAAAACACAATAATAAATATGACATATGTAATCTCATATTTATAAACATGGAAACCCAAAAACATTTATGTATATATATATAACTATATATATACACATAGAAACTAAAAACTTGTATGTATATATAAAACTATATATACATAGAAAGCAAAACATGCATGTATATATATAATTATATATATACATAGAAACTAAATACATGTGTGTATATATGATTGAGCGTAAAGTACTAGCACACATAATATAAACCTAAACTAATGTTACCCAAGCTTGATCTTGATCTTCATTGTAGCTCAACTTGGTAAACTCGCGGATAAACCTTGAACTTGGATCTTGAGCATGAATTACAAGGCTTCACCCACTATTTCGCCAACTTCCATTTGATATGATCGTTATAGCGCAATCCATCCATCCTCCAACATATTGTTTGTCTACAATAAATAACAAAACACAAATACTAGACAAACAATATTAGATATGAATTATTTGTTAAATCATCATCAAAACAAGAAGGCCAATAATCTCCCCCTTTTTGATGATGACAAATAATTTACAAAAAAGATATATGCATGAATGAAAATGAATATATAAATTATAATTCATATGCATATAAACAAGGAAATATATACTCATAATATTTCTCCCCCTTTGACAACATCAAAAAGGGAAAAACAACAAGAATGAAGAGAGCGAAAGCTCCCCTTATCAATATGCATGAGTGAGTAGAAAACAAGTAAGGGAATAGCTCCCCCTATCAAAATGTCATATAGAATATATGAAATGAAAGCTAAGGAAAAAACATGTGAGTAAGCATAAATGAAAGATATGCTAAACATAACTCACATACAAACAAGACAATGAGAACACATATTAATATGTCGTTTATGAAAGAAGTGTCTCATTACATAATTATAAAAACATAGTGTATAAAAATAGATTTATGAAAACAAAGAAATGAGAAAAACATGAGAACCATGAAAAAAGTTTTCAAGTAAAAACAAATCACTCAAATAAAGTCATAAATCAAGATTTGAGTCCAAAAACAATGTTTGATCAAAGAAGAAAATTTTTTTTGTATAACTTGATCAAACCACTCATAGAATACATTATAAGACACAAATAGATGATCCATAAGCACAAACACATAAATATCATCATATAAGTAAAATATAATGAATTCAAAGCAACAAATCAAAACACAATTTTTAAGAGAGGCAACAATATCAAGCTCTTGAGTTTGTTCCAACCTATATAATCATTTTAGCATCCGGTAAACATGATTTGGAAAATAAACACCCAATAAACCTGGGGGGTTATATAAATACAAACCCCTCAACAAAAATCAAAACTAATAATCATAAAAACAAAAGAATTGATCAAAGAAAAATTGTTTTCATATAAAAAAATTTTAAAACATAATTTTTAAAACCAAGGGATATATCTTAGCAATGAGATATACTATGAGATATAAGCAAGGATATATAAAGTAACGCAATGGTGAAATAAACATAAACTAGATAGTGAGTTAAATAAACAATGAGCAATACACAATGGCGATATAAGATATGAACATGAAATAAGTGCACCAATTCAATCATAAACAAATGATATGTTCACGAAGTTCGATTCCCACAACCTACGTCTCTGCTCCTCACCTCGAGGAGATCTCCACTATCACAATCGGGTTTTCTACGCTCACCCGAATAACGTTTACACCTCACAATACGATTTTCTAGTTCACCGAAAACTCTACAACTCACACACTTGCAAATACACTTCACACCCTCTAAATGTTGGCCTAGCACATATCCTCCTCCTCAAGTGCTCGGATACAACCTCTGTCTAGGTTCATCAACCGACGTCACTCCTCTTGGATTCGACCCCGTCTCTCACCACATACTCCTCTCGGTGTACAAGTGTATTACAAAGTGAACCTCATACTAAAGCATAATTACAACAATTGTTTTTTCTCTAATATGGATAAGAACATAATAAAAGCTCACACTCAATTATTACAACTCTCACCAACTCAAATATATTATGTATGAAAATACAATAAGCTCATGTGGTTGTGTGTGCAAACAATGAGAAAATCAAATATAAACTCAAATTAGTCTAGCAAATATGAATATAATAATTAAAATATAAACAAGCTAGAGATTTGAGTTTAGAAACACTTCTCTAAATACAAGAGAGAGAGATTGGAAGATTGAAAGCCCAAACCGAAATTGATCTCCTCTTTTAACTTCACACTTTAACCTCTTTTAAAAACTTTCTTAAGTGCCCTCAGAAGTTAGAGGGTATGGGGTATATATAGGAGCCCCAAATAACCAAGAAAACCCAAGTGAAAAGTCCAAAAAAACAAAAAAACAACTCAGTCAAAAACTAGCTGTTACAGTGTTATGAGTCGACTCAGTACTGTTCATGCATCGACTCATAAACTAGTCGTTACAACCTAAATAACATCTGCTGAGTCGACTTACACTGTTCATGAGTCGACTTATGACATGCATGACAGATTCTGGCAGTTCTGGAATTTTGCGTAGCTGTTTTTATAAAATTAATTAAAAATAGTAAATCAACTCCAAAAATTATAAACATTTGAGAAACATTTCTAGACATGTAGATAAACATGTTAGAGAAATAATTTCTAAAATATCACTTCCCATTTGTGAGAAATAAATATTTTAACACAGATATTATAGATTCTGAAAACTGCTCAGATACACGATTTTGTAAAATTAATTTAATATAGTAAATCAACTCCAAAAAAATCATGAAACTTTGGGAAAACTTTATTAACATGTAAATGAACATGTTACAAAATAAATTTTTTCAATTTTCACTTTCCAAAAATGAAAACTCATCATTTTACGAAAAACATGCACGAACATGAAACGCATAGTAAATCTCAACTTTAAACCTACTTTAAAATTATCAAATAAATTCCAAAAAATATAATACTTTGGGGAAAGTTTATAAATATGATATTGAACATGTTGAAAAATGAATTTTTCAAATAGCATTCCCCATTTGTGAAATCTCATCATTTTGAAAAAACTCACAAATACATATGCATGTCTTGAAAACATATAAAATGATTTTATAGACTTAATGAATGATGTATATAATGAACGTTAAGTCCATAAACCAATAAAGCCATATTTTATCAAAAACACTCATATTTTAATAAAAAACTAGAAATATGTGTGTGTATGTGTGTATAATTAAGCTTAGAGTATTAAACACACAAGTATAACCTATACTACAAACACTATAAACTATATACCCAAACTTGTGATCTTCATATAGGCTCGTCTTGGTGGGATGAAGCTTGATCTAGAACTTCACTTGAATTGTGCATAGCTTCATATCAATATCCGCCAACCTCCTTTTGATATTATCGTTGAGGCGCAATTCCATCCAACCTCTAACATATTGTTTGCCTAGCATAAATATAAAACATAAACATTAGACAAACAATATTAGATGTAAATTATTTGTAAATCATCATCAAAACAAGAAAGCCAACAATCTCCCCCTTTTTGATGATAACAAATAATTTACAAAAAGGATATATGTATGAAAGGAAATGAATATATAAATTATCATTATCATGCATATAAGCAAGAAATAATATACTCACAATATTTCTCTCCCTTTGACAACATCAAAAAGGGGATAAAAAGATAAAGAGAGAGAAAGCTCTCCCTACAAATAAGCATGGGTAAGTATAAAACAAATATAGGGATTGCTCCCCCTATCAAAATGTCATATAGAATATATGCAATAAAAGATAATAGCAAATATATGAGCAAGCACAGATGAAAAATATATTAAACACCACTCACATACAAAAATACAATTAGGACACAAAATGATATATCATTATGAAAATAATGTTTCATTACACTAACATAAAAATCATGTATAAAAATAGATTTATGAAATCAAAAGACATGGAACATGAGAATCATAAAAAAAAGTTTTTAAATGAAACAAATTAATTAATGAAATCATAAATCAAGATTTAAGTCCAAGAACTATGTTTGATCAATAAAAAAAACTTTTTTTGTAGAACTTGATTAAACCACATATAGAATGCATTATAAAGCATATTTGAAATTTGAATCATCTATTTGTGCTATATAATGAATTCAAAGCAACAAATAAAAATAAAATTTTTAACAAAAGAAATGCAAGAGAGGTAATAATATATCAAGTTCTTAAGCTTGTTCCAACCCATATAAGGACTTTTAGTACCCGGTAAACAAGATTTGGGAATAAACACCCAATAAACCCGGGGGTTATATAAACACAAACCTCTCATTAAAATCAAAACTAATAATCATGAAAATAAAAGATTTGACCAAAATAAAATTATTTTTATTTACAAAAATTTTAAAACACATTCAAAACCAAGAAATGAAAAATAAAAACACTAAAAATCTTGGTTTAAAAAAAATCAAAATGGTTTTGGCACCCAACCACTTGTGGTGCCCAAATATTTAAGGACATGACCCCTATCATTAAAGCTCAAAGCCCTAGGGTTATGATCTCTTTTGGGCGTATTTTGTGCACTAACACGGTCAAAACAAAAATCATACAAATGACCCTTTCGATTGTAATATGTGCAATAAAACGGGTGAAATGGTTTGTGTTGACCAAACACTTGTGCACGTGGAGCATTTGTAAATAAAGATTGTCTTTTAAATTTATCTTGCAAATGAGAAATATCATTAAACAATCATGGTCTATTTGAAATATTTTGCAAAATAGGAACCTTTTGCAAATCAAAACAAAATTTTGTAAGATGTCCAAATCTACCACAAACATCATACTTAAACTTTTGTGGTCTTTTAAAATCATTTGGCAAATGTGAAACCTTTTTCAAATTAAAGTAACATTTTGCCAAATGGCCAAAACGACCACATAGATCACATTTAAACACATGAGCATGCTTATGATGAACTTTATGAGTGTGTGCATATGCATGTGCATGTGATGAAGAAGCCTTATGAGATGCACAAGAAGCATTAGTCTTAGAAGATTTGTGTGCATCATAGTAAAATTTAGCTAGATGGCCTTTTCGGCCGCAAATGAAACATTTATAAATTTTGCTAAACATGTGTGCATAGTGAGTGTTGGATTTGGAAGAATTAATACGTGACTTTGCACATAAGTCCATAAGTTTCTTATTATTAACAATGCATGTTTTAAGGGTTGAATCTAGAGATGATATGCGATTTTTAACAAGATTCAACTCATTATTTTGCACCAATGCATTGGAAATAGAAGTAGATGAAACATGATCATTTCTAAATGAATTAAATTTATTTCTAATAGTTTCTACTTCTATCATGACATCATCTCTTTCATGAGTTAAACTAGCAATAGAAGATGTTAAAGAAAAATGATCCAACTTTAATTTTTCATTGTTTTTTTTAGGATCACATTCTCATTATAAATAGTCTCAAACCTAGATGCTAACAACTCATGAATGGATTTTAAGCTAACATGCTTACTTTTTAAATCAATAAAATTATTATACAATTTAGTATAGGCATATATTAACCTATCATATGCACAAGCGAGTTCATCCATAGATAAATCACGTTCGGATTCGGACTCGCTTACCACACTAGGGCTATCGCCTAGTGGCCGTATGCATGATGCTCCACATGAACTTGAAGAAGAATCCTCCAAAGCTTGTCGGATTACCTTTAAGTTTCCTTGATGTGCTTCAATAAATTTTCATAAAGTGTAAGAACTATCAAAATGAACAAACTTGTTAGAAAAAGATGAATCAAAAGCGTTATACAAAAATTCTAACAAGAGCTTATTCATTGTAAATATCTTATGATCATTTTTATTCCACTTGGATTTCTTCAAAGTGGGCACAATATAAGCATCATCTATAATTTTTCATAAATCAAAGTGTCTAGATTGAACAAAAAGTTTAAATCTAACACACCATTGGGCATAGGTGAAATTATTCAAACTAGGATCAATATTGATGGCATAACCTAAACTAGGTACACCGTGCATATCCATAATGTATATATGTGCAAGCAAGATACTGTTAGACCCTAAGGTCACTATGAAAGAATCCTAGAGGGGGGGGGGGTGAATAGGGTTTATGCTAATCTAATCCGATTTAAATGCTAATTAAAACTTACTATCAAATATATCCTAGCAAGTACGATATGCTACAAGATATGTGCAAGGATATATATTATAAATAAGGGTAAAAAAAATTAACATGTAACAATGGCGATATAACAATATACAAGAATAAATGCGCTAATGCCAAACTCAAACACAAGAAAATGATCACGGGGTTCGGATCTTCTGTCCTACGTCTCCGCTCCCCACTCCCGGGGAGAATCCACTACACAACCCGGTTTGGAAGCTGGAACTTCTCTACATACTCGGTTTTCTAGCTAACTGAAAACTCTATACACTCGGTTATCAAGTCAACCGACAACTCTCACAAATCCTCACAATGTACATACACAAGCTACAACCTCAAGTGTTGGTCCTCACGTATTAACTCCCTCAAGTGCTCAGAATTATCACCTCTCACTAGGCCACCGACGCCACTCCTCTTGGTATCGACTCCGTCCTCACCACACACTCCTCTCGATGTACAAGTGTATTACAAAGTGATCTACACAATTAGGCACAATAACAAAGTGTTTGTTCTCTAATACAAGGTGAGAACTCAATGTAAGCTCACACTCTAAGTCACACAATCCCACAACCCAATTATATAATGTATGCAAATACAATAAGCTCAATGGTTGTGTGTGTAAACAAAGAGTAAATAAAATCAACTAAACTCAATATAAACACTAGCTTAATAAAATGGTAATTAAACAATATAAATATAAAGCTAGATTGAGTTTAGGGAAACTTCTCTATAGATAACAATAGAGAGGGAGAAGAGTGAATGCTCAAACACCAAGGATGATCTCCACTTGCTCTTGTGAAATTCTCTTCACAAACAAAACTCTTAAACACTCTTTTAAACAAACTAAAACAAACTTTAAACCCTTGTTAAACTTGTTTAAAACATTCTCTTGGATAGTGGGAGAGATAAATACAATGGGGTATTTATATGCTTCCAAAACATCAGCAAAAACCCAAGCAAAAATACCAAAAACCCAAAAACAAATAAAACAGAAAACTAGCCGTTACTGTGCAACGGCTCTCTGATAAGTCGACTTATGAGTCTACTTATGAGTCGACTTATATGAGTCGACTCAGCAGAAGAAAAACACAATTGGGCTACACTTCATAAGTCGACTTATGAGTCGACTCATGAGTCGACTTATGAGTTGACTTATACGTGCACAAACCTGAAATGCACAGAAAAAACTCAACTTTGAAGTGCCTTTAAAAATAGCAAATAAATTCCAAAAATTATGAAACTTTGGGAAATGTTTATAAACATGTTACAAAAAGAATTTTTGGAATTGCACTTCACATTTGTAAAAAATTATCATTTTTCAAAATAGTCCAAAAACATAAAAACTAAACATACATGTTTTGACATTTTGACTAAACTATATTTTGAAACAATACAAAATGATTATATAGACTTAATAGAAGATGTATATCATTAATTTTAAGTCCATATACTAAGAAATCAATATTATCACAAAATTGCATATTCTATGCAATATATATTTAAACATAATAGAGTATGAAACATATGAGGATATATATTAATGTATATTTGTTTCATATCTATATAGTTAAACCAAAACACAATAATAAATATGAAACATGAAAACTCAAAATTATGTATGTATATTATGATTGAGCTTAAAGTACTAACACACATAATATAAGAACCTAAAACTACATATACCCAAGCTTGTGATCTTTAACGAAGCTCTATCTTGGTACACTTGTGGATGAAGCTTGAACTTGGATCTTTAACTTTGAATTGCTTCACTCCACAATTCCGCCAACCTCTATTGGATATGATCGTGAATGCACAATTCCATCCATCCTCCAACATATTGTTTGTCTATAATAAATAACGAAACACAAACACTAGACAAACAATATTAGATGTAAATTATTTGTTAAATCATTATCAAAATAAGAAGGCCAACAGATACAATAATCAAAAATTGGATTAGCACAAAAAGATAACTTGAATCTTTAACTCAAGGCGATTAGACCTTAAATCAAAGAGCACCAAGCTCTAATACCAATTGTAAAACCCTAGAGGGGATGATTAGGGTCTTGTGCTAATCTAATTTTGATTTTGTACCAATTAAAACTTATTAAAGAACTATTCTTACAAGATAGATATACAATATGTTATAAGCAAGAATAAGCAATATGAGCAAAATGATATATCTTAGCAATGAGATATACTATGAGATATATGCAATGATATATAAACTAACGCAAGGGTGAAATAAACATAAACTAGATAGTGGGTTAAATAAATAATGAGCAATACATAATGGTGATATAAGATATGAACATGAAAATAAGTGCACTAATGCAATCACAAACAAATGATATGTTCACGGAGTTCGGTCCCCACGACCTACGTCCCCGCTCCTAACCTCGAGGAGATCTCCACTATTACAACCGGATTTTCTATGCTCACCCGAATAATGTTTACACCTCACAATACGGTTTTCTAGTTCACCGAAAATTTTACAACTCACACACTTGCAAATACACTTCACACCCTCTAAATGTTGGCCTAGCCCGTATCATCCTCCTCAAGTGCTCGGATACAACCTCTCCCTAGGTTCATCAACCGACGCCAATCCTCTTGGATTCGACCCCGTCTCTCACCACACACTCCTCTCAGTGTACAAGTGTATTACAAAGTGAACCTCACACTAAAGCACAATTACAACAATTGTTTGTTCTCTAATATAAATGAGAACACAATGAAAGCTCACACTCAATTGTTACAACTCTCACCAACCCAAATATACTATGTATGAAAATACAATAAGCTCATGTGAGTGTGTATGCAAACAATGAGAAAATCAAATATAAACTCAAATTAATCTAGCAAATATGAATATAACAATTAAACTCAATTCAACATAGTAAATCAACTCCAAAATCATGAAACTTTGGAAAACTTTATAAACATATAAATGAACATGTTACAAAAAGATGTTTTCAATTTTCACTTCCCAAAAATGAAAACTCATCATTTTACGAAAAACATGCACGAACATGAAACGCACAGTAAATCTTAACTTTAAACCTACTTTAAAATTATCAAATAAATTCTAAAAAATATAAGACTTTGGGGAAAGTTTATAAATATGATATTGAACATGTTGAAAAAGGAATCTTTCAAATAGCATTCACCGTTTGTGAAATCTCCTCATTTTGCAAAAACTCACAAATACATATACATGTCTTGAAAACATATAAAATGATTTTATAGACTTAATGAAGGATATATATAATGAACGTTAAGTCCATAAACCAATAAAGCCATATTTTATCAAAACACTCATATTTTAATAAAAAACTAGAAATATGTGTGTGTGTGTGTATAATTGAGCTTAGAGTATTAAACACACAAGTATAAACCTATACCGCAAACACTATAAACTATATACTCAAGCTTGTGATCTTCATATAGGCTCGTCTTGGTGGGATGAAGCTTGATCTAGAACTTGACTTGAATTGTGCATAGCTTCATATTAATATCCGCTAACCTCCTTTTAATATCATCATTGCGGTGCAGTTCTATCCAACCTCTAACATATTGTTTACCTAAAATAAATATAAAACACAAATACTAGACAAACAATATTAGATGTAAATTGTTTGTAAATCATCATCAAAACAAGAAGGCCAACAATTAGGAGTTGCAACGGGTGGAAAGTCTCCGAGTTGGACCGATGTCATATTGGTAGAAACGGTCTTCTGTTCTGGCTTCAACCTGAGCACATCGTTGTCGACCAGTGCTTGCAAAATATACTTAAAGATGTAGCTTCTCTTTGTTGGATATCCAAGCATTCTATGATAGAAACAGTAGTTGGGATCGTCCACTTTTCCTGCCTTTTCCTATTGTAGGCTGTCTAAAAATCACAATAGATAGCTGATCCCCATCAAACACCGATGATGGAAGTTACAATCTGACGACTTCCAGAAGGCTACAATTTGAAAACTTTTACGTGGATCGATGAAGCTTACAATCTGACGACCTTCACAACAATTGATGGAAGCTCTAATCAAACAGCCTTCATAATCAACATCGAGAGTTACAATCTGACGACTCTTACATATCAGAGAGCTAAAGCAAAGATTACAAAATGATGATCTTTGCAACGCTTCGACAGAAAGAGACTACAAATCGACGATCTCTTCAAATCAAGCTGCGGAAGTCCTCCCCACACACCAGTATCAAGATGCATCGCGTTCATAGCCACGAACGTAGCTCAACACAGCTCATACCGCAGCTCAACGCAGCTCCAACCGCTGCTCAACGCAGCTCCAACCGCTGCTCAACGCAGCTCTAACCGCTGCCCAACACAGCTCTAACCGCTGCCTAACGCAGCTCTATACCGCTGCCCAACGTAGCTCTATACCGCTGTAAAACGCAGCTCTATACCGCTGCTCAACGCAGCTCCAACCGCTGCCCAACACAGCTCCAAGCGCTGCCAGACGCAACTCTATACCGCTACCAAACCCAGCTTCCATCCGCTGCCAAACGCAGCTTCCAAGCCGCCAAACGCAGCTTCCAACAAGATGCCAACGTAGTTTCCAGCCGCTGCGTCCGAGCTTTCAGACACTGCGTTCAAGCTTCCAAACACTGCGTTTGAACGCAGAATTCGCATCAGAACATGGATTTTGCGTTTGACTCGTTCAAACACGAGCTGAACGGTTTCAAAACCGTTTCCCACGATCTGAGGGGATTACAACTCCACTCAGGAGTGATTTAAGGGGGGCGGTTACATCCCATTAGCCCCACTTAGGAACGAATTAAGGAGGTGGTTACACCCCTTAATCCCCTATAAATAATTGAAAATCAATTCAGTTCAGGGGGTCGGTCGGTTGGAACTGCTTTGTAGCAACAGAGGCTGGATCTTTGGAGCTGGCTTTTGGATCCCTCTCCTTGGCAGCAAAGAAGAGATCTTCGGCTTATCTAACCAATTACGGTTAAGATCAATCAACTCATCAAGAGTTATAAAACTTGCCACGCAAGTTCTCCACAACGTCAAATCGTGAGGAGAAGATCATGTTCCAGTGAATTAAGACGTCAGATCGTCAATGAGAAGCAAACTCGACGCGAGCATTCGAGGGAGACATCTCATCGCCACCGTGAAGAACCCAGAATTAAACAAAGGGGAGGATTCAGATCAATCCTCTTCTCTTTTATAATCAGGAAATCCAATTGTAACTGAGATTAAAGGAATACAAATCAAATTTTCCTTTATTGTCTTTTTACTGCAAATTTTCCACAAACAAAAGATAGCGACTCTGCTGGGGATGAGCTTCTCTAACGAAGAAGTGGTGGCGCAATCCAACGTTCATCTTATTGGAACAACCGTCGAAACTCTTATTGTTGAGTTTGATCAAGCCAAGTTTGAGGAGGCCCTCTCATCCAGATCCCTTAGCCCCAAGGCTATGCGCAAGATCAGCAAAGTTTTCAAGGAGACTAAAACTCCAGATGTGGCCGACTCGCCGAAGGAATGTCTCCCTTGGGGGTTGCACTGTTCATACAGTCCCCTCTCTGAAGGAGAGGACTTAGCTTCGACACAACTCCAAAACAGCCGATCTTCCAATCAACGCGAGCTCCGCATTTGTGAGCCTCAACACGAGCTCTGCATAAGCCAAGCTAAACGCATCCCTCAGGGGTGCGTTTCACCAGCAAAACCTGGAGCTCAGGCATACGTTCGGGTGATGAAATCTAATACAGAAGTTTATGGATTCAAGGCATCTCAACCAGATCCATGTTCACCAAGAGCCAGTCCTGTCCAATCATGGACTGGGGGTTCCAATTCAAACCTCACGATCAGTGAGTAATTCTCCTCGAATCTTCACAATAGATTTGAGAGAGTTCATATCGAGAGAAAGATCGATGCAACAAGTCATTCGTTCATTCCAATGTGAACGACTGATTCCTACGGTCCTCTCAGGATGTCAATGCTGCTCATATGCGGCCAAACTGTTGGTGTTCGACCAATTTACGAACGTTGCTTTGCCCAACCAACGACGACGTTCTCACAGGAAGAAGTCTCTAAAGACCGAATATCTTGGGGTCACTATTAATGTGATCGGCAGAGGAAAAGTCTCAGGTCCTAGTTCCGATGACTCTGAGACAAGTCGTTCACCGACCACGAGTCGTTCACCGACCGTCAGAGAAATTGCTAACGAGTTTGAAGGAATCTACCAACGCACTCGGACGCAAACAGGAGTCATTCCCCCTATTAACTATCGGAGGTTAGCCAGAGGAACCAATTCCGATGATGAACACTCAGCCATTGCAGAGTCCCAGTCATCAAGCTCTTTTGTTGAACATGAGAGCTACGCTTATATGACGGGAAACCATGAAGGGCAGAACATTCTGAAGATCTTTCAAAGAGGGTTGCTGAGCAAGACGCCATGCTCAAATCACAGCAGAAGACCCTCAATGAACTCCTAGACCTGTTGACTCAACTCGTCGCAGACAACGCTAAATCTCAGAAGACAGAGTTGCCACCTAGGCAAGAATCCTCCCGGAGAGGAAAAACATCTTCATCCCGACCTCACACAAGCAAAGGGAAGGGAAAAGTGGTTGATGACACGGCTTCTGACCAAGAAGCCCACAACCTAGAATCTTCCTCTGATGAAGGAAGAGAGACAATGAACGAGCAGAATCTCCAGTCTGCCAAAATGAAAGAATTAGAAGCCCGCCTCAATGTCATTGCTAACAGAAGCGAGCTCCAAGACGAGGGAGTTATCAGATCCTATCCTACCGAATGGGATGCGGCCCCTTATCCTCCAAAATTCGAAGTCCCGACGCTACAAACTTTTGACGGCACGGGATCACCGAACCAACATATCTATCATTTCAAGTCACAGACTGGGAATGTGATATCAAACGACGCTATACTGGCTCGATTATTCATTGGCACCCTCAAGAGAGTTGCCTTTGAATGGTTCCTGCCGGATGTATCCAAAAGTGGGCAGATCTAGAGAGACTCTTCCTGTCGAGATTCTTTGAAGAGGATACGGAAGTCTCCATCCATACCCTTCTAGCCACTAAGCAAAAGAAGAGGGAGTCCGTCAAAGCCTTCGTCAAAAGGTTTCGAAATATGGCTCTGCGATGTCCGACAGGTATGACACAGTCTACCCTAGTGCATACCTGTCGACACAATTTGCAAACCGACCTCCTAGCCCGAATAGGGGTTGCAAAATGTCATTCTTGGAGACAACTAATCTCTCAAGGCGAACAGGATCAAAAGATTATTGTCAGGATCAAAGCTGAAGAACAAAGTAGGCAGGATCAACCTGAGCAATCGGACCAAGCCCAACCATCACCTGAGCAATCGGACCAAGCTCACTCTTCCCAGTCAGAACCGGAAGATACTACGGCCGCTGAAGCTAATCCTCCTCTTCAGTAGGATGGTGGGTCCAACAACTATCACGTTAATGATCACCTCTGATAGTCCATTTTCTTCAAATTCCTCCACCAATCCTCCTCAATAGGATGGCGGGTCCATCAAAACTATCATGTTAACAGTTACCTCTGATAGTCTAGTTTCTCCAAATTCCCCCACCAATCCTTTTCAAGTAGGATGAGGGTCCACCAAAACTATCACGTTAACCGTTACCTCTGATAGTCCTTTTCCTCCAAATTCTCCCACCAATCCTCTTCAAGTAGGATGGCGGGTCCACCAAAACTATCATGTTAACCGTCACCTCTGATAGTCCTTTTCCTCCAAATTCCCCCACCAATCCTCTTCCGACTTCATGGATAGTGCCTCACTAGGCGATGTGCCTTGTCTACCTCTTTTTATTCCCCTGTTAAGTCTTAATCAAGACTGGGGGTTGGTTACTTGGAATCCACTGGATTAAGAGTAACGCATCTTTCACATCGTCGAGTTAACATTACACTTCTGACGATCATCATCCCCACAGAGTATGCATTCAACTCGCATTACTCCTAATTTGTCACGTTAACAATAATAACCTCTGACAATCAACTTATCAATCCTTGTCAATAGGATGATAAGTCCTCAAAATTACTCAAATCGCAATCTTCCCTAGCAAGACACTAAGTCTTTAAAATCTTAGTATCAAAATTCATCGCTTCTGATGATAAACTCACTTAGCAATTCTCCCCAGCGAGACGCTAGTCCCCAAATTCTTGTTCAAATTACAAGTACACAAATTCCTGTCATGTTAATATCACACCTCTGACAAAATTCACTTATTAATCCTCTTCAATAGGATGATAAGTCCACAAAGTTGCTCCAATCGCGATACAAATCCTGTCACGTTAACACTAAACCTCTGACAAAACCCACTTATCAATCCTCATAAATAGGATGATAAGTCCACAAAGTTGCTCCCATCGCAACATAATCTTGTCACGTTAACATCATACCTCTGACAACCCACTTATCAATCCTCGTCAATAGGATGATAAGTCCACAAAGTTGCTCTCATCGCAACACAAATTCCTGTCATGTTAATACCACACCTCTGACAAAATTCACTTATCAATCCTCTTCAATAGGATGATAAGTCCACAAAGTTGCTCTCATCGCAACACAAATTCCTGTCATGTTAATACCACACATCTGACAAAATTCACTTATCAATCCTCTTCAATAGGATGATAAGTCCACAAAGTTGCTCCAATCGCGACACAAATCCTGTCACGTTAACACTAAACCTCTGACAAAACTCACTTATCAATCCTCATCAATAGGATGATAAGTCCACAAAGTTGCTCCCATCGCAACACAATCCTGTCACGTTAAACACATACCTCTGATAACCCACTTATCAATCCTCGTCAATAGGATGATAAGTCCACAAAGTTGCTCCGATCGCAACACAAAAATCCTGTCATGTTAACACTAAACCTCTGACAAAGTCACTTATCAATCCTCTTTAATAGGATGATAAGTCCACAAAGTTGCTCCAATCGCAACGCAAATCCTGTCACGTTAACACTAAACCTCTGACAAAACCCACTTATCAATCCTTATCAATAGGATGATAAGTCCACAAAGTTGCTCCTATCGTAACACAATCTTGTCACGTTAACATCATACCTCTGACAACCCACTTATCAATCCTCGTCAATAGGATGATAAGTCCTCAAAGTTGCTCCGATCGCAACATTCTCTTGTCACGTTAATATCAAACACCTCTGACAAAATCAACTTATCGACTCTCGTCAATAGAGCGATAGGTCCTCAAAGTTGCTCCAATCGCAACACTTTCCACTTATCGACTCTCATCAACGGAGTGATAGGTCCATAAAAATACTGTTAGGTTAACATTCAACTTATCGACTCTTTTCAATTGAGCGATAGGTCCATAAAATACTGTTAGGTTAACATCACACCTCTAACAGTCAAACCCCTCAATGAACTTGTTAATCTTTTTTCAACAAGAATAGCAAATTTTCATTATAAAATCCCCAGCGGATTAATTATTTTCTAAAATTATCCTAGTGATAATAAAGAAAGTTTCTGAATTTTACTCTAAGTAAAAATTCATGCCAAGTTAATATTACACCTCTGGCGTTTCTAACTTTCTTTCAGTAGCACAGGAAGAAATAACGACAAAGTCCATGTATTCAACATCGTGGCAGGTTGTTATTAATAACACCAAAATCCATGCCTTACACGCATGGGGGACTTTATCTCGATCCCTAATTAGAGATAAGTCTACGCCTAACACGCGTTGTCGGTTAGTCTTTTACCGTAAAAAGGATATCAAAATCCATGCCTCACATGCATGGGGGACTTTATCTCGATCCCTAATTAAAGATAAGCCTACGCCTAACACGCGTTGTTGGTTAGTCTTTTTCCGTGAAAATGACAAAGTCTATGTATTCAAAATCATAGCATCAAGTCTAAGAGGGTTCATTCTCTTAGCACAAGGTTACATGTGGAACGGACTTAGACAATCCACATGCTAGCCCGACTCAAACGGTAGTCGGTAAAGGCTTATCAAATCCGTTGATGGCTAAGGGTTTGCCAAAAATCCTATGCACGCGATGATCTTAATCGGCTGCGACACTGCGGCCTCGGCAGCGAGGCCGCTGGCTCCCACTCGGAAGCCACTTCTGTTTTCAGCGAAAGTTGTTTCCATTGCAGATTCCATTAAAACTTCGATCGTTTACAAAGAATTACAATGAAAATAAAAGAAAATACAACTCTCGAGAAAATAACACAGAAATTGTTTATCAACTCCTGCTTTTGTGGGACTTTGCCTGTGCCGGGAATGCTTTAGTTCGTGGACCACCGATTCGTAGATCGAGAGGTTGTTTAAGGATCTCTCCTTCGTTTATCGAAGTAAAGATTTGAAAACGAATATCTTATCGATGTAAGATGTCCGTTCTTCCAAAGATCAAGTCTGAGCTTAGATCTCTAGGATTCACCAAATGATGCTTGTCAGAGGGTGAAAATTCTCTCTTTCTTTCTCAAAATCACCAAAGACTCAAGTATCTTCTGCTCCAAAAATGCTCTCTGTCCTTTAATTCGTGCCTAGGGAGGTATTTATAGGGCTCTCAGTGCACCACAGTTGAAACGGAGGCGAAATAACTGACTGGCCGTTTTCTCTTTGGCCGCTGCAGTCTACACTGCCGCGGCTATTGGCGCGGCAGTATAGGCTGCCGCGGCCAAAGAGACGGTTATGAGCACGTTCCATCGTGCTCAAAACCACTCTCCCACGAACTTTAACCACCTTTTTCGTGGTTTAACCGCTTTTCCACGTCAGCACACGTTCTATCTTTGATATGCTGCCACGTGGACTTCAAAAAATCATCGAATAACTGCCTTATAACTGCCTTTGGTCCTAACTGTAGTAAGGTTTGACCAAGTGGGAGTTTTGAGACGATCCTAACTGTTTAAAGGTTTGATCGTTCAATTTGTGGACCTCTCGTTCATGGAACGAATCGAGAGGGGATTTTGGCTTTGGTCCTAACTGTTTAAAGGTTTGACCAAGATGGGAATTTGATACGATCCTAACTGTTTAAAGGTTTGATCGTTCAATTTGTGGACCTCTCGTTCATGGAACGAATCGAGAGGGGATTTTGGCTTTGGTCCTAACTGTTTAAAGGTTTGACCAAGATGGGGATTTGAGACGATCCTAACTGTTTAAAGGTTTGATCGTTCAATTTGTGGACCTCTCGTTCATGGAACGAATCGAGAGGGGATTTTGGCTTTGGTCCTAACTGTTTAAAGGTTTGACCAAAGGAGGGTTTGAGAGGGAAGATTGATCCAACGAAGTGATCGAACCTCATCTCAGCAAAAGAGTATTCGAAAATCACTGTGGGGATGTAGTGTTTAACACTTTGTTTGTAATGATCGGGTTATTCCTAAGAAAATTACATATAGCATTCTTTCGGGAACTTCCGTTACATGAACCATCCACCCCCAGCTTTTTCTTGCGAAACTGAGTTTATCATTATGTTTAGCTATATGATCGGGTTATCCTTAAAAGTACCATGCATGGCATTCTCCAGGAACTTCCCGTGAAAGAAAGGAAATAGTTTAGACTCATATACCTGTTGGAGTATTAAGGAGCAGTTTATACTCGTATACTTTTCGGAGTGAGATGGAGAAGCAGTTTATACTCGTATACTCATCAGAGTCAGGGAAAACAGTTTATACTCGTGTACCCAATGGAGTAAGTTCGTCTTTAATCGGCTTGTTTTGCCGTTATGACGCCAGAATCAATTAATGCTTGGATCTTATTTTTGAGTCCAAAGCAAATATTGGTGGGATGAAGAACCCTTCTGTGGTATGCACAGTAGTTTGGATCCGTAATCCTCTTAGCTCCATCCTGATCTTTAATAGGTGGTAGCTCGATTTTGTCATTAGCGAGGAGGTATTCCAATATGGCTGGAGCTTCATCATCTTCGAAAGAATACTCCTTTTGGAACCTCGGATCGAGAGTTGCGTTCACAGGAATTGTGGATGTCGTCGGTTGACCTCTCTCAACTTTCTTTCTTTTAAGAAAGTGTTCAGCTTGTTCACCGCGCATTTTCAAATCTTTCCAAGTTTTGGATGGTACGACCCCCAGAGCTTCCAGGACATCGATGGAGAGGTTATTGTGGCATATTTGCAGGATTAACTCCTCTGTAATAGGATCTCTGCAATTCATTGCTTTGCCACGGAAGCGCTTGACAAAATCGTCGACTGACTCTCCGTCTTTTTGCTTCTCATCCAAAAGGGTTCCGATTGACACTTCGGTGTCATCATCGAAGAAGTTGCTGAGGAACAAACTTTCCATGTCATCCCAGCAATTGATGCTCCCTGGCTTGAGCCGTCGGTCAATTAGGGCTTGGATTTTGTTTTTGAGTCCAAAGCAAATATCGGTGGGATGAAGAACCCTTCTGTGGTATGCACAGTAGTTTGGATCTGTAATCATCTTAGCACCCTCCTGATCTTTAATAAGCGGTAGCTCGATTTTGTCATTGGCGAGGAGGTATTCCAAGATGGCTGGAGCTTCATCATCTTCGAAAGAATACTCCTTTTGGAACCTCGGATCGAGAGTCGCGTTCACAGCGATTGTAGATGTCGTCGGTTGGCTTTTCTCAGCTTTCTTTCTTTTAAGAAAGTGTTCAGCTTGTTCACCCCGAGATTTTAACTCCTTCCAAGTTGTGGATGGCACGACCCCCAGAGCTTCCAGGACATCGATGGAGAGGTTATTGTGGCATGTTTGCAGGATGAACTCCTCTGTAATAGGATCTCTGCAATTCATTGCTTTGCCACGGAAGCGCTTGACAAAATCGTCGACTGACTCTCCGTCTTTTTGCTTCTCATCCAAAAGGGTTCCGATTGACACTTCGGTGTCATCATCGAAGAAGTTGCTGAGGAACAAACTTTCTATGTCATCCCAGCAATTAATGCTCCCTGGCTTGAGCCGTCGGTACCAATCGAAGGCGGGCCCACGAAGGGTGCCAACGAATGACCGGACCATTAAAGCCTCATTTCCAGAGATCATACCCAAATGAGACTTGAAATAAATCAAGTGCTGAGTAGGTGCGCTCTTCCCGTCAAACGGTGTGAAGTTAATCAGATTGAAGTTTGACGGGTACTGAATTCCATTCTCTTGGATAGGGACATGGAATACCCGTCTTTTTCACTTCTTGAGCCGTCATCAAAGCGTTGACTTTGTTTTTAAGCTCTTTCATTTTCCCGTCATCGTCTATGTCTTCATTCGAATGACGTTGAGGAGAATGAGTTAGACCACCCCCTGTAAGAGGTGCTATTGAACCACCTCCAATATCGTTATTGGGAGGATCCTTTAAACCACCCCCAGCGTTATTGCTATTGGGAGGTGTATCAGCCATAATGACTTCATCCACCTCTGGATCACTGTCATCCACAACTTTCTGAGTGTGGCGGCTGGATTCAGTCCTTTGACTGGACTCAGGGGGTTGAGGCCGCTGAGCTAGCAATTCTCTCATTTGTTGGATAGCTAGCTTCATCTCTGTCTTCATCTCAGCTCTGATTTCTTCACGTTGCTTCGCTAGAGCTTCTTGAAGCATTTGAGCAAATTGATCAGAGGTGATCGTGAGTACTTCTCTGGTTTGTCCCGTGCTAGACATTGTATCATCAGAAGCGATTGCAGAATAAGTGTCCGAGAATTCATCATCCGAGGACATTCCTTCTTGCATTTTTTTGTAATCTCTGCGTCTGATGGCTCCTAATTGGAGTCGAGACACCCTTTGAGCAATTCTTGGATTGACTTTTCCTCTCGGGGAAAAGTCGGGATTTGAGTCACTTGAATGCCGCTTAGACTTTCTTTTATTAGCCACGTTGATGGTGACTTCAGGAAATTCATCATCTTGGGCAGCTGATTTTCTTTTGCAAAAATGTCTCGGCTTAGGCTTCGACAATACAGAGACTTTTCGTGGGATGACTTCTCGTTTGAAACAGTCACATTCTGATAATGCTGCTTTAACGAGTCGCGCACAGGAACAACGAGAGTTTATCTCTCGAATAACTCTCTTTCGAAAATTATTCACAACCCCAACTTGATAATACGATTCATCGGTATGATTGCCAAAAAATTGTATCGTCTGTTGGCATGACCTCCCAGGTATGACGATATCATTTGGTGAATGCGTCTTCTTCTGGGGGTATAAAACCTTGTTGGCATTCTCAAGACAATTTATTTTTGTCTTTGAGCGATCCAAGGTTATGTTGGGAGTCGCACGTCTAAAACCACCCCTTTGCGGGTATGGGGTCTTAACGGGCTCCGAACGCTGATTTTGCACAACTCCAGACTTTGGAATCCAAACTTTGTAGAGTTTTGGTGGTTCTTTGGCCACCGTTTTCTTGTTTCTTTCCCGTCTTTGTTGTAAGAGAGCTCGGGCATGAGCAGTGTTTGCACGACGTTTTTGTATACGTTCTTTGAGGGTCGAGCGAGCCCTCTTGACAAAAGTCCATTCATCCGTCGTTATTTTAGCAGAAATATGAGTGATTGGTTGTTGAGACAACTTAACCACTCGATGTCTCCTCGACTCTAGGTCCGCGTGATAACGAACCCCGTCGGTTTGTTCCAAGGCCTTAGCTATTTGACGAGCGCGGCGCTGACGTTGTCTCTGACGAGCCCTCTTCGTCAGTACCGGTAGGCTTTGATTTGATGACTTTCTAACTAGAGAAGAGTCATTGTGAGCAGAGGTGTTGCGAGTAAAATCCTCAGCAACAATCAGGCGAGAGTCTTCATTTTGTGCCTTCTTTGGCATGTAAGTCTTCCTCAATTGTGAGATCCTCTTATACTTGCGAGACAATGGAGATCTTGAAGAGGATGATGAGAGATATTCCTCAAACTTAGTTTGGTCGAATTCGTATTTGACCATGGATTCAACCGGGATCTTGATGATTGGCTGCGACACGACGGTCTCGGCAGCGAGACCGTTGGCTCCCACTGTGGTCGCCAGTTTGTTTTCAGCGAAAGTTGTTTCCATTGCAGATTCCATTATATCTTCGGTCGATTACAACAAATTCAAAAGAAATAGCCTTTTTATAAGACTTCTTTTACACAACAAAAGAAAAATTACAACTTTTTAGAAACAAACGCAGGATCGTTGTTTGGATCGCTGCTTGCGTGGGATCTTTGCCTGTGCCGGGAGCGCTTTGACTCGTGGACCACCAAATCACAGATTCTGATTGAACCGTGAGGGGTTTAATGATTCTTCCTTCGTTTATCGAAGTAAGAATTTGAAGCGAATATCTTATCGATGTAAGATGTTCACTCTTCCTCATTATAAAATCCCCAGTGGATTAAAGATTTTCTGAAATTATCCCAGTGATAATAAAGAAAGTTTCTGAATTTCACTCTAAGTGAAAATTCACGCCAAGTTGATGCTACACCTCTGGCATTTCTAATTTTCTTTCAGTGTTTCAAGTGAAAATATAACACAGGAAGAAAAAAATGACAAAGTCTATGTATTCAAAATCATAGCATCAAGTCTAAGAGGGTTCATTCTCTTAGCACAACGTTACATGTGGAACGGACTTAGACAATCCACATGCTAGCCCGACTCAAACGGTAGTCGGTAAAGGCTTATCAAATCCGTTGATGGCTGAGGGTTTGCCAAAAATCCTATGCACGTTTGCAGGTCCATCAGCTTAATGGATGTGAGCCGAGACTTAAAACAGATGAGCCAAAGACAAGTCTCAAAGACTTAGTCAAAAATGCACGGAAGCCACTTTCATGTCTTAAGTCAAAACGTTGAGGTCAGACCCGCGATGCAAAAACCGAACGCCGAGGTCACACCCGTGTTCCAAATTCAAAATGCAGGGTCTACCCCCACATTCCAGAAGCAGGATTATGGCGCATACCTTCACACAGGTCCTACGTGGCAAATCCCTTCAACCATGATGCCTTCGAAGCAAGTGTAGAGAACAAATCTTTTACCACAAGAAATCAACAGCTCTAAGATCAGAGTTGAGATCCAAAGTATTCCGAAAATTCGTCCCAGTCAACCGCGAACTTTCGAAAACTTTGGAGGGGGTTCTGTAGGCTGTCTAAAAATCACAATAGATAGCTGATCCCCATCAAACACCGATGATGGAAGTTATAATCTGACGACTTCCAGAAGGCTACAATTTGAGGACTTTTACGTGGATCGATGAAGGTTACAATCTGATGACCTTCACAACAATTAATGGAATCTCTAATCAAACAGCCTTCATAATCAACATCGGGAGTTACAATCTGACGACTCTTACATATCAGAGAGCTAAAGCAAAGATTACAAAATGACGATCTTTCCAATGTTTTGACAGAAAGAGACTACAAATCGACGATCTCTTCAAATCAAGCTGCGGAAGTCCTCCCCACACACCAGTATCAAGACGCATCGCGTTCATAGCCACGAACGCAGCTCAACACAGCTCATACCGCAGCTCAACGCAGCTCCAAGCGCTGCTCAACGCAGCTCCAACCGCTGCCCAACGTAGCTCTATACCACTACCCAACGCAGTTCTATACCGCTGCCTAACGCAGCTCTATACCGCTGCATAACGCAGCTCTATACCGCTACTCAACGCAGCTCCAACCGCTGCCCAACGCAGCTCCAAGCGCTGCCAGATGCAACTCTATACCGCTACCAAACGCAGCTTCCATCCGCTGCCAAACGCAGCTTCCAAGCCGCCAAACGCAGCTCGCAGCTTCCAACAAGATGCCAACGCAGCTTCCAAACACTGCGTTCAAGCTTCCAGACACTGCGTTTGGACACAGAATTCATGCTAGAATGCAGGATCTGCGTTTGACTCGTTCAAACACAAGCTGAACGGTTTCAAAACCGTTTCCCACGATCTGAGGGGATCACAACTCTACTCAGGAGTGATTTAAGGGGGGCGGTTACATCCCATTAGCCCCACTTAGGAGCGAATTAAGGAGGTGGTTACACCCCTTAATCCCCTATAAATAATTGAAAATTAATTCAGTTCAGGGGGTCGGTCGGTTGGAACTGCTTGGCAGCAACAGAGGCTGGATCTTTGGAGCTGGCTTTTGGATCCCTCTCCTTGGCAGCAAAGAAGAGATCTTCGGCTTGTCTAACCAATTACGGTTAAGATCAATCAACTCATCAAGAGTTCTAAAACTTGCCACGCAAGTTCCTCCACAACGTCAAATCGTGAGGAGAAGATCATGTTCCAGTGAATCAAGACGTCGGATCGTCAACGAGAAGCAAACTCGACGCGAGCATTCGAGGGAGGCATCTCATCGCCACTGTGAAGAACCCAGAATTAAACAAAGGGGAGGATTCAGATCAATCCTCTTCTCTTTTGTAATCAGGAAATCCAATTGTAACTGAGATTAAAGGAATACAAATCAAATTTTCCTTTATTGTCTTTTTACTGTAAATTTTCCACAAACACCTATCTTTTTATTTCAGGGAGCTTCAACTTATTGTTCTTCCAAAGTAGCTGGAATAGAGTGTCCACATGGTTCTCTTTGAAATAGTACTGTTTGGGTGCTCTTGGTTGACTTGATGCCTTGCCCTGCTTAACAAGTAGCGCTCGAGTATTGGTATCAGTGGCCAGAGTATCCTTTCCCTTCAATGGGGAGCATTGCCTTGACTAGGTTGCACTAACTGCTCTTGTTTGCATGTTTCTTCAACTCTAACTCGGGTAACAATATCTTCTGCTTGTTCTCCTTGGGAAACCAACAGTTTCCAAGAACAACACTCTGCAACCACTATTTGAGCTAGGAGATTAGTCTGCAAATTATGCCGATAGGTTTCCACCAAAGTAGCTTATGTCATACCCGAAGGACATCACAGGGTCATGCCTTAAAATCTTTCTACGTAGGCTTTAATAGACCCTCCCTTCCTCTGTTTAGTGGCAAGAATGGTAGGGACAGAGACATCTGTGTCATCTTCAAGAAGCTGACCAGAAATAGCCTTTCTAAATCTGCCCACTTCTGAATAGATCCAGTCAGAAGCTTCATGAACCATTCAAAGGCAACCCCCTTGAGGGTACCAATGAATAAACGAGTCAACATGGCATTGTTCGATATCACACTACCAGTTTGTGACTTGAAATAGTAGATATGTTAGTTCGGCGACTATGTGCCATCAAAAGCTTACAGAGTAGGGGCTTTGAACCTGGAAGGATAAGGGGCTGCATCCTATTTAGCAGGGTAAGGCCTTACAACTCCTTCCTCTTGGAGCTCGCTTTTGTTGGTAATAGCATTGAGGCGAGTTTCCAATTTATCTATTTTGGTTGATTGAAGATTCTGTTCATTCTCAGGCTCTTTTTCTTCTTCACGGGAAGATTCTATATGGTGGGCCTCCTTATCAGAAGTTTCAAACACTTTGTCTTTCCCTTTTGATGAAGATGCTCTTACTCTTCGGGAGGATTTATGTCGGAGCGATGAGTCAGCTTTTTGTGACCGGGCCCTATCTGTAATGATCTGAGCCATTAAATCTCAAAGTTCATTGATAGTCTATTGCTGGGCCTTGAGCATGGTCTGCTGCTCATCCAGTCTCTTTATGACATCATCAGGATTCCCTACCTGTAGGCAAAGCTCTCATATTCCACGAAAGAACTTGATGATTGTTGGGCCTTGAGCATGGCTGAATGTTCATCATTGGAATTGGTTCCTCTAGCTAACCTTCGATAGTTGACAGGGGGAATGTCTCATGTTCGCGTCCGAGTGTGTTGGTAAATTCCTTCAAACTCATTCGTGATTTCTCTGATGCTTGGAGAACGATCCGTCTTTGATTCATCAGAACTAGGTACTAATAATTTCTATCGGCCGATTATATTGATAGTGACTTTAGAATATTCGACCTCTAAAGCTTTCTTCTTGTAGTGACGTCATCGCTTGTCAGGTCGGACAACGTTCGTCAATTAGTCGAACACCAACCGTCTAGGCGCAGAAGTACAACGTTAGCATTTCGAGAGGACTGCAGAAATAAGTCACTCACATTTGCATGAATGAGGGGTTTGTTGCACCAGTCTTTCTCTCGACAAAAGCTTTCTTAGATCAGAGACTTGAGGTATGTCCCCCACTGAACATGAGGTTTGAACTAGAACCCCCTGCCCATCAGTAGGCAGGACTTGTTCTTGGTGAACATAGATCTTAAATCCATATTGGTATTTTTGAACATGATGAATCACATCACGTTCTAGAGAATGAATGTGAGGGTCACGTTTAGCATTGGAAATGCAAGAGTCGTGTTTTGCTTGAGGAACGTGAAGGTCGCGTTTTGACTGAGTAATGCATGACTAAGGTCTACATTTGGCTGGTGAAACGCTCCCCTGAGGGTCGTGCTTGTTAGATATAGGTGCCCTGCAGATAATAATTGTATATTGTAATAGGACCTATATAAATATAATATCCTTATTCAAAATGATAGTATGCTATTTTGTTTATTATTTATCTAGTATTTTTAAAATACAGATAAAGTCCTTAGAATGATACTAGACTATCAGAATTTTGATAGTGATTGTAATGAAGTAGAGATCTGATTAGTCACTAAGGTATATTCTATAATGTTCCTAGTCGATGAAATGTTGAGATAGGACATTATCACTTTGGTAAAGACTAGTGTATACTCTATTTGTCCTTTAGAAGGACGATGATCCATCTCTTAGATCGTTGATGCTGAGACATCAAGATACAGTATACAAGTGACTCATTAGTGAATGAGTTGACTGAATGACTCACCGAGAATATCTAGTTGGTAATATATTTAATTATCAAATAGAAGTTCTCAAGTGATATAGTACAAAGTAGTCTCTTGACCTGAGGCATTATGCAATATCTTATATGTTAGTATAGTTATACTTAGACTTTTACCTAACCAAAATTCTCATTAAGTTGTGCATAACGATTCTTGTTGGGTGCATCTTGAGACATAAGTAGATATTAAGATGCCAAGATGAGATTCACCTCTCTCAGTATAAGGGGTTGATGTCATAAGATTGTTTGATATAACTATAGCGTGGAAATCCTTAGCCGAGATGAATAAGATAAACTGAGTGTTAGTTTAATCTTATAGGTTATAAGTTTAATATCAACAAACACTAATCAAGCTATTAGGGCTTGACAGTTCACCATACCCTAGGCTTGATAGTTTGACATAGTTTGACGAAGGGACCAGACTGTACAATATTATCACTGAGTGGTCTTGATAAAATTAGGTAAGCATCTTACAAACATTTATCACAACTTATATCTAGATAGTCTTCATGTGTAGCTAGCACCTCTGTTGTACTTGCGGATATGATCTACTACCGTGTTTTAATTTGGGCCTTAGAGTCACACCAAGCTCGTACTTGAATCCTATGAAATACAAATTTATAGAGTAATGCATATGATTGATACGCATATATGATTTTTACCGGATATACATAAACGGTTATATGTATCGGTAAAATCAGAATGCTATGTGCTTAAGAAATGATTTCCAGAATTTTTTCATAAAGTTAACTTTTAGTCAACTGGTTGACTTTTTGGTCAACAATTATGAAATACGTATTAGTAATAATGATGTGGTATTTTAATTTATGAAATACATATTTTATTATACCATGATTAATGAGTCATGAGATGAGTCATTAAGTGGTATGCTTTGGGAACATGGTTTTTAAGCACATGGTTTTGTTTTCTCATGACTTATGGGATGACTCACATAATGAATCATTGCTTTTGATGACTCATGGCATGACTCATGAGATGAGTCATGACATATCTCCCTCTATAAATCTGAGCTCTCTCTCTTCATGAAAGGTTAATGAAAAATTGGTTTTCCATAAGAGAATAAGAAAGCACTACCTCTTACAAAACTCTAGCAATCTTGAGTGAGAAGAAATAGTAGGATTCGAGAACCCCAGAGTGGATATCTTACCTTGTGTCTCAAGAAGCCTCCAATTTTTCTTCTCTTGAAGCTTTGGAGATTCGCTACGAGGAGGTTTACTACAACAAGGAGAACAAGATAAGGATTGTTCGATCTACCATCGAATCACGCTTCAAAAGTACAATTTTGAAACTCTTGGATGTTTTCTTTATTATAGGGATCATGTTAGGTTTAATTAGGATGGTCGTGATGTGGCTTTCATGCTCTCTATATACTTAGTATTTTTCTACATAAAGTATTTCGCTGCGTATCCTCTTCCCCACGTTCCTTTTTTCTCGGGCATCTCTTGCATGTAATTAGCACGAATTTCCTTCAGTGCTTTGATGGAGCAACACAGACCTGAGGTCCATGTTCTGTTTGTGAAACGCTCCCCTGAAGGTCACGTTTTGATTGTGAAACGCTCCCTTGAGATTCGCATTTTAATTGGATCACGCGGGGCTCATACTTGGGTTAATCAACACGAGACTCGTGTTCTAAGGTTGAAACGCAAGGTTCGTGTTGAGGCTCACAAACGCGGAGCTTGGGTTGATTGAGTGATCGGCTTTCTCGGAGATGTGCTCGTCATAGGGATCTCCTCCTTCATCGAGCAGCATTTTTCTTGGCCTATCTCAAGTTTTTTGTAGCGTCACTATCTGTGTTGATCAAGTTCGTCACCGCAATGGACCTTTTGTGACCCAATACCCTTTGTTTTTGTGCGGGTGTAAAATCTTCAACTCAATTAATGAGTTTAACTACAGCTGAGCCTACTCCTTCAAGGAGAGACTATCCGAGCCATCTATTCCGAAGGAGAGGTCCTCCTTTGGTGACTCAGCAACAATTGGAGCTTTAGTCTCCTTAGAGACTTTACGGACCTTATGCATAGCCTCAAGGCTAAGGGATCCGGAGAAGAGTTCCTCCTCATACTTGGTTTGATCAAACTCCACAATAAGAGTTTTGACTATAGTTCTAGCGAGGTTGATGTCGGATTGCACCACCATTTCTTCATCAGTGAAGCTAGTCCCCAGCGGAGTCGTCATCTTTTGTATATGGGAAAATTAAAGAAAAAATAAGAATAAAATTCGTATTAATCTCTCTAACTAATTTAGAAAAAGAATGAATACAATCTCTCACTATAATCTCTCTCTAACTGACTTAGAAGAAAAAGAAATTATAACTCTTCTCTATCAGTATCCCGATTTACAAAAGAAGGAAGAAATCAACGGAGATCACTCTCTTTATTTAAAACTGAGTTCTTCTTGGTGTCGATGGGAGCTTGATTCTTGTATCCCGTTGACGATCCGAACGCTTCGACTCATGGAACACGATCTATTCCTCTTGATTTGATGTTAAGGAGAACTTGCGAGGCAAGTTTGGAACTCTTAACGAGTTTAAAACTCTATGGAAGAGTTGATTTGATCTAACCAAAATTAGTTTACAGTCAAGGAGAAGAAAGCTCCACGAACAGCTCCAAAGGGTGCTCAAAACTCTCCAAGATCCGATCCTCCAAGCCTTAATAAATCTGATTCTCCCAAAATGATCTGCTAGAAGATCCGATTTAAGCTGATTTTTTAGCTATTTATAGAGGATTGAGTGGTGCAACTAACTCCTAAAATCGCTCCTTAGTAGGGTGTAATCCCCCTCAAATCGTGGGAAAACGATTTTGGAACCGTTCAGCTCGTGTTTGAATGAGTCAAACGTGAAGTTCACATTCTAGGAATAAACTCTGCATCTTGGACTTCAGACGCAGAGTTAGGCTCTGCGTTTGGGTCTGAAAACGTAGTGGTGAACCATACATTCTGTCCTTGGAATGCGAATGTGAGTTCCGTGTTTTGTTCTTAGGACCCAGAGATGAGCTCTGCGTCTTGAGATGAAGAGACCGTCAATTTATAGTCTCTTTTTGTTGGAGCATTATAAAGATTGTCGTTTTGTAATCTTCGTCTTGGCTCCTTGAAATGTAAGAGTCGTCAGTTGTAACTCTTGTGGATGATTGTGAAGACCGTCGAATCAGAACTTACATCGGTTGTTGTTAAGGTCATTGAATTATAACCTTCATCGATTTTCATGAAAGTCTTCAATTGTAGCCTTTTGGAAGTCGTCGAATTGTAACTTTTATTATCAGTGCTTGATGGGAATCAGCTATCTGTAGTAATTTTTAGACAGCTTACAATATTATCTTCTATGAACCGGTGGACCATCTTAGGGTGCCTACCTAATCTAACTTGGTTGTTATCTCCTTCCTCTTTTTAAGCAAGGAACAAAACATTAATTGGTTAGAACCAAAGAATAGAACTTTTTTTTTCTTTCATGTAGTGAGTTCAGGGCTATTTGTTTGAATGTGAACAGTCATAAAGTAGCTGAAGCAAAAAAGTAAAGTCTATTGTCCATGCTCAAGCTGCAAAAAAACATTAATTGATGCTCTGCTAAATATTGTTGTGCTTTGGGCAGTGATGCAATGATTTGGTGGTTATGGTGAATGTAGATTGCATCCTAGTTGTAGCTGCCACCCTCCTCATCTTTGGATGGCATTCAACATCAATATGCACAGTTGCATACTGTTATAGGTTGTATCAAATACTCAAATCCATATTGCTTTGAGAGTTCCTTTTTTAGCTTGGTTTGTTTTAATCAAGAGTCCTACTTACATTAGACTTTGTACAACCAATCATATTAGAGGTTTATTTCTACTTGAACTCTTGTTGGGTTTTAGAACATGTGGACTTCTATTCCTATTAGAACTCTTATTTCTTAGATAGCAAGGAGTTGGCATCTTCAAGGCTATATAAGAACAGTCTTTCAAGCCAATTAGATGTATTAATCTTCAGAGCACCAATCAAGAAGAGAGAGTTCTTTTATGAAGCCTATTTGATATTCTTCTCTTTTATTTCTTTAGTTAAGAGTTGTATTAGGCTTTTGGGGTGTTATTTGGGATTGAGAGATTAAGAGGTTCCACTTTATATTTCTCACAATTTAGTAAAGTTTTCTCCTCCTTTGCCTGTGGACGTAGGCTACAAGCCGAACCACGTATATCTTTGTGTTCGTGTATTCTTAGTATTTTTCGTGCTCTTGTGTGATTAATATTAGATTATCCTAGGGAGTTTGTCATAACAAATTGGTATCAGAGCCCTCAGCTATTGATTGGACGAGAAGATGATGACAACAACTACGAAGTAGGATATCGATAAGTTTGATAGTAATATTAGTTATAGCCTTTGGCAAGTTAGGATGATCATCGTGTTTACACAGAATGAATTGAAGAAGGATTTGTTTGGGAAGTTGAAGAAACCGACTACTATGATGGAGGAAGATTGGAACGAGTTAGATGATAGAGCTCTCACCGCGATCTAGTTATATTTGACAAACAAAGTTTTGCAAAGTTCTCATAGAGAAAACAACCACTGATTTGTAGTCTAAATTGGAGGATTTGTATTTGACGAAGTCGCTCACTAATCACCTCCTCTTGAAGCAGCGTTTGTACACACTTCGGATGTCAGAAGGAACACCCATCAAATCTCATATTAGTGAATTTAATTTTGTGATTACAGATTTGAGTAAGATTGATGTTAAGATCGATGATGAAGATCAAGCCCTATTGTTATTGTGTTCTTTGTTGTCTTCCTACAAGCACTTCAGGGATACTATGATTTATGATCGAGATTCTATTAATATCAAAGACGTCAAAGAGAACTTATTGAATAAAAAGAAGATTAACAAAGAGTTAACCACAAGTGAAAGTGACGATAAAGTTGATGGCTTGTTTGTTCGAGGAATATCAGAAGAAAGGGGTTTTGGAGGTAACATGTATAAGTCGAAGCACAAGAATCTGACCTGCAGATATTGCAAGAATAAATGGCACATCAAGACCGATTGTTAAAGATTGAAGAACAAAAATAAACAAGAAGAGTATGAAGAAAAATCAAAGGAGGACCAAGACCGATTGTTAAAGATTGAAGAACAAAAATAAACAAGAAGAGTATGAAGAAAAATCAAAGGAGGACTCCGCTGAAGTTGATATTGCTACAAGAAGAGTATGAAGAAAAATCAAAGGAGGACTCCGCTGAAGTTGATATTGCTGAAGATGTGATTTTGCTGGCTACAGATGATATAAACAAGAGCATGGATGATTAGATTTTGGATTTGAGTTGTTCCTATCATATGTGTCCTAATCAGAACTGGTTCACCACTTATGAAGCTATTGATGGTGGAGTTGTTCTTATGGGGAACAACGTCTCATGCAAGACTGTTGGGAAAGGCATAATTCAGATTAAGATGCATGATGGAGTCATCAAGACTTTGACAGATGTTAGACATGTTCGAGGTTTAAGAAAAAATCTCATCTCTTTGGGCACTCTTGATAGTATTGGGTGCAATTTTTCAGGTGAAGGTGGAGTTCTTAGGGTTATAAAAGGCTCTCTTGTGGTTATGAAAGGAAAGAAGATCGGCAACTTGTATGTGTTGCAGGGTTCTACTATTATCGGTTCGGCTGCAGTTGCATCGTCGATCTTAGGAGTTGATACTATCAGATTATAGCATATGAGACTTGGTCATATGAGTAAACACGGATTGGCCAAGTTGAGAAAGAAGGGTCTTTTATGTAGACAGAGCATGCACGGAAAAATTAGGATTCTGCGAGCATTGCATCTTTGGGAAGGATAAAAGAGTCAGCTTCAGTACAGCAGTACAGCAGTACATCAGACTAAAGGTACTTCCAGATATTTGTTGACCTTCATTGATAACTACTTCAAGAAGGGTTGGGTCTACTTTTTGAGACATAAAGATGAGATATTTGTGACTTTCAAGCAATGAAAGTCTATGATTGAGAAGCAAAGTGGGAGGTTGTTTAAGAGGCTTAGAACTAATAATGACCTTGAGTTTTGTGGAGGAGAATTTAATGAGTTTTGTAAGAATGAGGAAATCGGTAGACATCATACAGTCCCTCGCATGCCGCAACAGAATAGAGTGGTAGAACGTATGAACAGAACATTATTAGAGAAATCTCGTTGTATGATGTTCAATGTAGGTTTAGGCAAGGAATACTAGGCGGAAGTAGTGAATACGGCTTGTTACTTAGTGAATACGGCTTGTTATTTACTGCTATTAGCTGTAAAACTCTAGAGGAGGTTTGGTCCGGTAAGCCTGCGGATTATTCTAATCTTAGAATATTTAGTTGCCCTGCATATATGCATGTTAGTCAATGGAAACTTGAGCCGCGAGCGAAGAAGTGCATATTCCTAGGTTATGCATCGGGTGTTAAGGGTATTAGGTTGTGGTGTCTTAATCCGAAGTCTCCTAAGATTATTATTAGCCATGATGTTACTTTTGATGAATCTGCTATGTTCCACCAAAAATGGTCATCGATTTCAGCTGTTGATAAGGTACGCACTACAGGACATAAGGTGGAGTTAGAAATTCGTGATTCAGATCTTTAGCAGGATAAGACTACGAGAGTTCAGCAGTCAGATCCCGTTCAAGTAGATGAAGCACATCAGTAGCTATAGGAAGAGCGAGAATACACTATTGCTAGAGATAGGTCTAGACGAGATATCTGACAACCGCGAAGATATGAAGATACGGTAGCTTATGCATTATCGGTTGACAATTTTGTACCCTTCAGCTATTCAGGAGCTACTCCAGGTGATAACTTTACTAATATTCACGGTCATCGTGCGGACAATTCAATCGATTTGTGAGGAGGCCTCTTTCAGTTAGCAAGTTCAAGCCGGGCTTGGACTTGATCGATACGTGCCGCACTTAGATGCTCTGCGGCAATATTGGAGAAGGTGAAGTAAGTTAGCTTATTTTGGAGTGAGGAATCTTCTACAATTTGAGTCAATGTGAAGATTTGTTATAGGTTGTCTCAAATATTCAAATCCATATTGCTTTGGGAGTTCTTTTTTTAGCTTGGTTTGTTTGATCAAGAGTCCTACTTACATTAGACTTTGTACAACCAATCATATTAGAGGTTTATTTCTACTTGGACTCTTGTTGGATTTTAGGACATGTGGACTTCTATTAGAACTCTTATTCCTTAAATAGCAAGAAGTTTGCATCTTCAAGGCTATATAAGAACAGTCTTTCAAGCCAATTAGATACATCAATCTTCAGAGCACCAATCAATAAGAGAGAGTTTTTTCGTGAAGCCTATTTGATATTCTTCTCTTTTATTCCTTTAGTTGAGAGTTGTATTAGGCTTTTGGATTGTTATTTGGGATTGAGAGATTGAGAGGTTTCACTTTGTATTCCTCACAATTTAGTAAAGTTTTCTCCTCCTTCGCCCGTGGACGTAGGCTACAAGCCGAACCACATATATATTTGTGTTCGTGTATTCTTGATATTTTTCGTGCTCTCATGTGATTGATATTAGCTTATCCTGGGGAGTTTGTCATAACACATATACAATGGACTTGTCATTTTCTTTTGGACCACCCTACTGCAAGCTTGCTACTCTGGTGCCCTACGGTAACAAAAACTTACATCTCTGAAATTTTTATGCAACAACTTTAACCTCATGTTAGCATTCACCACTGTTTGCCCCCTAAAGCTCCAGCAAGTCTTTTCTATTAAGGATTCTTCTGATGTCTTCGTACTTGCAACCTTGCTCGCAGATCTACTAATTAACTTTCCATCCCCATTTATTGCTCAAGGAAGCTGTGCACCTTCTTCTTCAAGCGGCTTCTAATCTCCAGTGGCTTGAAAAGTTAGTATTTCAGGTTATTGTTATTGTTATCTTTTTTTGTATTCAACCTCTGGACGACAAAAGTATGGAGCATTGAATAAAGAGGTATCGGTTTAGGATAAGCAGCGAGTCATCAAGCGAACAACTTTGTCACAAAACTGACCTCTAAAAAACAAGTGTTTACAATTGATCTGTTTTGATGGGAATTAGGGATTTAGTTGGGTTTATTCACAACAATCAAACACCTCTAATTAATTCCCTCCCCCGAAGAAGGTGGCTGGTTAAGGGTTACATGACAGTTCTCCTTCATTGCCTATCATCTAAAACAAACATAAAATAGTTTACACCCTGATTTGTCAAATTATAATATAGGTTTACTAAGTAGTGATTGGTGATTATATTAGTTGGGCCATTTGTTTTCCGTGAGTTTTGTTGGTTTGAACATGCATTAGTGGATGCCGTGTCTTGTCACTAATTAAATTAGTAAGTTTAATTTTGTACTTGTTTATCGGAGAATCGGTACTCCTTCGATATCGTCCGAACCTACTGCGTTCTAAACGGAAGGTGAGAGGAAACCTGGGGTTGGTGTTCACGGACCAACTTGCATTTGTTTAGCTGCACAATAAGTAGAGTAGAAGAACACCAAAAATGGGCCACGCCAAATGCTGATGTGTGCGCTTCACCATCAGATTGACAGGTAGGAAATTGTTGATTTCGCTACACCAAGAAACCATCAACTGCTAATTAACCTTTTCCTCTTAATTCATTTGTCCATGAAGTTGATGAATTTGGCTAGTGTTTGTTCTTGGAGTTTTTAGTATCAAGCTAATCTTATCTTATGTAGTAAACTGGTATTATTTCCCTTTCCTGGATCCTGTTCCCTCAGTTTTAAAATGACCTGCATTAGTGAATCATTTTCTCAACCACATGCTTATTTTAATCATATATGAGTGATCAGGGACAAATATTAATTAAGTTATAGAATATGAGGAGCTATTGAAGACAGTTTATTCAAACAAAATAATTAAGTAGGGAGCTCGACTACCCTCCTTGTTTTCTAGGGGATGCACGTCTCTTAGCAATGAATTAATCAACGAGAACTGAGATTTGTTGTCAATTTGGGTAGCTCTACTGTCTTTTCTGCATTTTGATTTTTGGCCGCTTGAAGAAGGGGGACCCTCATGATGATCCTATAAGCTGCGCCTACAACTTGAAGATATTTGAAATTAGGTTGACATTTTAGATTATTAATGGAGATGTCTGATGGTCTGTTAATTGAGTTGTTCACACGTCTATGCAAGTATTCTATTTTTGAGGTCTTGATTCTTATTATCGACAATATCCACTAGCAAGGGAAGTTGTTGGCATTAGATTATGACGTTGTGGGTTTGTTAAATACAGCAATAAATTTTCAAGTAACACTCCTTTTCTGTGGATATTCAGATTTTATAGCAAATAGATCAATGAGAATGATCCAGCTAATTGTGCGTGATTGCGCAAGCTTGACATTGTTTAATATATACAGGGTTGGTAATCTAATTCAACTGTAGGTTCTGAGTTTAAATTCCCTTGATTTGTTGCTTTACTACCATTGAGACAATTTTTTATTTGAGAACTTTATAGTTTATAAAATGCTCTGGCTTAGTTACATCTAGGATTTCTTTAGGGTCTGTTTGGATTGAGGTTAATGGAAGGAAGGAGAAGGTAGAAAACTCACTACCCTTGTTTGGGAACTCAATTTTGATAGATATAATTTTTTTGGGATGTAACCAAAAACCCCCCAAAAAAGGAACAAGGAAAAAACCAAAAAGGGATGCAAAACCAAAAGGTAGTGAAGATAACTATTACATAAAGATAATTTTACCCTTCTATAAAGAAAAGAGTCTCACACATGTAAGGTCATTTACATAAATTTTACATATATTCCCTTACATTCTCTTCACGTTATTCAACTTCGCAAACAAAGTGAAATAAAGTCCCATTCGTTGTCCTCACGAAAGTCCAAAATAAGTTTGTGTGTTATCTTAACTTTTTTTTAATTCAATTTATTCTATGTTAACTTGACTTCTCTCGTTAGGGTTAAGGGGCTGTTTGGTTGAGTGGTTTTATAGAAAACTTTATAGAAAATGGCTGATAGTGGGAGTTTTGTAAATAAAACTTTCCTGAAGATATCTATAAACTGTGTTTGGTTCAAAAAAATTTACAGAAAAAATTTCTATGAAGTACAGAAAAGTACCCCATTTTATAGAAATCAATTTCCGCTCGAAATCGGCGTAAATTACCCAGAAATCTGACGTATATATTAAAAAAATAATTAAGTACATCAGTACCCTTCCGATGTGATTTCCCATGAGCATTGTTAATAAGCTATTTTCTATAAAGTGACATCCAACCAAACAAAAGAAAAAAAAACAACATATTTTCTATAAGGTTAGAAACTTTTTTATACTTTGAACAAAACAAAGAAATAGCAAAAAATAAGAAATATGGTACTCTTTTGAGTTCTATAAATTTTTCCTATAAATTTTATAGAAATACAAGGAAATCAAATTTTGATAAGGTTTGAAACTTTTTCATACTTTGAACCAAACAAAGAAATAGCAAAAAATAAGAAATATGGCACTCTTTTGAGTCCTATAAATTTTTCCTATAAATTTTATAGAAATACAAAGAAATCAAATTTTGAGTACTTTTTTTTCCTCTTTTTTATATAGAAATTGAACCAAATAACCCCGAAATCTAAAGAGACCCTTAGGGTTGACTGCTCAAACTTAAATAAGATGCTAAAGCTTTTATTGCTGCTGTTGGTCTCAATTTTTATTTCTTGTTTTATTGTTTGGGGGGCAGCTCTAATGCACCTCTGGGATCAGGTTCCGTTCTTTGTTGACTGGCTACTTCTTGTATTTGTCCTATTTACATTACATCAGCACCAGCTTCATTTTTTATGCATTGATAAATGTACTTGTTTTTTATGCATTCATAAATGTACTTGTTAACAGGTTAGAAAACTGGAGGATATATAACTGAGAGCTGAAACATGTAAGATCTGCATCTTGTAATATGCTGAATTATGGGAGGTCACAATAGACTCGTGAAAGTTGAGAGAGCGGGGAATATGTGTAATAAAATAAAAAAAGAAAAATATCATCTGATTCCTAGCAAGGATATACGTACGTTATAAATACAGCCCCCCAAGAACTTCATCAGGTTTCTAAAATATCTAAAAAGTACCCCTGAAAATTGATAAGATTCTGGAAAAAGGGAAAAAAGAAAAAAAAAGAAATTGAATAATCTCTGGCGTGATTGACCTCTTGTTTAGGCACTGAAGTCATGTACCATCTGAGCTCCCCCACACACAGGCCATGTGACAAACTGCAATAATACACATGTTGCCATTAATGACAACCTACAATAGATGTATGTACATCTCAACCCATGAACTCATCTTGATAAATTGGCGATGAGGTAGTCTTGTTGAGGTTTATAAAAGCTAAGTGGTCTCTGTAAACCTTGAGCCATGGGAAGTTGCTGTCATGGATTGGGTTGAGAGTTGGTGGGGTCTTATTTTGTGGATCCAGTTCCCTCAACACCATGACCCATCCCCGTACTTAAACAACTAGTATGCAAAACGTGCGTTGCACGTGATGCATGTTAGGAACTCTATGGGGGAAACCTCTGAAGGTCAACTAATGCTGCATACATCAATATTAATATTTTTATGAAGCACGCACTTATACTTCACATAGAGTAGAGATTAACTCTACAATAATAGTACAAGCATCATGCTTATACAAGAGTCTATTATCAGCATCGCCTTCACCACAATCTTCACAGAAAACAAACACAAATTCACCAAAAATGCAACAACTACAAAAAAAGAAACAAATCAAACAACAAAAATCTCGCAATGAACTAACATTTACCTAAAAAAACAATTATGCAACTACACACAAATTAAGCAACTACAAACAAATATGGTTTAGATTTATTCAATGTTAGTTACATCCATAATGAACTAACATTACATCCCTAAGATGAGAGTGGGCTTCTCATTCAAGCTACACAACCTATACAAAGAAAGAAAAAACAAAAACATGCTAGTTCAAAGATCAACCTTGAAAACAATATTGCTAGAGGATACATTTGCAGAGAGGAAAAATTGCTTGTTAAATACGGAATAATCCTTAAACTTGCAATATTATAAGAGGATGAGCTAAAACGAAAATGATAATTTTCACTTTGATATCCTAAAGTTTACATCTTTCTACTTCAATAGGCTGAAGGATTTCTTAACACTTTGATACCCCAAACTTTGAATCCAATTTTACTTCGATACCCAAAGTATTCATGTAACATTTTAATATCCAAAGTTCCAATCATATTTCACTCTGATACCCTATCCAAGTTGTGTTAGATCTTTTGTTTAATTTGTATGGTGCCTTTAGCATCTGATACATTTAGATTCAGTTTGCCCAGTTGCTAAAACAGCAGTAGAAAATTAACAAAAAAATCTAATAGATCTAGATGTAGGTATCAAAGTTAAATGAGATAGAAACCTTGGGATATCATAGTGTTAAAAAGTACTTTGGGGTTATGAAACTAAAATACGATTAAAACAGTGGGATATCAAAATATTGAAAAAAGTACTTTGGGGGTTTCAAAGTTAAAAATTGGTAAACTTTGAGATGTCAAAGTGAAATAGTAGGTACTCACTTATTATTTTAAAGATTTTCTCTGAGAGAACAACCATGTTAATCAACATATGGGTGTGTTAATGAATCGACAAATTAAACAAATTTAAAAGTTTATAATTATAAATTGATGCGAGGGAAAAAAATCTATCAACAAGAGCTAATTTCTCCTAATTACTTGTATATGTCACAAATTTATACTCACATGACCATATCAACAAATTGTAGTTAATCAACTACATGTTATTCTCTTAACTTGATAATTAATACGGAAAAAATTAAAAATGAAAATAAAAAAAATCTTTAAAAGAATTCACCACTGCAACTAAGTTCATACCAAAACCTATTTGCAAGATGTAAGAATTAATATTTCTCCAAACATTCAAATCTCGATGATATCACCTATAATGGGTGATTAAGTGACCAAATATAGTTCCATGTACTTCTACTGATGATTGACTGTGCTACTTTTGAAGATGATACTGTGAACACGAGACCGTTATCCATGCTCTTCTAGCAATAATTCAGTATGCAATTATATCTGATGATAGACATACATTGTGTTGTTGTGTCATGTGCAATTATATCTGTTGTCAAGCTCCAAATGGAGCCACCAAGACTGCCATCACCTTCAAAATCATCTCTAATTTCTTAGCAATAAGAAAGTATCAATACTCATCAATACGCTACGAAGCTGGCGCTTCATGGTGTTTAAGAAGTTCACAAAGACCATTCTTATGGTTTTCTTGGAGTAGAGGAAGATGACTTAATTAAAAAAATTAGTATCTTATTGACTCTATACTTAATTAAGAAGTATTAATATCTTGTTGTTAGATTCGTAAAGCGATCTTAAAATTAGTCAATTCCTACGCATGCGAGCTAATTTCTCCTGACCTCAACATAATTTTCATCTACACCAAAGAGAGAGAGTATTAGACGAAGAATGATTGAGTTAACACTTAAATGACTACCTATTAATTAAACTCAATATCATCCATCTCAATGTTTACTTTCTAACAATCACTATCTAAGATTTCTTTATTCAATTTCAAAATGAATATACCTCTAAGATATTTACTTGTATCTGAGTGATTTTATTCCATTTATGCTTCTGTATGAATTTCTACATATGCATATTCTTCAAGGTTATGTAATCTTTGTCAATTATAGAACAATATTATCCATATCTTTCCAACTAATATTAATAGTTTGTTAGCCATTATGTTTTGATGATGTTCTTACAACCACCATTATCGGTACTAATGGCTTATTGAGTGTAAATGTAGTAAAATCATTTGTCAAGCTCGTTAGTGCCATTAACGGAGGATGGATGGAATATATGCTACAACGAAGATATCCAAAGGAGGAGGAGGCCAAGAGATGAAGCAACGTTATTTCAAGAACAACAAAGTCATATAAACGCTTCATCCGATTCAAGCTATATCAAAGCTCAAGTATATTGCTCTCTATATGAGGATATTAGCTTTCTTTTGTTTTTTCTCTCTAGTGCTAGAATGTAGGCAAAGAGTCACTGAGTTTACTTGAAGCTATTGGGAATCACACACATGTTTTTAGACTTGTGTTTTTAAGCGTTTTTTACAAAACACTATTTTTCACAAGTATGTAATGTATTCCAATAACAACAGGAGCTCAACTAAGTCAAAACATATTGACATTAAGTTCCTGGTTGTGAAAGAAAGGGTACAGAGTGGACAGATATCCATAGAGCACATTGGGACAAACTCCATGATAGCTGATCCTCTTACTAAGGGATTGCCACCTAAGGTCTTTCATGAGCATACTGCTCATATGGGTGTGGTATTATTTGAGGATATTATGTTTTAGTGGGAGTTTGTATTTGTGGTGCTTTATGTTTGTTTGTATTGTCTGATCAGAATAAAGTTTTCAGTTAAGACACTCTGTTACATTATGTTTGGTTTTGACTTCATTAAGGAGGACCAGTTGAAAATAGACATGTACTGATCACATTGCATGTAATTTTCATGCTGCACATCCATGATTGATCTATGTCGTTTGATTGTATTGGTATATGTGACCATTGATGGGTCGAGTTACGATAAATGTGACGAAGGCCGCTTTGATCCTATATTGATATAGTCAATGGACGAGATTGTTCGGAAATACCCTTTCAGTGATAGCATTTTTTGAGCTCATAAGGTTATACACAATTTAAGGAATCATATGGTGCCCAAGTGGGAGATTGTTGGATTTAATCTAATAAATCTATTTGTGGGCACATATGATTAATCAATATGTATTGCTATCTTTCAGGATAACCCATTAAAGTGATTAATTAATTTGGGTTAATTGGGTATTTAAATAAGTCATGGGGTTATATGTGCAGATACCAGGTTGTAATTGTGATTTATTGAGGGGCTAAATTATAAAAATACAACATCTATAAATAAGGGGTTATGGTCCCTAACCTAGGGTTACATTCTCTAATTCTCTTCACCCCCATCTAGAAAGAGAAATTCGGATTTAGAGGAACCCTAAGGTTAGAAGATCATCAAAAACCCAAATCAAGATTTCTTCTATGGATTCAGGTATAAGCTTCCGCTCTTTTGATTTTGTTAATCTCTTTGAATTAATCATGGCTATATGGTTTTAGATCTCAAGTTTTATGATGTAGATCTAACAAACAAATCATGAATCAAAATTGAATTTGTTTCCTAATCTAATTTGACTTTAAAATTGAATTTATTTCCTAATCTAAATAAACTCCAACTTTATAACTAAAAATAAACCAAAAGCTAATTATTTTTGGATTTTAGCCAAAGTTGAGTATTACTGATGAGATTTTAAAAATCTGACAATCTAGTTAGCTCCGTCTCGTCGAGATAGATGATTTACATATATAATATGTTAGAATCTGCCTTCTGGGTTTGAAGATATGATTGTTTCTTTGTAGAAGTCAATAATACGTATAAATTTGTATTTAGCTCGTGATTGTTCGAATCATCCATGAAATTATCTGTAAAGCGTCCTGCATTAGTCTCCCCTTGTTGAAAGAAGCTCGACCCTGAGTTTATGTTTGTTAGAATAATAGCTTTATTATTAAATAAATTTCTTCTCATGCAACGATCTGCATCGGCCTTGTATTTAGCGTTGATTTTCTCCATTTGTTCTTTTACCTCCTCCGCTAGGACTTCTTATGTATCAAACTTGTGTATGAATCTTTTCCATGACATGTGTATGTAACTGGCAGCATGTAGCTCTGTAGTCGACATAAAAAACTCCTCCAAATATTTTCCTTGTTGCTTCCCATATTCTTGTGTCGACGGTATCATCTCATCATTGTTAAAATTATTGATGACTATTGTTTCCAAAAAATATTTTTCTTCCTCATACTCCATACACAATTCTTTCATCTTCTTTATCTCAAGCTCTCTCCCAAGCAATGCACACATACCATCAATTGCCTCGCTCTCTATTTTATCTTTCTCCTCCATCGGGATAACATCAATATGTGTAATATCACTCTCAACCTCTTTTAGAATATCATGCATATCATCCATCTTCACTATCATATCACCATAATGAATCTCATGCATAACGATATCATCCATCTTCACTATCATATCACCATAATGAATCTCATGCATAACGATTGTTTGCACCTTAGGAGGAATTTCTCACCATAATGAATCTCATGCATAACGATTGTTTGCACCTTAGGAGGAATTTCGGTAGGGACATGTTCTTCTTTTTCAGTTACAACCAAGTCATAGACCTCTTCAGATTGCTTTAAGTTTTCTGCTAAAGCATCGTTGTTTGCCACCAAATGTTTCTTCTCCTCAGTAGCTTTTATCTTATATGACTCTTTTTCTGTAAGAGACAGAAGTATAATTCGACGTCCATCTTTCTTGAAGATATAAACATTGTCTCTACTTCTGTGGGTAGCTCCAATATCGAATTGCCATGGCCTACCTAAAAGCTTACGACAAGTATTCATCTCGACCACATCACACAACACATCATCAAAATACCTGTGATCGATAGAAAAAGGTACACGTCACATCTCATCGTTCTGCACATCATTGCCCTTGTGAATGCAGTCGATCTTGTAGAGAGGTGGGTGTTTCTCTGTCTTCAAACCTAACTTATTCACCATACGCCGAGAGACAAGATTTTTTCTACTGTGATTGTCAATAATAACATCACAAATCTTCTGCATCACAGCGCACCTCGTGCGGAAGATATTGTGCTCTACAGGTGATTCTTCTTTCTTTATTGCTTCTTTAGTGCTCTTCCCAACTCTAAAGTCTTGCTTAAGGTCATTGTCGCTGTTGAATTTATCATGTGGAGTCGAATCACGTCGTTGGCGACCATCAACATGATTTCGAACTCCTCTCGTGTTCAGATGCTCCACTGCCAACGCAAGTCGTTCTACGACAGTCTTCGTCTGATTAACACCGGTCTTTAGCACGTCGAACCCAGTTTGAGAAATAAGGGTTTCATCACCTACCATCGGATCGGAGGAACAATGCTCTGATACCAATTGACGTAGCACGGAAGTGATAGCCTCGGAATCCACCAAGAGTGTTCTCTGAATCCACAAAGAACAATCTTCAAATCCACGAAGAACTTCGAATTCACAAAGAAAATATTAAAAGAGAAACTTTATTGATAAAAAGTTATTATTCTCCTTTGGGGTTACATGACTTTTCTTAAATAGAAAAACCAATAAGACTCCTAGTAAGACTAGAATCACAAAGAAATAGAGAGTATCAAATTCTATCCTAAAAAAAACTCCATATAATAGAGGAAACAAATCATGAATCAAAATTGAATTTGTTTCCTAATCTAATTTGACTCTAAAATTAAATTTATTTCTTAATCTAAATAGACTCCAACTTTATTACTAAAAATAAACTAAAAGCTAATTATTTTTGGATTTTAGCCAAAATCGGGTATTACTGATGAGATTTTAAAAATCGGACAATCTAGTTGACTCCGTCTTGTCGAGATAGGTGATTTACATATATAATATGTTAGAATCTACCTTCTGGATTTGAAGATATGATTGTTTCTTTGGAGAAATCAATAATACGTATAAATTTGTATTTAGCTCGTGATTGTCCGAATCATCCATAAAATTGTTTGTAAAGCATCCTACATCAATACAAGCATGTGAGTTAGTTCTTGTGAATTGTGGTCACCAATTTCACTAAGCTGTTTGGTAGGCTGCAAATGGAGTGGTTGCAACTCCAGTTGCATGCAACTAGGTCCAATTTGACCAGTTGCATGTGTTTGTTTTGCTGCAACTCACAGTTGCAGTTGCAACCACAGTTACAAAACAACCCTTAGTTGCAACATATGACTTACGTCAAAAATGGCCGCAAGTCATAGTTGCAACTTAGTTTCAACTGACCTAAATTTATTAAAATCAAAATCATTACTTAATATTTCAAAAATAAATTCATTAAAGGTTTAAAATAATCTTTTAAATAATTCTTATTATAATAATTTCTTCAAAAACTTTTTTTTAAAAAACAACATTAATCTTTTAAAATAATTATTATTATAATAATTTCTTCAAAATAATATGTTAGTTTTTAAAGTAATATATTATCTTTAAAATAATATATTATTTTTTAAAATAATATATTTTTAAAAATAATATATTTTTAAAAATAATATATTTTTTGAATAATATATTTTTTCTAAAATAATATATTTTTTCTAAAATAATATATTTTTTCTAAAATAATATATTTTTTTTAAAAATAACATATTTTTAAAAATAATATATTTTTAAAAAATAATATATTTTTAACAAAAATAAATTTTTTAAAAATAATATATTTTTTAAAATAATATATTTTTTGAATAATATATTTTTCTAAAATAATATATTTTTTGAAAAATAAAATTTTCCAGGAATACTATTATTTTTCTAAAATAATATATTTTTTGAATAATATATTTTTTGAATAATATATATTTAAAATAATTTAAAATATATTATTTTTTAAAATATATTATTTTTTTAAAATATATTATTTTTTAAAAATATATTACTTTTTAAAAATATATTACTTTTTAAAAAATATTATTTTTTAAAAATATTTTATGAGTTGCATATGTTAAGTTATAAGCATAATCAAACAGCTGCAACTATAAGTTCTAAAATTTAAATTTTAAACCAAACAATTGCAATTGTAGTTGCATGTAAGAAGAGTTGCAACGTCTCATTTGCATGCAAGTGACACTTGCATTGCAACTCCAGTTGCAAACAACCAAACGCCACCTAAGCTAAAGTATTACTCACATCACATGGGGATCGCTATCATCCAAAGTCTAGGTACAAATATATCACCAACAACTCTTTAATTTTACTTGCTCATCACACACGCGCACACACATGCGAAAAAGCAAACTCCATGTGCAAAGGACCTGTTGCCTGCCTCCCTCTTTTCTCACGCGTAATAACTGCCTGCCCACAAGTAAAAGGTCAATTAACCGCTAATACTGTACTTAATTGCCAACTTCTATAATTAATTTACACTAGTAGTACTAGCTAGATTGAGAGCCAGTTAATTTAGGTCATTGGAATTTATAAGTTAATATAATTAGAGGCGAAAGAGAGATTTATTGTGATATGAATATACTTCCTCTACACTAGTACAAAACTTTTTCGCCCAAATGGTTGAAACCGTTTGGACAATTAGCTACGTCTCAAATGGTTAAAACCGTTTGGGCAAAAAAAAAAAGACCGTTTGGCCGAACGCCGTTAGGGCTGCATTTGTCCAAACTGTTTACAGTCATATTTTCGTTCCCATTAGGCTAATATCTGGAACTTAATTGTGTTCGATTACAATATCTTTCAAGAAATTAGAATAACTTTTCCCATTTTAAAAGAAGTAACGTACATCCATAGAGGGGCAAATTGAAAAATCATGAACATGTTTTTTTTTCACCGTCTTAAAGAAATTTTGGCTCCCTCGTTTATAAAGGGATTCACCGTGAAAGAGGTAATCTATGATTGCTACTGTGGAGTGGGGCTGAAAGTTTAACAAAGAGAAGGCAATCTTTTTAAGCATTATAAAGCTAGCAACATTATCTTTTGCTTCTCTAGTCACCAATCAACTCTCTTTCATTAAAGAGGAGAAAAGCAAAAAAGTGAGAGAGATCAAAGGGATCCCTATGTTTGTGGACTGTGTTAATGCATAGAGAGGCTTGTTATTTCCTTAGTATTATATCTAATATCTCAGCAAGTCATCCACTATGTAGCCTAGGAATAGAGATTAATTTTCATGGAACTTGTGTTTATTTAAGTTATTGGGGGAAAAGGTATGTATATTTTAAGGAATCTATTGAGAGAAGTACGAAATACGAGATAAGTAAACTACAAATACAAATATACTAAACTGGGTAACTTATTCCTTTACATGTTATTGTATAATCTTTACTCTTATAAGAATTTTCAGGTTTTCATTGGCTCCTCAATTTAGATTTTCAGGTCAGGTCAAATTTACTAGATACATTTTTCTATTTAATTTGTTATCCATACTTGCATCTAGATTTTGAATATCTTCATGATTTGAAATTTTGAATAGAGGTGAGCGAACTTTCGTATATAGTCAAGAGTATTAACAGGTAAGTTACAATCTTGTTGGACTCATTTAATGAGTGTGCTTGTCACTATGTCAGCCCTCGATTCCGGATTAATTGACATTTAAACTCGTCTCATGGCAAGAGAAATCTCGGATGCTAATCACATTTTGTTTGCTTCAGCAGTACATGCCAATGGTGATAATGACACATTTTGCAAGTGTGTGCACGTTCATGAATCATGACAAAGATATGTTAATACAGTAATGCATGGTATAACAATGCGAACGTACGTCCAAGTATCACATGAAAAAATTGGCAATGAAGTCTTGATACTTCTCAAACCCTTGCAAATCATACAAAAATGAAGTTAACTTTGGGAGGAAAGTGGAAATTAATTAAAAAAAAAAATTATCAGAAACTAAGCACATCGTTTCACTACTAACTGATCATGTCAAAATATCACGTCTATTATGTTCCCAGTGATTCTAAAATCCTCTTGTCATAGATAATGTCTATCCGCTCGTGGACACGTGTCGCCTCCGTATTTTGACACATCGTCTAGATAGATTGCAACCCTGAGCAGATCTCAGGCTGCAATACGAAATACCCATCTCAGTCATCACAAATTTGCTGGCCTGGACCCTACCATTCGAAGCCATCGCTAGCGCTCTTTATAATGTTGTAGCCAACCAGACTTCAGACTAAAAGAATAGGGGAACACAAACTTTTGAGGGGGGAAAATCTAAGTATATATGGAAGAGAGAAATGAAGAAAGAAACTATATAAATTAAGAGGGGAGCAGGGACTGGCATCTCCAGTTGTGGAGGAGGCCTGCAGGTTATTTTTAGCATTGAGAGGTAGGCTGAGCAGGATGGAGAAGCAGGGCACGTGCATAAAAAAAAAAAAAAAAAAAAACTACTATCTATCTAGCTTAACCAATTCCCCCCTCCCACCCTCCCCCCGCCCTCTCGCTCTCGTCTCTCTCTCTACTCTCTCTTCTCTCTCCTCTCCTCTCGCTTCTCTCTCTCTCTCTCTCCCTCTCTCGTCTCCTCATCTCACATATTAAAGCTGAGCATCGTTCTTCATGTGCCCATCTTTTCCATCATGACCAGCCCTTACCTAATTCACTCAACTATTTGAGTACGAAGCAAACGAGTAGGCCACTGAGTTGAGCCTTGGCGCAATGGTAAGGTTGCTGCCTTGTGTTGCGGATAAACAGGTTCGTATGTCGAAAATAGCCTCTCTGCATGCAAGCGTGAGTTTACGTACATATGACCCTCTCCACAGCCTGCAATGATCGTAGCCTCAGGAACTGAGCTGCCATTTATTTGGTATTAGAAGTCACCTAGTAAGTTCTTCCATGTTCAAGTAGAAATTATTGTTTCTTGTTGCCTATGTAAATTGCATAGCCTTTTCCTATGCTGAAGTGTACAATTTTACTTGCAACAAACTTTTTTAGCATATGCTTTACTTCAGATTGATTTGTTACAGTACATATATAATCAAATGGAGCTAGCTAGATTATAAATTTTAGACAAGTTTACATAAACAATTTTCACCATTATTATTTGCGCTCTATAAGCTTCGTGAATTGTACGTCCATGAAAGTTTAGATTATAAATGTATGTAAAATAGCTTCGTTAGAATTAATAGAAACATTATTTCACAGTTGTTTTTAAGTAAGCAGACAGGCATACTATGTTGTTGCTGGTTTCTCCCACTCTCTTAAAATATAATCTTCTGTCTTTTTTCCCCTTATTTGAGATTCCATAACTTGCAAACAAATATAATATCTTAATTAGGGGAGATCATATCAAATAACTAAGAAAACACATTGATATATTGCTGAGTCATAAACAAGGCACCTGAGGCAGTTTTCAAGTGGAGAAGAGACTGATTTAAAAAATTAGGAGGAAATAATGAATCATATTATCAAATAGATTTGATAATACTCACACACCAAGCATATAAATTTCTTGGAAAAATTGTGTCAAGGCCTCAATAATAAAACTTCTTGCGACCTAGCCCCTCCACATTTTCTCCATGTGGACCAGCCCCAAAAAATGACACTTCATGTGATTCAGCCTTTTATTGCATGCCAACTAAGCACAAAGAGAGAAACAAATAGAAAAGTCAAAAATACCCTCATTTCTTCATCTCTCTTCTATCCAGATCTAAATCTGCTCCTCCTTCCTCCTCTCCTCTCCTCCTCTCTCCTAACCCATTTCCTTCATCCTCTCTCTTCCTCCTTTTTCTCTCAGACACCGACATCCCCCTCCGCCACCACCGACCATCCCGACCATGTTGTTCGCTCTTTTTCTCTCACTAATTTCCCCAACTCCCTCTTTCTTTTCACCCCAAAACTAAAAAAAGCCCTCAAATTCGTCGGAGTTTTAGTCGGAGGATCCGTCAAAGAACAGATTGGTCTCTGACACCGAAGGCGAAGAGGTGGCGAAGAATGAGGCGGAGGCTGCGGTGACGGAGGAGGATGGGGAGAAGCTCGAGGCCGTCACAAATTCAAGACCTCTAAGCTATCATTTTTTTTGACAATTTTTGATATTAAGTTCAAGTCCAAGATGGAATATTAAATCTAATGAGTTAAAAGTAAAGTCCAATGACTTGTATGTTAAGTCTATTGAATTGAATAATAAGTCTAATTGGTTGAACATTAAGTAATGAATTATATGTTAAGTTTAGTTTGGTACGTGTTAAGTCCAGTTTGGTACATGTTAAGTCCAATTTGATTCATGTTAAGTCTAATTTGGTTCATGTTAAATCTAATTTAACTTTTTTAAAATCTAAAAACAAGTTAAATTAGACTTAATATGAATTAGATTGAACTTAACATGAAATTAAATTAGACTTAACATGAATTAAATTAGACTTAATGTAAAATTAGACTTAAAACAAGTTGAATTAGACTTGTCATGATTTAAATTAGACTTAACAGGAATTAGATTAGACTTAACATGATTAAATTAGATTTAACATGAAATTAGACTTAAAACAAGTTGAATTAGACTTAACATGATTTAAATTTGACTTAACATGAATTAAATTAGACTTATAACATGAATCAAGTTAGACTTAATATGAAATTAGACTTAAAACAAGTTGAATTAGACTTAACATGATTTAAATTAGACTTAATAAGAATCAAATTGAAATTTAATATGAAATTAGACTTAACATGAATCAAATTAGACTTAATATGAAATTAGACTTAAAACAAGTTGAACTAGACTTAACATGATTTAAATTTGACTTAACAAGAATTAAATTAGACTTAACATGAATCAAATTGGACTTAATATGAAATTCGAATTAAAACAAGTTGAATTAGACTAAAGATGATTTAAATTAGACTTAATAAAAATCAAATTGGACTTAACATGAATCAAATTGGACTTAACAAACCAAATTAAACTTAACATGAACCAAAATGGATTTAACGTGAACCAAATTGGACTTAACATGAACCAAATTTGATAGGAAAAAACCTCTTCGCCTCGTCCTCCTCCTCACCACCTCCTCCGCCTCGTTATTCGCCACCTCTTCACCTTCAATGTCGGAGACCAATGTGTTCTTTGACGGATCCTAGCTCCGACTAGAACTCCGACGAATTTGAGGGCTTTTTTTAGTTTTGAGGTGAAAAGAAAGAGAGAGAGTGGGAAAAATTAGTGGGAGAAAAGGAGCGAACAACATGGCCGGGATGGTCGGCGGTGACAGAGGGGGATGTTGGTGTCTGAGATAAAAAGAAGGAAGAGAGAGGAGGAAGGAAATGTGTTAGGAGAGAGGAGGAAAGAAGAGGAGGAAGGAGGAGCAGATTTAGATCTAGAGAGAAGAGAGAGGAAGAAATAAGGGCATTTTCATTTTTTTCTATTTGTTTCTCTCTCTTTGTGCTTAGTTGCCATATAATAAAGAGATGAATCACATGAAGTGACATTTTTTAGGGCTGATCCATATGGCGAAAAGACGGAGAGACTAGGTCACATGATGTTATTATTGTCGGGGCCTTGACACAATTTTCCCAAATTTTTTACACTTTTAATTATGCATAAGGTATCCTAAGTAGAGCAAACTATTCCGGATATCACATCTTATTTTTGTATCATATGCTATAATGCACCATCATCCCTCTCTTCTTAATTAACTCCCTGTCAAATAAGTTGCACATAAATTAGAACAATTGTTTAAATTATAACTAAACCTAACTCATGTAAATCTTGTAACTCAACTTGCCTTTCTCCCACAAGTAGTTAATAATTCAACACTACCTTTTGCAAACCCCAGCTAACTTCAACTATTTTTCAGGAAGGCCGTTTAAAGTTCTCACTAGTTGTGAACTGTCATCAAGTATTTTGCCTTGGAACTTTGATGAACAAACTCAGAAAGCTTATCCTCTCATATGTGTTTTTGGGAATAATAATGGTGTTAGGACTCGGTGAGGTTTATAGTTTTCAAGTACTTTTCCAAGCTTTTTCTATCTCTCTCTTGTAATTATGAGAAGCATCTTTTTTGAAGCATTTTAGATTTGGGGGGTTAATATTTATTAAGGAGCATGTGGTCTGATATAATTAGTAACAAAGAAGTGTTGCAGATCTATTAGCCCTATATCTGTTTGCAGTTATCTGATGCGGATGGTTTTGTTTCATGCAAACCGTGAATATGCTTAAAATTATGGGAATAAATGAATGAGAACGTTTGTGCCATTATCACTGAAGTACTCTTGGACTAACATCAAGCTTTGCTCCTTTCCTCATGCCTACCCTTTTTTAAGGTATGCATGTAACTAGACAGTTCACTAGCCGTTAAATTCCTGATTAAATATGATTTATGTGAGATGGGTTCTATCCACAAACTTAGATACTCAAAACCATTTTTATGCCATGTATTTAAATAGACAGTTCATCGAGCTTTGCTACTTAATTTATCCATGCCTATGCCATTAACTAACTAAATTGCTAAGCTGAGATCATATTGTATCGTCAAAATTTTTTATGATGATCATTTGTGAATAATCTACTTGCTTATAGTTTATTTATTTATATATATATTTTATTTCTTACCTTGGATTACTAATCTCTGTTTATTATGAATGACCAAGAAGTTTTGGCAGGTTGATGCATCCTACATAAGATCAGCCAGTGAACTGATCAAGCGACGCATCTGTGTATGTATATAGGTGTATATCTGTATGTTTGTCGCATATATGCATACTTATGCGCCTGCAAGTGTATGCTGATTTGTCGGGGTAAAATGTGCGCAGGGACTTATGTATTGACATCCATCATAATTGTTTCCATGTTACTGCCTTCTTCACATCAAAATAACCTGTTATACTCCAAGGACTTCTTAACAGTGATCGATATTTTCTGGACTTTTATGACATATCATCCCATACCAACATCTTGGCAAATTGATGCCAAAATCAGACAACAAACTAAGAGTAGGGTCTGAAGACTTGATTATACACTTTTGAGCTAAAGAAGCAATGGTAAAATCTCAGCATGCCGCATGCTCTGTAATTCCTGTACGCTTCAAGATAAAAATCAATGGAAAAGTAAAAAAACTAGCGTAAGAAGTTTTACAAGCACATTTTACCAGTTTAATATTCTCACCTCTAGTTTTGAAGTTAATTTAGTCAACGAATACAACCTGCACATTTTATAATCAATAGCTTCATGAACGCATAAAGCTGCAACTTTTAGCCACCGTGCCAATTGGATTCACAATGTAAACAATAAAACTATAATACCATCATAGCGCAACACTAATAACTGATATTTTCCAAACTCATCAATCGCTACCATAAACAAGAAGGCTAATGTAAGCAATTTTGAAATTAAGCAACCATGATCATTCCACAGTTGAGGCAGCCAAAGTAATCGTATAATTCAATAGCCACAACAGTACCACAAACAAAAGGAAGAATATATAATCTCAGTACACCTAACAAGTCAAAAACAAAATTTGCTGAATTCTCTTGATTGTATCAATGTTTCAAAACACATCACATGTCTGCTACAATAACAAGTTCAAACTTGTTCTTGACTATGAAAGGATTCACCGCATCTTCACACCTGGCCCTGCTACTCCTTCATCAGTTATCTTGTTAGCTTGGATGGTGCTGATAGCATTCGCAATATTTGCCTGAATGAACAGTAGAGATACACTTCTAAACTCTTGTACGCATCAGTAAACAATTCTTACATGCAAGAGAGTCTTGTAGTTTCTTATCTAGGGAGTGAATGTTTGATAACTGAAAAGAGAAAAGTAAACAGCAACCGAAACAAAAATTGGAAAATGGCTTCACTTTTTCTGCTTACAATTTGATAATTTTAAAGATCCCGCTAGGTGGCTAGGGGTTGCTGATATCGAAATAACTAATTATTGTTTCTTCAAAAAACTTTTGGCAAATGTTTTGACGATATTGAAATGACCAACTATTATTTCTTGAAAGAACTTCCCAAATGTTTAATAAAATAGCCATAGAGAAAGATAAAATAGAGTGACAACGTATCCAGCAACGTTACAATTGACATTCTCCTCAAACAAAAAAAAAGAAAAACAAAAAAACTCTGGCTGGACATCACTCCGTACTCGTCTGCAACCGGTTAACTTAATGACCAAGTGAAAACAACAAAAACCCCTTCAATTTTGTAAAATGTAAAAGCCCTTAACTGTTTCTCTGTCATCACTCAATACTCCCTATCGCTCTCTTCCGAGCGACCTTTCGGAAAAATCGCGATGAATTCGGTCTCTCGGAGATCGTCATGGCGGTGAGGGGGAAGAGGGAGAGAGGAGAATAGAGAATCTTCGTTTCTGGAGAGAGAGAGAGATAGAGATAGAGAGAGAGAGAGAGAGAGAGAGAGAGAGTGCTGAGTGATGACAGAGAAACGGTTAAGGGCTTTTACATTTTACAAAATTGAAGGGGTTTTTGTCGCTTTCACTTGGTCATAAGTTAACCGGTTGCAGACGAGTACGGAGTGATGTCAAGCCAGGGTTTTTTTGTTTTTCTTTTTTTTGTTTGTTTGAGGAGAATGTCAATTGTAGCGTTGCTGGATGCGTTCTCACTCTATTTTATCTTTCTCTTTGGCTATTTTATTAAACATTTGGGAAGTTCTTTCAAGAAATAATAGTTGGTCATTTCAATATCGTCAAAACAAACAACCCCCCCCCCTCCCCAAAAAAAAAATCTATTTTATTAAACGTTTGCGAAAAGTTTTTGAAGAAACAATAATTAGTTATTTTGATATCAGCAACCGCCAGCCACCTCGCGGGATCTTTAAAATTATCAAATTGTAAGCAGAAAAAGGGGGGGAAAGTTTTCGTTTTCACTTGGATGGTGCTGATAGCATTCGCAATATTTTCCTGAATGAACAGTAAAGATACACTTCTAAACTCTTGTACGCATCAGTAAACAATTCTTACATGCAAGAGAGTATTGTAGTTTCTTATCTAGGGAATGAATGTTTGATAACTGAAAAGAGAAAAGTAAATGGCAACTGAACCAAGAATTGGAAAATGGCTTCACTTTTTTCCCCTTTTTCTGCTTACAATTTGATAATGAGTGGAAAGTGCTTGCAAAGTAGAGGGTGTCACACATCAGCATGTTAACCTTTTCGCTTGCTTCAGATTTCGAAGAAAATGAAGTGATTGAGAGAAATTAATTATTTTTTCTCTTACCTTATTCTTTTTACCTTTTGACTTTCTATTGTCCAAAGAACCTTGCAAATAGAATACTTTCTCAAATATTTTAACTTGTTACTTTTAGGTTACCAAGCAGCTTTTAGCGTAATCAATCATGCACAAGTATGTGTTCCCTCGATTCAATTAAAAGAGTGGACAAATGCAAAAGATGAAAGCTTAAATAACCCACATCTTATTCTGCTTAGCACTGCTTAGCACTGCTTAAGAGGTTAGATGCAGCATCCAACTAATTGAGTGTTCTAATTCAAAAACATTTATTTATCTGAATCTGTATGGCCAAAAAGAGTCCACTGAGTTTTAAGTGGGAAAAATTTACCCTCCAAACTCCAAGTTTTGACTGGAGAGCTCGCCACTGTGCTGGGCCAAACACTCGATCCACATGCCGGCTGCAAAATCAGACAATGATGCTTTAATTACAGAAAGACAACAAGTTCAACAGGAAATAACGTGATATCTTTCTGTATATTTTTTACATATGACGAAACTAAATTAGATCAGACTGATAACTCTAATCATGTTGACGTTACCTCACGATAACAGTTTGGTTCATCTGGTTCATCTTACAGTCGAGAAGTTTGGAGGTTATCGCTTTGACAACCCAATATTCAACCTCATCTTCCATGATCTGTATTATATAACACAATCCCCTAAAATAAGAGTACTAAAAAAATTTTGCTAATGAAATGTGGATTACCTGAAGAGCTTCTTTGATCACAGAATATGGAACTTCACCAGAATCGTTGGAACTGAGGTCCACCAATGTTATTAACCTCATCTTTGTCATGCAATCCTCGTGCACAAGACCTATAGATATAATTCCACTGTTACAAAGACAAATAAAAGTCATAGAGAAACTTTATCATGCTACTGTAAACAAGCCATACCATAACCCTTCAGTAATGAGGAATTTGCAGTATGAAAATTTACGTAGGCATCGAGCCTTTCCGTGAGGAAGATCTTTAATAGTTGATAAACCAAGGCATGCTTTTCATCCTTTTCTAATTGTGCAACAGCAGGCAAATCAAGCAGATCACACTGCAAAGAAACCACAATAAAACCTAATTAAATTTATTGTAAATAAGCAGAAACTACTGCCAAATGAATTAAAAAAAAGAACAAACACCATAGGACAATAGAGACGAATCAGTGACATGACAGTCCCCACACCATTAAAACAACCTCTTGACTAAATGAAAAAAGAAACAGACGCTATAGATGCATTTAATACACAATAAAAAAACACTAGAATGCGTGGGCTCATCAACCTTCAGTACAAAAAAAGATAAGACTGCTGTGGCTGCTCTCTTGTATTAGTACAAAACTAAAATTTTGTGTACCACAAGCAGTAGAAACAAATAAATCTTCTCTATCCTCAAACTCTTGCCAATTTCTAACATTAACTTCCATAAGAGCTCTGTTGTTTTTCTATTATGAGTGTCAACTTTATCTTAATCGAGAGAATATCGGGTTACCCATGTGAAGAGCTTGCCCTTGCTATCTAGGCCTCAGTAATCAGGAAAACTGAGAAGACTGCAAGACTCTGGTAAATCTAGACTACCAGAGCTCCTCTCAAAATTAAGAGGCTTTGTTTGGCTAGATAAGAAATGCTTAACTTACTTGAATTAACCGTAGAAGAAATGAAACAGTCCTAGAAATATGGTAATACAAAAGGAATACTAAGAGAGAAAAGGATAAATAAATATACAGTATAGAGCTACCATTGGATACCTGAAACATGTCTGGAGACTTCACAAACTCTATAATAGCCCGCACTGCTTCCTCTTTAGTTTCATTAGTTGCATATGAGTCCTCATCCTCACTTGAAAATGTTGCTAGGTACTTGTTCAGGAAATTAAAAGAATCTTTGGCCATGCTGCAAATTGAGAAAGCAGAATCTCTATATAGCTACTGCAGAAGGAAATGAAAATAACATAGCTTTTAACATCAGTATGTACCTTTTATTATCCTTCAAAATGTTAGAGATGGTAAGGAAAAGATCCCTCTGATCCACTTTACCAATATTCCATTCTTGTAACAAACTGTCAATCTTTTTAAAAGAAGGGATGATATTTTCAATTACTTTCCCATTTGCTGCCAAGTCAAGCGCTTTTGTATAAACAAAGAACCTGCTGTAAGGGTTCTCTAACAGGTTGTAGAGATTGAATAAGCTGCTCAAAGCATGTTACATGTGTAAGAGAGAGCAGCCAATTAACAATTCTTGGATGAAGACAATACATTTCACTTACATTTTCAAGCGCAGAGCGGGTCTATCATTCGGTTGCAGTGCGACTTTTGCAGAAATGAGTTTTGCCATCTCCAGTGCTTCATCTAGACTGCTAGCTCTTGTGACAAGGTTACATATGACAGTAAATATGCATTCCAGATCTACAATCACATAAAGAACGGTTGTAGGTAAATACGTAATAAGAAATAACTCGATATGACAACTAATTTAATCTAGTAATTTAGATATGAGAAATTGACAATATCTTATAAGCACTGAACATAAATATTTGAAGTTATAGACCATTGGCAAGGTGTTACTATTTGATTGGATGTAAAAACAGGTTACTATGAATTCGGCACTTAGTAGCATGACTTACTTTTTCCACCCAATAACAAGAGGGTGTCAAAGATCAGTATCAAGTGTGCTAAACGTCAGACATCAGGGTCATGTCAGAAAGAATATTTCCACATCGGATGGCGGCTGTGTTCTAAATATCAGATGTCAAGGGCATGTCCGTGTTGATCCGAAAAATTCCACAGTGGATGTTGAATACCAGGGTATATTGGAGATATTTAGTAAATATCAGGTGTCATAGCGAATGATGTGTGTATATTCATGCTCGACGCACCATAGAATAGAGCTGTTGAAAGATTGCATCTTTCCCGAAACTTTTGTGAAAGTATGGTGCCTCAATGGAACCCTAATTCTTTTTTCTGGATATTTACATGTGCAGATATACACTTAGGGTTATACTTCAACTAGTGGCGGAGCTAGGAATTTCACCCGCAAAGGACTTGAGAACATATAAAAACTTTTACATGATTGACTAACATCTAAACATCATTTTACAACAAGACTTCCAAAATCATATCTTAAATTAGAATATAGGCTACTTCACAAACTTGTGCACCAAAGGATGCAAATTATCCATCTCCCATTTAACCAACTTTTTAGCAAGTTTTCCAATCACTTAATTTCAGAAAAATCATCATGTATAGCTACTATATAAGAGATGTAGTTCTAAAGTTGATCTCTAAGTTTCACGTGATTTATTTCAGAAAAATATGTAAGATAAAACTTAGTCACATCAATTTTTCTTTTTCAAACGAAGATGATGAATTACTTTGTTCAAGACATGACATACAAGAAAGTAACTCCATATTATGATTACCAAAACAGTTGTTCAGCTCTAGAAGATAAAAATCTATAGATGTGTTGAACTATCCAAAACAGTTGTTCAGCTCTAGAAGATAAAAATCTATAGATGTGTTGAACTATTCAACTTAGTAGTGACGAAGATTTGTAGGCATTTGAACTCCATGCTTTGGTCTACCAACTACAAAATCATCTTCCATATTCGGTATCACTATTTCATGCAAATTTCAAAAACAACTAAAATCACAGTCCTATTAACTCAGGTCTCGAATGTGCAAAATCATCCGTATCAAAGACCCCAAAGTCCTAAGTAATGCTTCGACAACAACAATAATAATATACTCAGGGATCTATTTTTATGTCGTAATTTCATAACATGAAATGAACTATTTTCCAACTTTTTGGGGGCTGCGTGGACGACAAAGAGTACTCCTACATTAATCCGTACAGTCAAAAGCCCAAAAGATAAAAGATTTTACCAAAAAGCTAGTACAATAAAATAACATATCATGAAGCGAGCCGGCTCTTACCTTAGTCATGAACACACTAATTTTCATTGAAGTAAAAAAAAACTACATGAAAAAAGAGATTAGATACTAACTTCAACTCAGCCATAAATCCAAAACAATTTTTAATAAACAAATAAAAGTCCATATCTCTATTGCAATAACTCGGCCAATTTTTGTAGGCCAAAAGGTCAAGTGATTGAATAGGAAAATCACAACATATCATCCAAAAAAAAATTAAAGGGGTAAAGGATATTGAGACCATATTGTTTTGTAAAAAGCTTTGTAAAATAATATAACGGACGATATTTCAGCAATATCGGGGATATTTCGCCTAAATATTGCCAAAAAAAAGTAAATGATATTTCACCTAGATATTGACCATAAATTGTAAATGTCGAATTCTCCAATTTTCACAATGTGTATAAAGAGGATTCACATTTGAGCCCTATACCCAAACCCGATAATTAAACAAATTTTTTCTACCCTGTCCAAAAAGTAAGTTTTGAAGACAATACTTATCTGTATGTGCCTTATTTGGAGATTTTCATTTTTACTAAATCGCCTCTGATTCAATTTACATTGAACTATTTAACGCTGCTCGTGTCTTATGATCTTTACTAAACTTTCAACAATTTGTCAATTAGTATTAATCTTAATTTACTATAAATTAATGCATGGCATAACTTATTACCCGAATTAGTCCTCATTTTATCCAACTCAAAACTATAATATATCTTAATACTTATTGACGAGCTCTTCTATCCAGATTTATTTTCCCTCCCTGATATTCATCTATATAATTACTTTGGAACAACTCTGTATCGAAATAAGTTGGTGGTTATGTAGTTCCTGTTTACTGCCATTAGGCTTTTATTTATCATGTTGTTGTTTTTTTCCCTTAATGACCATAACCAAAAATCTCATTGAAGAAATAAAAGCATTATAATTTGACAGACTAACCCTAATGTCTAGGTATTAGTACTTTGAAAAACTGAGGACAGTCATATTTAGATTATTGAATGACCATTAAGTTTCTCACACTCATGTTCAGATACAATGGTTAGAATGTGAAGAGATTCCCATTAACAACTCAAATTGTAGCAGGCAAAATATATTATGACCAGCTGACTGAGATACCTTTGTCTGAGACCCGAGAAACAACAAGGTCAGCTGAAGTAAGCATGAGTGAGGCCAAGTCCAACCACCTGAGGCTTAACATGCAATCTTGAGCCTCTATGCATTCTCTAGTCACCTGAGGTTCCGCAACCTGCCATACAAAAATACTTCAATATATAACTCGAATATCCAACAATTAGAAGGCCAAAAAAATCCAATGAGAATATAAATAAAAAATGAGAAGAGCTTATAACAAAATACACAACATTACACAAGGAAGTTCATGGATGATTGATGATATTTTATAAACTTATACATGGTAGCATAAAAAGCTGTTCGATAAAACTTCTCATAATAAGGCCTTTGAAAAGATAGTACTTTCTCATAATAAGGCCTCTTAAAAGATTACACAACAGCGAAAAACCCTACTTTCGATAACCGATTGAAAATATTGGAGCAATTTAGCAGTTTGAATAAAATAATCATTATATCATCATACCTAATAAATTGAAAAAATTCTGTAAATTCATCAAAAAAAATACCAGTTTTATCGTCTTCATCTACCGTTGAAGCTTGAAAATTTTATACCAAAGTCTAATCTTTAGAATGCACTCGAAACAAAGGGAGCTAGAACTTTCATATAGATCAATTTTCCAAAATAAAATTTGCATAAAATCAAAGAAAAATGATTTAAATGAAAGATTTCAAGCAACTGAAAGCAAACCTCGGGACCCGCATCGGCCCAGGCGAGCTCAGAAGTGAATCGAACAACCGCGAGCGCTGGATCCTCCTCCGATGTAGGTACGATCGTCGACATTTCGACAATTAGGGTTCAAAGAATCTGAGTGCGAATTCCCACAAAAAGAAAAACCCTAATTGCCGCCGTAACTGCTGAGAGAGGAGAGAGGACGACGAAAGCAGGAGAAGTTTTTCTATTGAAATTAGGGTATGGGAACGGGTCGGGTTCATTTGGGATCTTATGAGATCCACATTCGTGTTCACTAGGCTAACGGGTTCGTAACCGGGTCGAATATAATCTTTTTAAGTTTGGGGTTTTCACATATTGGTCTACCAAATGTTGCATGTTTCCATACTAGTCCTCTAAGTGAAAATTAGTACTAACAAAATAGAAGGCTATTGTTTTTTATCCCCCAAAATTGAGGGCCATTGTTTTTTCCAAAATCCATACCCAATTTATCTAGTTATTAAACCCATTGTGACTCAAACCCAATGAAATATCGTAATAAATAGGGTTAGCACATAAATACACCTAACTTTACCTAATTTTTTACTTTGATTTGATACCTCAACGTTTTATTTTGCAAAAAAATACCTCAAAGTTTGAAGAAAAACCGAGTTCGATATCAAAAATTCCTTTTGAGCAAGAAATACCTCTAAAAATTCCTTTTGAGCAAGAAATACCTCTAAAAATTCCTTTTGAGCAAGAAATACCTCTAAAAATTCCTTTTGAGCAAGAAATACCTCTAAAAATTCCTTTTGAGCAAGAAATACCTCTAAAAATTCCTTTTGAGCAAGAAATACCTCTAAAAATTCCTTTTGAGCAAGAAATACCTCTAAAGTTTTAACAAAAGCCTGCTTTGATATGCCAAACTTATTTATTGTTAAGTTTTGAATATGAAGTCAATTTTTTTATCCAAGAGGGTCTGCTAAGTCAATAAGTTGCTCATTAATAGTACTTTAATATCTCAGGTTCAACTCTCCTGTGGTTAAGAATTTAATTTTCTTTAAATGCTGGACGGGATAAACTTTAGTACTTTTTTCGATAAAGATCCTTTGCATACTTAGCTGTGGAGACCAAACAAATCTTCTCACCCAGTGGACTTGTTGAGATTTAAAATTACATTAAAAAAGATTTAATTATAGGACTTGTTGAGATAAATCAGTAGCATTAGTTCGTGCAGCTAATTATAGTCTTTCTTTACAATCATCAATATTGTAGAAAATCCGGACTCCTTTTTGTTTTTGACAAAATAGAAAGTTTGGGTATGGAAGTTAAAAATGATATAAAGGTCGGGTACTTTCTGAAAATATAAAACTCTGAGATGTTTAAGTGCAAATAACCATCATTTCTCTCCTAAAA
>NC_033795.1:18705830-18755972 GCF_001876935.1 Asparagus officinalis | reverse complement strand
TATTTGATTGCACTTCTGTTTTGTGGTTTGCTTGTGCTGAGTTTTAAATTGCATATTAGAGCCTCTTGATCCTAATCACCCCCCCTCTAGGGTCCAACATAGTTTTCATAAATAGACATTACACGTGCAATAGTAGCTATGCGCCGAGTTTAATGTTAAAAAGTAAAGAATGATCAAAATAGAAAGCAACTCAAAATTTTTAGGAATCAAACATGTAGTCTTGTGAATCAAAGATGGCAAACATGTAGTCTTGTGAATCAAAGATGGTCATCCTCGTATTTAGGGAGGAATAAATTATGAAATGCATCTTCAGATGATGCCCCGTAATATTCCATAAATTCAATACATGCTCCAGAGATGCATATTTTTTGCGCAAACCATCGCTCAAAGCTTCATGTCTAATATCTATAAATGCTTAGAGGTCAACAATATAGCTAGAACAAAGTGCTCAACAATTAAAAGTACAAGAAGTTCTCCAATCCAGTATCAGTTATGGGGATTTAACTCACCTCATGTCAACCTTTCCACATTTGCTAAAAAGCTACCTGAAGTCCTAATTGGCGAGCATCATATTCAAGGTTGTCATAGAAAATAAACCTAATCTGTACTCTGTCACAATATGAGACGCCCAAGTAGGATGTCAATAGTGAGGCAAATACTATCAGTAGACATAAATATCTTCAATAAACACTCGGAGCGGAACCAATAATTAACAAAAGAAATGGAGTACACGCAACAAACGCAATAGCATAGACAATAGGAAAATGCTTGTTTGACCTTTAATACGTCCAATTCAAAGTTCTTTCTAACTAAACAGAGAGTAACCTTTAAAATTATTCAGCAAGGCATTGGATGAAGTTGATGCCACACTTTAAAATTATTCAGCAAGGCATTGGATGAAGTTGATGCCACATTGTATTAAAACTCACTATAATGTGACAATGATGAAGTCAACACCACTGTGCATGTCTTTAAGTTTCAATACATGTGAAACTTCAACCCAAAAAAAGTGATAGGAAATTTACAGAACATGAAAGCATTAGAAATATAATGATTTATTTAAATTAAGCAATATGCTACCAATCAAATACAAAACATTTCTTGAGAAAGGTCAGACCTAAAATTCTATAACTTTGGGGAAATTCTATAAACTTTGGGAAAACACGTCCACTGATGTACGTTTGTGTAGAAGATAAAACAAGGCCTGAATGTTTCATTAAACTTTGCGAAATTACATTGAATCAAAAGATACAAATATGAAGATTTTAAATGAATTAATTTAAGTACTCACATCAAAATATTCCCCCCAAATGGAGGTGAAATCATATTAGATCATAGCATTATATTCTAAAAGATCAAATGGCAGTACCTCAGATATCTTGAGCAACTCGTATAATTGACTGCACCTTTCCTCTCTTATCTGCAATGGTTTTAGAATAAATATGCCTATTTGATCTGAATCATTAAAAAATTATAGAGAAAATTAAATAAATTAGACTAAAACCCTTTTTAACAAAAACATTCATAATTCTTGACAAGTTACTCTAATCTTGAAACTCGCCTTTGCGCTTACCATTCTTCCCTCTTATTTTTCTCTATCTTTTTCTTATATTTTACTTTTCCCTGAAAATGACACAATATAAAAAGAAAAATCCCATCAACAAACACAAAATCTCAGAGAGAGTTAGAGATTAGAAATCTAAATTCATGCGATTAAAAATTCACACCCATGCATGCGTTCTATCTCTCTCTAAAGAGAGTTAAAGAATGTAAAATGTTTTAGGTTGGCTCGTCGGATCCAGGAAAGAATAGAATATATGAATTAAATAAATGATAACATTTTCAAATATGCATATAGTAGAGAATTACAAATGAGTCCAGAATCAGAAATTACAATATTATTTTAGTAAATTTTACACATGTATCCAAAAAAGCAATACTTTGCCCAATTTAGAAACATTTTATAGGTCACCTTAGATTCTCATATTGCAAATATTTCCTCTATCCAAATTAAACTCATAGTATCAAGTAAGAGAGTAAATTCAAATTATCCATATTGTTCATATCTATATTTCTTCAATACTACTGCTATCAAGGAAAGAATCAGCACTGGAAGTGTTCAATAGCCTCCCTCTCCTTGCTGTTTGATGAGCTAATTAGAATCAGCACTGGAAGTGTTCAATAGCCTCCCTCTCCTTGCTGTTTGATGAGCTAATTACTTTCACCTTTATTCCAATCCTATCCAAATTTCACTATAAAAATGTCAAAGGCTACCACGTCCAACCATGTATGAACCATGTGATTAATTATAATGAAATAGGTATGGAGTTTCAAATGCATTTGATCACAAAAACACATGTATGAATTATATGATTAATTATAGTTACATAGAATTTATTTCCATCTTAAGTGGCATGTGTATTTCAAGTTATATTATACATATGTTTTATAATGTTATGGAGAAGACTAACAAACTGAGAATAATTTGCCCCAGTGAGTCCATCAGCCTACAAGACTACTCATCGGTTAGGTGAGAGTTATTTGAAGAACAAAAGATAGAAAATGACAAAGTTAAATTAAAAATTTCCCCTAAATGTGGGGATATTTACTCTTATCATATGTGAATGACCATTATATTTAAAATTTTTAAATAAAAAACAATGAAAAGTTTTGTCACCCATATCATCTTTTATAAGTAGTGTGTGTGTGCGTGCGCGCGTGTATGAATAAGGTTCTCTTTCACTTGTTAGATCCTCACTACTAAATTCCTTAACATTGTAATATAAGCTCTAGAAAAATATCTATACATGAGCATATTTAGTAGATAACACTAATCTTGGTTTTGCATAAAAAGAATTTATACTTGTTAAATATAAAAAATATGAGCTCCAATTTGAAATAGACATTGTATGTGTAATTAAAACATTCAAACTTGCATATTTATATTTCTTATATTCTATATTAGTTTTCCCCTCCAACAAAAATTTTAGTTTGACCTCCAAAAGTAACCACTATGTTTGTAAAATTCAAAATTTTGAATTTAATTAGTATCACAATCAATAGTATAAATAAAATTGACATAATCAAGCAATGATAAGAGACCAACCATATTAGACACTCAGTGCAATTCAAGTTCAAGCATATTCGAAACTAATTACAATATCTAAGCTAAGTTCCTCATATCACATAGCGTTATTATGAGGCTGAGAGGTCATACCTTCTTTGGATCAAGTAGGTAATCATGCATACTGTTATGCTTCAAGAAAATAGTCATGCTCTTGTTTGCAGTAGAACACGAATAACCAGTTGTAGTACCAAATTGCCGCCTAAAAAGACTACTGAACTTGGGTCATAATAAGATTTACAAAGAGTAAATAAATTTAGAAAATTTAACCTCAAGTCTAAAATCCACAATGATATTAGAAGGTTATGTTTTTTAAGATAATAAATGCACAAATGTGATCTAGGATCTAAACTAACAAAAACGTGAAAGATATTCAGCTCTGAGAAAGATCCTGCAAAAAAAACTAAGATCCAAGGCACATCCATCACATGGAAAATGTAAAGTCAAAATTTGCCCAAGAATAACATAAATTTAATAAATCAAATAAAAATACAGAAAGAAAACAAATTCGATCGAAGTGGATGAAAATGTCTCTCACACCTTGCTTTAGGCCAACTTCTTTTTCGACGGTATGATATTGAGTGCACTTCGTCTTGCTACATAAATTTATCACAAGAAATAGATCAAAACAAGTTCTAGCCATCACTCTTTGAAGAGATCTAATTAGCTAAAACCATAGAAATCAAACAAAACTAACCAATATGTACAAAGAGATCAGATGACGAAGAAATATAACAGAGCTCAAATTATGAAATGGATTTCATACCAGTGCTCTCTCCTTGTATAACCCCCTTCGACAAATGACAGGCTTAAGATTGAATTTGAAAGATGCTAACGCTGGTTAGATATTGAGAAGGAGGAGAACAAAGCATTGACCAAGAGGAAGGAAGACAGAGGAGAATGTGGAATTGAGAGAGAAATTTAGATGAGAGCGGAGATGGTGAAATGAGGGAGATATGAAAGATATAGTCAATAGAAATCAATAAAAGTTTTAAGCGTTGTTGCATAATGATAAGGATAACGAACGGGAAACGAAAAGCCTTGGAGTTTCATTAAAAGCTCATGGCTATCGTGGATAATGTGAATGACTACATTAGCTGAAGGAATTTTTTGCATTATGCGTGGAGTTCAATTGGCCATGTCACTTGATGGAGATTTAAATTCAAGCCAAAGGGGTTGATGAGTTTTCGTATTCAGCACATTAATTAATGAGTTATGGAAGGTTAAGAGTCTAAGACACTAATTAAAGCTTACTATTGTGATGAGGAGAAAATTAGAATTAAGTAATTTGTAAAGCGCAAAATGGGTATGAAAAAGTTTTGACATGGGTATTCTTTTTATAAGTAGTATAGATTTTTAATGATAATAATAACAGTTGTAGTAACAACACAATAACAACAATAAAAAGCCCCTACAAAAAATTTATTAAAAAAAAGTAGCAGTAACAACACAAAAATTCCCATTCATCAAAACAGAGTAGAAGTAACAGCACTATGATAACCCCCAACAAGTTATTAGACAAAATAAAAGTGAACAATACGATGCTAACTAAATATGAGAAAACCCCAGTAACTTTAAGAATGTCAGAAAAACCCTTCAAGTTCAGGGATTCTAAAAAGAAAACTCGTTCAACTTTAAGATTTTTATTAAAAAAAATCACTAATAGCTTCAATCGCAATCTTTCACATTGGTAGATAAAATTATGAAAATATATGAGACGTTATCTTATAATCGTTAAATTTAGGGGGTTTTCTGATATATTTATCATGAATCTATTATATTCGGAATTAAAAAACCATTGTGTTCTCCAGCAATCCAAAATTTCCACCATCAAAAAACAAAAGCCCAAAGCAGCAGCTGTCAGCGTCATGCTCACAGTTTCAATTCTCAATACATGAGATTCCTTTTGAGGAGCCATCTCCTCCCTCCCTTTCCCTTCAATTTTTAATTTCCTCTCACCATTGTCATCACAAATTAACTAATTGCGGTTACTACTCCGACAATAAATATCCTCGGAAGGGGAGAAGTTCTCATCATCATCATCATCTGAGTTCAAAAAAGATGAGGACGGACTTCGCTTCTTGCTTCAGCGATCACGCCGTCAAGGTCTCAGATTCCTCATGCACCAGGCCCTCCGTCATCCCCGCCGCCGCCGTCGTCAATTTCTCCGTCCAAACCGCCGTCACCTCCGTCTATCGATCCATTCTCTCCTCCAAAAGGAACCACCTCATCAAAGTCACGTGGTCCAAGACAGAGCTGGGCCCCACTCTCTCCATGGCCGTCGATGACTCCATTAACCCTCAACTCTTGAAGAAGACGAAGGGCACTCGATCCTTGGTTCTCGGCTCTTCCATTATCAGCGTCCATTGGGATTACTCCATGGCCAAATTCAACAATTTGGGTAAGCAATTCGGCCCAATCTTCAGAATTTTGGTTAATTTTGTGATTTTCCTCGAGCAAATTTTGAGAAAACCCCTTTAAATTTGAGCGTTTCTCAGATAAACCCCGCTAACATTCGAAATGTCAGCAAACCCCCCAAGTTTTGGGATCTCTGAAAACCCCCGTCAAATTTAAACTTTTTTTTTTTTCAAGAATCCCACTAACAGCATCAACCGGAATTTTCACATGGGTGAGTAAAATTATGGTTCACGTTTTTAGACGGTATTTGAAATATATTGATAGTTGAAGATGGGTTTTTGTGTATATTAATTATAAATGGCTAAATTGCACTTAAATACCAAAATGTTTTCACGCTCTGTCACTTATATATCATAAGTTGTAATTTATGGCAAAAAAAAAAAAAAACATAAGTTGTTAACAAATTGGCACGTTAGTATCCTCGATCATGCTCACGTGAAAATTTTCACCTGAAATGTTTCTATATGACACTAACATGTTGATTTTATACATTTCTAACCATTAATATTTGTTAAGTTTTTCAGTAGACATATCTCAACTCTATTTTAAAGTAGAATTAATATAAGTTACAAAGAGAATTTTGGTTTATTTAGTAGCAAATTGAACAAATGTTAACAGTTAAAACGCTCTAAAATTAGCATGTAAGTACCATAGAGAAACATTCGGTTGAAAATTTTCACGTTTGCATGATTGATAATACTAACGTGCCAAGTTTTAACAATTTATGATATTTTTCTGTCAAAATATACACCTTGTAGAATATAAGTGATAGAGCGGGGATACTTCGTGGTATTTAAGTGCAATTTAGCCATTATAAATTTAACAAACAACACCAGGATCTGAAAGAAATTAATGGAAACAATTCAGGTCCTGATCCCATCTCTGACTTCTACATTATCGTCATCGTCGACACTGAGGTCGCCCTTATGCTTGGAGATATGAGCAGAGACTACATCAAAACGTTTCAAAACTCAATTCAAATCGCACAATTCCTTTTAGTGAGTCGATTGGAGAAAATCATAGGCCATAACATTTATTCGACGAAAGCTCAGTTTAGTGAAGAAGGGAAGGAGCATGACATTGTTATTAGTTGCAATGGGGATTTAGAGATGACTGTGAGTATTGATAACAAGAGGGTTGTTCATGTGAGGAGGCTACAGTGGAATTTTAGAGGGAATCATACTATTTTTGTTGATGGATTGCCGATTGATTTGATGTGGGATTTGAAAAATTTTAATCGTTCAAAGGGTTATGCAGTTTTTATGTTCAGAAAGCGGAGATCTTTGGAGAGCAGGCTTTGGTTTGAGGAGGAGATCCAAAATAGTGAGAAGGGGGTCTTTGATTTTTCTCTCTTGATTCAAGCTTTCAAGTCCTTGACGAAATGATACAGGTTTTAATTTGCTAACTCTTTGATTGATTTTACTGACACACCTCTATTTTAGGTCTCTCCTCTTAGTTGATGATGTTTTTTGTTGGAGAAGTGTGAAAGGAGGGATTTCTCAATATGATTGTTCAGGATAGAGATATGTGAATAATGTATTAGAGTTGAAACTTGTTGATTTTGAGTTGAAGAATTGTAAATTGTAGGTCTGATATGAAAAATCTGATTGCATTTTCCCTGTCTTTGCCTTTTCTTCCCCTGTAGTCCATCATACAGTTTCTGCAATTCAATTTGCCTCCCATTAAGTACTCTATTGAATTCAAAGCTTGTTATATGGCAGCGCAAGGTTAGAGGGTAATTGATGTGCGAACATTTTGGCGAGGTGCTGGGTTGACTCATCGAAGTTCTCAATTCTCTCTTCCCCTCCTATTGAGTCGAGGGGATACTTGAAGATGACGCTAGGGGAATTATTTTTACCAAATTAGTGCCTCTAGGTTAGTTCTTCTTCCCTTCTTACCAAAAAAAGGCATATTATACACATGAAGGTCAAGAAAAATACATTGCCTGCCATTTCTTCTGTTTAGAGGACCAAAAAAACTTTAAATATAGACTTTATTGAACACATTTCGCAGAGAATAATCATTAGATAATAGTGAATACTGTATTTTTTTGTGTCTCTCTCTTCAAATATAGAGCATTGACAGGCTTGATCTTGGGGATTTTAGAAATCTTTTGCTCAGAAATGGCATCTATCCTTTTGCATATTCTAGGTTAATAACAATTTACAATACTGCAATAACTTCTTGATCCGACTATATTCAAGTATGGATTGAAATTTATGTTAGAACAGATAAAAAGACTTTTAATCTTCTCATTTTCTTTTCTTTTTTTTTCCATAGACCACAACACCCCCCCCCCCCCCCCCCCCCCCCCCCCCCCCCCCCGCCCCACGCCCCCCCCCCCCCCAAACCAACCCCCCAAAAAAAAAGAAAAAACATAAAAAGATGAAAAGAAAAACAAAGAGAGAGATGAGGAGAGAGAGAGGAGAGCAGAGACGAGACAGTGCAGAGAGAGAGAAGAAGAGAGACGAGGAAGTAAAAAAAAACAATTCATTGGCTATCCAAGAGACGATCCTTTACAGAAGTTGCATTATAATTTAACGTGCTTTGAATTGTCAACATGTGATATTCTTCTCTTCTTATTTTTCCCCTCTTCATCCAATAGTGTTACCTGCATGCTAATGCATCAGATTGCTTGTTTGACCTACTTAACCCCAATGTGAGATATTAAAAAATTGATATGATCAGAAGTCAACCCTTAACTTTCTGTGATTAATGAAGTTTGGCTTATTCTAATATGTACCTCTACTTTGAAACCGCTTTCGTCCTTGATATAGAACTTCTCTAAACCAATCACATTTTTTTATATTAAGCAAGAGTCTTGCATATGTTTTCTACTTGCAATTTGGTAGAGATGTATGTATGTGATTACTCCTCTCTTAAGGTGTGAAGTCGTGGATAAATTTCAAGGAAATCCTGCAAAATTTTACAATTGTAATTTGTAACACAGTATGGAAATCTTAATATGATCATATAACAGAATATGGAAATGGATGTGAATATAGTGCATAGTTTTTTTAACTTTAAGTCTCATTTATTGACTTATTGCTTCAACTAAGACTAGCTATTTTTTATATGCCAAGCTTTTACAGACTTCAATAGCAGAAAAAACGTGCACAGGCTTGAAAGTTGAGTGCATGTTCCCTCTAGGCCTAGGCTCTATAGGTAAAATGATTCCCAATTAGAAAAAAGTTTTCTTTTGCATAGTCTTGAAGGATAAAAGGTTGGCAGAGTTGCGTTTTATTTTCCTTTGGGGTACTCGTGAGTGCACCTCTGCTTTATTTCATACGCAGAAATTTCACTCACCATTTGAAGTTGATATGATTGAGAATCCTGGTAAAAATCTCTGTAAAATTATTGGATTGAAGCACCAAGCACTTCCTATTATTGACCTGTTGTGTTGATCCTCTGTTATGGATGATGATGTTGTGTAATGAATATACGACAAGTATCCAGTAAGGACGGTCTATGACATTATATTTGCAACCAAATTATATATATCCTTGGATTTGTGCATGAATATTCAAACTATGCAACCTGACTTCCATTGCATTTCAGTAATATTTTTACTTTTTGGTATTGGAGAAGATTTTCTTTCTTTGCAAATGCTTGTGTTTTACTGTAGGATTGTCCAAGATTTCAAGTTATGAATCTTCTTAATGAACAATTTTCTAACAGGATGATAATACGCATTAAGAGACTTTGGCTGCTAATTTATGAATGGTTGGATGCCATGTAATGCTCTTGGGCTTAGCTTTTTATCTTTTTTCCTTTTCAACTTCATCTTTTTACCTACTTTAGGTTTTTGGTGAACTAAAAAAAGAGGATACAGCTTTTAAAAGTAGCTTTACCACTCGAGTAGGATGATTTAAAATCCTGGATAGGGTACCATTTAAAAGTACCTGATTAACTAATTGTGAATATTTTGACAAAATTATTCATCTTTCTTCAACGTGGATAGGGTACCATTTAAAAGTACCTGATTAACTAGTTAGTCACCTAGAACTTTTTAAGTAGAACTAGGATAATTGGTAAAGTGGGATAATTTTTTGACACTGGGATAATTTGGTGGAACAAAAGAAGAAACCACGTGCGCAATATTTTTTAGTAGGATTCTGATTTATACCCTTCACGTATTGTATGGTTAGAGGGTTAGTTAGGGAATTATAACTCTTCTATTTATGGTTAGATAACCATTCTAGATGGTTCTGATAGGATCTCTACCGAATTTGTTTTTTATGATCTTTTGTAGTAACTCCAACATTTTTTTTAATACTCCTACCTCCTAAGTAAACGCTCTGATAGCCAAGGCGTTACTGTGAATTCTTGCGTGAAGACTCATTCAATAACAATGCAGAAATCACCTCACGAAGGGTGAGAATGTCTCATTGTAAATGTTCAATTATTAGCTATTTAATGAAACGTTAGGTAGTTTACGTTTACAGTTTCTCCAAAAACAGAGGTTGATAATATCCTTGTTTAATTTCAGACAATTCCCTCGCGCCCTTCTTCCTCTTCTTTTGCTTATTTTTTCCCCCTTGGGCTAATTGTGACGGGCTGTAATGGTTTAAGACGGCCCACTGCTATCACGAGTCACGAGTAGTTAACTGCGGGCCGTTATTTCCAACTCCCAGCGGGGGTCACGTGACCAAGCTGCCAGCTGTTACAAAAGTCCATAGACCATTATCTTGTTGGGCCACGGTGTTAAGTTCATTTCGTGGGGCATAATACTGTAGTCAACCATTTGTCGATTATTAAAATAATATTAAAAAAAAGTGACACAACGTGAAAATACTGCGAATTCGTCTACAATTAACACTGGCCGGGCCGAGTGGCATTCTGGTGGGGACGTCTTCTGAGTCGGTCTTCGGGAGACGATCCAAGCGGGGACGCCTCTCGAGTCGATCTTTCCATGTGAGGACACCGTTTGAGTCGGCCTTCGTAAGATAAAGGTCCATTCGGTGTATAGTTAACTGAGACACGTGTTACTTTCTGGAGAGTTAACATTTGGTGATTTCTGTGATATAACAACACCTTAATTAACTTGTCAGCAATAAGGAACTAGCTAAACTTTGCTACTACTACAGTCAATTTTAGGATGTTTGAATTGAGACATCATTAATCTAGGAGATTAATAGGGTCTTTGGGATTAACTTTTTTCCCCAAAGCTTTTAAGCTAATCTTCTTATATCTAGATGTTCTGCATATCTTAGCTTTAAGGGTCTCCTAACTTTTGCAAAACTAGTAGCTCACTGAAATAAACTAGGTCTGATGAGACATATTACTATTATCTTGTACAATTTTATATTGAAAATCTTCTTTGGTATTATTAAGTAGATAGCTGGGAAAATTGTGATGAGGTCCCAAAAGTAGGGACTCCATGTGACCCGACCCCTTATATGGCCAGCGGAAGTTACGATTGCACCCTTTAATGGGACTAAACTCGGTTACTGCGCCCCTCCCTACTCAAGTACTCTCTCTCTTCTACCGCTGAGGAGCCACCGAAATTTTTGAACTAAAAAAAACTCACCGGATTTCAAACTTGAGTAGGGTTTTCGCCGGAAAAATGTCGTCCAGGGAAGCAGAATCAATTAACGACTACGAAATCGTTCATCGCGGCGAGTTGAAGGACAAGACGGTTCATCTGGGCTTGACAGCACAGAGGAAGCCACTCAAACCCTTATGGACATGTAAAGGCAGGCAGTAGAATGGCGAGACCGGAAAATAAGAATAGAAGCTGATGGTCGTTCCAATGAACCCAACCCAAAAAGCAGTAAGTGCAAGTTGTCCAATATTTGGGGACTCGACGTAATTTTTCCTAATTTGAGTTCATCTTAAACAATGCTAGGTTTTAGAACAGTTCATGTTAGTTCTAGATTGATCCATGTTAGTTCTATGACAGATCATGTTAGTTCTATTAGAAGCCTGTTCATGTTAGGTCTAATTTCAGTTCACGTTAGGTCTAGTTGAACTTGAACATTTGATTTTATTTATAGGAAAAAGTTGTTGATGCTGATGCGGTTGAATCAATAAGGCTAACCGCCAATATTGGGACTTATTGGGAATTTATGAAGCGTATTTCCCCGAAGATTCGTCAGTGGCATAGGGATGCATATCGTGGAGCTATATTTTAGCGCTATATTTAGGGCTCCTGGGCCTGATCGCCCCATACTTAAGCTGTTGTTGAGCTATTATGATGGCGATAATAACACATTTTCTATCCCTGATTCAAAAACTGGGGGAATGGAAAGTATTAAATTTGATTTAGAATGAGTCCATAACCATACTTTTTCCCGATTGAAGGGGAAGTCCTAAATATCAATCGGGACTCCAAAAATAGAATCTGGGTGGAATACTTCGCTAATCTTCAAATCTACAGAGGCGAAGAAGTTAAAAAAGCACCAATCACCCATCAAAAATACCTTGAAGGGAAACTAGAAAGGCTTGTGGAGTCTTCAGAAAAGAAGGATGTCCAAGACTTTGTTCTGCTGTAAATTTTGTATCAATGCTCTATGATATAGTGCCCCAGAAGCAGAGAAGCTATCCTTAGACATGTTCTCAAGTACCTAGATAGCATTGAGAGGGTCAAAGGAGTTGGATGAGCTCAATTATTTTATGCAGAAATTATTAGAGGCATTAGAGTTGCTTTGGAGGGCAAGAAGAAGTCAGGGGTCACATATGTCCTAGGTTGCATGCCACTATTATGTGTAAGTTCCACGTTTTACTTACTTTGATTCATTCTAGTTCTAATTTGAGCCATGTTAGTTCTAATTTATATCATGTTAGTTCTGGCTGCACTCATGTTAGTCCTAGTTGCAGTCGTGTTATTTCTAACCATGTCACGTTAGTTCTAATTGGAGTCATGTTAGTTCTAATTTATACCATGTTAGTTCTAGTAGCATTCGTGTTAGTTATTGTTGCAGTCGTGTTAGTTCTAATTGGGTCACATCAGTTCTAATTCATACCATGTTACTTCTAGATATATTCATGTTAGATTTATCTGTAGTTGTGTTAGTTCTAATTTGAGTCATGTTAGTTCTATCGCAAATCATATTAGTTTTATTTCCAGCTAGTGTTAGTTCTACTTAATGTTCATGTTAGTTCTAATAGAGGTCACGTTAGTTCTAATTGGACTCATGTTAGTTCTATTGTAGCTCATGTTAGTTCTAATTGGCTTCATATTAGTTCTACTTTATATCTTGTTAGTTCTAATTTATATAATAATAGTTCTAGTTGTATTCATGTTAGTTCTATTTGGAGTTGTGTTAGTTCTAATTTATATCATGTTAGTTCTACTTGTATTCATGTTAGTTCTATTTGAAGTTGTGTTAGTTCTATTTTATATCATGTTAGTTCTAGTTGTATTCATGTTAGCTCTATTTGCAGTTGTGTTAGTTCTAATTGGAGTCATGTTATGTAAAACCCCGATAATTTGAATATTATGTGATAAATAAAAATAAATATGTTATATAGTGATAAATAACATATTTATATATTGTGTATGCTAGGAATTGATTTGAGATCGATTCAATATATATGTGTGGATATATGAGTGCAAATGCACAAAACATGCATGAAAAAGAAATTTGGAAAATAATGACCAGATTTAAATTTATATGATTTTCACACTGATACAGTTAGAATCTGGGAAAACTTAAAACACCAAAGTTATAGATCTTTTCAACAGCTTTATAAAAAATCTTAAATCACCTATTTCTGAGCTAGTATGAGAAAGTTACAGCCAAAATACTATGTACAGATTTCAGAAGTTTCAGTGTCTACAGTGTAGTCGACTACTAAGCTTAGTAGTCGACTATCGAGAGTTTTTCTGGACATACCAGGTTTGGTTTTCGGGTCGAACTTGGTTTGTTTCGAGCACAATTGATAATCTAAGTATATAAACATGTTTTTAACCTAATTTCTGAGTTATTCCACGAAAGAATACATCGACCTCCTCCCCCTAAACCCTAGATCTGATTTTGGTGATTCCTCGAGGCATTTGAGATGTGACATCGAGCAAAGAGAGAGATTGAGGGCTGTGGCTGAGGAAAAAGAGGTTGAACACACGTTCAGGAGATCAACTACGTGTTTGAGGCAAGATCACTTGCATCCAAACCTGTACCCATAGTTAATGAATGATTTAAGATGTTTAAATTGATGTTTTACATGTTTAGATCTAAATCTAATATGAAAAAGATTAGAATTTTGATATTAATGGTAGATAAATGTTAGATCTACATGATGTTTTTGCTGTTTATGATATAAACGTGATCATGATCATTAGTGTTTATGTTAATTTTGTTTTTGACTTGATAATTGTGTTTAACACATGAGTAAACCTTATTTAGTTGCTAATTGAGGTTTCTTATAAGCTAATTATGCTAAAAACCTAGGTTTTTGATACCTAAGATAGATGAACATGTATAAACGAAATTTTTTCTTCTGTTCATGCATAGTTAACATCATGTGTTGATAATTTTCTTGGTTTAATTAAGAGCTAATTTAAGAAATTTGATTAATTAGGATGTTAATCCCTAATTAGAGCAAATTAAGAGATTGTTTTCATGTTCAGGAAAGAAATTTGATTAATTAGGATGTTAATCCCTAATTAGAGCAAATTAAGAGATTGTTTTCATGTTCAGGATGATTCTTGTAATTTGATGAATATTACACCCTAATTAGAGCAAATTAAGAGATTGTTTTCATGTTCAGGATGATTCTTGTAATTTGATGAATATTACACATTTTATTTTGTATCAAATCATATGAGAAGTGTAGACGAATGATAAATTATGTTCGTGCACGAAAGAATGCACGTTTTGACAGGGTAGTCGACTACTAAGCTTAGTAGTTGACAACTCATGCCCAATTTAAGTTCACAAAAACTGAGCTATTACAGTGTAGTCGACTAATGTGTTTACTAGTCGACTACATAAGTTTGGCACAAAAACTAAATTATTACAGTGTAGTCGACTAATGTGCTTACTCGTCGACTACTAAGTTTGACACTAGAATTTCAGAGTCTAGATGGACTCAGTGTAGTCGACTACTAAGGTTAGTAGTCGACTACTAAGGTTAGTAGTCGACTACTAAGACTTTTCATGAGCATATTTGTTGTATTGTTTTGAGATGTGAGCGTGGGGTTCGAGTCGCACGATAGTACACGTGTAGACATGAATATATATGAATAGTATCGTGGTACACACATGAGTATCCCAAAGGGGATTTGTCAAGTGTTGAGTGATTTCATTTGAGTTGGAGTAGTTTATACACATGTCAGATATCGTTAATGAGCTCAGCTCGGTACTATATGAGATATTGCGTCGATATACCAGATTTATACAGTTTATGCATAAGATGGATATCGTTGATGAGCTCAGTTCAGTACTACACAGGGTAGTGCATCGATATTCCATTTGCACAGGCTATTGACTCGGGTTTGGATACTTTGTCTAACAGTCTGTCCCCATGAGGGTGCAATGAGGCTTGTGAGCCGTCTTTTAGGATACCTATATGGTAAGCCATCCCGTACTCATGTTATGCACTGAGATCGCGATGAGACTAATGAGCTGTGTACATTGAATTAGGATGCCTACAGGGTAGTCCGTGTTGCATGATAGTGCGATGAGATCAAAATCTTACAAAGAATTTAAATAAGACGATAGCCTGAGTTTTGGTGGATACCAAAAGTGTTTATGTCACACCGTTTCTTTTCCATTGATGATTACTTGATTGAGATATAATATAGATGATCCGCTCCGTTGAACTTGATCTATATATTCTAAAATCCCAACACACCAAGTTTGGGGTGAACCCGTCATGGTTTGACCATTCATCCTCTCGTATCAATTTTAACGGTTTTGAATGAATAAAACTTTTTACATGGGTCGACGGAGGGTCAAACCACGACAGGTTCACCCCAAATTTGGTGTGTTGGGGTTTTAGAATATGTAGATCAAGTTTAATGGAGCAGATCATCCATAATGTAGCTCAATCAAGTGATCATCAATGACTAAGAAACTTAGTGGACGTCCACTTAAGTTGACATAAGTCTCTCTCTCTCTCTCTCTCTCTCTCTCTACATACAAACAAACCTACGTACGTACGTACGTACGTACGTACATACATACATACATACATACATACATACATACATACATACATACATACATACAAACGTACGTATGTACGTACGTACGTACATATATACATACATACATACATACGTATGTACGTACATACATACGTACATACATACATATATACATACATACATACATATATACATACATACATACGTACATACATACATACATACATATGTACATACATACATACGTATATACGTGCATACGTACGTACACACGTGCGTACATACGTACACACGTGCGTACGTACGTACATACATACATACGTACATACATTCGTACATACATACGTACGTACGTACATACATACATACATACATACGTACGTACATACATACATACATACATACATACATACATACATACGTACGTACGTACATACATACATACATACATACATATGTACATACATACATACATGCATACCTACATACGTACATACCTACATACATACATACATACATACGTACATACATACACACCTACATACATACGTACGTACATACATACATACATACATACATACATACATACATACATACATACATACATATACATACATACGTACGTACATACATACATACATACATACATACATACATACATACATACATACATACATACATACATACATACATACATACATACATACATACATACATACATACATACATACATACCTACGTACCTACCTACCTACCTACATACCTACATACCTACCTACGTACATACGTACTTACATACCTACCTACCTACGTACATACGTACATACGTACAGACATACATACCTACATACATACATACGTACATACCTACCTACCTACCTACATACCTACATACCTACATACCTACCTATCTACATACATACATACCTACCTACCTACCTACATACATACCTACATACCTACCTACGTACATACCTACATACCTACATACCTACCTATGTACATACCTACATACATACATACCTACATACGTACATACCTACCTACCTACATACCTACATACGTACCTACATACGTACATACCTACCTATCTACATACATACATACCTACCTACCTGCATACATACAAATACATACATACATACATACATACATACATACAAATATATACCTACATACCTACATTCATACATACCTACATACATACATACATACATACATACATACATACATGCATACATACATACATACATACTGTTTGTGGAAAAATTCGATGTAAAAGAAACGAAAGAAAAATGGATCTGTATTCTCTCAAAATCGATTATAATTGGATTCCGATTACAAAAGAGAGGAGAATGAATTTGGTTCTCCCCTTTGTTTAAAACTGGGTTCTTCACGGTGGCGATGGAGTGCCTCCTTCGAATGCTCGCGTCGAGTTTGCTCTCCGTTGACGATCCGAACGTCTTAATTCACTAGAATGTGGTTTTCTCCTCACGATTTGACGTTGTGGAGAACTTGCAAAGCAAGTTTTAGAACTCTTGATGAGTTGATTGATCTTAACCGTAATTGGTTAGACAAGCCAAGGATCTCTTCTTTGCTGTCCTAGAGCCGGATCTGAACTAAGCTGATTTCTTAGTTATTTATACGGGATTAAGGGGTGTAACCGCCCTCCTTAATTCGCTCTTATGTGGAGCTAATGGGATGTAACCGCCCCTTAAATCAATCCTGAGTGGAGTTATGATCCCCTCAGATCGTGGGAAACGGTTTTGAAACTGTTCAGCTCGTGTTTGAACGAGTCAAACATAAAATCCGCGTTCTGGCATGAATTCTACGTTCAAACGCAGTGTTTGGAAGCTCAGACGTAGCAATTTGGAAGCTGCGTTGGCAGCGTTAGAAGCTGCTCGTGAGTTGCGTTTGTAGCAATTTGGAAGATACGTTGGCAGCATTGGAAGCTGCGTTGGAAGCTGCTCGTGAGCTGCGTTTGCAGCAATTTGGAAGCTGCGTTGGTAGCGTTGGAAGCTGCGTTGGAAACTGCGTTGGCAGCAATTTGGAAGCTGCGTTGGTAGCGTTGGAAGCTGCGTTGGCAGCGTTGGCAGCTGGATCTGAGCTGCGTCCGTGGCTGTGAACACGGTGCGTCTTGATGCTGGTATGCGGGGAGGACTTCTGCGTCTTAGTTTGAAGAGACCGTCGATTTATAGTCTCTTTCTGTCAGAGAGTTTCAAAGATTATCATTTTATAATCTTTGTAACTCCCGATGTTGATTGTGAAGGCTGTTGATTATAGCTTTCATCAGTTGTTGTGAAGATCGTCAGATTGTAACCTTCATCGATCTACGTGAAAGTCTTCAAATTGTAGCCTTCTGGAAGTCGTTAGATTGTAACTTCCATCATTGGTGTTTGATGGGGGATAAGCTATCTATTATGATTTTAGACAGCCTACAGAACCCCCTCCAAAGTTTTTTAAAGTTCGCGGTTGACTGAGACGAATTTTCGGAATACTTTGGATCTCAACTCTGATCTTGGAGCTGTTGATTCCTTGTCGTAAAGGAGTCGTTCTCTGCACTCGCTTTGAATGCATCTTGGTTGACGAGATTTGCCATGTAGGACATGTTGAATTTGGAACACGGGTATGACCTCGACGTTTGGTTTTTGCATCGCGGGTCTGACCTCAGTGTTTTGACTTAAGACATGGAAGTGGCTTCCGTGCATTTTTGACTAAGTCTTTAGCTCATCTGTTTCAAGTCCTGGCTCGTATCCATTAAGCTAATGGACCTACGAACATGCATAGAATTTTTGGCAAACCCTCAACCATCAACGGATTTGATAAGCCTTTACCGACTACTGTTTGAGTCGGGCTAGCATGTGGATTGTCTAAGTCCGTTCCACATGTAACGTTGTGCTAAGAGGATGAACCCTCTTAGACTTGATGCTATGATTTTGAATACATAGACTTTGTCATTTTCATGGGAAAAGACTAACCGACAATGCATGTTAGGCGTAGACTTATCTCTGATTAGGGATCGAGATAAAGTTCCCTATGCGTATAAAACATAGATTTTGGTGTTATTAATAACAACCTGCTACGATGTTGAATACGTAGGCTTTGTCACTATTTCTTCCTGTGTTATATTTTTACTTGAAACACTGAAAGAAAATTAAAAACGCCAGAGGTGTAGTATTAACTTGGCATGAATTTTCACTTAGAGTGAAATTCGAAAATTTTCTTTGTTATCACTAGGATAATTCCAGAAAATCTTTAATCCGCTGGGAATTTTATAATGAAAACTTACTATTCTTGTTGCAAAAAGGATTAACAAGTTCATTAGGGGGTAGACTGTTAGAGGTGTGATGTTAACCTAACAGTATTTTATGGACCTATCGCTCTATTAAAGAGAGTCGATAAGTTGGTTTGGTTGTCAGAGGTGTGATGTTAACTTGACTGGAATTTATGGACTTATCGCTCTATTAAAGAGAGTTGATAGGTTGATTTTGTCAGAGGTTTAGTGTTAACATGACAGGAATTTGTGTTGCGATTGGAGCAACTTTGTGGACTTATCATCCTATTGAAGAGGATTGATAAGTGGGTTGTCAGAGGTTTAGTGTTAACGTGACGAGAGTTTGTGTTGCGATTAGAGCAACCGTGTAAGGCATGGATTTTGGCGTTATTAATAACGACCTGCTACGATATTGAATACGTAGGCTTTGCTATTATTGCGGGAATAGGCTACCCGGCAGCATGTGTTAGATGCAGACTTATCTCTAATTAGGGATCGAGATAAAGTCCCCCATGCGTGAAAGGCATGGATTTTTGGTGCTACAATATTGAATACGTAGGCTTCATCACTGTTTCTTTCTGTGAGAGTTGAAAGCACCAGAGGTGTAGTATTAACTTGGCAGGTTTGTGGACCTATCGCTCTATTGAAGAGAGTCGATAAGTTGATATTGTCAGAGGTGTAATATTAACGTGACAGGATTTTGTGTTGCGATTGGAACAACTTTGTGAACTTATCATCCTATTGACGAGGATTGATAAGTGGGTTTTGTCAGAGGTTTAGTGTTAACGTGACAGGATTTATGTACTTGTGATTTGGACAAGATTTTGGGGACTAGCGTCTCACTGGGGAGAATTGCTAAGTGAGTTTATCATCAAAAGCGATGAATTTTGATACTAAGGTATTGAAGACTTAGTGTCTTGCTGGGGAAGATTACGATTTGAGCAATTTTGAGGACCTATCATCCTATTAAAGAAGATTGATAAGTTGATTATCAGAAGTATATTGTTAACGTGATAAATTGGGAGCGATGCCAACTAAATTCATACTCCGTGAGGATGATGATCGTCAGAAGTATAATGTTAACTCGACGATGTGAAAGATTCGTTACTCTTAATCCAGTGGATTCCAAGTAACCAACTCCCAGTCTTGATTAAGACTTAGCAGGGGAATAAAAAGAGATAGACAAGACACATCACCTAGTGGGGCACTATCCATGAAGTCGGAATAGAGGCACATCACCTGGTAGACCATTATCTGATGAGTTTGACTATCAGAGGTAACTGTGATAGTTTTGTGGACCTGCCATCCTATTGAAGAAGATTGGCAAGTTGATGGACTATCAAAGGTAATTGTTAACGTGATAGTTTTTTGTGGACTTACCATCCTATTTGAAGAGGATTGGCAAGTTGATGGACTATCAAAGGTAACTGTTAACGTGATAGTTTTTATGGACTTGCTATCCTACTTGAAGAGGATTGGTAATTTGATGGACTATCAGAGGTAAATGTTAATGTGATAGTTTTTATGGACTTGCCATCCTACTTAAAGAGGATTGGCAAGTTGATGGACTATCAGAGGTAAATGTTAACGTGATAGTTTTGTGGACCTGCCATCCTACTTGAAGAGGATTGGTAAGTTGATGGACTATCAGAGGTAAATGTTAACGTGATAGTTTTTATGGACTTGCCATCCTACTTAAAGAGGATTGGCAAGTTGATGGACTATCAGAGGTAAATGTTAACGTGATAGATTTGTGGACCTGCCATCCTATTGAAGAGGATTGGCAGGAGAATTTGGAGGGAATGGACTATCAGAGGTGATCATTAACATGATAGTTTTGGTGGACCCGCCATCCTATTGAAGAGGATTGGTGGGAGAATTTGAAGAAAATGAACTATCAGAGGTAATTATTAACGTAATAGTTTTGGTGGACCCGCCATCCTATCGAAGAGGATTGGTGGAGGAATTTGGAGGAAATGAACTATCAGAGGTAATTGTTAGCGTGATAGTTTTGGTGGACCCACTATCCTATTGAAGAGGATTGGTGGGGGAATTTGGAGGAAATGAACTATCAGAGGTAATTGTTAACGTGATAGTTATGGTGGATCCGCTATCCTATTGAAGAAGATTAGCAGGAGAATTTGGAGGAAATGAACTATCAGAGGTAATTATTAACGTGATAGTTTTGGTGGACCCGCCATCCTATTAAAGAGGATTGGTGGGGGAATTTGGAGAAACTAGACTATCAAAGGTAACTGTTAACGTGATAGTTTTGATGGATTTCGTGGTTGACAGAGGTATTCTATTGAACATGACAACTCATAAAATTTATTACTCATAATCTAATTATTGAACATGACAACTCATAAAATTTATTACTCATAATCTAATGAACTACAAATAAACCAACCCCCAGTCTTGAACACGTGCAGGGGGTTTATTACTCATAATCTAATGAACTACAAATAAACCAACCCCCAGTCTTGAACACGTGCAGGGGGGAAAAGGGTAGACATGGCACATCGCCTAATGGGTCACTATCTAACGAGGTTGACTATCAGAGGTAACTGTTAAAATGATAGTTGTTGTAGACCTACCATTTTACTGAAGGGGGTTGGCTTCAATGGCTGTAGTATCTTCTCCTTCTGACTGAGAAGATTGAGCTTGGCCCGATTGCTCACGTTGATCCTGCCTACTTTGCTCTTCAGCTTTGATCCTGACAATAATCTTTTGAGCTTATTCGCCTTGAGAGATTAGTTGTCTCTAAGAACAGCATTCTGTAACTCCTATTCGTGCTAGGAGGTCGGTCTGCAAGTTGTGCCGATAGGTCTCTACTAAGGTAGATTGTGTCATACCTGACGAACACCGGAGAGCCATGGTTCAGAACCTCTTGACGAAAGCTTTGACGGACTCCCTCTTCTTCTGCTTAGTGGCGAGAAGGGTATGGATTGAGACTTCTGTATCATCTTCAAAGAATCTTGATAGGAAGAGCCCCTCTAGATCTGTCTACTTTTGGATACATCCGGTAGGCAATTTCCTGAACCATTCAAAGGCAACTCCCTTAAGGGTGCCAATGAACAATCGAGCCAGTATGGCATCGTTTGATATCATATTCCCAGTCTGTGACTTGAAATGATAGATATGTTGGTTTGGTGATCCCGTGCCGTTAAAAGTTTATAGCGTCGGGACTTCGAACTTTGGAGGATAAGGGGCTGCATCCCATTCGGCAGGATAGGGCCTGGTAACTCCCTCATCTTGGAGCTCACTTGTGTTAGTAATGGCATTGAGGCGGGCTTCCAATTCTTCCATTTTGACAAACTGGAGATTCTGCTCGTTCTCCGTCTCTCTTCCTTCATCAGAGGAAGATTCCAGGTTATGGGCTTCTTGGTCAGAAGCCGTGTCATCAACCATTTTTCCCTTCCCTTTGCTTGTGTAAAGTCGGGATGAAGACACTTTTTCTCTCCGGGAAGATTCTTGCCTAGGTGACGAATCTGTCTTCTGAGATTTGGCCTTGTCTGTGACGAGTTGAGTCAACAGGGTCATGAGTTCATTGATGGCCTCCTGCTGAGATTTGAGCATGACCTTCTGCTCATCAAGTCTCTTCGCGAGATATTCATGGTTTCCCGTCATATAAGCGGAGCTCTCCTGTTTAACAAAAGAGCTTGATGATTGGGACTCTGTAATTGCTGAGTGTTCATCATCGGAATTGGTTCCTCTGGCAAGCCTCCGATAGTTGACAGGGAGAATGGCTCCTGTTCACGTCCGAGTACGTTGGTAGACACTTTCAAACTTGTTAGCGATTTCTCTGACGGTTGGTGAACGACTTGTCTCAGAGTCATCGGAATTAGGACCTGAGGCTTTCCCTCTACCGATCACATTGATAGTGACCTCAGGATATTTGGTCTCTGGAGACTTCTTCTTGTGCGAACGTCGTCGTTGGTTGGGCAAGGTAACGTTCGTTAATTGGTCGAACACCAATGGTTTGGCCGCATATGAGCAGCATTGACATTTCGAGAGGACCGTAGGAATCAGTCGTTCACATTGGAATAAACACATGAATTGTTGCATCGGTCTTTCTCTCGATATAAACTCTCTCAAGTCTGTTGTAGAGACTCGAGAATTACTCACTGATCCCCCTGGCCGGGGGCTCCGGGGGGTGGACTACCCCCGACGGGGTTCGGGGCACCGCCCCGAAGCTCCACAGTATACACCAGGTTTTGTATTGGATTTCGTTACCCGAACGCATGCCTGAGCTCTAGGTTTTGCTGGTGAAACGCACCTCTGAGGGCCACGTTTAGCTTGGCTTATGCAGAGCTCGTGTTGAGGCTCACAAACACGGAGCTCGCGTTGATTGGAGGATCGGCTATTTTGGAGTTGTGCCGAAGCTAAGTCCTCTCCTTCAGAGAGGGGACTGTATGAACAGTGCAAACCCCAAGGGAGACAGTCCTTCAGCGAGTCGGCCATAACTGGAGCTTTAGTCTCCTTGAAGACTTTGCGGATCTTTCGCATAGCCTTGGGGCTAAAGGATCCAGATGAGAGGGCCTCCTCAAACTTGGCTTGATCAAACTAAACAATAAGAGTTTCGACGGTTGTTCCAATGAGATGAACGTCGGATTGCGCCACCACCTCTTCGTCAGATAAGCTAGTCCCCAGCGGAGTCGTCATCTTTTGTTTGTAGAAAAATTCGATGTAAAAGAAACGAAAGAAAAATGGATCTGCATTCTCTCAAAATCGATTACAATTGGATTCCGATTACAAAATAGAGGAGAATGAATTTGGTTCTCCCCTTTGTTTAAAACTGGGTTCTTCACGGTGGTGATGGAGTGCCTCCCTCAAATGCTCGCGTCGAGTTTGCTCTCCATTGACGATCCGAACGTCTTGATTCACTGGAATGTGGTCTTCTCCTCACGATTTGACGTTGTGAAGAACTTGCAAAGCAAGTTTTAGAACTCTTGATGAGTTGATTGATCTTAACCGTAATTGGTTAGACAAGCCAAGGATCTCTTCTTTGCTGCCCCAGAGCCGGATCTGAACTAAGCTGATTTCTTAGTTATTTATAAGGGATTAAGGGGTGTAACCACCCTCCTTAATTCGCTCTTATGTGGGGCTAATGGGATGTAACCGCCCCTTAAATCACTCCTGAGTGGAGTTGTGATCCCCTCAGATCGTGGAAAATGGTTTTGAAACTGTTCAGCTCGTGTTTGAACGAGTCAAACATAAAATCCGCGTTCTGGCATGAATTCTGCGTTCAAACACAGTGTTTGGAAGCTCAGATGCAGCAATTTGGAAGCTGCGTTGGCATCGTTGGAAGCTGCTCGTGAGCTGCGTTTGCAGCAATTTGGAAGCTACGTTGGCAGCATTAGAAGCTGCGTTAGTAGCGTTGGAAGCTGCTCGTGAGCTGCGTTTGCAGCAATTTGGAAGCTACGTTGGCAGCGCTGGAAGCTGCGTTGGCAGCAATTTGGAAGCTGCGTTGGCAGCGTTGGAAGCTACGTTGGCAGCGTTGGCAGCTGGATCTGAGCTGCGTCCGTAGCTGTGAACACGGTGCGTCTTGATGCTGGTATGTGGGGAGGACTTCCGCGTCTTAGTTTGAAGAGACCGTCGATTTGTAGTCTCTTTCTGTCAGAGAGTTGCAAAGATCATCATTTTATAATCTTTGTAACTCCCGATGTTGATTGTGAAGGCTGTTGATTATAGCTTTCATCAGTTGTTGTGAAGATTGTCAGATTGTAACCTTCATCGATCTACGTGAAAGTTTTCAAATTGTAGCCTTCTGGAAGTCGTCAGATTGTAATTTCCATCATCGGTGTTTGATGGGGGATAAGCTATCTATTGTGATTTTTAGACAGCCTACACACACATACCTACATACATACATGCATACATACATACCTGCATACATACATGCATACATGCATGCATACATGCATGCATACATACATACATGCATGCAGACATGCAGACATGCGTACATGCATGCATGCATACATGCATGCATGCATGCATGCATACGTGCATGCATACATACATACATATACATACATGCATACATATACATACATACATACATACATACCTTACTCTTGTGATGTGCATGAGAATTTTATGTTGATGTCTATTATAGTGTTTTATTTTCTAGTGATGTTTCTTTCCATAGTTTGGTATTGATATTTAGGTATCTACAGTCTATGACATATGGTATATACAGTCTATGGCATACCTTTTCTAGTGATGTTTCTTTCCATCGTTTGGTATTGATATTTAGGTATCTACAGTCTATGACATAAGGTATATACATGAGGGTTTGCTTATTTGGATTATTTTGCTCGACGTACTACACCTCGTGTTGTAGATTTCTAAGTATTAATACTATTTGATATGGAGAAAATGATATAGGTAGACTATGCTTAATTGATAGAGCCTTCACTACATTTAGCAGCCCTTCCCGTGGGGGCGGATGGAGGTGATCTTGTTGTAGCGCTCTGACACTTTTGTTGTTGCTCTTTTTGTTTTACTTTTCTTTTCAGGCAGTTTAGAGCTTCGGAGAGCCGTAGGTTGACGGTCTTTCAGCATAGTCACCGTCGTTCAGTTTTAGTAGTGAGACTCCACTGTGTTGACTTTCACATTCAGACATTTGAGTTTATTTTCTTCTTGTAAAGGCTGTGAGCCTTAGTATGATTTCTATTTAGTTTGTGATGAGACATTTTCTTTCAGTCATGAGATGTATTTCGGACTTGCTGGTTGAGACATGAGTTCATTTATGAGATTTATCTTTCTACATCATGTCTACTGTGTTTAATATCTTTTTTTTTGCCTGTATTGTACATGCACTTTATTTTTGATTCCACTAGAGGATTTTACTGTGATTGGTGAAACTTTTTATTGCACAGTATGGATGCATGATAAGTTTGACATACCTTAGTTTACATTGGACTGTAGCCATGTGTAAAAACAGGGGCGTCACAGTTGGTATCAGAGCTCTAGTTTCAGTATCCTTAGGATCATCCTGTGTTGAGTCGTGGAGCTAGAATAAAGTTTTTTAGGATTCATGTATAGAGTCCGCTAGAAATTCCTAGAATGAGTGAGGACGATATATGTATGTATCTCAAAAATTTTAAATTTTTTTTTACTACATTACTTTGATTATAAAGTAGTTGCATGAATACACTTTGATACGATTTGATTATTGCTATGTGATATATATGTTGTTGCCAGAGGTCTCATTATTATGTCTTATAAATGCATAGATGGCCAGATGAGGATGTGGACAGAGGGGATCCTGTACTCAGAGAGAGAGAGAGAGAGAGAGAGAGAGAGAGAGAGGGTGAGCTAGAGCTTGAGCAGCAACAGGCTTCCCCAGAGCAGCATCAGGTTCCACCCGAGCCGCAGCAAGCTCCACAGTATCTTATAGACTTCATGGCACCGATAGCAGCTAGGCTAACAGCGCTCGAGGAGTAGATGGTAAACCAGATTTTGCCAGTCACACCACCACCTGTAGTTTCAGCACCAGTGTTTCTAGCAGTCCCTATCGCGGAGGAGTCTCCAGAGGTTACACCAGGAATCACGCTACTAGTTACAGGTAGAGCCACGGAACATGAGGCTTGGCTTCATCTTGTCGAGAGGTACCAAAAGATGAGAGCACCGGAATTTCATGGATCCTCAGATTCGCTGGTAGCCCACAAGTGGAAGGAAGATGTGGGGAATATCCTTGACTTACTTGATGTGGATTCAGTACACAAGCAGAGGTTAGCTTCTTTCAGCCTAAAGGGTGATGCTGGGGGATGATATGGGCTTCAGTTCATCCCGGAGTAGCGGATGACACTTTCATGGGAGAATTTTGTTTATTTTTTTTGAGCAGTACATTTCTTCCGCGGCACGAATCGGGAAAGAGCTTGAGTTGACCAGATTGGAGCAGGGAGACATGTCTGTGGCAGATTATGAGAGTCGGTTCATGAGCCTACTTTGTTTCACGGGCATGTGGCAGACTGGGGAGTGACATGCACAAATGTTTCTTACGGGGCTACGCCCAAGCCTTCATCATTACCACGTATCTAGGAAGTTTCGCTCAGTTCGGGAGGTAGCTGATGCAACCATTTCGCAGGAGACAGAGACTGCGATGTTCCAGAAGACTAGAGAGGTGGTTCTAAATCAGGGTAGCAGAATGATAAGGGTAAGGGTAAGAGACCGTTCACCAGACCTGGAGGACCCTAGCAGCGGGGTAATAATTCTCAGCACCAGCAGCAGGGTCAGAGGGGACCACCACATGATCAAAGAGCACCACAACAGTGCAAAATACAGGTGCATGTTACAATTGTTACAAGATTGGGCATAAAGCTAGAGATTGACGTAGTGCACCAGCAGCGGGCTAGCAGGATCGAGGCCAGGGCCAACAATAAGGACGAAGACACGGACAACAGCAGAATCGTGGTCATGGCCAGTAGCAGTAGGGCCGCGGTTACGACCAGCAGCAGCAGAGGATAGAGGCACCACCTACCGTTCCTAGGATTGAGGGGCCATCAGGTCAGATCCGTGCAATTCAGGAGATTCCTCAGGGTCAGATGGACCCGTATGTTCCACAACCAACATTGCAGCAGGTGCCAGCCACCGGTAGGGTCTATGCCATCGCACCACGTGATCATGGTGCGAGTGGAGCCATAGTGGAAGGTATATTTCTTATGAATTCTGTTCCAGCTCGAATCTTGTTTGATTCAGGAGCATCACATTCTTTTATATCTCATACCTTCATGGATAGACTTCATTTAGCTGCACATCTCTTAGACGATCCATTATCAGTTTCTACTCCTCTCAGGGAGGTGTCCCTATTAGAAAGTGTTTGCAGGAGATGTATTGTCAGTTTAAATGAATCTGAGTTCATCATAGACTTAATTGTTTTGCAAATGTCGAATTTCGACATCATTCTTGGTATGGACTGACTTTCTTCATACCACGTTAGTATCAATTGTTTCGCTAAAACTGTCATCTTACGGGCATCAGATGGGTCAGAGTTGATCGTAGCGACCTCACAGGGCAACCAGTTTGCGGAGTCTTTCCTGGCATACGTTGAGGAGGTGTTGTTACGGGATAGAGGTACCGATTTGAGCGATACATGAGTAGTCTCTGAGTATCCGGACGTCTTCCAGGACATACCAAGATTACCTCCAGTGAGAGAGGTTGAGTTTTGCATTGAGTTGCAGCCCGGTACTGCACCGATTTCCCGAGCACCTTATCGTATGGCGTCGGCTGAGATGAGGGAGCTACAGACCTAGTTAGATGAGCTTTTATCACAGGGATTTATTCGACGGAGCCATTCTCCGTGGGGTGCACCAGTCCTCTTCGTGAAGAAAAAGGATAGTAGTATGCGATTGTGCATTGATTACCGGGAGTTAAAAAAGGTCACTATCTGGAACATGTATCTATTATGGAGGATTGATAACTTGTTAGACTAGTTGCAGGGAGCACCAGATATTCGCCAAGTTCAGCAAGTGCGAATTTTAGCTATCTAAGGTCAGATTTCTTGGCCATATCATTAGCAGAGAGGGCATTGCAGTGGATCTTGCTAAGGTTGCAGCGATACTTGATAAGGGAGTGTATTCTTGCCGCTCAGAGCCGACAAAAGAGCTACGCGGATCATAGACGATAACCTTTAGAGTTTCAGATTGGATATTTTGTCATGTTTGAAGGTATCACCAATGAAGGGCGTTTAGCGATTTGGTAGACGGGGAAAACTTGCTCCGAGATATGTTGGGCCATTCGATATTTTAGAGCGTGTTGGAGCTGTGTCATATAGATTAGATCTTCTAGCATCGATGTCAAGCGTGCATGATGTATTTCATGTGTCGATGCTCAAGAAGCACCTGCATGATGACAAGCAGCAGAGGGTGATTGATACACCTGAGATCAAGATTCAGATAGATTTATCCACTATTAAGGTACCGGTTTGTATCCTTGCGAGAGAGGTCAAAAAACTAAGAAATAAGGTGATTCCCTTAGTGAAAATTCAGTGGAACCGAAGCGGAGCTGAAGAGGCTTCTTGGGAGCGCGAAGAGGATATGCGTCGTGACTACCCGCACCTCTTTGAGTAGGTAATTTGATTTATTTAGTTATGCTTTGCTTATACGCATGATTGTCTAGGTAGACTGTTAAGTATAAATTTTTTATAATACGTGCTGAATTTCGAGGATGAAATTCTTTTAAGGGGGGAAGAATGTAAAACTCCGATAATTTGAATATTATGTGATAAATAAAAATAAATATGTTATATAGTGATAAGTAACATATTTATATGTTGTGTATGCTAGGAATTGATTTGAGATCGATTCAATATATTTGTGTGGATATATGAGTGAAAATGCACACAACATGCACGAAAAAGAAATCTAGAAAATAATGATCAGATTTGAGTTTATATAATTTTCACATTGATACAGTTAGAATCTGAGAAAACTTAAAAGACTAAAGTTGTAGATCTTTTCAACAACTTTCCAATAAATCCTAAATCACCTCTTTCTGATCTAGTATGAGAAAGTTACAGTCAAAATACTATTTACAGAATTTAGAAGTTTCAGTGTCTACAGTGTAGTCGACTACTAAGCTTAGTAGTCGACTATCAAGAGTTTTCCTGGACATGCCAGGTTTGGTTTTCGGGTCGAACTCGGTTTGTTTCAAGCCCAATTGATAACCTAAGTATATAAACATGTTTTAACCTAATTTCTGAGTTATTCCACGAAAGAATACAGCCACCTCCTCCCCCTAAACCCTAGATCTGATTTTGGTGATTCCTTGAGGCGTTTGAGACGTGATATCGAGCAGAGAGAGAGACATTGAGGGCTGTGGCTGAGGAAAAAGAGGTTGCACACATGTTCAGGAGATCAACTATGTGTTTGAGGCAAGATCACTTGCATCCAAACCTGTACCTATAGTTAATGAATGATTTAAGATGTTTAAATTGATGTTTTACATGTTTAGATCTAAATCTAATATGAAAAAGATTAGAAATTTGATATTAATGGTAAATAAATGTTAGATCTACATGATGTTTTTGCTGTTTATGATATAAAAGTAATCATGATCATTAGGGTTTATGCTAATTTCGTTTTTAACTTGATAATTGTGTTTAACACATGAGTAAACCTCATTTAGTTGCTAATTGAGGTTTCTTATAAGCTAATTATGCTAAAAACCTAGGTTTGTGATACCTAAGATAGATGAATATGTATAAACGAAATTTTTGCTTCTGTTCATGCATAGTTAACATCATGTGTTGATAATTTTTTGTGGTTTAATTAAGAGCTAATTTGAGAAATTTGATTAATTAGGATGTTAATCCCTAATTAGAGCAAATTAAGAGATTGTTTTCATGTTCAGGATGATTCTTGTAATTTGATGAATATTACATGTTTTATTTTATATCAAATCATATGAGAAGTGTAGACGAATGATAAATCATGTTCGTGCACAAAAGAATGCACGTTTTGATAGGGTAGTCGACTACTAAGTTTAGTAGTCGACTACTCATGCCCAATTTAAGTTCACAGAAACTGAGCTATTACAGTGTAGTCAACTAATGTGCTTACTCGTCGACTACATAAGTTTGACATAGAAACATGTGCTTACTAGTCGACTACTAAGTTTGACACTGGAATTTCAGAGTCTAGATGGACTCAGTGTAGTCGACTACTAAGGTTAGTAGTCGACTACTAAGACTTGTATTGTTTTAAGATGCGAGCGTGGGGTTCGAGTCGCACGATTGTACACGTGTAGACATGAATATATATGAATAGTGTCGTGGTACACACATGAGTATCCCAAAGGGGATTTGACAAGTGTTGAGTGATTTCATTTGAGTTGGAGTACTTTATACACATGTCAGATATCGTTAATGAGCTCAGCTTGGTACTATATGAGATAGTACGTCGATATACCAGATTTATACAGTTTATGCGTGGGATGGATATCGTTGATGAGCTCAGTTCAGTACTACACAGGGTAGCATCGATAGTCCATTTGTACAGGCCATTGAGTCGGGTTTGGATACTTTGTCTAGCAGTCTGTCCGCACGAGGGTACGATGAGGCTTGTGAGCCGTCTTTTAGGATACCTATAAGGTAGGTCGTCCCGCACTCATGTTATGCACTTAGATCATGATAAGACTAATGAGCCGTGTACATTGAATTAGGATGCCTACAGGGTAGTCTGTGTTGCATGATAGTGCGATGAGATCAAAATCTTACAAAAAATTGAAATAAGACGATAGCCTGAGTTTTGGTGGATACCAAAAGTGTTAATGTCACACATATATATATATATATATATATATAACCAAGATACCTTACTCTTGTGATGTGCATGAGAATTTTATGTTGATGTCTTTTATAGTGTTTTATTTTCTAGTGATGTTTTTTTTCATAGTTCGGTATTGATATTTAGGTATCTACAATCTGAGACATATGGTATATACATGAGAATTTCCGTATTTGGATTATTTCGCTCGACGTACTACGTCTCGTGTTGTAGATTTTTAAGTATTAATACTATTAGATATGGGGAAAATGATGTAGGTAGACTATGCTTAATAAATAGAGCCTCCACTACATCTAGCAGCTCTTCCCGTGGGAGCGAATGGAGGTGATCTTGCTGTAGCGCTCTGACGTTTTTGTTGTTGCTTTTTTTATTTTAATTTTCTTTTTAGGCAGTTCAGAGCTTCGGAGAGCCGCAGGTTGACGGTCTTCCAGCATAGTCACCGTCGTTCAGTTTTAGTAGTGAGACTCCACTATGTTGACTTTCGCATTCAGACATTAGAGTTTATTTTCTTCTTGTAAAGCCTATGAGTCTTAGTACGATTTTTATTTAGTTTGTGATGAGACATTTCTTTCAATCATCAGATGTATTTCAGACTTGCTGGTTGAGACATGAGTTCATTTATGAGATTTATCTTTCTACATCATGTCTACTGTATTTAATATTTTCTTTTTGCTTGTATTGTACCTGCACTTTATTTTTAATTCCATTAGAGGATATTTTTATGATTGGTGAAACTTTTTGTTGCACAGTGTGGGTGCATGACAGGTTTGACATCTCTGAGTTTACCTTGGACTGCAGCCATGTGTGAAAACAGAGGCGTCACATGTTAGTTCTATTTTCATACCATATTAGTTCTAACTTTATATGATGTTAAACCTCACCTAATTCATGTTAATCATATTTGTTGTTCATACTAAGTCTACCTGGAGTCATGTTAGTTCTATTGCAGCTTATTTTAGTTCTATTGCACCTCATGCTAGTTCTAATTAGTATCATGTTAGTTTTAATTGAGTATTTGTTAGTTCTAATAGGAGTCATGTTAGTTCTATTGCAGCTCGTGTTAGTTCTATCGCAGCTCATGTTAGTTCTACTTAATATTCATGTTAGTTCTAATAAAGGTCATGTTAGTTCTAATGGAGATCATGTTAGTTCTAATTTGAATGCTTATTGTATTTGTTACAGTTTTGGTACTACGAGATGACGGGCATAAAGAAATATGTCTATGTCGACAGCTCCAGACCTCCAATGACAAATTGGTCATCAGAGGATGTGAAAGTTTCTTCTATGAAGATGAGGACAATTACATCAAAGGTTAAGGCAGCTTCAATAACTTTTGTCCATAGGCATATTGTGGAAGTTGGGCCTGTTCCTTCAAATATATGCACTTCTCGTAGTATCGAGGAAGGAAGGAGTGCATCAAAAGCCTAAGGTAGAGAGGAAGATGAAGGAGGATAAAGCTAAGAATAACTACTCAATAGGCTATGTAAGTATCCTGTTAAGTCTAACTTATTTCATATTAACTGTCAACAATATCCATATTATGTCTAATCCTAATTTATAATATAATCTCTTAATAATCTCAGATCATGTACGCATATTGACGCTGATTTTGAAGATGAAGAGGAGGTGAAGGCTCTACCAATTGAGCAACAACTTACTTTTTGGAGAAATTCTGCTAAATTTCTCAAATGACTACTATTTGCCACACAACAAAGCAAAAGTACATATTGTAAAGAATTTATGATTGAGATCAATAAGCTAAACAAAATAGTTGAAGAATTTGGAAGACGTGATGAGGTTATAGACCCGGTGGTGTTGAAGGCAAATATTAAACAGAAAATTACAAAAAATATTAAGTTGAAGCCACGGGTAGATGAGGAGGAACAACATTCCAAATCAACCAGAGTACATAAGAAAGACCCCATCATGCAAGAAGATGAGGAGAATGTAGACAATAAAGAGGAGAATGTAGATAGGGAAGATGATAAGAATGTAGATAGGGAAGAGGAGAATGTGGATAATAAAGAAGAGAATGTATATAAGGAAGAGGAGAATGTAGATAGGGAAGAGGAGAAGAATGTGGATCATAAAGAGGAGAATGTATATAAGGAAGAGGAGAATGTAAATAAGAAAGATGCATATAACAAAAAAAATTTAGAGTCGTCTCGGTGTTCTTTCTTGCAAGTACATTTTAGGTCTAAATTAACATGTTAGTTCTAGCTGAAATGCATGCTATTGCTATCTGGGGTGCATGTTAATTCTAATGGAGTTGGTGTTAGCTTTAATTGAATTCGTGTTAGTTCTAATGGAGTACCTATTAGTTCTAGTTGAGTTCCTGTTATTTCTAATGCATTTCATGTTAGTTCTATTATCCTTCATGCATAATCCTAGATTCTCCCTTGCAATTTCAACCCATACATTACTTGATTTGTAACACTTACTCTATGGATACGAGCTGGACAATTACATGCTATTTTTGTCATGTAATGAAAAATATACCGCCGTCAGCATAGAGCATCTGTTGATTCCTATGGTCAGGGACGATCACTGGCATCTGTTGGAGGTTGATTTTCAAAGAAAAAGTCATCAAACATTATACTTTTGCTAGCCACGATGCTTGGATGGATCCTGTTAACAAAATCATAAACTATTTTGATCACCAGCAAGCTGATTTTGTTAGTGCAAGGGTACGCAAAGAATTTAAATATAAAGCCATCAAATGCGAGCAACAAAGAGGGAGGTTAGTTCTAATGTTTTAATTGTTTGTCTAGAGATATAGCGGAAAAAACTAACATGCGTATTCTATGTTGCAGCTATGAGTGTGGTGTGTTCGTCTACCTCTTTATGCAAGCAATAATTGAAGGTCGTTCAACATTACGCGTGACACCTCCGGACGGTATCCCTGAAGCTATGTGAGCAAGACTTGCCACACAATTATTAATTATTGGTTGTGAATAAATACATAAAGACGGATCACCGTATAGTGATGAATGATATGTTTATACAAATATAATAATGTATGTATATTTAATTGGAAATGTATATTTTACAGTTCTTGTTAGCTCTAACTTCGTGTTAGTTCTAATGTAGTAAGTGTTAGCTCTAATTAATACCATGTTAGTTCTATCGCATTTCTGTGCAGCTCTAGTTGAGCATTATTTCTAGTGGACTACATGTTAGATCTAATTGAGATCCTGTTAGCTCTATCTCATTTCTTATTAGATCTAGTTGCGCGTTACTTCTAGTGGACTACGTGTTAGAACTAGTCGAGATTGTGTTAGTTCTATCTCATTTCTTGATAGGTCTAACTTCGCGTTAGTTCTACTAGAGTAAGTGTTAGCTCTAGTTGAGATCAAGTTAGTTCTACCTCATTTATTGTTAGTTCTACTTCTAGCTAGAGTTAGTTCTAGTAGAAGTGTTGGTTCTAATAGCTATGTTAGTTCGATTGCAGCTCATGTTAGTTCAAGTGGTTCTCGTGTTAGCTCTAGCTGATTTCATATTAGTTCTACTTCTAACTAGAGTTAGTTCTAATATAAGTGCTGGTTATAGTGGCTATATTAGTTCTATTGTAGTTCTTGTTAGTTCTAGTGGTTCTCGTGTTAGCTCTAGCTGATTTCGTGTTAGTTCTACTTCCAGCTAGAGTTAGTTCTAGTAGAAGTGTTAGTTCTAGTGGCTATGTTAGTTCTACTGTAGCTCGTGTTAGTTCTAGTGGTTCTCGTGTTAGCTCTAGCTGATTCCGTGTTAGTTCTACTTCCAACAAGAGTTAGTTCTAATATAAGTGTTGGTTCTAGTGGCTATATTAGTTCTATTGCAGTTCTTGTTACTTTTAGTGGTTCTCGTGTTACCTCTAGCTGATTTCGTGTTAGTTCTACTTCCAACTCGTGTTGGTTCTGTTAGAAGTGTTAGTTCTAGTGGCTATGTTAGTTCTACTGCAGCTCATGTTAGTTCTAGTGATTCTCATGTAAGCTATAGCTGATTTCATGTTAGTTCTAATACTTACAATATTTCATCTAGTGGAGATGGTGTTAGTTCTCATTTAACATGAAAATACTTACAACATTGAACAAAATGTAGTAGTTTGTAAATATACAAGCAAAACAATTAACAACATTCTAAACACTTAATCAGCAATAGATTCATTACATGTTTTACAATTATAACCTTCTATATGACATCGAGAGCATTTAAGTGGCCAAGTGTAAACAGTTATGTTGTTGATATGTCTAGTTTTATTTCTCCCTTTCCTTTTTGTTGTTTGCGGTGGTAGTATCTATATCTCATCATGTGGCACGCTACGCTTCTCGTAATCAGGGATGGATAGAGGATTGGCTTGTAACTCTTTTTAAAAGTTTCAACCGTCATAAACCAGTTACAGAATTGGTAAACATCATTCTTCATAAACATAATGGTTACGCATGCATGTTTGCAAGGGATACGAGTTACATCCCACGTACGGGACGTGCATGTTTTTTAGTCAAGATCCACTTGACAAGTTCTATGGGATTGTACCTTAAATAATCCTCCATAGGATTGATGCACATCCAATGGACGCCCATTTTCCATGTTCTCTTTTAGGACAAGCTCAGTTTTGAGACAAAGAAATTGATTCTAATTTTCATACATGACTCGTCGCTCATGCATGTGAACCATAATCTGTTTACATATGTGCTCTACCAGTTATAGTATCCGTAGAAGTCTAGCCTCATGTATCCACTTGTTTAATGAATCTGCAACATTTGATATAACGTGACCATATCTAAAACATAACAGGGAATTCATCACAATTTCTTATTAGTTCTACTGAGTAGGCATTCATGTATAATTTTATTAGGCAAACAGCTTAATTGAAATAGGAAATAAAATAGCTTATAACTTACCTAATTCCAGTAAAAAATGCATTTGCCTAGTTCTCTGGAGCGTAGTTCATTACAATATTATTGGCTCTTTCATCAATCAGTCCAATGTCGTCCATATAATCATTTCATTCTGCTTTAGTATATTTGTAACAAGCAGATTGTAACAGATTCTCCAAAATCTGAGTATCCTTTTGCCTTTAGTCCCAAATCTTTTAATTTTGTCCTGAAGTTCTCAACTAGATGTAGAACACATCTAGAGTGTATAACATCAGGAAAAAAATTTCTCTAATTGCTTTTCTTATCCCCTTATCCACATCTGATATTATAACTAGCTTGTGTGGATGGTTGTATGGATCTGGCCTTTCATAGATAATAGACCACAAACCTATAAAGAGTTGCAGTTAACATACACAAAGTTAGAGTTAACAAGAAATGACTTAGAACTAACATGAGAAGCAATAGAACTAACATGACTCAGGTTAGAACTAACCTTGTAAGAACCACCTCCAGTTAATATTATTTTCATGATCGTATATACAATATTCTAATGGAAATATCCCCTGATTTCCATCGTATGTTACGGTGCTGAGGAGTATACCTTTGAATCGATCTTTCAGAAAGGTACAATCCAAAAATATAAGTGGTCTACATCCATGCAAAAAATCATTTATGCAGGCGACATAGCAGATGAATAGCCTTGTAAACCTCCTCTCATGTTGTTCAACATGAATGTAGCTACCTGGGTTTGTCTTCTTAACATTTTCTACATACCTAAAATTTTAAAGATTAAGTGTTAGGATTAACATTAACAAAATTAGTATAAACAACGTAACATAAATGAAATTAGTTTGTATATGGTAGATATTATCTTTTACCATCGTAATTGATCATAGGACTCATGGGCATCATCATATAATTGCTCTTGTGCTCTTTCTTTACCCCATCATATCTTACTATAATCGACCCTAAGCCCATACGAACTTAGAAACTCCTTTTCTATGTCAATAAGTCATATATCCGGTCAAACCTTTAACGTGGCTTGTAATTGGATCGCAATGAATTGTCGAGAGGCCCTAGATTGACCTGCATTATTGCCATGTTGCCCACAAGTGTGATTGTCCACGAATCTTTTGATTTCAACTCTATTTTCATTTTTAGGTGGAGAGGCAAATAACATCCACGGGAAATTTTTGGTTTCTTTAAACTGACAATAAACTTGAATACGCTTCGGTTCATTCTTTCCAAATAAGTACTCAAATTTTTTGTGATGGAATAGTATAGCAAAGCCAATCTTAATTATTTCGCACTTTTAAATCATTGTCCCTCACCGGTTAAAGCAGTGTGCCACCAAGAAGGAATCCTCTCTGATTTGCTAATCATGTCATCAATCATCAAAACATTATCTCTGAAAGGATTATCATTGGGAATCCTATCTGAAACACTATTGGTGCATAAAAGATTGACTTTTCGCCCGAGGGGGTCTGTTTGTATTTATAAGAATGGTTTATTACAAATTAATGGTTAATATTTTACAACAGAGGAGGAGGGAATGACCCTCCTTGTTTAACGTGGGTTCGTTGGCAGCGGTAGGACACCTCCTCCGGTGCTCAAGATGAGTTTTCTTCCCTTGGACGATCCAATCGAAGTTACGGTTGGAGATTCAGTTCGTAGTAGAGGCTCCGGAGCAATTGAGTTCGACTATATCCGAGCTTGAAAAATATCAAAGCCGCTAGCTTGGAGAGAGTTACAATGCAAGAGTTTGCAAAGAGTTGACGAGCCTCAAATCTGAGAGTTCAGATTGAGTCTGCTTCAACAATCCAAGCAAGAAGCTAGGAATATTCTACCAATCAAGTGAGCCCAATGAATGTCTCTGTTTGAAGAGCCTTGAGTATGAAAATCTCCAGACCTATGAACCTTCTTCATACTGGCAAAGAGGTTCTATAAATAGGTAAGGGATGGCATGAGACATCCTTTGATTTGTGGGATATGACCATCAATGGGTGAGGGGCACCATGCCCTCCCCTAGCTGTGGGATGTGACCACTAATATGGGTGATGAGAACCATGTTTCATCATCACCCAGGACGTGGGAAGTGGGTAGGCCCACTCCCACAATCAATCAGCTCGCTTACATTGCTCATGCGAGGCTGGCAAAGCTACGGGTGAGCTCGCGAGCTATCTGAATGCTCAGGCGAGCTTGCAGGTAAGCTTGACGAATAGGTCGGGTCGGCCGACGGGCCCCACCAACATGTGAGTTGACGTTCGTTGGCAAGCAGAGTTCGTGCGGGCGAACTCCCCGCATGTGTGCTTGGCTCGAGCGGGCGAGCAAAGCATTTAGGCGAGGTTAAACTCGTACTGACGAGCTCAATAACTTGACGAGCTTGATTCATACGGGCGAGTCAAGCTAACAGACGATGCTTGAGCTCTTACGAGTGAGCTCAACAAATAGGCGGGATCGAGCTCTGTGGGCAAGCTCAATAGTACAAGGAGAGGTTGAATTCTGCAGGCGAACTCAACAATTAGGAGTGGTTGAGCTCTACGGGCAGGCTCAACAAATAGGTGAGGTTGATCTCTACGGGCGAGCTTGATGAAAAGGTGAGGTTGAGCTCTACGGGCGGGCTCTATAAACAGGCGAGATTGAGCTCTATGAGCAAGCTCAATAAGGAGGCAAAGTTGAGCTCTACGGGCGAGCTCAACAAACAGGAGAAGCTGAGCTCTATGGGCGAGCTCATCAGGGAGGCGATTAGGCTCTGCGGGCGAGCTCAATGAACAGGGGCAATTGAGCTCTGCGGGTGAGCTCAATAGACAGGCGAGGTTATGCTCTACGAGCAAGCTCAATAAAGGAGAGGTTGAGTTCTGCGAGTGAACTCAATAATTGGGTGTGATTGAGCTCGAGCGGGCGAGCTCAGTAAACAGGCGATTTAGCTCTACCAGCGAGCTCTGCTGGGCTTCGTTGAATACAAACGAGCCCAAGCAATTGGTAGGCGGACTTTAACACTTAGGTAATTTTTACTGCCTATAAACACATGTGGACGTCGACAATAGCGGACCACCGTCTATATTTTTTTGAGTTCAAACTGCTAGAAGCACTGCAAATATTAAAAACATAAATAAATAATCATAAACAACTTCTTGTGTTAGACCTAGCATATAAAAAAGCAAAAAACAACAACTGCTTGTGTTAGAACTAGCATGAAATCTATTAGAACTAACAAGAACTCAATTAGAACTGACATGAAATCAATTAGAACTAACATATTTGACCTAACATGGAACTAGAGCTAGAACTAACAATAAATCGATTAGAACAAACAAAATATTAATTAGAACTAACAAGAAAACCATTAGAACTAACAAGAAATCGATTAGAACCAACATATTTGATCTAACATGGAACTGGAACTAGAACTAACAAGAAATCGATTAGAACTAACATATTTGACCTAACATGGAACTGGAACTAGAACTCACAAGAAATGGATTAGAACTAACAAGAAAACGATTAGAACACACAAAAAATCGATTAGAACTAACATATTAGACCTAAAATGAAACTGGAACTATAACTAACAAGAAATCGATTAAAACTAACAAGAAATCGATTAGAACTAACATATTTGACCTAACATGGAACTGGAACTAGAATCAACAAGAAAAACGATTAGAACTGACATGAAATCGATTACAGCTAACGTAGAACTAGCATTGAACTAACATTAACTGATTTTACACTTAACGTCGTAAATATTGATCTTAGCATCAAAAAAAATCCATAACCTACATGTCTTGTCGAACTTGCTCGTTTTTTTGGATATTTGAAGAATCCTCTGTTTCTTTAAAAGCTTGCATGTGAACCTCTTTTAAACCAATATTGTGGCAATGCTCCACCATAGATGACAGATCATCTTCGTTCTCAATAGGAATTTTGAAGATTCCATTTGTTTTATCTTTGTATAACAAAGTTAATGAATCATATGGAAGATCTAACCTCTCTGACACATCAAATTTGAGATCCAAGATGGTGGTTGAAGAGTTAATCTTAAAGAATATTGCTTTATCACCCGAAGAGACAATACAGAAGATGTCCTTCTCAGTCATTATGAAGGGAAGGTAAGAATAATGGATTGAAATTTAGGATAAAGAGGAATAATAGAGAGAGTAATTGAGAGAATTTTTGGCTGAGGAAGAGTAATGAAGAACTTATTGCTCATGATAGAGTAAAAAAAGGGAGGGGGATATGACTTTCAAAGCTTTTGGGGACGAGACGTCTGGGGAAGAAGGAGAAGGGTAATTTTAGGTTTTTTCAAAATACAATCTCTTTTGAATATACTGCCAACGTGGAGGGGCTTTAAAATATTAAACGGTACTTTTTGTGGCTAATCCACATGTGCCAAAATACAAAAGACCAGATCACATGGCGTCTCTACTTTTGGAACATCGACACAATTTTACCGAGATAGTTTTGCCAGTGAAAGTGTGCCTTCCGGTTGATGGATCCATGACTTTGTGTCCACGGAATAAAATCAGTGGACGTATGAGTACCACCATGTATTTGTATTCCTTCTATATGTATTTCTTCCTTTTAGTATCTTTTAAAGAAGATACCCCAGATTAAATGTTTGACCGAAGTAGTCAGTGTATCCTCTCCAAAAGATTAATCATCTACATATAATATATCAACTCTTTGGTCACTGAATAAATCTATGATTCAAAGATTAATGTTCATATGGTACACTACTAATGTTAGGCAAAAAGGTAGGGGTGTCCATTCAGACCCAAGGCCCGGACCCCGCTTGGGCTTAGGACGAGCACAAAAAAACCTAGGTTTGACCGAGCTCTGGGTCTGCAGCCCGCGGGTTGTCTTGGTAAAGTCGGCCCGGTTATTCATATATCATATATAGTATATATATATATATATATATATAATAATTTATATTATTATTATTTCTAAGTTATATTGTTTTTTAGGAAATGGTCGTCAGCTTCATAAGTCCTAAAGTGGCATATAGGTTGTTATATATTTCAACTATATATGCAAGTATTATTATTATATATTATATTATATATATATATCATATAATATAATATATATAATATATAATATATATATTATATATATATATATATATACTATATATATAATATATATATAATCTAAGATATAAGTATATAAATATATATAATGTAGTTATAAGTATACTTATATGTATATATTATAGAATTACAATTATATAAGTATATATAAGTGCATAAGTATAAATATATATAAATATATTGCATCTAGTATATGTAAAAGCATATTATATAAGTAACGTGTGTAAATTATATATAGGTATATCGCATCTAGTATATATAAAAGTATATCATATAAGTAAAGTGTATAACTGTACTTAGATAAGCATAACGTAAGTATGTAACAAATACATATGTAACTATATAATATATATTTATAAGGAAGTAATATATACTTAAGTGTTTCTCTCTCTCTCTCTCTCTCTCTCTCTCTCTCTCTCTCTCTCTCTCTCAATATTAACTTATAAGTGTGTACTAGTGTGTACCCCGTGCAAAGCACGACCTTGTTTTTTATTTCCGCTACAATAATCCTTTTTAAAATACTACAGTATTTTAAAATACTACTAAATTCTATTTTTGTGCTACAATGATAATGTTACAGTGATTCACTATAGTATTTATTGTAGCATGAATAGTGAATATTTGGATCCTCCTATAAGTATAGAGGAGTAGATATGTATATGTATATGTATATGTATGTGTATGTGTGTGTGTCTCTCTCTCTCTTTGTCTCTCTCTCTCTCTATATATATATCTATACACACACACACTAGTGTGCACCCCGTGTTTGGGGTGAAAGTTGATATCTTCATTGCTGAATCTATTACACGTTTATTGATTACAGATTCAAAGTAAAATTAGTCTTTTTATAAGACTTTCTTACACAATGAAAATAAGAAAAATACAGCTCTCTTCAAACAACGCAGAGATCGTTTATCGGTCTTCTGCTTGCGTGGGATCTTGGTCTGTGACGGGGAAGTTGATATCCGTGGACCACTAAACGATCAGATCAGATCTGGAGCTTTGTCGATTCGCGAATGAATCAAGAAGCCGAAGCGCTTATCTCGGCAACAGCGAGATAATTGTTCTTCTTAAGATCACCGTAACGGGGTAATCTTAAGGGACGACCGGGCTGTAGATCTGACGAACTCCTCTTCTTTATGACGAAGAATCCGCTGAAGTCTCCTCCTCCTCTCTGAAATTCGTGGCTCTTCAGTCCTCAATCCGGCAGGGCTTCACCAACTCTCTAAAAATCCAGATCTAAAAAATGAAGGCCCTGCGGCTGTATTTATAGGCTCCAGGGGAATCTAGGTGGTTAAAACTACACAGTCAGCGAAAAATAACTTTTTAGGGCTACGGACACCCTCGGGCGTCTTGGCGAGGCTGAGACACCTTTGGGTGTCTCAGCGAGGCCGAGACACCCTTGGGTGTCTTAGCTTGGGCCGAAACACCCTTGGGTGTCTTAGCTTGGGCCGAAACACCTCAGGGTGTCTTAGCTTAAGCTGAGACTACTGTTTTACGCTCTGTTTTTTTGCATTCGCCGTATTTTCCTCTTCCGAACTTGGATTTACGTGATTCAGGATGCATTGGAAATCCGACGAGGAGATCTACAGGCTCCCATGATTGAATCATACATGGAATAACTGAGAAATAGGGGTGTTCCACCTTTCATAAACGACGCGGGGCTCCCGATCAGCTTTCGTTTTCGTTATTCCGAAGTTCCGTTGCTTCGTCTGACCCGTCGACTCACTTCATGTGTTTGTCGTTGTCAAACGAGCTCTTGTGACTTAGATAGCAACGTTCATCATCTTCTCTTTGTCTTGAGCCATGTGCAGGGACCTATAGGTAATTTTGGACACCTTTAGATACCCCCTCCAAAGTATTTCAGTCTCGTTTCTTTTATAGATGAGCCTGAAATACTTTGGATATGATCGGTCCAACCTTCAGCCGGTGTAAAAGGACCTGTTGTTAGCTTTGATTCTTGACTCCTTTGATTTTTAATCTATTCGATGTTTTGACGAATAGCTGATGTTCTCCCGGCGCTACGTTTATCGTCTGGCCGTCATCGAAATCTTGAATCAAAACCGGTGAGTTGATTTTGGCTCGTATCGTCGAGTTAACTTTGAACTGACTGTCTTCATCACGACATATTGATTCACATTGAATTTCATCGTAATGTGTTAATTAGCGTTGACTTTTTCATCGCAACGCGTTGACTGCGTTGACCTAGGGTTACGCGTTGGCCGGCGTTGACCTAGGGCTTCGGATCGCCCGACGTTGACTTTTGGTTGCAACGTGTTGACTGGCGTTGACCTAGGGTTACACGTTGATAGACGTTAACCTAGGGTTTTGAATCGCCCGGTGTTGATTTTTTATCGCAACGTGTTGACTGGGGTTGACCTAGGGTTATGCGTCGACTGACGTTGACCTAGGGTTTCAGATCGCCCAACATTAACATAGTTTATATTCGTACGTTTGTTGGAGTATACACAGTTTAAGCTCTTAAGGTATTAGAGCATGGCAGTCCTAACAATTGGGGTTACAGGACCAACTGTCAAAGTTGATTCATCTGTAGATATGGATCTTATCCCGAAGTTGTTGGATGCTCGAGTCCCGAGACCAGTTAATAAAGCTGGTGTGTCAATGACTTTTTCATATATAGGATTTTTGGTAAACCCTCAGCCATCAACGGATTTGATGAGCCTTTACCGACTACCGTTTGAGTCGGGCTAGCATACAGATTGTTTAAATCTGTTATGCATGTAACATTGTGTTAAAAGAGTTAACCCCTTTAGTGCTATGATATTGAATACGTAGAATTCGTCTTTCTTACGAGAATAGACTACCCGGCGATGTGTGTTAGACGTAGACTTAGGATTTTTGGCCAATCCTCAGTCATCAACGGATTTGATGTGCCTTTACCGATTACCGTTTGAGTCGGGCTTGCATGCAGATTGTTTAAGTCTGTTCCGCATGTGATGTTGTGCTAAGAGAGTTAACTCTCTTAGTGCTACGATATTGAATACGTAGACTTCGTCTTTCTTACGGGAATAGACTACCCGACAATGCGTGTTAGGCGCTGACTTAGCCCTACTTAGGCTTCGGGATAAAATTCCCCAGATTGGAATTTTGGTGTCTTCTTCAATCGGTGAAAGACTAAACCAGCAACACGTGTTAGGCGTTGATTTATCCCTACTTAGGATTCGAGATAAAATTCCCCGCGCGTGTAAGGCACGGCTTTTTGGAGTTGAAGGATGGTGTCAAAAAAAATTAGGAGAGGAATAATTTTATATTCTATCTCCCAAAACCGAAGAGGAAGAATTTTATATTCTATCTTCAGTTGCCAAGGAAACTCGAAGTGGGATCTCCACCCTAAGAATCCGAAAAACTAAAACTAGTGGTGGGATCTCCACTCCGAGAATCGGAAAGATTCAAGCAACCCTAACTTATATAGGATTGGTTGCTTAATCCAAAAAAAAAAGAATTCCTCATTCATTGAGGTGAAATTCCGATTTCGGCCCTAACTTTTATAGGTTTGGCTGAATAGGAAAAAATGGAAACCTTTCGTTTATCAAAAGGGGCATTCCGGTCTTGGTCCTAACTATCTGCAGGTTTGACCAAGTAAGGTTGGAGGCAATCCTAACTTTCATAGATTTGATTACTCAAATTAAAAGTGGACCTCTCGTTCATGGAAGGAATCGAGAGGGGATTTTTGTTGTGGTCCTAACTGTTTAAAGGTTTGACCAAGATGAAAATTTGAGACGACCCTAACTGTTTAAAGGTTTGATCGTTCAATTTGTGGACCTCTCGTTCATGGAAGGAATCGAGAGGGGATTTTGGTTGTGGTCCTAACTGTTTAAAGGTTTGACCAAGATGGGAATTTGAGACGACCCTAACTGTTTAAAGGTTTGATCATTCAATTTGTGGACCTCTCGTTCATGGAAGGAATCAAGAGGGGATTTTGGTTGTTGTCCTAATTGTTTAAAGGTTTGATCAAGATGGGAATTTGAGACGACCCTTTGTGGACCTCTCATTCATTGAAGGAATCGAGAGGGGATTTTAGTTATGGTCCTAACTGTTTAAAGGTTTGACCAAGTAGACAGTGGGAGTATGAGTACAAAATACAATGGGAGTGTTGATTTGTACAAGTCGCTCAGAGGGGGTTCCTGGTGTTAAGTGACAAATACTTAACACGGAGGGGTTTGATAATCATCAATGATTATGAGATTAAAATTCTGAATACTATGTCTGGACTCTAACAATGAGAATGTTGAGTGCACAGACGTAGCGGGAGTTTGAATGGGAGTTTCTTATTCATCACCTTCTTGTAGTGACCGGGTTATCCCTAAGAACATACTATATAGAATTCTCTCAGGAACTTCTCGTTACATGAATTATCCACTCCCAACTTTCTTCGTGAAACTGGGTCTAATATTGCACTCAGTTGCATGACCGGGTTATCCTTAAGAATACCAGGCATGGTACTCTCTAGGAACTTTCCGTGAAAGAAAAAAATAATAATTTAGACTCATATACCTATTAGAGTGTTAGGGAGCAGTTTAACCTCTTATACCGGTTGGAGGATTGAGAAGCAATTTATACTCGTATACTCTTCGGAGTGGTGCACCGTCATTCGGCTTATTTTAGCTTTATGGCTCCAGAGTCGATTAGAGCTTGAATCTTGTTCTTTAGACCGAAACAAACCTCGATAGGATGGAGAACTCTCCTGTGGTACGCACAGTAGTTTGGGTCTGTAATCCTCTTAGCTCCCTCCTGATCTTTAATCGGTGGTAGCTCAATCTCACCGTTATTCAGGAGGTACTCGAAAATATCCGGAACTTCCTCATCCTTGAAAGAGTACTCTTTTTGGAGTCCCGGATCTGGAGTCCTTTGCTGTTTTTGAGGTTGTTGTGACATCTGATAATTATCACCGGCAACTGCAGGCATTGACAGCTAGCTTCTTTTGAACTTCTTCCTTCTGTGGAAGCGTTCAGCTTGTTCGCCGCGCACCTTCAAGTCTTTCCAAGTGTTGGACGGCACGACTCTCATAACCTCCAATATCTTAATAGATAGGTTGTTATGACATGTCTGGAGGATGAAGTCCTCCGTAATCAGATCTCGGCAGTTCATCGCCTTATTCCAGAAACGTTTGATGAAGTCGTCGATTGTCTCTTCGTCTTCCTGTTTCTCCTCAAAGAGTGTCCTGACGGATATCTCGGCGTCGTCGTCAAAGAAGTTACTGAGGAATGAGCTCTCCATATCATCCCAACTGCTGATGCTTCTAGGCTTGAGACGGCGATACTAATCGAAGGCAGGCCCGCGAAGGGTGCCGACAAATGACCGAACCATCGAGGCTTCATTGTCAGAGATCGTTCCCAAGTGGGATTTGAAGTAGATTAGATGCTGAGTGGGCGAGCCCTTCCCGTCGAACGGCGTGAAGTTGATCAGGTTAAACTTCGCCGGATACGGGATCGAATCCTACTCTTTCGGGTAAGGACACGGAATGCCAGTCTTCTTTACCTCTCGAGCAGACATTAGAGTGTTAATTTTGCTCTCGAGGTCTTTCATCTTCTCGTCCTCGTCTGTATCATGTTTTGGACGATTTCCGAGCTCGTCTGTATCATGTTTTGGACGATTTCCGAGAGGAACAATATGGTCACCCCCGGCATTATTATCTTTGGCGGGACCACCCCCAGCATTTTGATCAACAGGGGGGTTATCAGTATTGATGTGTTCATCCACATCTGAATCGCTAGCTGCTTGGCTGACATCGTCATGACGGTTGGATTCAACTATCTGATTCGACAAGGCTCGGATCTGTTGGTCGTGCATTTGTCTCATCTCCTGCATAGCCATTTCCATTTCGATTTTGAATGCTTGCTTCTGCTTGGCTAGAGCGTCCTCAACCATTTTGGTTATTTCCTCAGTGTTAATCATAAAGCATCCTCAACCATTTTGGTTATTTCCTTGGTGTTAATCATAAACACTTCACAGGATTGTCTGGGACTGGATACGATAGCCTCTGAAGCGACTGCCGAGCAAGCGTCTGACGCTTCATCGTCTGAGGATAGTCCTCTATTCATCCTTAGATAGTCCCTGCATCTAGTAGTTCCCGCGCGTAGCCGAGTCAGACGATGCGAAATGAGGGGGTCTGAACTTGAAGGTCGAGTCGATTTTCCTCCCGCGCGTAGCCGAGTCAGACGATGCGAAATGAGGGGGTCTGAACTTGAAGGTCGAGTCGATTTTCCCTTATCAACCAAGTTGGTGGTGAATGCGGGTTGTTCAAGCCCGACAGCTTCTAACTGGAGCCGAGACATTAGTTAGGTTATCCCCGAATTAACTCTTCTTCCTGGATTAAAATTGGGGTTGGAGTTATTTGAACTAATCAGAGACTTCCCCTTATCGACCATGTTGATAGTAACTGCTGGGAGTTCGTCATCTTGAACAACCGATCGTTTTTTTGTGAAAATATCTTGATTTGGGCTTTGATGCTTCAGTGGAAATCCTCTCAAATACCGAGACCAACTGTGGAGTGGTCCTGGGGCAGCTACACGCTGATAATACTACCCTGATAATTTTAGTACATGGACAGTGAGAGTCCGCTTTCCAGGTACCTCTCTTTCGAGATTTATTCGTACCCCTAGCCTGATAGTACAACTCATCGACGTTGCGGTCAGAGTAACCTATCGGTTGTTTACATGCATTCTCAGGTATAACGCGTTCATCTGCTTGACGTGTTTTCTTCTGAGTAAACAATACCTTGTTGGCGTCTGCAGGAGTCACTCATTTGGAATCACACTTTTCTGAGGGTAAAACCTTAACGGGCTCCTGGCCTTCTGTACGCACCCCCAAGCGGGTGGTTACAGGAATCAACTTGTTAGGAGGTCACGTACGACCCCCAGTCTGGATGTTTGCTCGGGATTCCTTCAACAGTCCCAAGAGTTCCTTAACAGGCGCTTTGCCTCGATCTTCGGGTAGAGAACCAAGGAGATGCTTCAATGGAATTCTAGATTTGGAGATATCCACGCTGTCATAGGGCCTCACCGGAGGTGCGGGAGCAATAGGAGCGGGATCTGAAGTTGACGAAGGCTGGAGATCGGTCTCGGATCTGGAATCGAATGAGAGACACGACTGGTGTCTCTTGGGTAGAGGCATTATTCTTGCCTTCAGCACCCAAACTTGCTTAGATCTTGGTGGTTTCTTGACCACCTCTTCCCGCTACAATTCTCGTGCCTTTTGCATAAGGATCTGAGCATGCGCAAGAAGTGTGCGGCGCTTCTGGATGTGCTCCTCGAGAGTCGAACGTGTTCGTTTGATCCGAACCCATTTGTAAATTGGAGGTTGGGAGGAGGATCTCGATGCTTGTTGTGGTGATAACTTAGCCACTTGGCGCTTTCTGAACTTCAAATCCGCTTGGTAACGGAGTCCGTCCACCTGATCCAAAGCCTTGGCGAATTGGCACGCGAGGTGTTGCCGTTGCCTTTGACGTGCTCTCTTTGATAAAATTGGCGCGCCTTCAGCAGCCGACTCCTTGATCAAGGAGGAGTTCAGATCTGTGGATCTGGATTCATTAGACGCTGGCAGATTATTGCTAGGTGCAATTGTAGCAGCGGTAGTAGGGAGATCGCCTTCTTGGGTCTTCAGATCTGAAGACCGACGGATCATCCGGGAGGAGGAGACCTTCCTGCATTTGTGAGCCGAGGCAAATCTGGAGGAGGAGGAGGAGACGTACTCCTCAAATTTCTATTGTACGAACTCGTATTCGATCTCTTCAGCCACAGGGATCTTGATCGTTGGTTGTGGCACGACAGCTTCGGCAGCGAAGCTGTTGGCTCCCACTGTGGTCGCCATCTTGTTTGGGGTGAAAGTTGATATCTTTATTGTTGAATCTATTACATGTTTATCGATTACAGATTCAAAGTAAAATTAGTCTTTTTATAATACTTTCTTACACAATGAAAATAAGAAAAATACAACTCTCGTCAAACAGCATAGAGATCGTTTATCGGTCTTCTGCTTGCGTGGGATCTTGGCCTGTGACGGGGATGTTGATATCCGTGGACCACCAAAAGATCAGATCAGATCCGGAGCTTCGTCGAATCATGAAGTAATCAAGAAGCTGAATCACTTATCTCGGCAACAGCAAGATAAGTGCTCTTCTTAAGATCACCGTAACGGGGTAATCTTAAGGGACGAACCGGGCTGTAGATCTGACGAACTCCTCTTTTTTATGACGAAGAATCCGCTGAAGTCTCCTCCTCCTCTCTGAAATTCGTGGCTCTTCAGTCCTCAATCCGGCAGGGCTACGCCAACTCTCTAAAAATCCAGATCAAAAAAATGAAGGCCCTGAGGCTGTATTTATAAGCTCCGGGGGAATATAGGTGGTTAAAACTGCACAATCAGCAAAAAAACTACTTTTTAGGGCTACGGACACCCTTGGGCGTCTTGGCGAGGCCGAGACACCCTTGGATGTCTTAGCTTGGGCCGAGACACCCTTGGGTGTCTTAGCATGGGCCAAGACACCTCGGGGTGTCTTAGCTTAAGCTGAGACTACCGTTTTACGCTCTGTTTTTTTGCATTCGCCATAATTTCCTCTTCCGAACATGGATTTACATGATTTAGGATGCGCTGAAAAGCCGACGAGGAGATCTACAGGCTCCCATGATTGAATCATATATGGAATAACTGACAAACGAGGGTGTTCCGCCTTTCGTAAACAACGCGGGGCTCCCGATCAGCTTTTGTTTCCGTTATTCCGAAGTTCCGTTGCTTCGTCTGACCCGTCGACTCACTTCATGTGTTTGTCTTTGTCAAACGAGCTCCTGTGACTCGGATAACAATGTTCATCATCTTCTCTCTGTCTCGAGTCATGTGCAGGGACCTATAGGCAATTTTGGACGCCTACACCCCGTACAAAGCACGACCCCCTTTTTTATTTCTTCTACATTAATTATTTTAAATGCCACAGTATTTTTTGTAAATAATATAGTATTCCGTTGTGCAACAGTG
>NC_033795.1:18703907-18704830 GCF_001876935.1 Asparagus officinalis | reverse complement strand
CCAACGTCGACGACGGTGGCGGAAGAGCCGACACCCTCCGAGTCACTGTGATCGGAAGCAGAGGCCATGAAGTCGCTGCAGCGGTTTTCTTAGCAGATTTTTTTTCTCGAAGCAGGAAGAACTCTGCTAAAGAGGGGCGCGTGCGGATATATATGCCGAGAAATCCAACGGCTGGGATTCATCACCCCAAGCGATCGAGCGATCCGAACGCCCTGCGACGCTTCAAACTCGACGCCATTAAAGGCTACTCTCGAGACCCCGAACCGACAGATCGGATTGGGCACGAGAGGCGAAGCGACCGGTCGCTTCACCATAAATAAGCATTAATGCGCCTGCAGACTCCTGGCTTGGCGTGAGTTTCGCTCGCAGTTGGATCTCCGACTGTTGGACAAACTCGCTGGCTGCTCAAGTTTCGCCTACAGTTCAAACTCGCCGGGCAAATCGAGTCGGGTTTCCAACACAAGCCCATTATCATACAGGTGTCGCCCGCAGCATAAACTCGCCAACCATTGAGTTCCGTCGCCAAACGAAACTCGCCAGCTAATGAGCCTTGCCATTTACCTGAATTCGCCAACAGTTGAGTTCAGCTTCCAAGCGAAACCCGCTGCGATCAAGTCTCACCTGGAAACAAACTCGTCAATCAATTGAGTTTCACCAGCAATTCGAATTCGCCAGGAACCAAGGTTCACCATGTTAGCGAACTCATCGTCGCCCTGGTTTCGCCGATTGCACAAACTCACCAGAGCAGAGTTTGGCTTCGAAAGTAGACTCGTCGTCGCACAAAGGACTTCGCTCGCGATACGAGATCATCTGCAATTACAGGGCAAAATACCGGAAAGCGATATATCCAAAGAGTATACGCGCGATGAGCGGGCACAAACCTCATTGATACTTTAAGACAGTACATTTGAACAAAGTTATGG
>NC_033795.1:18693601-18702907 GCF_001876935.1 Asparagus officinalis | reverse complement strand
CATTTGGCATTTCTCTTTTTGATGGTGACAAAGGGGGAGAGAAATCTCCTCATTTGTTGCATATATTTAAGGGGAGCTCATAGATAGGGGGAGCACCTATCTATAAGTTATTTCATTTTTGGTCTTATATAATGGTTGGTTGTCATCATCAAAAAGGGGGAGATTGTTAGCCCTTATGTTTTGATGATGTTCTTACAACCACCATTATCGGTACTAATGGCTTATTGAGTGTAAATGTAGTAAAATCATTTGTCAAGCTCGTTAGTGCCATTAATGGAGGATGGATGGAATATATGCTACAACGAAGATATCCAAAGGAGGAGGAGGCCAAGAGATGAAGCAACGTTATTTCAAGAACGTCAAATTCGATTAAAAGCTTCATCCGATTCAAGCTATATCAAAGCTCAAGTATATTGCTCTCTATATGAGGATATTAGCTTTCTTTTGTTTTTCTCTCTAGTGCTAGAATGTAGGCAAAGAGTTACTGAGTTTACTTGAAGCTATTGGGAATCACACACACGTTTTTAAACTTGTGCTTTTAAGCGTTTTTCACAAAATACTATTTTTCACAAGTTTGAGTACCTATCTGCAAAATTCTTTTTCCAAGCAGTTTGTTTTTAGTATTAAAAACATTTTACAAAGTTTCAGAATTTTCAGAGGTCAAATAAATATTTTGCAAATATTTCAAGTTGGTCAAATAACCTGATTTCAGAATATGTCAGAAATCGGTCGACCGGTCCGGTCGACCGATCCGATGACCTTTCTTCACTATGTCTCCAGAGTGTTGTCGGTCGATCGATACGGTCGACCGAATTTCTCAACCCTTAATCGGTCGACCGTGCCGGTCGACCGATGAGTCTCTGGATGTTTTGTCAAAACTCCTTAGCTGCTGGCGGTCGACCGATTTTTTCGGTCGGTCGACCGAAGGTATTTTTCGGTCGACCGATATTTTCTTCGGTCAACCGATTTTTGCCTCTGTTCAGCCGCGACTTTTTTAAAACGGTCGTTTGCCTCGAACCCTGTGCTTTCACTTGTTAGTGATTGGCACAGTCTGTGATGAGGGTCTGAAGAAGAGATTATTATCTCATTTGGGTAGATTTGTTTTTGTTTTAAAATGATTTAAACTCTCCTATAAAATCCCCAGACCTCTTCTTCTTCCTCTAAGCCCTAACGTTTGAAAACCAGAGAGCTTTTTCTGTTTCCTGAGAAAATTTTCAAAACTCTGTTTTTCTCCTTGTTTCAAGTGTGTTTCACTTCCCAGCTTCAGTACTCTTCTCTTTGCTATAGGGGCTTGTGTAAAGAGAGGTTCTTGCTTGTTTTTTTCTTCTGCTGCTGTGTGTTTGAGATCTGTAGAGATCTACTGTGAGGGAGTGTGATCTGTGAGATCAAAAACTGTGTAGTGAGAGAGAGATCTTGTGGGATCGCTGTGTAGACGAAGTTCCGGCTTCCAAACCGGATGTGTTAGTGGATTTCTCCTCGAGAGTGGGGAGCGGGGACGTAGGTCAGCGGGCCGAACCTCGTTAACACATCGCGCGTCAAGGATAACGATTCCTAACTCTATCTCTTTCTATTTGATTGCACTTCTGTTTTGTGGTTTGCTTGTGCTGAGTTTTAAATTGCATATTAGAGCCTCTTGACCCTAATCACCCCCCCTCTAGGGTCCAACAGCTCACACCCACGTTGGTGTGGCCCCCCACAAGACCCCCATGCGTTCACAATTCTCCACCTCGTACATTATTTGATAAACCTAAAATTATGGACGAACACCAGAAGAACATCGCGAACATCACCAGAGAGATCTAAAATACCAAACCAGGCCAAACCAGCTGCGCCATTTTACTGCGGCTGCCTACGTACCCTCCACCGAGATCAAGCTAACCGTAGTTTAGGTTATTCTCCATATAGTCTCCACATCACCCTATCACCGCCCTGAAGAGGCATGCCCTTTTGGGCAAATCAACATGGGCTGATATGAAGCAACTCTAAGCAATGCTTAAACTTGCTACATGTGACCACCTTGGTTAACATGTCAGCGGGATTCTCATTCGTGCACCTTCATAAGAGAAATATCACCTTCCTCTATGACATCCCACACGAAATGATACATGACATCGATATGCTTGGTACGAGCATGATAAACTTGATTCTTCGCCAAGTGAATCGCACTATGACTGTTGCACCACAAGTTCACGTTCTCCTGCTTAATCCCTAGATCGTCTAGAAGACCCCACAATCACAATGCTTCTTTCACTCCCTCCATCATGGCCATATACTCGGCCTTCTGTAGTAGTAAGTGTTACTGTAGCCTGCAACATCGATCGCCAATTAACTAGAGCCTAATGTATCCTGAATACATAACCAGTAATAGATCGCCGTCTATCTAGATCGTTCGCATAATCCGAGTCAACAAACCCATCAATCTGACACGTATCTCCACCAAAACACAGACCCGTATCAATGGTACCCTTTAAGTGCTTCATAATCCACTTCGCTGCTTCCCAATGTGCCTTTCCCGAATTCACCATGAATTTGCTAAACACATTGATCGCCTGTGAAATATCTGGATGTGTACACACCATTGCGTACATCAAACTGCCAACTGCACTAGCATAAGAAACATGTTCCATGTGTGCCTTATCTTCCGCTGTGGTGAGACATTATTTACTTGAAAGCCTAAAATGTGGAGTCAATAAAGTCACCACCGACTTTGCATTTTGCATCCCTAACCTCGCGATCAACCGCTCTATGTAACCCTTCTGACTCAAGAACAATCGCATATTCGTCCGCTCTCTTCTAATCTCCATATACAGTATTTTCCTAGCGGTACCCATGTCCTTCATCTTGAACTCTTTACTAAGTTGAGATTTCAGTCTATCTATCTCCACCCTACTCTTTGAAGCAATAAGCATGTCATCCACATACAAAAGGATATAGATATAATCACCTCTACGAAGCTTCCAAATGTAAACACAATAATTATAATCGCTTCAGGAAAACCCATGTTTTAGCATGAAGGAGTCAAATCGCTTGTACCACTACCGAGGAGAGTGCTTCAGTTCTTAGAGTGACTTCCTCAAGCGACATACATAATGCTCCTTATCCTCAACCTTGTAGCCCTCAGGTTGATGCATATAGATCTCTTCATCCATGTCTTCGTGAAAGAATGTCGTCTTTACATCGAGTTTTTCCAGCTCAAGATCATCATGAGCAATAATACTCAATAGCACCCGAATAGAAGTGTGTTTCACCACCGAAAAAAATATATCATTGTAATCCACACCCTCTCTTTGTGCAAACCCTTTAGCCACTAGCCTCACCTTGTAGATTGTACCACCGAGCTCTGAAGGATCTTCCTTTTTCTTATACACTCACTTACAACCAATAGCTTTTTTTTCCTACAGGCAATGGGACCACCTCCTATGTTTGGTTTTTCTGAAGAGATTCCATCTCTTCCTCCATCGCAACTAACCAACTCTCACTATCTCTATCTCGAATAGCTTCCTTGAAGGAGACTAGCTCATCATCCTCCACCGAGAGTGCATATTCCACCAAATTAACCTACCCATAGTGTTTCAGGGGTTGATCAGCCCCCAGCTTCAGTACCTGCTTGCATGCTCGTCTTGGCCTAGTAGAAGCCAAACTATTCTCGAGCTGCTGTTATTATAGTGCTTGTGTATTCTCCTGCGAACCTCCTCCTACTCAAGCTCATCATCTACTTGATTTCCCACTTGAACATGACTAGAACCTGGTTGATCTTTAGGTTTTATCTCAATAACCTGGGACTTTGAAGTCCCAACAGTCCTAACACCATCATTCTTGAGCACCTTAGCAATCATGGATTTCTCATTAAAGGTAACATCCTTACTGATCATGAACTTCAAATCTTCTGTACACCAAAGATGGTAGCTTTTTACACCATTTACATAGCCCAAGAATATAGCTTTCTTAGCCCTCGCGTCAAGCTTTTCCTTGTTGACGTGATAATAAGTGGTACACCCAAAAATACGGAGCCTCTCATAATGCGCGTGCTCCCCTGACCATATCCTATAGGGTGTATCACCATCTAATGTAGAATGTGGAGAATGGTTTATAATATAACAAGCTGTAGCCACCATTTCTGCCCACCATTCCTTGCCCAATCTAGCATAAGATCGTAATATTTGGTTCAACATCTCCGCGACCCCATTTTGCTGTGGTGTAGATCTGACTATCTAGTATCTAGCAATACCTTCCTGATCATAGAACTTATTGAAAGCACCATCTGTATATTCTGTACCGTTGTCAGATCTTAGTGTCTTCAATTTCTTCCATGTCCTATTTTCAACCATCGCCTTCCACTTCTTAAATGTCTCGAATACGTCATTCTTATGCTTAAGAAAATAAATCCAAGCATACCTCGAATGGTCATCTATGAACGAGACAAAATATCTGAAACCACCCTTGGAAGTTGTCTGAGCCAGACCCCACACATCTGTGTGCACATAGTCTAATATACCTCTGTTCTTGTGATTACTTTTTAAGAATTGAACCCTGTGCGCCTTCCCGTACACACAATCCTCGTAAAAACCCATGCAAGGTTTCTTCAAATTCTTTAGAAAACCCTCCTTACCAAACAGATCCAGACCCTTCTCTGACATGTGCCCAAGCCGCCTATGCCATAACCGTGTGTGCTCACATGGGTCTCCACCACTTCCTTCAGTTCCAACCGCTGTATCTTCCATCACCATCGTACCTGAGAGAGTGTATAAATTATCGTGATGAACACCTTTCATCACTACTAGGGAACCCCGAACAACCTTCTTCACTCCGTTCTCTATAACAATCCCGCAACCACCGGAGTCTAATGCACCAACTAAGATAAGATTTTTCCATAAGTCGGGAACGTGTCTCACATCCGTTAATGTTCGAACCACTCCATCATGCATCTTGATCTTGATATTACCTAGCCCCATCATTTTACAAGTATGGTTATTCCCCATCAATACGGTTCCACCATCAATACTTCTGTAGGTAGTAAACTACTTTCTATTTGGGTACATGTGGTAAGAGCAACCTGAATTAAAAATCCACTTCCTGGAGATATTCTCGCCACCCGTGACGACATAGCATTCCTTCTTGCTCCATTCCTCTGAAATATATCTGGCTTCTTCTTTACCTTTTCTCCTCTTAGTCTTATTATTGTTCTTATTCCCACCTACTCTCTTATTTGGACAGTCAACCTTGAAATGCCCAACTTCACCATATTTAAAACACGATCTTCCCGCAAGAGGTCTTGATTTAAATCTAGACTTTTCTCCCTTATTTTTTCCTCGCTCATTACTCCTTCCTCTAGCAAACAATCCATGTGCTTGTTCTTTGCTACCACCAGTAGTCATGTCACTGATTGCAATCTTCTGAATGTCATCTGCTAGAAGAGTCATTCTAGTCTCATCCATCATCAAATCATCTTCCATAAGTATCAGTGTTTACACCAGGTTCTCATAAGACTTTGACAGAGATAGAAGTAGTAGAAGTACCTGATCCTCATCTTCAACTGTCATGTTCATGTCCTTTAGGTCTGATATGATCCTATCAAACTTATTGATGTGTTTTCGGATTAATGATCCCTCCTCCATCTTGCAAGTATACAATTTGGAATTCAAATAGATCCGGTTCGTTAGACTCTTCCTCATGAAGGTGCTTTCTAACTTCGATTACATGTCCGTAGCCGTTTTCTCTCCATCTACCAAGAAAGCTACATCCCTTTCAAGGCAAAGGATAATCGACGCCCGTGCTACCAAGAAAGCTACATCCCTTTCAAGGCAAAGGATAATCGACGCCCGTGCTTCCAGATCCAGCTCCTCCTAATCCTCACAAGGCAAAGGATAATCGACGCCCGTGCTTCCAGATCCAGCTCCTCCTAATCCTCATCAGACATATCCTTATGCTTCTTCTCTTTTCCAGCCAGAGCCTTGTGCAATTTTTGCAAAATCAATGAGTTTTTCATCTACATCCTCCAATGGGAAAAATCATCCTTCCCATTGAATTTTTTGATCTTATACTTTCCAACTTTAACTGTTTTACTAGTTGACGCCATCCTCCGCTTGTATTAATAAATTCGTTTTTCTTAAGAAATTACCGAGCACTACCTCAAACCAGAAGCTACATCACTCCCAATCTGAATATCAACTCTGATACCAATTGTTGGGTGTAGAGTCACGCTCTTACACCGCGAAAGCGAAATCACCCGAGAGAAAGTCCTGGTTTTTATTGTCACAAAAGCTTAAGTCAACCTCTATATTCCCGTTTCACTAAGGAAACAAGAACAGAAAGTGAAATATCTCAACAAAGTGAAATATATACTCTTCCTCTCATTAGTTCTAGGACTGACTTGTCGAGGGAACCCACAAGCAATAGCCAACACCCAGAAAATAGTAAAAACACGAGATTTACGTGGTTTGACAAACTTACCTACGTCCACGGGAGGGGTGAGGGGAGATTCCAGTATGAGGAGAACACCGACGACTTGTACAATACACAAGCTCGTCTCAAAAGAAAAATGGATTTGATTTTTACCCAAAAGAAATTAACCTCTCTATTGTAAAATCTCTCCAAAACTCTCTCCTCTAGATCTCTCTTTTCTAGCCACCAAAGAAACCCTCTGTTCTTTTCTCCTCGGCTGACTAACCCCTGTATTTTATCTCCCACACTAAACCCTAGAAGAGATCGTCAGGTATTTATACCCGAACACCTATCCAAAACGGATCTAGAAACAACCCGTGCCCGCTTGGGGAACCCGCTCGCATGCGCCCGAGAAACCCACGTGGGTGTGGCCCCCACAAGACCCCCACACATTCACATATAGTTATCAGATATTGACCCAAACTCCTATTTAAACTCGTCACTCTTTCTTATCTTATCTGATGTGGGACTATACTCACATATTAATCACCTCTAACAACTCTCCCTTAATTTATGAGTATATTACAATTCAATTATAATTCAATCTTCCACAAAATTCACTAAGTTTTTGCACCACTTCACTCGTGGGCTAACTAATTCCCAAACTTTTGCACCACTCCACTCTTATACTAACCAGACAATAACTTCAACACATAGCTATCAAACGTCAGTAGGAACTGCCACCACATCACTCATGGTGGCTAACTAGACTATATCACTCCTACAGGCATCCGTGGATTCTCCTAAAACCTTCGGGTTTCACATCGAAGATCATCTGTTTTTTTAAATTACTTGGACCATGATTTTATCTCTGATACCACTTGCTGGGGGAGAAATTGGGCCCAATCTAGAGTTGGTAGGTCTTAAACAAAAGTTAAGAATCAATTTTAACCCAAAAATTATAACTATCAGGTATTGACCCAAACTCCTATTTAAACTAATCATTCTATCTTATCTTATCCGATGTGGGACTATACTCATATTAATCACCTCAACATATCCATGTGGAGTTGGATAGCGCATTGAGCTCGATAGCTACAAGTTGTTGGGGGCTCCCTAAGTGGGATTGATAAAGTTGAATATGGATATTCACTGTAATGTCATCATTAGGATTTCTGAGTTTGGAAAAAGTCATGGTAAGCCCGGGTGCGACACATTTACAAAGAAACAAACCAAAGAAACAAACCATGCATCGACCTTGCTCGTACATCTACGGATACTACTGGATTTTGGTCACATAGTTTGTTAGTTCATCAATCAAGATATTGCATGTAATAAATGGTTTTAGATAACGTCGTCTAATGATGGATTTCTTAAGGTTTAGTTTTGTCAAGGGCTTTTCCTTAGTTCTACCGAAAAATTATCATGTATTTCAAGTTATATCTCTCTTTTAAGTTACTCCAGCTCCAAACATCTATTCTATATATAAAAGAGAATTAGGATGTTAAAACTTTTGAATGTCTCTTTTATCCCTCTTAAATTTAAAAATTCCAACTTTATATATCTATACAGTAACATACATACATATTATCATTCCATTAAAAGTCTTAATAATTTCTCATTAATATACAACTCTTCACTCATCCATTATCTCCACTAATCACAAATATAATTCTCCATCTCTTTAAATTCTTATATCGTAACCTTCTTTTTCTTTTCTATAAATATTTCATCAAACTACATCATCAATATCTAGGGGGATCAAACATCTTAATAATTTTTTACATGTGAAATGCGTCAAGGAGGAAGAGGGGAGTCATGACATCATCCTCTATTTCTAAGATGCAAATATGTTTCCCATGCAAGTTGTTGATTTTTTTGATATATTTTATTATTTTATTTTTATACTAATATCATGTGGACGAATATTGATAAATGTGGTTAAAAAGCACTGATCCTTCTCTCACATGTCCATACATCTATTATGTTGTAATTAAACATCTCCTCCTATCTCTCTCTCTCATCTTCCCCAGTATTGAGTTTTTAAGAGAATTTTTGTTATGCATTTATTTCATGTATCTCATACTAAAATCCATTTCCTTTTATGATGAAGGGCTGTGATTACTAGTGATTATTGTGATAATGTGATAGTAATTTAGAAAACTTTTTTTTCCTTCTTGCTTTTGATTTGTACTCAATTTACCATTTAGTTTCCTAAATGTTGAAGCTTACAATCTTTTTTCCTTTAAGGTGAACAATTTGAACAAACATGAGATTTTCTTAGAAGTTCATTATCCAAAACTTTACTGGCTTGAACCTGATCATAATCAAAGCCTATATATCTTCAGATGACGGTTGGTTTATGGTGGTAAGTAGTAAGCCTATAGCCTAGAACCAAAGCATATGCATGTGTACAAGTTCATGTTAAGACTTGTAGCTAAATATTACTTTTTATTGTTTAATGCCATAGATGGATATGGGGAAAAAATTTGGATAGGTCATGTATCATGTGTACAAACAATAAGCTATTCTCCTCTTAAAATTTGAATATTATATATGCAAACTGGCTAGCTCATATCATGTATATACATATTTTAACAAATATTATCATGTAAGGAACCTTATTCCTCAGTTGAATTACATACATACTGATAGATTAAAATCATGTTCATCTCATATTTCTAAATTCTTTTTTTTCCTTGGTACACTAAAGCAATATCCTCTATGAGAATAATGAGTATCATATGTTATATGTGAGGATCCTCGCATATACAATAATATGACACAATCTCCACCAAATCAATAAAGGAGAAGAGAGAAACCTTTATAATCCTTTATAGCCTCAGTTTTTATTTGCTCATATATACAATCATATCTTATTATTATTTGTAATTTTACTATGATATCAGTCCATTGAGAGGATAC
>NC_033795.1:18691594-18693591 GCF_001876935.1 Asparagus officinalis | reverse complement strand
TTGCTGTGCAAAGATTATACTTGAGCTCATCGGCACTGACCACTGACAGACCTAAACATCTATCCAAAGTACTCGAAGCAGTGCTCAATAATCTCAAGTGCTGTGTTGTCAAGGTCGAAATGTGGACACACAACAAAAATGGTAGCAACTCTTTTTCATGTTACTAACATGTCAACTTTGCTTCCAACTGAGGGTCCAATAAGATTTTTCAATATCAAGTGCTCTTATGCAATGTTTTAAAGGGTGATGGTGTTTCACACCCTCTATAGTTTTGATGGGGCATAGACACATTGAGAGATATTTGCATTGGCTTAGATTTGATAGGAACTTTGAAAAGAGTGCAAGAGTAGGAGATGAGAGTTCTAGAACTCAAGTGACTGGTGCACATTGTTTTAGAAAAGAATATTGGGTGGTTATTACGAGGGTTCAGGATCGACCAAGCTCCTCTATTTGTACTCCAACTTATATGCAACATGTTGCGATTCAAGCATTTATAATTCTTCCATAAAATATTTATAATTCATTGGGTACATGTCAGGTTTATGTTGGATCCAAGATAAAAACCCAAAATTGTACAATATTATTGCCTTATTCGCTGCCATCATAGAGCAAGCTCGTTTGTTTGAAAAAAAAAATAGAGCTACAAAATTCAAAATTTGCTAGATTGACACAACAAATAATATGTAATTGAGGATACTAGGTATCTCTAATTAGTTTTAAATATTTATTTTTTAGTAGATTCCAAATCTTTATTTTTTTAGTTTAGAAAAGAAGTTCATAATATTAATATAAGACGAGTGTTCACGTGCAAAATACATACATTATACTAGTGTTATAAAAAGTATTTAAAACCCGAAACTCCATTAATTCTCTTTCCCCACACACCCCACACCGCCTCCTAAAAAAAGAAGTTCATAGTATTAAAGACTAATATTAAAGATTTAAGAGACTAATATTGAGAATCCCAAATTATTTTTCAGGTTAATTAAATAAAACCCATTAACTTTTGAGAAGTTTCAATAAACCGTCCATCAACTTTTTAATTACTGTAAACCGCATAAACTATATAAGTTGCTACACATAACCCCACCATGAACTATTTTATTTTACTAAATTTCACATGAAAATTTCTCATTTAATCTCCAAATTAGCACAATCAATTCTAACATCTCATGTTGTAAACACGTCCTAAAAAAGATAAAAATAATTTATAAATCTAAAAAACTTACCTTTTTTAGCAAAAGGGAATTTATTTAGAATAAGAATGATTTTTTTTGTCCGTGCTTACCAGTTACACGTTGGAGTTAATGATGCCAATACGAAGATTGAAGGATAAATTTTCAGAAAAGATTTAGTGAAATAAAACAATTCGTTGTGGTTATGTGGAGCAACCCCTAAAGTTTAAGGGGTTTAATCTAAAGAAAAAACAAAGTTCATGGGGGTTTACCGCAACTGCCCGGAAGATCGTGGGATTTTCTGCAATTAACTCCCATTTTGCAGTGCCAGCCCGAGTCATCGTTTGGTCTTTCAAAATATAATATATTGCTCCAGCAGGTAGCAGACAGCTACGGGCACATTAGTCTAATCCCATTGGCGACGACTGATTTAAGTCCTTAAATATATCGCCGATAGGCCCCTGTAAATTCCTATAAATCAACCCACAGAACCCTTCACGACTTTACCAATCCGGAAGAATCATTTGACTTGCAGGCCGGCGATCAAAAGCGATGGTGATTCCTTCCCTCTCCTTTTCCTCTTGATGATTTGTTTCTTTATAAATACGCAAATTAGTGATTGTGATTTCGATCTGCTTGGGTGATGCTTTACTTGCTGCTGGCGTTTCAATTGTGCTGTTTTCAGACAGGAGGAGAGATTGGGTGATGCTTTACTTGCTGCTGGCGTTTCAATTGTGCTGTTTTCAGACAGGAGGAGAGATTGGGTGATGCTTTACTTGCTGCTGGCGTTTCAATTGTGCTGTTTTCAGACAGGAGGAGAGA
>NC_033795.1:18668229-18690288 GCF_001876935.1 Asparagus officinalis | reverse complement strand
TGGTGGTGATTATCGTCGAGAATTGGCAAGATAACTACTGGCATCAGTAATGAATCCTTCTCTGCTTCCTCATAGCTTTACATTTAGCTTTTGTGTCTAAAGCTCTTTCATGCTCTTTGGTGTGTGTCTGTGTGTGGTGGTGATTATCGTCGAGAATTGGCAAGATAACTACTGGCATCAGTAATGAATCCTTCTCTGCTTCCTCATAGCTTTACATTTAGCTTTTGTGTCTAAAGCTCTTTCATGCTCTTTGGTGTGTGTCTGTGTGCGCTGGAGTTTTAAATAAATGAGAGTGCGAATCTCTCTCTAGTGAAACAAACTTGTATTATCTTCTATTTTCCTCCATAGTTGTCTACTGCCTGTCATGTTAGAACTATCATAAATATCTGCTTTCCATTTTTCTAATTAATCTCTGTAAAATGCTCTTGCTAAAAATATGTACAAATTGTGTGCAGAATACATCCTGTGGTTTCATATGCAAGTCCATTTTGTCAGTTGGAGCATGATATTCTTGCTGATCACATTTACTGGCAGCAGAATAAGCATGCCTAAGACTTGATTCATGATTAGAAACTAGAAAGCAAGAGTAAGAGATACCAGGGTTTAATGTTAGTTGCATAAATTCGGAGAAAGCCACTGCAATGCATCCTGTTGTATTCCTTCCCTGATACTGCATTTCCAGCTTCAGATATGGGCTTCACCCAAAAATTTCGACATAGAACAGGATCCTCGAGTCGATAATCAATTTTGATTTCATTGCTATGATACACTTTTGTATGCAAGCAACTCATTTTGTACCAGAAAATAAAATGGCAAAAGGAAACACGTTCGAAGAGAAATCTTTTCAACCTTACGCCTAAGAATGACCTGAAATGAAAATCTTCCTTCTTCAATCTGATGTCTACAGAGATATCCAGATAAATAGTAAGAGGAACCTTGACAATGTGAAAACTTTGGATAACATCTATGTACATCCAGTGTGCTGCAGCCGTCTTCACCATCCACAACTAATTATAGAAATATAGCCATATGCTAGATATCATGTCAACTATTAGTTATCTCATCCGAACAACCTCAATAGCAGTTCTATCTCTTAGCAGTAACGTTGGAACCCTCAGTTAAATGAATTTCATATTATGCTGTTATTCTTGGTTCTTTTAGACGATAAATCTTCTTGTTCCTCGAAGGGCAGTACCCAGCGACAACAATCTTATAGTGACAACCCGATTGGTTTCCAACTCCAATATACACATTCCCATGCCCTAATTTCACTGTCAAGAATAATTGAGTTGGTGTCACTATAGATATGCATTGTCATGTTTCTCAGGATAAATATGCTGTGTCACAATAGATATGCGTTGTCTTGTTTCTAATGATAAATACGCCGTGGAATCAAATTTTAGCCATTAAAATGGTTTTGGCAAAACTCCTTTAAGAAAGAAGCCAGTATAATACTTCACCACAAGTTGGAATCAAAACTTTTACCTGTATTATTAGTCCTACTTGTGGTATTGTACTGGTGTCTTCTTTTTACACGAAATTATCGAAGTTCACTGGATCCAAATACGTGTAGCACCAAGATCATGGTACCAAGATCATGGTTAGGTTTACGGGTTTTCATGTACATGTTCGTTATGGTGCGTTAGCAATGTTATGTTTGGATCAATACACATTCATCAGTTTACAGGTATGTGTTTTTCTGTTCTCTTGTTAACTCCTTTATTGAATATTTAGCAATCAATTTGGAGACTGGGCGTAGCAATAGCCAGTTCCAGGATTAAATCGGCAACTTTTCAGTCGGTAAATGATTCAAACTGGAATACACATTTTTAAAGTAAACATGTAAATAGTATTTCGATATGTATTCTATTCTGTTTAAGACTGCTGTTCTTAATCAAGTTACCTACTCCTTAATACGGCTGAAACCCTATAAAGCTTCACAAGATATCCTGAAATGTACATTAACAAATGAAAATTTGTACTAATATTTTGGTTGTTCTTGCTTTTCCTGTAACAGTGTGTAAAAGGGATGCATGCGCTATCCATGGAGAAGCCACTCGTTTTTAAGCGATACTTTTAATTGACCTGTTTGTTCTCAACAACGGAAAAACCAAGATTTTCTAAACACAAATTGGATAAAATTACTGAGTACTGAAATGGGACTGGTGACATCGTTTGAGATATCTTTTGAATAACAATTCGAGTTAAATTATACTTATCAGTACCAGATACCTCAAGCTTTTAAGTTATAGTCGTGCCTCAAGCTGTAGAAATATTATTTAATTAAAAATAATAATCTCTTCACCTGCATTATACGACTCAGCACTACGGGATCTCTCACATATATCAGTAAGGTCATGGACAACAAGAGATCACTAGAAAGCAAATATTGAAATCAGACGGCATAGTATTTGGGTATAAGTTAAATCATATAAAATCTATGATAAAACGTCAAGAAACATTTATATCCATGCGCGAGGGTTGGCAAGAAAGGAGGCTTTTCAAAGTGGTCTCTTTGGATCTATTCCTTTGGAAACGATATATTGTAACCAACTTATTCCCCTCGCCGTTTCCTTCAGCGCTCTCAATTGTTTCTTATCCATCTAGTAATCCCTCTTCTTGCTGGTAGGATCAATACTGAGATTGAATAAGGAAACTAGCACTACTCTAGCCCGCGACGACAATCGAAGATGCCCTACGAGGAGGTCCTGGCCTGACCTGTCCATTTTAGTTTACCATAAAACTGTTGTTGATGATGTATTGTCGGGTCACACCCCCACAACCAACGGACGCTGAGACCATGACCAGGCCGGCAGTATACATACGAAGTCCTACTTGTATGCACCTAAGTTACGCTACTCTTTGACAGGTTAAACGTCAACTATTAATGACTACATCAGCGAAGCTATCTCAAAACAATTGTGCATGTTAACAGTAACAGTCGGAACAATCTCTTCAACAATTTTCATGTTAGGATGTTAAGCTTGGTGCTTCTAGACACAAAACTTTCGTGTTTCCTCTGATGGAAGTATATATATATCCAGCAACAACAAATTTTGTACTGCCAAACCTGATTGGTTCCCAACTCGAACATTCGAACATCATGCTCTGAATTCAATATCGTGAATAATTGAGATGCCATCACGATATATATATATATGTATCATGTTTCTCATGATAGGTATAGTACTGTGCATGGAATCTAGATTCGACCTTTAAGAAAGCAGCCGGCCACTGCTCAATACGATTTAAACTACACGCATGATCACTTGTAAAGTTTTGAACCAAGTCTCTTCATCCATGTTATATGTACTACTCGACAACTGAGGACCTCGTACATAAATCAGTATCACACAAAAGGCTATGTGGAAACAAGAAGCCAGTCAAAGCAGAGATGGTGCTATGTAATTAAAGTGCACGCTAGAGCTTGCAATTAATCGAATCTAGCATAGGAACTATGTCGCGCTAATGTGTACAATAGGTATAAGTTAAATCATATAAAATCTAAGAACAAATTAAATGTGAAGGAACATCTGTTCATGCCCAAAAGTTGGCAAGAAAAGGACCTTTTTAAAGTGGTCTCTTTGGATCTAATCTTTTCGAAAATATAGTTTTTAACCTATTTTTTTTTCTTCCTCGACATTTCCATTAGCGCTTTCAATCAGCATAATAACAACATGCATTCAACACTTCGAAAGCAGACTTTGAAAGCGTAATAGCAACATGCATGTTGTTGTTCCAGCTTCAATCTTTTTCTGGTTTCAATCATCACTTCGAAAGCAGACTTAAAGAGTAAACTAAAGAAATGGAATCAACAAGAAACACAAATTAAAAATCTATACTATATATTAAGAGAAGCCCTCCTTTTTGACAATATGAGGCATAATTTTATAGTGCCTAAAATGCTCTCATACTTGAAAAATCTAAGAAAATTCCTCACTTGAAAAAATTTACAGAAATGCCCTCACAAATAGGGGGAAAATGCGGAAATGCCCTTACACTTGGAAAAATCCCATAAAAAAAATCTTACAAATTATTTTTCCCTCCTAATAATTCAACTACAACACTCTAAATTTCTGTGTCACACATGCATTGTGTGCACCGAGATACTAGTCAAAAAATAAAAATAAAAAAAATAAAAACGAAGTAAGAACGGGAATCAAATAACTACCTCACATTTAAAAACTCCGGCCTTTTTTCCATGTAAGCGTTTGTGGAAAGTTATTGTCACTGCCGGTCACCAAATCGGTAGGGCGACCGTACGTTGTTTGTCCCCGATGATGTCTCCGACTCTCCGCCGCAAAATTACGGCAACAAAATCTGAGCATTGGGAATTTGGGAGTCAATATTAGCGCATGAATTATCAGGCAGTTGGAAACCAAAGCCCATAACGATTGTTGGGCCATATGTCTTGTAGGAACTTGTGGGCCCTTATATTCTTGTTTTATGAATTTTTCATGTACGCTTCTTTCACTTTAGTACACCAACATTTACCTCTTCTCTCGCAGCGAATACCACCTCCCCACCAGAGCCAAGTTTTTTTCTTTTTATTTTTTTAAAACATTTTAATACTCCAACTTTGATATGAGTTCACTTCAATCTCACAAAATATTAAATTATTTCTCTAATATTTTAATATGCTAAAGTTTCAATCTTATTTTACTTTGATACCATCATCTAGATTCCATTAGATTTTCTGTTAGTGCTATGTAAACTATTTAATCACTATCCACAGTGCATCCTCATGCATGTGCGGGATCACTTCTAAACAAACTTGTCAATGATATGTATATTGTTTTAACGACATGAACTTATATGAAATTTGGAAAATAGAGTCAACGCAATAATTTTCATTTACAGATGTTATTACTTAGATTTTTTTGAAAAAATAAAATAGGAAAAAGAAAAAAATGTTAAACTTTAAAGGTTGATATTTGGCTCCAATAAAAGAGTAGAAAATGAAGAGAAATTGTTTGTCATCATTTTTACCTGCGGCTCTAGTTTTGATGATAACGTATGTAAAAAAATGAAAAGTTAGGGTTTTAGTCAAGTTTGAAATGAGTTCTTTAAATGAGTGTTAGATATTAAAATCTAAATAAATACAGAGCACACATATAAATTTAAACTGATATATGCAATCATCACAACATTTGAAAGAGATATGATCTTACAATACCTAATCTAAAATTCACACAATTAAACCTAAAAATAGTTTACTAATATATGATACGCTATTGCACATATAATTCAAAAATAACTATCATTTATAATAGAGTTGACCCATGGTTCTATGCTTGCAAAGGCTATAACAAGAATGTGGATAGAAATGCTAATAAGAGTGTGTAAATGATAAATATCACATAATCTCTAATGACGTAGTACCAAGACTAAGTAATACCCCTCCGTCATGAAACAAATATATTAATATTAAATATTAATATTATAGTCTAAGACAAATTGATGAAAATGTAATTATTTAGTTCAAATCCTCGTGGAAAATGACACAGACAGAGCAAAGATAATATTATTTAATGCAGCAAAAACTCGCATTGGATGCACAATAGAAGAATTCATTGCATGGAAAAGAGAGCTAACTCTTAACCTTATTTAAGTAATAAATTAGAAACATAAAAAATCTATTACAACTTCAGTTGTTATAATAAACTCAAATAAAAAAGTTGATCTTTTTATAAGATCTCCTTAAACAATAAAAATAAAAGATTACAATTTCTTCAAACAACACACAATAGATGTTTATCGCCTATTGTTTACGTGGGAACTTCGCCTGTGCCGGGGACGTTGATATCCGTGGACCGCCGCGGATCAGATCCGGTTGACACATTGATAATCAAATATGTCCGTAAATACTCTCTCAGTCAAATATTTGGATGGTGTACAAACACAAGGAACCAAAAATATGGTGGTGTATACGTATTGCCAAAGTTTTACTTGATGAGCATGCAATTGCATAATTTGCGTTCTCACAACATCTGTAATCCGGAAGGCACAAGCTCAATGTACTCCCAGTTTGAAATGTTCTTAACTGAAGTGGCCGAGTTTAATTGCAGGTAAGACTAGAGAGAATACTCACAGTATTATACCCACTAAAGACCCACCTCGTAATTAAACACTATGAAACTACGGGCCAAGTTAGCATGCACATGGCCTATTGACATATTTTATTTCATTTTTATACTTTATTTCATCTAAACTTTCATACAAATAAATGATTAATACTGAGTTTTTATCTTTTGTTAAATGGAAATAAAGATATAAAGAAAAATCATCAAGAAAATAAATGGAAGAGCACAAGAAGAAGCCCAAAAGAAGCAACTCAACAAATCTTGGAGCACAAGGAGACAATCAACTGAATTTGTAATAGAAGTGAAATGATTATCGGTAGAATTGATTATCGGTAGCACCATCGATATATCAATATTGGTATAGATACCCAGTCAACATCTATCAATTCCAATAGAAATTAATGGTTTGAAAATTCCCCTTCATCTCTTCTCCTCCTTTACACCCCAAATTGGGGTGTAAGATTTTGGCCCACTTTTTTTCTTTATTCTCCTCCTCTACCCTCTTAAATGAAACTCACAATCAAGGTTAAAATAAAATTTCTCTTCACTTCCTCCTCCCTACCCTCCATCCAAACAGTCCGTAATGGTTAAGGGCATTTTGAGTGATCCAATGGTTAGTATTGACTGATGTAACTCTAGTTTTTTTTAATATATATAAATAGTGGGCGAAACTTGAGAGTGAGGGGGATTGGAATTTTGTAATGGACAAATTTTTGAAACCGACCCTTTTTCAACTTTATTGGGCAAAATCGACCCCGTGGAAAAAAAATAGGCAAAACCGACCCTTTTCAAAAGAAAAGGGTCGGTTTTGCAATTGTGAAGGTTTTATGAAGTGCACGGGACTACTAGTCCCGTGCACTTCGTTGTCGAGAGAGCCTGCTGGAAACAAAGTGCACGGGACTAGTAGTCCCGTGCACTTTGTTTCCAGCTTAAAAGAAATGGGGATGAAGATGTACTCGAACTGAATTTTCCCTTATGTTGTCCAATACGCAAATATCAATTGGTGAATTGCTAGCTAGGGAAAGCTCATTGCCCCCCACCGAACCAACATTATATAATAAATTGTCAAGCTTGATGTGAGAGAGTTGATAAAATGGGGAAGGTTAAGATGATGACCTTCGCGTGCATCATAGCCAATGGAAACAGTAACCAATACCCATTTTTCTTCTATAAACAAGGGAATAGTTGAGGTCTTTCCAAGGTAATAGAAGGCAACTAGACATTTGAATTGAAGGGCTCTTGGAAACAAAGTGCACGGGACTGCTAGTCCCGTGCACTTTGTTTCCAGCAATCTCTCTTGACAACGAAGTGCACGGGACTAGTAGTCCCGTGCACTTCGTAAAACCTCCATAGTTGCAAAACCGACCCTTTTCTTTTGAAAAGGGTCGGTTTTGCCTATTTTTTTCCCATGTGGTCGATTTTGCCCAATAAAGTTGAAAAAAGGTCGGTTTCAAAAATTTGTCCTTTTGTAATCCCTTTTGTGTTATTGGAGGGTGCTCTTTAGTGCCTTCCAACTTTATAAAAATTTTAATTTTTGCAATAACTACAAAATTTTCCTCACTAAAGTTCTTCTACATTTTGATGATGAAGACTTGAAGAATTTTTTGAGTCCATAAGAAGGACTAACCCATCTCAACGTGAGTTTTTATTTTTGCCTTCTTAATTCTCGATTTTTAATCAAGTATTAGGGTAGATTTAATTTCATACTTTAGTCAGTTTTCTTGGTTTTTCTTAATTTGTTTAATTTTTTGCTTTTATTCATTCATTCTTTATTTGCTAATAATTTAGGAATTAATATGAGTATCTTAATTTATTAGGCTAATTAGGATTAGTGGAAGCAAGTATAATATATTTATTAGATTTGGAATTTCTCTATTTATGCTTTAATTGTTCTTTTTTTTTGGTCAATGAGAATTTTATTCATTCAAACCAAATATGAGAGTTATGTACATCATGATTCTCACAAAATGAGAAATCTAAAAATCATTTACAGACTAGGGATATTCCCCACAAACAAAAAAACTACAAAGAATTAATCCATTCTCTATTTTTCGGTTGTATAGAACTATTTAGAGCTGGGATCAAAATGTCCATTTTAATCTCACTCACTAGCTGCTCAATCCTTTTTGATTTCTGTGAGAAAATTCTGGAGTTTCTCTCACACCATATTTTGTAAAGAGTTGTCGCAAAAGCCATCCTCTTGATCCCCTTCTTGAATCCCCTGCCTCTTAAACAATTGTTGAACCAATCCAAAAGGTATGCTTTAATTGTTCATGCTAGAATAATAAATTAATTAGTAATTGGTAGAATAATATAAATTAATTGGTTGTACTTTCTTTAAAAGATTGATAGTATATGCTTTTTAATTATTCTAATTACTTTTTAATTTGGTTAGTCCTATCCATGAAATCTAAATATACTTTTAGAATTAATTTATAAGCTACACTTTCTTTAAATATATTGATAGTCTATGCTTGTTAATTCTAGAAGTAATAAATGAAATGAGAGTAATTCCTTAAATATAATAATGAGTTATATAGTGGAATCAATCCTAATTGTGTAGTTTATTCTCTTGCTTCTTCTCTTTAATTGTTCTTATCCTTAGTTTAATTTTAGTTTGTTCTCTTTGCTTTTATTTTTTTTCCCATTTAGTTTGCGCATTTAACTCTAGTCTTTTTTATTTCTTAACTTGTTTTTATTTTCTTTCCATTTTTATTTGTTTTTTTCTTTATTTTCTTGCAATTTTCTTCTCTTCTCTCTCCCTCTTTCTTGTTTTCATTTTTGTTTTTCTTTAAAAAAATCCCAAAGACGCATTTACACTCATTTTCTCGAACCTCTTTTCAATCTATCTTCCTTTTTAAAAAAAAAAAAAATCCATTTTAAAAAGTAACACTCTTCATTGTGGATCGACACTTGTGAGTACTACAACCTAGTCGAATACTTGCAATTCTATTATCAAAACTCTAAAGTTTTCACAAAAGATATGGTTATGTTGTGAAATATTCGGATCCGTATCCAAAAATATCCAAATGTATGTTGATCTACCATTGCTATTGTTTCGATCCTTAGGTTAATAAATTTGAGACTAATTTTTATGACCAAGAGATCCAATCTTAGCATCTAGTCTTAGCTTTTCAAAATATAACAAACATATTAATGAACTCTCTTGTATCATTGCAACTACATTTCTCTCGATATTATTTCATTTTATCATATCTATTTTGTATTAATTTGCATTGATATCGGTATATGTATCCAATTTTAACGGATATGAATATGAGTTTTTCTTATCGAGGTATATCCATATCCGTATATGTATTAGTAATTCGCAAACAGATATAGATATGATAAGTATCATATCCGAACCGTATCTCGACAATTTGCCCCACTATTGTCAACACTTCTTGCCCTTACTACAATATGGCCACTAGTTTCTCAGCTAGTTTTTAGATGAGATGAAGTTGACTCTCGCTCTCGGTATACAGAGTTCATATGTGGAAGCTTTACTATACCGTTGTGCTTTAACGGTATAATTTCTATAACAGAATACTTTGTGTTTTTTGTGATCTTGTCTGATTTTTTAATGTTGCATTTCTGTATGATTCTTTTACTGATTTAGAATCCGTAGAGGGTATCTCTCTATCAGTCGCCCTTCGAACTTTTATCAAGAGTTTTTTTCTGATCCTTATTCTGCGCAGGGTCTGTAGGCATCGGAAATTACCTATAGGTCTTCACGAACAGCTTAGTGCTAAGAAACGATGATGAACGTCACTATCCGGTTCACAAAAGTTTGATTGATGTCGGTAAACGCTTGAAGTGAATCGACGAACTACGTAAACCAACGGAATTTCAGAATAACAAAGACACGAACTGATCGGGAACCTCGTATCGTTCACAAACGGCGAAATACCCTTCATGTATCACTTGTTCAACTGATGATATAATCATTGGAGCTTATAGAACTCCTCTTCGGCTTTCCAACGCACTTTGAATCGCTCAAATCCAAGTTCGGATGAAGAAGTTACGGTGGAAACGGACGAATGTGCAAAAAACAGCGTCTCAGCCTGAATTGAGACACCCCGAGGTGTCTCGGCCCAAACGAGACACCCCAAGGTGTCTCGGCCAAGGCCAAGACACCCAAGGGTATCTCGGCCCAAGTTGAGACACCCAAGGGTGTCTCCAACCTGATTTCTTCCCGTGCCTATAAATACAAGCCTCAGAGCCTCATTTTTTCAGATCTGGAATTCTCGTGCCTCGGCGAAGCCCTGCCGGATTGAAGACTTAAAGTGCACAGATTTCAGAGAGGAGGAGGAGTTAGATCTGCAGCCCGGTTCGTTCCTTAGGATTATCCCGTTGCGGTAATCTTAAGAAGAGTGATTATCTCGCTTCGCCGAGATAAGAGCTACGGTTTCTCGATCCCTTCGCGGATAGACGAAACTCTGTCCAAATATTGATCGTTCGGTGGTCCACGGACTAACGCGTCCCCGTCACAGGCTAAGATCCCATACAAGCAGTGGGCGATAAACACTCGTTGCATTTGTTTGAAGAGAATTGTAATTTTTTTTTTGTTTTCATTGTGTAAAAGTCTTATAAAAAGACTGATTTTTGTTTTCGTTGTAAACGTCTGAAGTTTGTAATGAATCCCGCAATGAATCAATCAATTTTCACCGCAAACAAACTGGCGACCACAGTGGGAGCCAACAGCCTCACTGCCGAAGCTGTCGTGCCGTAGCCGACGATCAAGATCCCGGTGTTCGAAGAGGTCGAGTACGAATTCGACCATCAGAAATTTGAAGAGTACATCTCCTCCTCCTCCTCCAGATCTGCTCCTCCTTATAAGCGCAAGAAGATCTCCTCCTCCCAGAAGATCCGCTGGTCTCCAGATCTAAAGACCCGAGAAGTCGATCTCCCCGTAGTCGATGCTATGGTTGCACCTTGTAACGATCCGCCGGCATCCGATGAGACTAGATCTCCAGATTTGAACTCCTTCGCGTTCAAGGAGCTGACTGCTGAAGGTGCGCCAACTCTATCAAAGAGAGCACGTCAAAGGAAACGCCAACGCCTCGCGTGCCAATTTGCCAAGGCTTTGGATCAGGTGGATGGACTCCGTTACCAAGCAGATCTGGAGTTCAGAAAGCGCCAAGTGACTAAGCTATCGCCACAACAAGCATCGGGACCCTCCTCCTAACCCCTAATTAACAAATGGGTTCAGGTCAAACAAACCCGTTCTACCCTTGAGGAGCGCGTCCAGAAGCGCCGTGCACTTATTGCATACACCCAGATCCTTGTGTGAGAGGCACGAGAATTGCAGCGAGAAGAGGTGATCAAGAAATCACCAAGATCTAAGCAGGTTTGGGTGCCGAAGGCTAAGTCAGCGCCCTTACCCGATAAAAGACATCAGTCGTGTCTCTCGGTCGATTCCAGATCCAAAGCTGGTTCCCAGCTTTCGTCAAGTTCAGATCTCGTTCCTTTTAATCCCACACCTCCGGTGAAGCTCCGCAACAATATGGACATATCCAGAGGTAGGAAGGTGATAGTGGAACGCCTGGGTCTTTTGCACGAGGAAGCTCCAGTCAAAGAACGCTTGGGCATGATGAATGAACCCCGAACAACTCATCGAGTTGGGGGTGACACTCGCCCTTCCAACAAATCAGAGCCTTCCTATAATGGGAAAGCTCCTATAACTGACTGCCTCGGACTGCGAATCATTGTCCAAGAGCCCATTGAGGTCTCACGCTCACGAAAGCGTGACTCAAAACGTGCGACTCTTGAGAGCACCGACAAGACGACGAATCCTTAGAAGGAAACGTGTGCGTCAGATGATGACGTTATACCTGAGGAGTCGTGCCAGCACATGAGACGTTGCTCCGGCAATCATGTCGATGAGTTGTACTATCGGGCTGGGGGTACGAACAAATATCGAAAGAAAGGTACCCGAGAAACAGACTCTCATTGTCCGTGTACTAAAATTATCAGGGCAGTATTATCAGCGTGTAGCTGCCCCAAGACCGCTCTACAGAGGGTCTCGGTATTTGAAAGGATCTCCCCCAGAACGCCCAGGACCAAGCCAATGCGTTTCTGTAGAAAAAGTCCAACTGCGCAAGATGACGAACTTCCAGAAGTCACAGTTAATATGGTTGATAAGGGGAAGTCAACACGAAACTTCAATCCTTGTCATCTTTCGGACATATCCCAACGTATAACTCGGTTACGGTCGAGAACCGTTAGACAAAGGGACTATCAGAGAATGAATCAAGGATTATCCTCAGATGATGAAGTGTCAGATGCTAACTCTGCAGTCGCTTCTGACAAAACGGTATCCAGCCTAGGTCAATCCCGCGAAGTGTTGATGATTAGCACAGAAGAGGTCACTAAAATGGTTGCCCACTAAAAATAACAACGCTGGGGGTGGTTCCGCCAAAGATAATAACACTGGGGGTGGCCGCATTATTCCTCTCGAAAATTATCCAAAACATGATATAGATGAGGACGAAAAGATGAAGGATCTCGAGAGCAAAATTAACGCTCTAATGTCTGCTCGAGTGGTGAAGAAGACCGGGATTCCGTGTCCTTACCCAAGAGAATGGGAATCGATCCCGTATCCGGCGAAGTTCAACCTGGTCAACTTCACGCCGTCGACGGGAAGGGCTCGCCCTCTCAGCACCTGATCTACTTCAAGTCCCATTTGTGTATGATCTCCGGTAATGAAGCCTTGATGGTTCGGTCATTCGTTGGCACCCTTCGCGGGCCTGCTTTCGATTGGTACTGCCGTCTCAAGCCCGTAAGCATCAATAGCTGGGAGGACCTGGAGAGCATGTTCCTCGCTCATTTCTTCGATGATGACGCCGAAGTGTCGATCAGGACACTCTTCGATGAGAAACAAAAAGACGGAGAGTCGGTGGATACCTTCATCAAACGCTTCCGCAATCAGGCAATGAACTGCAAGGATCCCGTCACGGAAGAATTCGTCTTGCAGACTTGTCATAACACTTTGTCCATTAACATCTTGGATGTTATGGGAGTAGAGCCGCTCAATACCTGGAAAGAGTTGAAGGTGCGCGGAGAGCAGGCCGAACGCTTTCTCAGAAGAAGGAAGGTCGAAAGAAGCCAACCAATGGCTAACGCTCTGAACCCGAGTCCCATTTCCCATTATGAAGGGAAAGCACCTACACCAGTTGTTGATGTTAATCAGACGTCGCAACAGCAACCCCGAAGACAGCAGAAGACTTCGGATTCGAGACTCCAAAAAGAGTACTCATTCAAGGACGAAGACGTTCCAGCCATCTTCGAGATCCTTCTTGAAAACAACAAGATTAGGCTGCCACCCATCACAAATCAGGAGGAAGCTGATAATACTACGGATCCGAAGTACTGCGCGTACTACAGGAGGATCCTTCATCCCACCAAGGCATGCTTTACTTTAAAGAATATCATTCAGACTTTGGTTGAAGCCGACATCATAACGCTAGGATAAGCCAAACTAGAACGGTAACACTCTGAAGAGTATACGAGTATAAACTACTTCTCAATCCTCCGACCGGTATAAGAGGTTAAACTGCTCCCTGATACTCCAATAGGTATATAAGTCTAAACTGTTTCCTACCATTGACGGGAATTTCCTGGAGAATTTTTATACGTAATATTCTTAAGGATAACCCGATCATGTAACCGAATGCAATGATAAACCCAGTTTCACGAAGAAGCTGGGGGTGGATGATTCATGTAACGGGAAGTTCCCGGAAAAATACTATATGTAATTTTCTTAGGGATAACCCGATCATTACAAACAAAGTGATAAAAACTAAACCCCCACTGTGATTTTTGAACACTCTTTTGCTGAGACGAGATTCGATCGCTTCGTTGGATCAATCTTCCCTCACAAAACTCCTATTGGTGTTTGACGATACTATGACAAGTATATGAGTATAAACTGCTTCTTAAGACTCCGATAAGTATAAGAGTATAAACTACGTCTTAATCCTCCGACCGGTATAAGAGGTTAAACTGCTCCCTGATACTCCAATAGGTATATGAGTCTAAACTGTTTCCTACCGTTGACGGAAAATTCCTAGAGAATGTTACGCTAATATTCTTAAGGATAGCCCGGTCATGTAACTGAGTACAAAGTCAGATCCAGTTCCAAGAAGGAAGCTGGGGGTGGATGATTCATGTAATGGGAAGTTCCCAGAAGAATGCTACATGTAATTTTCTTAGGGATAACCCGATCATTACGAACAAAGTGATAAACATTAAACCAAAAGGTAAGATCATCTCAAACCTCCCACTTTCACTGCTTCCTTGGTCAAACCTATAAAAGTTAGGGCCAAAGCCAAATTCCTCTCTCGATTCCTTCCATGAACGAGAGGTCCACTTTCAAATTGAACGATCAAGCCTGTAAAAGGTAAGATCATCCTCAGACCCCCACTTCCACTGCTTCCTTGGTCAAACCTATAAAAGTTAGGGCCAAAGCCAGAATCCCCTTCCGATTTCTTCCATGAACGAGAGGTCCACTTTCAAATCGAGTGATCAAACCTTCCTACAGTTAGGGTCATCTCAAACCCCCGCTTGGTCAAACCTTCCTACAGTTAGGACCAAAACCACAATTCACTCTCGATAAACGAAAAATTTATCTTTAGTTCGGTAATCAAACCTTCCGACAGTTAGGGTTATCCGAATCTTGTTGATTCTCGGAGTAGAGATCCCACTCTTAGTTTCATCTTTTCGGATTCTGTGAGTGAAGATCCCACTTCGAGTTTCCTTTCCAACTGAAGATAGAATATAAAATTCTTCCTCTTCAGTGCCGGGAGATAGAATATAAAATTCTTCCTCTCCCATTTCAGGTTCGTCTTTGCCCCAAGAAAAGACACTATTTTTTTCAACTCCTAAAATCCGTACCTCACAGGCACGGGGAATTTTATCCCGAATCCTGAGCAGGGATAAGTCAACTCCTAACACGCGTTGTCGGTTTAGTCTTTCACCGATTGAAGAAGATACCAGAATTTCAGTCTGGGGAATTTTATCCCGAAGCCTAAGAAGGGATAAGTTAGCGCATAGCACGCGTTGCCGGTTAGTCCTTAACCATAAAAAGAATAAAAGCCCATATATTCAATATTGTGACAGGTTGTTATTCATAACGCCAAAATCCGCGCCTTACATGCGCGGAGGATTTTATCCCGAATCCTAAGAAGGGATAAGTCAACGCCTAATACACATTGTTGGTTAGTCCTTAACCATAAAAAAGGACAAAAGCCCACATATTCAACATTGTGGCAGATTGTTATTAATAACACCATGATCCGTACCTCACACGCATGCGGAATTTTATCCTGAAGCCTAAGTAGGGATAAGTCAGTGCCTAACATGCGTTGCCGGTTAGTCTTTGGCCGTAAAAAGGACAAAAGCCCACATATTTAATATTGTGGCATATTGTTATTAATAACGCCAAAATCCGTGCTTCACACGCACGGGGAATTTTATCCCGAAGCCTAAGCAGGGATAAGCCAACGCCTAATACGCGTTGCCGGTTTAGTCTTTTACCGATTGAAGAAGACACCAAAATCCGAGTCTGGGGACTTTTATCCTGAATCCTAAGTAAGGATAAGTCAGCGCCTAACACGCGTTGCCGGGTAGCCTATTCCCGTAACAATGGCGAAGTCTACGTATTCGAAGTCGTAGCATCAAGTCTAAGGGAGTTCATTCCTTTAGCACAACGTCACATTCGGAACGGAAGTAAACAATCCGCTTACTAGCCCGACTCAAACGATAGTCGGTAAAGGCACATCAAATCCGCTGATAGCTGAGGATTTGCCAAAAATCCTAAGTCTACGTCTAACACATGTTGCCGGGTAGTCTATTCCCGTGAGAAAGACGAAGTCTACGTATTCGATGTTGTAGCACTAAAAGAGTAACGGATCTAAACAATCTGCATGCTAGCCCGACTCAAACGGTAGTCGGTAAAGGCTCATCAAACCCGTTGAGGGCTGAGAATTTGCCAAAAATTCTATAAATGCGAGTCATTGATGCACCAACTCCATTAGTTAGTCTCATGACTTGAGCATCCAACAACTTCAGGATAAGATCTATACATGCAGATGAATCAGCTTTAACAGTTGGTCCTGCAGCTCCGACATTTGGGATCACCGTACTCCAATACCTTAAGAACTTAAACTGTGTATGCTCCAGCAAACGTACGAGTATAAACCATGTCAACGTCAAGCGATCCGAAACCCTAGGTCAACGCCGGTCAACGCGTAATCCTAGGTTAACACCAGTCAACGCGTTGCGATCAAAAAGTCAACGTTCGGTGTTCAAAACCCTAGGGTCAACGCCGGTCAACGCGTAACCCTAGGTCAACGCCAGTCAACACGTTACGATCAAAAAGTCAACGTTCTACATTCAAAACCCTAGGGTCAATACCGGTCAACGCGTAACCCTAGGTCAACGCCAGTCAACGTGTTGCGATCAAAAAGTCAACATACGACGTTCAAAACCCTAAGGTCAACGTCGGTCAACGCGTAACCCTAGGTTAACGCCAGTCAACGCATTGCGATAAAAAAGTCAACGCGAGTCAATATATCATGATGGAGATAGTCAGTTTAAAGTCAACTCAATGACGCGAGCCAAACTCAACTCACCGGTGGTAGACTCGAGACTCCGACGACGGCCAGGCGAGAAACGCGACGCCGAAAGAACTTTAGCTATTCGTCAAAGCATAGAATGGATTGAAAATCAAAGGAGTTAAGAATTGAAGCTAATCACAGGTCATGTACACCGATCAAAGGCTGGACCAATCATATCCAAAGTATTCCAGCCTCTTCTATAAAAGAAACGAGTCTGGAACGCTTTGGAGGGGGTATCTGTAGGCATCGAAAATTGCCTATAGGTCTCCACGAACAGCTCAGTGCTAAGAAACGATGATGAACATCACTATCCGGTTCACAGAAGTTTGATTGATGTCGGTGAACGCTTGAAGTGAATCGATGAACTACGTAAACCAACGGAATTTCAGAATAACAAAGACACGAACTGATCGGGAACATCGTATCGTTCACAAACGGTGAAATACCCTTCATGTCTCACTTGTTCAACTGATGATATAATCATTGGAGCTTATAGAACTCCTCGTCGGCTTTCCAACGCACTTTGAATCGCTCAAATCCGAGTTCGGATGAAGAAGTTACGACGGAAACGGACGAATGTGCAAAAAACAACGTCTCAGCCTGAATTGAGACACCCCGAGGTGTCTCGGCCCAAACGAGAGGCCGAGACACCCAAGGGTGTCTCGGCCCAAGTTGAGACACCCAAGGGTGTCTCCAACCTGATTTCGTCCCGTGCCTATAAATACAAGCCTCAGAGCCTCATTTTTTCAGATCTGGAATTCTCGTGCCTCAGCGAAGCCCTACCGGATTGAAGGCTTAAAGTGCACAGATTTCAGAGAGGATGAGAAGTTAGATCTGCATCCCGGTTCGTTCCTTAGGATTATCCCGTTGCGGTAATCTTAAGAAGAGTGATTATCTCGCTTCGCCGAGATAAGAGCTACGGTTTCTCGATCCCTTCGCGGATAGACAAAACTCTGTCTAAATATTGATCGTTCGGTGGTCCACGGACTAACACGTCCCCGTCACAGGCCAAGATCTCACGCAAGCAGCGGGCGATAAACACTCGTTGCGTTTGTTTGAAGAGAATTGTAATTTTTTTTGTTTTCATTGTGTAAAAGTCTTATAAAAAGACTGATTTTTATTTTCGTTGTAAACGTCTGAAGTTTGTAATGAATCCCGTAATGAATCAATCAATTTTCACCGCAAACAGGGTCCTCCTAGGAAGTTGACGCTTACACAATTTCTAAGACGTATTTCTTGATTTGGCTACTACAATCTTTGTTTGTCCCTACTTATATGTCTATTTTATCAGTTGGCTACATGGGTGTTTATACTACCTACATTTAGGGTGAAATTGAGTGTGGACAATTCATTAATATTCTAACTATTACATAATTAATACATATATACTAGCAATAATCGATATATTATAGTACTTTGCTTTTGATATATGAACTTTGCTTTGAATATGCTAGCTTTTTTTTGGGTAATGAAGCTTGAGGAAAATTAACCCAATATAGTGGGAGCTGTATTGGAACTTCCCAACCATTCTTCAAGTCACATCGGTGCTATGCAACATGCTAATTTTTACATATTTTTTTTTTACAGAATGTACGGTGTTAGTTTTCATTGATATACTAGCTATTTCGATATCTTTTTTAAGTGAAAGAAATCAAATTTTATATTTTTATACTTTATTTTCAAAATGCAATTTCAACAATTAATAAATTTAGTTTACTAAAAAGATGTCGTGCACATATATTCTAATAGCTTACAAGATAGCTCCCTCATGTATCGACCATACTTATTAATCTAGAACACTTAAATGGATAATTTCATGGAGGAACGAGATAATCACAAGCTAAATACGGATACATATATATTTATTGACTTTCACAAAGAAACGATCATATCTTCTAACAAGGAAGGCGGATTTTGACATATTATATATCTAAATCGCCTATCTCAACAAGATGAAGCTAACTAGATTGTTAGATATCTAAAATCTTATCAGTATCACCAGTTTTTAGCAGAAATATAAAAATAATTAATATTTAGTTTATTTTTATAGTAACAAAGTTGGAGTCTATTTAGATTAGGAAATAAATTCAATTTTGATTGATGTTTGGATGATTTGTTTCCTTTATTATAAGGAGACTTTTTAGGGTAGGATTTGATACTTTTTATTTTTATTTTTATAATTCTAGTCTTATTAGGAGTCATGTTTGTTTTCTATTTAAACAGATGATTGTAAGCTCTAGAGGCATAACTTTTGATCAATAAAATTTCTCTTTATTTTATTTCCGTTGTGGATTCGAAGATTGTTATTTGTGTATTCAAAAAGCACCCCTTAGTAGATTCCAATGTTTCTTATTTTCGTACTGCATTAATTGGTATCAGAACCTTGTTTTCAATCAAATTGCAGGTGACGATGCCTCTATTACCGAAACTCAGATTAAGACTTATTTAGACTGACTTGCATGGCAATGGAGCGTCTGCGTCTCGGACGAGCTCGAGATCAATGGATGGTCACAAAATACATGCTAGGACTCTACAAAAAGAATTCACCAGCAATATCAATTAAAATGACGCCCTTTGCTGAAATCATGATCGTCAAGACTACTTAAGTTGAAATATATATGGTATTAAAAAAATGAGGTTTGCTTTACTGACTTTCAATGGGAAACTCGGTGTAGATGATTTTCTTGATTGGATTGATAAGTTGAAGAGATTATTCGAATACTTAGGAACTTTGGAAGATAAGAAGGTTAAACGAGTAGCTTATTGACTTAAGGATAAAGCATCTTTTTGGTGGAAATCATTATGCGAGGATCGAACCCGTCAGTAGAAGTGAAAAATCCAACCATGGGCGGAGATGAAGGAATTTATGAAAGCTCATTTTCTTCTAACATATTATTTGGTGCTTTATCAATACCTGAGTTCATACTCTAACTATGATCATGTAGAGATTTAGCAAGCTCAATTTGTCCCTAAGCAAGACCCTGGGGTTGTGAAGAGTATTGACGAGGAAACAAAAAAGAAGAACCATCTCAAAAGCATAATAACTTTCAAACAAGACGCACCGTGATGCATTATGATATTATCATTGATAGCTATAGTAGGAATCTTATCTCTCAGTGTATGGTGAATAAATATGTTTGAAGACAAAGAAACACCAATCTTCCTACAAGATCGACTAGATTTGCAAGGGAAATGTGACGTGCAAAATAACGAGATGTGTTTGGTACCTTTTTCTATCGACCGCAACTATGTCGATGGGGTATTGTTTGATGTGATCGAGATGGATGCTTGTCATATACTTTTAGGTAGGCCATGACAGTTTGATATTGGTACCACCCACAGAAATAGAGACAATGCTTTTATCTTTAAGAAGGATGGATGTCAAATTGCACTTATGTCTTTAACAGAAAAAGGAGCCATCTACGATAGAGACTACTAATGAGAAATTTTTTTTATGGTAGACAATAAATTTTTTCACAAAAGACATGAAGCTATCTGAAGAGGGTTATGCATTTATTTTAACTAGAAAAGAAGAATCTGCTCCTGCAGAGATTTCTCCTAAGGTGCAAGCCCTTTTAGTCGATGTTGATGGTAATATGTTAGTGAAGATGTTCATTATACATGAAATTTCTGAAGCTATTGTGAGTGATAGTACATTTGTTAATATTGTTGCAATGAAGAAGAAAAATAGAATTGAGAGCAAGGCGATTGATGTTATGTGTAACTTGCTCAGTGGAGGGCCCGGAATAAAGGATATGGAGTGTGAGAAAATTCTTATATTGAAACAAGATTGAGATGAAACTTCAGACACAAGATTTAAAAAGCAACAAGGAAATGATTTCGAGGAGTATTTTAAGTCATCTATAGATTCACATGTTGTTAGTCACATAAACGTAATATGGAAAAGATTCATTTAAAATATTGATTCAGAAATAGTTTTAGTCGGGGAGGTAAAATAATGGATGGAGAAAATCAATGCTAAGTGCAAGGCAGACACTGATCAATGCAGGAGAAGAAAAATATTTATCAGTGAAGCTACTATTCAAGCAACTATAAGCTCGGGGTTGAGCTTCTTTTGATAAGGGGAGATTGATGCAGAACACTTAATGGATAATTTCATGGTGGAGCAGGACAATCACAAGCTAAATATGGATACAATCATATTATTGATTTCCGTAAAGAAACAATCATATATTATAACCTGGAAGATGGATTCTGACATATTATATATTTAAATCACCTATCTCGAAGAGATGAAGCCAACCGGATCATTAGATTCCTAAAATCTCATTAGTATCAATAATTTCTAGTAGAAATACAAAAATAATTAATATTTCATTTATTATTAATAATAAAGTTGGAGACAATTTAGATTAATAAACAAATTTGATTTTGATTCATGTTTGGCTGATTTGTTTCCTTTATTATAAGGAGTCTTTTTATAGTAGGATTTGATGATTTTTAATTTTTTAATAATTCTAGTCTTATTAAGAGTCTTATTTATTTTCTATAATTAAGCAAATAATTGTAAGCCCTAGAGGTATAACTTTTGATCAATACAATTTTTATTTATTTTATTTATTAGTGTATTTGAAGATTGTTCTTTGTGAATCAGAAGCAACCCTTGATAAATTTTGAGTTTTCTTACTTCTGTGCTGCGTTACTTATTTTGAAATTGCTGTATGGATTCATAGATGATATGGTCTAAGACTCTAATAGTCCGAATATTGCAAAAGGAAGATATTGAATATCCACATAAGAGATTAAGAATTTATAGATCATTTATCGTGTGGTAACGAGCCAAATCCAAAATTCCCCTTCAAAATAAAATATTGGAGATAATATAATGAAGGCAGTCTAATTATAATATTTTAGATTAGAGGCTAAAATGCATAATTATATCATAAACCATACTGCTAATATTAAAGAGGTCCACAAAATCTGTTTTCAAACTAAAACCTAAATTCGACTTCCCATAACCTAGACACTATGAAATTAAGATGATATTATGTGCTTGTACCCTCATCGAGAAACCATTCTAATTTGGTGTATGACTTTTTTACCTAATATAAACTAAATATATATGACTTTTTTACCTAATATAAACCATTCTAATTAGGGTTTTAGAATATATAGATCAAGTTCAACGGAGCGGATCATCCATAATGTCGCTCAATCATGTGATTTTAGAGGCGTCATGGGAGGAAATCCCCTCCTATGACAAGGATACCCATTAATATATATATATATATATATATATATATATATATATATATATATATATATATATATATATATATATATATATAGAGAGAGAGAGAGAGAGAGAGAGAGAGATTAATGGGTATCCTTGTCAT
>NC_033795.1:18645388-18668219 GCF_001876935.1 Asparagus officinalis | reverse complement strand
TGGCTATATGAGGTTATCCAATGAATAAATAAATTATATTACTAATAAAGAAAAGACTTAGTCCACCCGCTAATTTTATTTATGAAAAAAATTATATTTAGCTCAAGTTTGAAGAAACAAAATAGCAAAATATTGCGTGCACCATATGGAAAATTAAGAGTCGGTTTTAGTTGGGATCATCATCATCATAAAGTAATAAAAAATGTTATATTCAATTCTAATTAGGATTAGAATGTAATGTCAAAAAAGGTTAGGAGTGAGATTGTAGACGGTGAAAATGTATTTTCACTTAGATCGATAATTAGCTTGGGTCTAAGAAGCGAACGCCCATGGGCTAAATACTTCAAATGGGTCCAAAATCAAGCCCACAACAAGCTGCAGCAAAGGCCACTTGATAATTGAAGCGAACATCGCCAAATATCTCATTAATTGGCTAAGCCTAGAGTCTAATTCTGTATTAAATTCGAACTCATAGGTGAAGTTCGCCAGCCAATGAACTCTTCCCACGTCAACTCAAGTGGACCAAGTCATCCACTTCCGAAGAAGACTTGCTCACATTCGCAGCAACCCTCGCCTACGCCTGCAGCGACTCTTATTTGCGCCCGCAACGACCTTCACCCACGTCTTTAGCGAACTTCACTAAGCCCGTGAAGTTTGCCAAATAGCCATTTTGAGAGCTATTTTCAGAGGAATAACCACTCCCTATTATCTCCCACTTTAATGGCTACTTAATCTATAATTAAAGGCTATTAACTCTTTCTTTTAGAGATTGTCCATTTTACAAGTTCGGAAGCCTTAGCGAAGAATACACACACATAAAGATATTATAATCGCACTTGTGATTCTTTTTATTGAGAGAACCTACTGATAGAAAACTAAATTATCTTCCAAGCAATCCATCTCTTATAAATAGCAAAAGACCCGTTGTTTTAATCAGTGTATCAACAGAGTACAAGATCGATGCTCCAATGACACACAGAAAAGTACCCACCCTAGGAAATATAGATTTTTTCTTTGTTTCACTCTTATTCTTTATATTGTAGTCCGAGTTAATTACAATATCAAAAAGACCCAAAACAAGATGGTGATTTTGCTGAAATTACCTTCTCCTCCAACAAGAAAGTTGTGTCACATACTGACACTAAGACCCTGGGGTCTTTTACTAAAACACTGGTCATTAAATTTGACCAAGTGACGTTCAAGGAATCTATTTCCATGAACCAAATCTCTCCAACGGCAAATATACACAGTTGTCATAGAATTTACCGCAGTGTGAATCTCGGGTCTAAAGTGACCCACACGTGTAAAAAGGCTACATTCACCTAAGGTAGTTTGAGCTTCACTGGAATCCAAATGAACTTCTCTAAGAGCAAAGGAAATTCGACTCTCGACTCGAGCGAAGGTCAAGATGTTGATCTCTGGCTTCAGTCTTAGACTCTTTTAAGAGTTCAATTTAAAATGTCAGTTTTCGACTCGAGTGGAGATCAAGAGCTTCAGTCTTCGACTCCTTTAGGAGTTTGATCTAAAGCATCTTGTGATGCTTGTTGTGCTTTCTCGATAGAAGCTAAGAATAGGGTAAACGCCTCATCAAAATTCCCTTAAGGGAATAATATCATCATTGATGATTTCGCTATACAAAAATCTGGGCAGCGTCGTCGTAAGTAATGTTCGCATTCCAAGGATAAGACTAGTGAAGTTTCCATCACTATTGATTTAAGGAAATTCATAACTCTGAAGAGAGCTCGCCAGTGTCAGCATTGTGTGACCATCAGAGAATTGGTCTCGGAAGTTCAAAAGAATTGCTAATGTAATGGATCAGTCTTCAACCGTCACGGTCATGCTCCTGATTTTTAGAACTTCGGACTTAATGACAAAGGCGTCTTCGAAGGGGTAAAATGCAAGTACTCGCTGTCAATATGATAAGTGTAACTTTCAAAGATGATGAGGAAGTTATAGATAGCTCGATCGATCTAATGTACACTCCTAGCATTGAATCCATACTACCAGAAGCTAATGGTGTGTATCGCAACACCAGGTTAAGAAGAAGAGCGACAATTCCTTTCGACTACTCTTTCGTCACAATGCAGACATCACAAACTTCATCTCTTATGAACCAACCCACCTCTAGCAATGCCAACTCTACCATAGCATCAAATGTAACACCTAGTTCAAGTCAAGAATAAAGGTGTGAGGTAGATATGACAGACCAAGAAGATATTCTTGCTCAAATGGTAGCTCAAAAGAAGGACTCAGATGAGCGAGTCGGACGTCTAGAAGAGATGCTTAAACAATTCTTGTTGGTATCTCAACCTCAACCAAGTTTTTCTAAAGTGAAAAGGCCAATTGGCAAAGATCCCCCCAGAAGAAGATCAAGATCATCAAGACGACGTAGATTTTGAACATGCAAGATCAGAAGCAACACTACAGAGTTGTTAGAACCGAAAATTCGGTTAATGAAAAAGCCGTTATTCTGTTGTTGAAGAATCCTCTCAGATTTGATCTTCTGAGCTTGATTCAAAAATCCTATCTCCAAGGATTTCGCTGCTGCTTTTGAATCGCCAAACCTGAGTGGTTGAGATCTTCCCAAATCCGATCTTTGCTAACTCTTCTCTTTTCAAAGAGCCAACCGCCAGCTCTTATCTGTTTTAGAACTGAAAAATCTCCAACCTGTACGGTTTAGATCTTTAGAATCCAACATGTGTGGTTCAGATGCCAAAAATCCAACCCTTTGCTCTGTTGGGTTCGTTGAGCTTTTATAGGGGGATAGGAGGTTGTAACTGACCCCTATATCCGCTCCTACGTGGGCGAAAATCCCTCAGAACGTGGGATAAACGGTTCTGAAACCGTTCGACTCATGTTTGAACGAGTCAAACGCCCAATCTGGCGTTTAGCACCCAACTTCGCCTCTTAGAATTGAGACGCGAGGTTGGGTGTTAGCTGAACATCATTGAACGCGAGGGTCGCTCGCGTTTTGGCTTGTTGCCTGCTTGGAAACGCGGGGGTGGGTGTTGGTTGGACCCCTACGAACGCGAGGGTCACTCACGTTTGGCTTGTATCTTAGAGACGCGGGGGTGGCTTGGAAACGCGGGGGTCGCCTGCACTTCCCAAGTTGTAACGCGGGGATGACATCCGCGTTTCAGAAGGAGCCATTTGACTTGTAACTTCTTCTGTAGAGCGTTGCAAGGACCGTTGTTCAGTAATCCTGGCTTTTAGCTGTTGTGGAGTGTGAAAGTCGTCAGATTGTAACTTTCACTGTAGATTGTGAAGACTGCTGAATAGAGTTTTCATCAGTTGTCGGAAGTGTCGTTGAATTGTAACTCTTCTCGATCTATGTGAAAAGCCCTCCATTCGCAACTTTCGTTCACCGACCCGAAAACTATTTGATTGTAGCTTTCGTTGTAGGAGCTAGACGGGAATCAACATCCATAGTGTCTTAAAGATGAATATTTGCCCACAGCTCTCTACCAAGCAACTCACCAACTAAGTCCAACCTTTCATTTCTAAAATCATTACACTGCTCATCAGCATCTCCAATAATTGCTAATATAATATTAGTCGTGCTGTTGTCGCAGCCATCAAGATCAATCATCTCAAATATGAGGTCGTGTTTGTAGCGATTGTAGAGTTGCGGATGTAGTGGTTAGAAAGTCGTCTGATTGTAACTTTCATTGTTGGGGCTTGATAGGGATCAGCTATCCATTGTGATTTTTAGACAGCCTACAATGACACATTGCGTCTTCGTCAGCAATACTGCTATGCGCCTTTCCCAGACTTGAATGGTTGCTAGCTGGTGCTTAGAAATCTCTGTGAATCCCATCCACAGATCTTGTTAGGGGGAGAACCCCTAACTCTGTTGAGTTTGTTGAGTTTTTATAGGGGGATAGGAGGTTGTAACTGACCCCTATATCCGCTCCTACGTGGGCGAAAATCCCTCAGATCGTGGGATAAACGGTTCTGAAACCGTTCAACTCGTGTTTGAACGAGTCAAACGCCCAATCTGGCGTTTAGCACCCAACTTCGCCTCTTAGAATTGAGACGCGAGGTTGGGTGTTAGCTGAACATCATTGAACGCGAGGGTCGCTCGTGTTTTGGCTTGTTGCCTGCTTGGAAACGCGGGGGTCGGTGTTGGTTGGACCCCTACGAACGCGAGGGTCACTCACATTCAGCTTGTATCTTAGAGACGCGGGGGTGGCTTGGAAACGCGGGGGTCGCCTGCACTTCCCAAGCTGTAACGCGGGGATGACATCCGCGTTTCAGAAGGAGCTTTTTGACTTGTAACTTCTTCTGTGAAGCGTTGCGAGGACCGTTGTTCAGTAATCCTGGCTTTAGCTGTTGTAGGGTATGTGTGAAGACTGCTGAATAGAGTTTTCATCAGTTGTCGGAAGTGTCGTTGAATTGTAACTCTTCTCGATCTTATGTGAAAAGTCCTCTATTTGCCGCTTTCGATTGTCGACCCGAAAGCTATTTGATTGTAGCTTTCATTGTGAGAGCTTGACGGGAATCAACATCCATAGTGTTTTGAAGATGAATATTTGCCCACAGCTCTCTACCAAGCAACTCACCAACTTTCGATTGTCGGCGCGAAAGCTATTTGATTGTAGCTTTCGTTGTAGGAACTTGACTGGAATCAACATCCATAGTGTCTTTAGATGGATATTTGCCCACAGCTCTCTACCAAGCAACTCACCAACTAAGTCCAACCTTTCATTTCTAAAATCATTACACTGCTCATCAGCATCTCCAATAATTGCTAATATAATATTAGTCGTGCTGTTGTCGCAGCCATCAAGATCAATCATCTCAGAAATGAGGTCGTGTTTATGGCGATTGTGGAGTTGCGGATGCAGTGATTAGAAAGTCGTCTGATTGTGACTTCCCTTGTCGGAGCTTGATAGGGGTCAGCTATTCATTGTGATTTTTAGACAGCCTACAAGCATCAAATGTAATCTCTAGTTTAAGTCAGGAACGAAGGTGGGATGTCAATATGACAGACCGAGAAGATATTCTCGCTCAAATGGAAACTCAAAAGAAGGACTCAGATGAGCGGATCGAACGTCTGGAAGAGATGATTAAACAACTCTTATTGATATCTCAACCTCAGCCAAGTTCTTCAAATGGGAAAAGACCAATCGACGAAAATCCCTCTGATGAAGATAAATAACACCAAGATGACACGAATTCTGAACACGGAAGATCAGAAGCAGCACTAACTTCAAAGCGAAATAAGGAAGTGAATGCATCGGAGGACATTCAGAAGTAGCTCAATGTTCTTTATCAATAACAGAGATCAAGAAGGTTGGAATCATCCGACCTTATCCATCGAGTGGGATATGGTTCCCTACCTTATTCAGAATAGCTTGATAGGGGTCAGCTATTCATTGTGATTTTTAGACAGCCTACAGAACCCCCTCTGTAGGCGTCAAAAAATGCTGAGAGATATCCAAACACAGCTCAAAAGGAAGTCATCCAAAAAATTAAAGAAAAGACAGTCTTTACTGTCTCGCCGTACGAGACAGTGTTTGCTGTCTCTCCGTGCGAGACAGTGTTTGCTGTCTCTCCGTGCGAGACAGTGTTTGCTGTCTCTCCGCGCGAGACAGCGTTTGCTGTCTCTCCGCGCGAGACAGCGTTTGCTGTCTCTCCGCGCGAGACAGCGTTTGCTGTCTCTCCGCGCGAGACAGCGTTTGCTGTCTCTCCGCGCGAGACAGCGTTTGCTGTCTCTCCGCGCGAGACAGCGTTTGCTGTCTCTCCGCGCGAGACAGCGTTTACTGTCTCGCGGGCCGAGACAGCAAACACTGTCTCGCCCGTCGAGACAGCAAAAGCTGTCTCGCGAACCTGTTTTCTGCCAACTGTTCTTGGAGGTTATAAATACCCTCCAAAGGCCATTTTTCCAGGGGGCTGATCATTGTGAGTACTTCAGAGCAATCCAGAGCAATCCAGAGCAGAGAGAGAGCAGAGGTGCTGATCTTACGGCCAATCCTTGATAATCAGGCTTTGACTTGATTTCAAGAAGAACGACTATCTTACATCGATAAGATATCGTTTCAATTTCTCACTTCGATAAACGAAGTCAGAATCATAAACCCCTCACGGTTCAATCAGAATCTGTGATTTGGTGGTCCACGAGTCAAAGCGCTCCCGGCACAGGCAAAGATCCCACGAAAGCAGTGATCCAAACAACGATCCTGCGTTTATTTTCTCAAGAGTTGTAATTTTCTTTTTGTTGTGTAAAAGAGTCTTATAAAAAGGCTGTTTTCTTTGAATTTATTGTAATCGACCGAAGATATAATGAATTCCATGACAAAGTCAACTTTTGACGCAAACAAGCTGGCGACCACAGTGGGAGCCAACGGTCTCGCTGCCGAGACCGTCGTGTCGCAGCCGATCAAGATTCCAGTTGAATCCATGGTCGAATACGAATTCGACCAAACCAAGTTTGAGGAATATCTCTCATCATCATCTTCAAGATCTTTATTGTCTCGCAAGTACAAGAGGATCTCAACATTGAAGAAGACTTCCATGCCAAAGAAGGCACAGAATGAAGACTCTCGCCTGATTGTTGCTGAGGATTCTACTCACAACCTCTCTGCTCATAATGGCTCTTCGCCAAGTAAAGAGTCATTAAATCAAAGCCCACCGGCATTGACGAAAAGAGCTCGTCAAAGACAACGCCAACGCCGCGCTTGTCAAATAGCTAAGGCCTTGGAACAAACCGACGGAGTTCGTTATCATGCGGACTTAGAGTCGAGGAGGCATCGAGTGGTTCAGTTGTCTCAACAACCAATCATTCATGTCTCTGCTAAACTCACGACGGAGGAATGGACTATTGTCAAAAGGACTCGTTCGACCCTCAAAGAACGTATACAAAAACGTCGTGCAAATGCTACTCATGTCCGAATTCTCCTACAACAAAGACGAGAAAGGAGGAAGGAAACGGTGACCAAAGAACCACCAAAACTCTGCCAAGTTTGGATTCCAAAGTCTGGACTTATGCAAAATCACGATGACCAAAGAAACACCGAAACTTTGCCAAGTTTGGATTCCAAAGTCTGGACTTATGCAAAATCAGCATTCAGAGCCCGTTAAGACTCCATACCCGCAAGGGGGTGGTTTTAGACGTGCGACTCCTGACATAACCTTGGATCGCTCAAGGATAAAAATAAATTGTCCTGAGAATGCCAACAAGGTTTTACGCCCCCAGAAGAAGACGCATTTACCAAATGATATCGTCATACCTGGGAGGTCATGCCAACAGACGATACGATTTTTTGGCAATCATACCGATGAATCGTATTATCAAGTTGGGGTTGTGAATAATTTTCGAAAGAGAGTTATTCGAGGAATAAACTCTCATTGTTCCTGTGCGCAACTCGTTAAAACAGCATCATCAGAATGTGACTGTTTCAAACGAGAAGCCATCCCACGAAAAGTCTCTGTATTATCGAAACCTAAGCCGAGACATTTCCGCAAAAGAAGAGCAGCTGTCCAAAATGATGAATTCCCTGAAGTCACCATCAACGTGGCTGATAGAAGAAAGTCTAAACAGCATTCAAGTGACTCAAATCCCGACTTTTCCCCGAAAGGAAAAGTCAATCCAAGAATTGCTCAAAGGATGTCTCGACTCCAATTAGGAGCTATCAGACGCAGAGACTACAAGAGAATGCAAGAAGGAATGTCCTCGGAGGATGAATTCTCGGACACTTATTCTGCAATCGCTTCTGATGATACAATGTCTAGCACAGGACAAATCAGAGAAGTATTCACAATCACTGCTGATCAGTTCACTCAAATACTTCAGGAAGCTCTAGCCAAACAACGTGAAGAAATTAGAGCTGAAGTGAAGACAGAAATGAAGTTGGCTATCCAACAAATGAGAGAACTGTTAACTCAACAGCCTCAACCTCCTGAGTCCAATCAGCGATTTGAATCCAGCCACCACACTCGGAATGTTGTAGATGACAGTGATCCAGAGGTGGATGAAGTCATTATGGCTGATACACCTCCCAATGGCAATAACGCTGGGGGTGGTTTAACGGATCCTCCCAATAACGATATTGGGGGTGGTTCAATAGCACCTCTCACTGGGGGTGGTCCAATTATCTTTACTCGACATCATTCAGAAAGAAATGAAGACGATGACGGGAAAATGCAAAAACTTGAAGACAAAATCAATGCTTTGATGACGGCTCAAGAAGTTAAGAAGACGGGTATTCCATGTCCTTATCCGAGGGAATGGGATTCAATACCATACCCGACCAAATTCAATTTGATTAACTTCACACCGTTTGAAGGGAAGAGTTCGCCGATTCAACACTTGATTTATTTCAAGTCTCATTTGGGCATAATCTCTGGAAACGAGGCCTTAATGATCCGGTCGTTCGTTGGCACCCTTCGTGGGCCTGCCTTCGATTGGTACCGACGGCTCAAGCCAGGGAGTATCAATTGCTGGGATGACATAGAAAGTTTGTTCCTCAGCAACTTCTTTGATGATGATGCCAAAGTGTCAATCGGAACCCTTCTAGATGAGAAGCAAAAAGACGGAGAGTCAGTCGACGATTTTGTCAAACGTTTCCGTGGCAAAGCAATAAATTGCAGAGATCCTATTACAGAGGAGTTCATCCTGCAAACATGTCACAATAACCTCTCCATCGATGTCCTGGAAGCTCTGGGGGTTGTGCCATCCACAACTTGGAAGGAGTTAAAATTTCGTGGCGAACAAGCTGAGCACTTTCTTAAAAGAAAGAAAGCTGAGAGAGGCCAACCAATGACATCTGCAATCATTGAGAATGCGACTCTCGATCCGAGGTTTCAAAAAGAATATTCTTTCGAAGATGATGAAGCTCCAGCCATCTTGGAATACCTCCTCGCTAATGACAAAATCGAGCTACCACCTATTAAAGATCAGGATGGTGCTAAAATGATTATGGATCCAAATTACTGTGCGTACCACAGAAGGATTCTTCATCCCACCGAAATTTGCTTTGGACTCAAAAACAAAATCCAAGCCTTAATTGACTCCGGCTTACTCCATCGGATAGAAGTCGAGTAAAGACGACCATAATACTCCATTGGGTACACGAGTATAAACTGTTTCCCCTAACTCCATTGGGTACACGAGTATAAACTGTTTCCCCTTACTCCATCGGATACACGAGTATAAACTGTTTTCCCCAAACTCCATTGGGTACACGAGTATAAACTGTTTCCCCAACTCCAGTGGGTGCACGAGTATAAACTGTATTCCCTCACTCCAAAGAGTATACAAGTATAAACTGCTTCTCAGTCATCCAGCTGAATACAATGGTAAACCCAGCTTTACAAAAGAAGCTGGGGGTGGATGATTTATGTAATGGGAAGTTCCTAGAGAATCTTATATTCTTAAGGATAACCTGAACAAGCGATACTCTTCGTTATACCCAGTTTATCAAAGAAAGCTGGGGGTCGATAATTCATGTAACGGGAAGTTCCCGGAAGAATGTTAAATATAATATTCTTAGGGATAACCCGATTGTTATGAACAAAATGATAAATACTAAACTCCTATTATGGTTTTCAAATACTCTTTTGCTGAGATGAGATTCGATCACTTCTTTAGATCAATCTTCCCTCGCAAAACTCCCACTTGGTCAAACCTTTAAACAGTTAGGACCAAAGCCAAAATCCCCTCTCGATTCGTTCCATGAACGAGAGGTCCACAAATTGAACGATCAAACCTTTAAACAGTTAGGATCGTCTCAAAACTCCCACTTGGTCAAACCTTTAAACAGTTAGGACCAAAGCCAAAATCCCCTCTCGATTCGTTCCATGAACGAGAGGTCCACAAATTGAACGATCAAACCTTTAAACAGTTAGGATCGTCTCAAAACTCCCATTTGGTCAAACCTTTAAACAGTTAGGACCAAAGCCAAAATCCCCTCTCGATTCGTTCCATGAACGAGAGGTCCACAAATTGAACGATCAAACCTTTAAACAGTTAGGATCGTATCAAATTCCCATCTTGGTCAAACCTTTAAACAGTTAGGACCAAAGCCAAAATCCCCTCTCGATTCGTTCCATGAACGAGAGGTCCACAAATTGAACGATCAAACCTTTAAACAGTTAGGATCGTATCAAATTCCCATCTTGGTCAAACCTTTAAACAGTTAGGACCAAAGCCAAAATCCCCTCTCGATTCGTTCCATGAACGAGAGGTCCACAAATTGAACGATCAAACCTTTAAACAGTTAGGATCGTCTCAAATTCCCATCTTGGTCAAACCTTTAAACAGTTAGGACCAAAGCCAAAATCCCCTCTCGATTCGTTCCATGAACGAGAGGTCCACAAATTGAACGATCAAACCTTTAAACAGTTAGGATCGTCTCAAATTCCCATCTTGGTCAAACCTTTAAACAGTTAGGACCAAAGCCAAAATCCCCTCTCGATTCGTTCCATGAACGAGAGGTCCACAAATTGAACGATCAAACCTTTAAACAGTTAGGATCGTCTCAAATTCCCATCTTGGTCAAACCTTTAAACAGTTAGGACCAAAGCCAAAATCCCCTCTCGATTCGTTCCATGAACGAGAGGTCCACAAATTGAACGATCAAACCTTTAAACAGTTAGGATCGTCTCAAATTCCCATCTTGGTCAAACCTTTAAACAGTTAGGACCAAAGCCAAAATCCCCTCTCGATTCGTTCCATGAACGAGAGGTCCACAAATTGAACGATCAAACCTTTAAACAGTTAGGATCGTCTCAAATTCCCATCTTGGTCAAACCTTTAAACAGTTAGGACCAAAGCCAAAATCCCCTCTCGATTCGTTCCATGAACGAGAGGTCCACAAATTGAACGATCAAACCTTTAAACAGTTAGGATCGTCTCAAATTCCCATCTTGGTCAAACCTTTAAACAGTTAGGACCAAAGCCAAAATCCCCTCTCGATTCGTTCCATGAACGAGAGGTCCACAAATTGAACGATCAAACCTTTAAACAGTTAGGATCGTCTCAAATTCCCATCTTGGTCAAACCTTTAAACAGTTAGGACCAAAGCCAAAATCCCCTCTCGATTCGTTCCATGAACGAGAGGTCCACAAATTGAACGATCAAACCTTTAAACAGTTAGGATCGTCTCAAATTCCCATCTTGGTCAAACCTTTAAACAGTTAGGACCAAAGCCAAAATCCCCTCTCGATTCGTTCCATGAACGAGAGGTCCACAAATTGAACGATCAAACCTTTAAACAGTTAGGATCGTCTCAAATTCCCATCTTGGTCAAACCTTTAAACAGTTAGGACCAAAGCCAAAATCCCCTCTCGATTCGTTCCATGAACGAGAGGTCCACAAATTGAACGATCAAACCTTTAAACAGTTAGGATCGTCTCAAATTCCCATCTTGGTCAAACCTTTAAACAGTTAGGACCAAAGCCAAAATCCCCTCTCGATTCGTTCCATGAACGAGAGGTCCACAAATTGAACGATCAAACCTTTAAACAGTTAGGATCGTCTCAAATTCCCATCTTGGTCAAACCTTTAAACAGTTAGGACCAAAGCCAAAATCCCCTCTCGATTCGTTCCATGAACGAGAGGTCCACAAATTGAACGATCAAACCTTTAAACAGTTAGGATCGTCTCAAATTCCCATCTTGGTCAAACCTTTAAACAGTTAGGACCAAAGCCAAAATCCCCTCTCGATTCGTTCCATGAACGAGAGGTCCACAAATTGAACGATCAAACCTTTAAACAGTTAGGATCGTCTCAAATTCCCATCTTGGTCAAACCTTTAAACAGTTAGGACCAAAGCCAAAATCCCCTCTCGATTCGTTCCATGAACGAGAGGTCCACAAATTGAACGATCAAACCTTTAAACAGTTAGGATCGTCTCAAATTCCCATCTTGGTCAAACCTTTAAACAGTTAGGACCAAAGCCAAAATCCCCTCTCGATTCGTTCCATGAACGAGAGGTCCACAAATTGAACGATCAAACCTTTAAACAGTTAGGATCGTCTCAAATTCCCATCTTGGTCAAACCTTTAAACAGTTAGGACCAAAGCCAAAATCCCCTCTCGATTCGTTCCATGAACGAGAGGTCCACAAATTGAACGATCAAACCTTTAAACAGTTAGGATCGTCTCAAATTCCCATCTTGGTCAAACCTTTAAACAGTTAGGACCAAAGCCAAAATCCCCTCTCGATTCGTTCCATGAACGAGAGGTCCACAAATTGAACGATCAAACCTTTAAACAGTTAGGATCGTCTCAAATTCCCATCTTGGTCAAACCTTTAAACAGTTAGGACCAAAGCCAAAATCCCCTCTCGATTCGTTCCATGAACGAGAGGTCCACAAATTGAACGATCAAACCTTTAAACAGTTAGGATCGTCTCAAATTCCCATCTTGGTCAAACCTTTAAACAGTTAGGACCAAAGCCAAAATCCCCTCTCGATTCGTTCCATGAACGAGAGGTCCACAAATTGAACGATCAAACCTTTAAACAGTTAGGATCGTCTCAAATTCCCATCTTGGTCAAACCTTTAAACAGTTAGGACCAAAGCCAAAATCCCCTCTCGATTCGTTCCATGAACGAGAGGTCCACAAATTGAACGATCAAACCTTTAAACAGTTAGGATCGTCTCAAATTCCCATCTTGGTCAAACCTTTAAACAGTTAGGACCAAAGCCAAAATCCCCTCTCGATTCGTTCCATGAACGAGAGGTCCACAAATTGAACGATCAAACCTTTAAACAGTTAGGATCGTCTCAAATTCCCATCTTGGTCAAACCTTTAAACAGTTAGGACCAAAGCCAAAATCCCCTCTCGATTCGTTCCATGAACGAGAGGTCCACAAATTGAACGATCAAACCTTTAAACAGTTAGGATCGTCTCAAATTCCCATCTTGGTCAAACCTTTAAACAGTTAGGACCAAAGCCAAAATCCCCTCTCGATTCGTTCCATGAACGAGAGGTCCACAAATTGAACGATCAAACCTTTAAACAGTTAGGATCGTCTCAAATTCCCATCTTGGTCAAACCTTTAAACAGTTAGGACCAAAGCCAAAATCCCCTCTCGATTCGTTCCATGAACGAGAGGTCCACAAATTGAACGATCAAACCTTTAAACAGTTAGGATCGTCTCAAATTCCCATCTTGGTCAAACCTTTAAACAGTTAGGACCAAAGCCAAAATCCCCTCTCGATTCGTTCCATGAACGAGAGGTCCACAAATTGAACGATCAAACCTTTAAACAGTTAGGATCGTCTCAAATTCCCATCTTGGTCAAACCTTTAAACAGTTAGGACCAAAGCCAAAATCCCCTCTCGATTCGTTCCATGAACGAGAGGTCCACAAATTGAACGATCAAACCTTTAAACAGTTAGGATCGTCTCAAATTCCCATCTTGGTCAAACCTTTAAACAGTTAGGACCAAAGCCAAAATCCCCTCTCGATTCGTTCCATGAACGAGAGGTCCACAAATTGAACGATCAAACCTTTAAACAGTTAGGATCGTCTCAAATTCCCATCTTGGTCAAACCTTTAAACAGTTAGGACCAAAGCCAAAATCCCCTCTCGATTCGTTCCATGAACGAGAGGTCCACAAATTGAACGATCAAACCTTTAAACAGTTAGGATCGTCTCAAATTCCCATCTTGGTCAAACCTTTAAACAGTTAGGACCAAAGCCAAAATCCCCTCTCGATTCGTTCCATGAACGAGAGGTCCACAAATTGAACGATCAAACCTTTAAACAGTTAGGATCGTCTCAAATTCCCATCTTGGTCAAACCTTTAAACAGTTAGGACCAAAGCCAAAATCCCCTCTCGATTCGTTCCATGAACGAGAGGTCCACAAATTGAACGATCAAACCTTTAAACAGTTAGGATCGTCTCAAATTCCCATCTTGGTCAAACCTTTAAACAGTTAGGACCAAAGCCAAAATCCCCTCTCGATTCGTTCCATGAACGAGAGGTCCACAAATTGAACGATCAAACCTTTAAACAGTTAGGATCGTCTCAAATTCCCATCTTGGTCAAACCTTTAAACAGTTAGGACCAAAGCCAAAATCCCCTCTCGATTCGTTCCATGAACGAGAGGTCCACAAATTGAACGATCAAACCTTTAAACAGTTAGGATCGTCTCAAATTCCCATCTTGGTCAAACCTTTAAACAGTTAGGACCAAAGCCAAAATCCCCTCTCGATTCGTTCCATGAACGAGAGGTCCACAAATTGAACGATCAAACCTTTAAACAGTTAGGATCGTCTCAAATTCCCATCTTGGTCAAACCTTTAAACAGTTAGGACCAAAGCCAAAATCCCCTCTCGATTCGTTCCATGAACGAGAGGTCCACAAATTGAACGATCAAACCTTTAAACAGTTAGGATCGTCTCAAATTCCCATCTTGGTCAAACCTTTAAACAGTTAGGACCAAAGCCAAAATCCCCTCTCGATTCGTTCCATGAACGAGAGGTCCACAAATTGAACGATCAAACCTTTAAACAGTTAGGATCGTCTCAAATTCCCATCTTGGTCAAACCTTTAAACAGTTAGGACCAAAGCCAAAATCCCCTCTCGATTCGTTCCATGAACGAGAGGTCCACAAATTGAACGATCAAACCTTTAAACAGTTAGGATCGTCTCAAATTCCCATCTTGGTCAAACCTTTAAACAGTTAGGACCAAAGCCAAAATCCCCTCTCGATTCGTTCCATGAACGAGAGGTCCACAAATTGAACGATCAAACCTTTAAACAGTTAGGATCGTCTCAAATTCCCATCTTGGTCAAACCTTTAAACAGTTAGGACCAAAGCCAAAATCCCCTCTCGATTCGTTCCATGAACGAGAGGTCCACAAATTGAACGATCAAACCTTTAAACAGTTAGGATCGTCTCAAATTCCCATCTTGGTCAAACCTTTAAACAGTTAGGACCAAAGCCAAAATCCCCTCTCGATTCGTTCCATGAACGAGAGGTCCACAAATTGAACGATCAAACCTTTAAACAGTTAGGATCGTCTCAAATTCCCATCTTGGTCAAACCTTTAAACAGTTAGGACCAAAGCCAAAATCCCCTCTCGATTCGTTCCATGAACGAGAGGTCCACAAATTGAACGATCAAACCTTTAAACAGTTAGGATCGTCTCAAATTCCCATCTTGGTCAAACCTTTAAACAGTTAGGACCAAAGCCAAAATCCCCTCTCGATTCGTTCCATGAACGAGAGGTCCACAAATTGAACGATCAAACCTTTAAACAGTTAGGATCGTCTCAAATTCCCATCTTGGTCAAACCTTTAAACAGTTAGGACCAAAGCCAAAATCCCCTCTCGATTCGTTCCATGAACGAGAGGTCCACAAATTGAACGATCAAACCTTTAAACAGTTAGGATCGTCTCAAATTCCCATCTTGGTCAAACCTTTAAACAGTTAGGACCAAAGCCAAAATCCCCTCTCGATTCGTTCCATGAACGAGAGGTCCACAAATTGAACGATCAAACCTTTAAACAGTTAGGATCGTCTCAAATTCCCATCTTGGTCAAACCTTTAAACAGTTAGGACCAAAGCCAAAATCCCCTCTCGATTCGTTCCATGAACGAGAGGTCCACAAATTGAACGATCAAACCTTTAAACAGTTAGGATCGTCTCAAATTCCCATCTTGGTCAAACCTTTAAACAGTTAGGACCAAAGCCAAAATCCCCTCTCGATTCGTTCCATGAACGAGAGGTCCACAAATTGAACGATCAAACCTTTAAACAGTTAGGATCGTCTCAAATTCCCATCTTGGTCAAACCTTTAAACAGTTAGGACCAAAGCCAAAATCCCCTCTCGATTCGTTCCATGAACGAGAGGTCCACAAATTGAACGATCAAACCTTTAAACAGTTAGGATCGTCTCAAATTCCCATCTTGGTCAAACCTTTAAACAGTTAGGACCAAAGCCAAAATCCCCTCTCGATTCGTTCCATGAACGAGAGGTCCACAAATTGAACGATCAAACCTTTAAACAGTTAGGATCGTCTCAAATTCCCATCTTGGTCAAACCTTTAAACAGTTAGGACCAAAGCCAAAATCCCCTCTCGATTCGTTCCATGAACGAGAGGTCCACAAATTGAACGATCAAACCTTTAAACAGTTAGGATCGTCTCAAATTCCCATCTTGGTCAAACCTTTAAACAGTTAGGACCAAAGCCAAAATCCCCTCTCGATTCGTTCCATGAACGAGAGGTCCACAAATTGAACGATCAAACCTTTAAACAGTTAGGATCGTCTCAAATTCCCATCTTGGTCAAACCTTTAAACAGTTAGGACCAAAGCCAAAATCCCCTCTCGATTCGTTCCATGAACGAGAGGTCCACAAATTGAACGATCAAACCTTTAAACAGTTAGGATCGTCTCAAATTCCCATCTTGGTCAAACCTTTAAACAGTTAGGACCAAAGCCAAAATCCCCTCTCGATTCGTTCCATGAACGAGAGGTCCACAAATTGAACGATCAAACCTTTAAACAGTTAGGATCGTCTCAAATTCCCATCTTGGTCAAACCTTTAAACAGTTAGGACCAAAGCCAAAATCCCCTCTCGATTCGTTCCATGAACGAGAGGTCCACAAATTGAACGATCAAACCTTTAAACAGTTAGGATCGTCTCAAATTCCCATCTTGGTCAAACCTTTAAACAGTTAGGACCAAAGCCAAAATCCCCTCTCGATTCGTTCCATGAACGAGAGGTCCACAAATTGAACGATCAAACCTTTAAACAGTTAGGATCGTCTCAAATTCCCATCTTGGTCAAACCTTTAAACAGTTAGGACCAAAGCCAAAATCCCCTCTCGATTCGTTCCATGAACGAGAGGTCCACAAATTGAACGATCAAACCTTTAAACAGTTAGGATCGTCTCAAATTCCCATCTTGGTCAAACCTTTAAACAGTTAGGACCAAAGCCAAAATCCCCTCTCGATTCGTTCCATGAACGAGAGGTCCACAAATTGAACGATCAAACCTTTAAACAGTTAGGATCGTCTCAAATTCCCATCTTGGTCAAACCTTTAAACAGTTAGGACCAAAGCCAAAATCCCCTCTCGATTCGTTCCATGAACGAGAGGTCCACAAATTGAACGATCAAACCTTTAAACAGTTAGGATCGTCTCAAATTCCCATCTTGGTCAAACCTTTAAACAGTTAGGACCAAAGCCAAAATCCCCTCTCGATTCGTTCCATGAACGAGAGGTCCACAAATTGAACGATCAAACCTTTAAACAGTTAGGATCGTCTCAAATTCCCATCTTGGTCAAACCTTTAAACAGTTAGGACCAAAGCCAAAATCCCCTCTCGATTCGTTCCATGAACGAGAGGTCCACAAATTGAACGATCAAACCTTTAAACAGTTAGGATCGTCTCAAATTCCCATCTTGGTCAAACCTTTAAACAGTTAGGACCAAAGCCAAAATCCCCTCTCGATTCGTTCCATGAACGAGAGGTCCACAAATTGAACGATCAAACCTTTAAACAGTTAGGATCGTCTCAAATTCCCATCTTGGTCAAACCTTTAAACAGTTAGGACCAAAGCCAAAATCCCCTCTCGATTCGTTCCATGAACGAGAGGTCCACAAATTGAACGATCAAACCTTTAAACAGTTAGGATCGTCTCAAATTCCCATCTTGGTCAAACCTTTAAACAGTTAGGACCAAAGCCAAAATCCCCTCTCGATTCGTTCCATGAACGAGAGGTCCACAAATTGAACGATCAAACCTTTAAACAGTTAGGATCGTCTCAAATTCCCATCTTGGTCAAACCTTTAAACAGTTAGGACCAAAGCCAAAATCCCCTCTCGATTCGTTCCATGAACGAGAGGTCCACAAATTGAACGATCAAACCTTTAAACAGTTAGGATCGTCTCAAATTCCCATCTTGGTCAAACCTTTAAACAGTTAGGACCAAAGCCAAAATCCCCTCTCGATTCGTTCCATGAACGAGAGGTCCACAAATTGAACGATCAAACCTTTAAACAGTTAGGATCGTCTCAAATTCCCATCTTGGTCAAACCTTTAAACAGTTAGGACCAAAGCCAAAATCCCCTCTCGATTCGTTCCATGAACGAGAGGTCCACAAATTGAACGATCAAACCTTTAAACAGTTAGGATCGTCTCAAATTCCCATCTTGGTCAAACCTTTAAACAGTTAGGACCAAAGCCAAAATCCCCTCTCGATTCGTTCCATGAACGAGAGGTCCACAAATTGAACGATCAAACCTTTAAACAGTTAGGATCGTCTCAAATTCCCATCTTGGTCAAACCTTTAAACAGTTAGGACCAAAGCCAAAATCCCCTCTCGATTCGTTCCATGAACGAGAGGTCCACAAATTGAACGATCAAACCTTTAAACAGTTAGGATCGTCTCAAATTCCCATCTTGGTCAAACCTTTAAACAGTTAGGACCAAAGCCAAAATCCCCTCTCGATTCGTTCCATGAACGAGAGGTCCACAAATTGAACGATCAAACCTTTAAACAGTTAGGATCGTCTCAAATTCCCATCTTGGTCAAACCTTTAAACAGTTAGGACCAAAGCCAAAATCCCCTCTCGATTCGTTCCATGAACGAGAGGTCCACAAATTGAACGATCAAACCTTTAAACAGTTAGGATCGTCTCAAATTCCCATCTTGGTCAAACCTTTAAACAGTTAGGACCAAAGCCAAAATCCCCTCTCGATTCGTTCCATGAACGAGAGGTCCACAAATTGAACGATCAAACCTTTAAACAGTTAGGATCGTCTCAAATTCCCATCTTGGTCAAACCTTTAAACAGTTAGGACCAAAGCCAAAATCCCCTCTCGATTCGTTCCATGAACGAGAGGTCCACAAATTGAACGATCAAACCTTTAAACAGTTAGGATCGTCTCAAATTCCCATCTTGGTCAAACCTTTAAACAGTTAGGACCAAAGCCAAAATCCCCTCTCGATTCGTTCCATGAACGAGAGGTCCACAAATTGAACGATCAAACCTTTAAACAGTTAGGATCGTCTCAAATTCCCATCTTGGTCAAACCTTTAAACAGTTAGGACCAAAGCCAAAATCCCCTCTCGATTCGTTCCATGAACGAGAGGTCCACAAATTGAACGATCAAACCTTTAAACAGTTAGGATCGTCTCAAATTCCCATCTTGGTCAAACCTTTAAACAGTTAGGACCAAAGCCAAAATCCCCTCTCGATTCGTTCCATGAACGAGAGGTCCACAAATTGAACGATCAAACCTTTAAACAGTTAGGATCGTCTCAAATTCCCATCTTGGTCAAACCTTTAAACAGTTAGGACCAAAGCCAAAATCCCCTCTCGATTCGTTCCATGAACGAGAGGTCCACAAATTGAACGATCAAACCTTTAAACAGTTAGGATCGTCTCAAATTCCCATCTTGGTCAAACCTTTAAACAGTTAGGACCAAAGCCAAAATCCCCTCTCGATTCGTTCCATGAACGAGAGGTCCACAAATTGAACGATCAAACCTTTAAACAGTTAGGATCGTCTCAAATTCCCATCTTGGTCAAACCTTTAAACAGTTAGGACCAAAGCCAAAATCCCCTCTCGATTCGTTCCATGAACGAGAGGTCCACAAATTGAACGATCAAACCTTTAAACAGTTAGGATCGTCTCAAATTCCCATCTTGGTCAAACCTTTAAACAGTTAGGACCAAAGCCAAAATCCCCTCTCGATTCGTTCCATGAACGAGAGGTCCACAAATTGAACGATCAAACCTTTAAACAGTTAGGATCGTCTCAAATTCCCATCTTGGTCAAACCTTTAAACAGTTAGGACCAAAGCCAAAATCCCCTCTCGATTCGTTCCATGAACGAGAGGTCCACAAATTGAACGATCAAACCTTTAAACAGTTAGGATCGTCTCAAATTCCCATCTTGGTCAAACCTTTAAACAGTTAGGACCAAAGCCAAAATCCCCTCTCGATTCGTTCCATGAACGAGAGGTCCACAAATTGAACGATCAAACCTTTAAACAGTTAGGATCGTCTCAAATTCCCATCTTGGTCAAACCTTTAAACAGTTAGGACCAAAGCCAAAATCCCCTCTCGATTCGTTCCATGAACGAGAGGTCCACAAATTGAACGATCAAACCTTTAAACAGTTAGGATCGTCTCAAATTCCCATCTTGGTCAAACCTTTAAACAGTTAGGACCAAAGCCAAAATCCCCTCTCGATTCGTTCCATGAACGAGAGGTCCACAAATTGAACGATCAAACCTTTAAACAGTTAGGATCGTCTCAAATTCCCATCTTGGTCAAACCTTTAAACAGTTAGGACCAAAGCCAAAATCCCCTCTCGATTCGTTCCATGAACGAGAGGTCCACAAATTGAACGATCAAACCTTTAAACAGTTAGGATCGTCTCAAATTCCCATCTTGGTCAAACCTTTAAACAGTTAGGACCAAAGCCAAAATCCCCTCTCGATTCGTTCCATGAACGAGAGGTCCACAAATTGAACGATCAAACCTTTAAACAGTTAGGATCGTCTCAAATTCCCATCTTGGTCAAACCTTTAAACAGTTAGGACCAAAGCCAAAATCCCCTCTCGATTCGTTCCATGAACGAGAGGTCCACAAATTGAACGATCAAACCTTTAAACAGTTAGGATCGTCTCAAATTCCCATCTTGGTCAAACCTTTAAACAGTTAGGACCAAAGCCAAAATCCCCTCTCGATTCGTTCCATGAACGAGAGGTCCACAAATTGAACGATCAAACCTTTAAACAGTTAGGATCGTCTCAAATTCCCATCTTGGTCAAACCTTTAAACAGTTAGGACCAAAGCCAAAATCCCCTCTCGATTCGTTCCATGAACGAGAGGTCCACAAATTGAACGATCAAACCTTTAAACAGTTAGGATCGTCTCAAATTCCCATCTTGGTCAAACCTTTAAACAGTTAGGACCAAAGCCAAAATCCCCTCTCGATTCGTTCCATGAACGAGAGGTCCACAAATTGAACGATCAAACCTTTAAACAGTTAGGATCGTCTCAAATTCCCCACTTGGTCAAACCTTACTACAGTTAGGACCACAGCCAAAGTCTCTCCTCGATTCATTCCACCAACGAGAGGTCCACTTTCAGTTGAATAATCAAACCTTATGACAGTTAGGATTATTCAAACCCGTCCAGATTCTCTAAGTGGATATCCCACTTTGAGTTTTCTTTACATCAGGAGATAGAATATAAAATTCTTCCTCTCTGATTCTGGGTTCATCTCTACCAACAAACAAGAGATCAGGAGATAGAATATAAAATTCTTCCTCTCCAATTCCTGGTTCATCTCTACCAACAAACAAGAGACCAGGAGATAGAATATAAAATTCTTCCTCTCCGATTCCGGGTTTATCTCTACCAACAAACAAGAGACCAGGAGATAGAATATAAAATTCCGAACACTCCGATGAGTATATGAGTATAAACTGCATCTCCTTGAACCTCCCAACGGGTACATGAGGTTAAACTGTTTCCCGAACACTCCAATAGAGCATATGAGTATAAACTATTTCTCCATTCTTCAACAACAGTTCTGATTCAAGACTTCGACGACGGGCACGCGATAAACGCAGCACCGGAGGAATCTTAGCTATTCTACAAAGCATTGAGTAGACTAAGAGATAAAGAAGTCAAGGATTGAAGCCATTCACAGACCATTCTACGCAATTTCCTCAACAAAGAACCATTCTTCAACAACAGTTCTGATTCAAGACTTCGACGACGGGCACGCGATAAACGCAGCACCGGAGGAATCTTAGCTATTCTACAAAGCATTGAGTAGACTAAGAGATAAAGAAGTTAAGGATTGAAGCCATTCACAGACCATTCTACTCAATTTCCTCAACAAAGAACTGGAGAAATTGCAGGGAAAGCCTATCATATCCAAAGTGTCCCAGACTCCTCTCTAAAAGAAATGATGAGTCTGAGATACTTTGGAGGGGGTATCTGTAGACATCAAAAAATGCTTACAGACATTCAAACACCACTCAAGACGATATAGAAGAATAATATACACGTCATCAAGCAACATATGGCGGCGCGGCAGGACATGGTGCCGCGGCTATGGCGCGGCAGACCAAGGTGCCGCGGCTAAGGCGCGGCAGACCAAGGTTCGTGGGAGAGTGGTTTTGAGCACGATGGAACGTGCTCATAACCGTCTCTTTGGCCGCGGCAGCCTATACTGCCGCGCCAATAGCCGCGGCAGTATAGACTGCAGCGGCCAAAGAGAAAGCATTCGGGCAGTTATTTTGCCCCTGTTTCAACTGTGGTGCACTGAGACCCCTATAAATACCTCCCTACACACGAAATAAAGGACAGAGAGTATTTTTGGAGCAGAAGAGGCTTGAGTCTTTGGTGATTTTGAGAAAGAAAGAGAGAATTTTCACCCTCTGACAAGCATCATTTGGTGAATCCTAGAGATCTAAGCTCAGACTTGATCTTTGGAAGAACGGACATCTTACATCGATAAGATATTCGTTTTCAAATCTTTACTTCGATAAACGAAGGAGAGATCCCTAAACAACCTCTCGATCTACGAATCGGTGGTCCACGAACTAAAGCGTTCCCGGCACAGGCAAAGTCCCACAAAAGCAGGAGTTGATAAACAATTTCTGTGTTATTTTCTCGAGAGTTGTATTTTCTTTTATTTTCATTGTAATTCTTTGTAAACGATCGAAGTTTTAATGGAATCTGCAATGGAAACAACTTTCGCTGAAAACATGTATCAGGGAGAACTACAAGAGGAATCACTCACCTCTCGTCTCTCAATCTCTCAACCTTACATACATAATCAACTCTCATATTCTTTCCAAAGCCCACTCCTTGTAATCTTTTGCACGGATAAA
>NC_033795.1:18631162-18644388 GCF_001876935.1 Asparagus officinalis | reverse complement strand
CGAAGTTGCTGCCGGAGCTTCTGCTCTCTAATGAGGGAGCCTTTGGCAAAGGTCCAGGTTTAACCTTTGGGAGATTAGCCAGCCCAATATGAAACAGCCAATCCCCTTTTCATGCTGGCTGAAGATGGGTTTTAATAGGCAAGGGATGGCATGGGCCATCCCTTGATTCGTGGGATTTGACCACTGATGGAGGTGAGAGAGCCTGCCGCCCTAGCAATATGAATGGTCATTCGAGGGATTGTGCTTTATGTCATATCACATAGGAATGGGAAGGCCTATCCTCGTACGTGTGACAACGGCTGTCAGGTACTCGAATGGATCTGACCAACCACCGAGCGCCGGTGGCTTTCACCCTTCGCTTGGACAACTGAGGTGAGTCGCATTTATGAGGGTGCAGGTTGATTTGGCACCTGTCTGCTCACTTGTACTGTGGGCGGCTATTCGGCGGGCCTGGAGTACTGTGTCTTCTCTCTTCAGGCCAAGAGAGGCGGGAAAGCATGTTCCTGGTACTCGAGTGGGCTTGGACAGCTTCGCCGAATGCTGGCGGATTCGGCCCTTGACTCAGACAGCCGAGGTGAGCTGCATTTATGAATGTTCAGGTCGACTTGACACCTGCCCAATCATTCGTACTGTGAGCGGCCGCTTGACGGTCTTGGGGTACTGTGCCCTCTCCCTTGATTTGTGGGATTTGACCACTGATGTAACTGTTCCCATACTCCAAGCGGGCAGTTGACAGCGAGCTGACGAGTCTGCAGGTTGGGTCTGCGGGGCGAGCTGGGTCTGCAGGCAAACTCTTTGGGACTGCAGGCAGACTTGGGTCTGCAGGCGAGCTTGCAGGCGAGCTGAGTCTACAGGCGAGTTTGGGACTGCAGGCGAATTTCGAGTTGCAGGCGAGCAGACAGACTTGGGTCTGCAGGCGAATTTGAGCTGCAGGCGAGCTCCTGAGCATGGATTGAAGAATAGGCCGTAACTTTCAAACCGTAAGTCGGAATTGGACGAATTATATATGAAAATCGCCTATCTCGACGAGATGGAGCCATCCGGAACCAAGCCAAAGGCTTTGGTTCGCTTCCTCCGTTTCGCCAAATTCCTTACGGTTTGAGAGATATCTGCGTTTTCCCCTTTTTCTGCTATTTCAGGCGAGTTTTTAGCAGTTTTGTTCTGAACTTCTCTGATAAGGATTAAAGGTAATTTTTATTGCCTACACTAACCAGCAACGCGTGTTAGGCGTTGACTTATCCCTACTCAGGATTCGGGATAAAATTCGCCGTACGTGTGAAGCACGGATTTTAGGAGTTTGAAAAAGTGGCGTCTTCTCTTGGGGCAAAGATGAACCCGATACGGGAGAGGAATAATTTTATATTCTATCTCCCAAAGCTGAAGAGGAAGAATTTTATATTCTATCTCCAGTCACAAAAGGAAACTCAAAGTTGGATCTTAACTTCAAGAATCCGGGAAGGTGAAACTAAGAGTGGGATCTCCACTCCGAGAATTAAAAAGTTTCGAATAATCCTAACTGTCGGAAGGTTTGATTATCGAACTAAAAGGTGGGTTTCTCATTTATCGAGAGTGAATTGGGGTTTTGGCCTTGACTATAGGAAGGTTTGACCAAATGGGAGTTTGAGGTGATCCTAACTGAAGGAAGGTTTGATCACTTGATTTGAAAGTGGACCTCTCGTTTATTGGAGGAATCGAAAGTGGATTTTGGTTTTGGCCCTAACTGTAGGAAGGTTTGACCGAGTGGGAGGTTTGAGACGATCCTAACTGTAGGAAGGTTTGATCGCTCGATTTGTGGGCCTCTCGTTCATTGAAGGAATCGAGAAGAGATTTTGGTTGTGGTTCTAACTGTAAGAAGGTTTGACCAGGTAGATAGTAGGAGTGGGAGTACAAATCTTAGTGAGAGTGTTGACTCGTACCGATTACTCAATGGGGATTCTTGGTGTCAAGTGATAAGAACTTAACACGAAGGGGGGATTCTTGGTGTCAAGTGATAAGAACTTAACACGAAGGGGTTTGATAATTCGTCAAGGATTAAGACATTAAAATTCTGGTGTCAAGTGATAAGAACTTAACACGAAGGGGTTTGATAATTCGTCAAGGATTAAGACATTAAAATTCTGAGTACCATGTCTGGACTCTAACATTGAGGATGTTGAATGCACAGATACAGCGAAAGTTTGAGCGGATTTAACCGGAAGGAATTTTGATGGTCCCACCATCAATTAGTCTGATCGGTGGGGGTTTAGTGTTTATCACTTCATTTGTAATGATCGGGTTATCCCTAAGAAAATTACATGTAGCATTCTTCCGGGAACTTCCTGTTACATAAATCATTCACCCCCAGCTTCCTTTGCGGAACTGGTTCGGACATTGTATTTAGTTACATGACCGGGTTATCCTTAAGAATATTAGCGTAACATTCTCCAGGAACTTCTATTCAAAAGTGGGAAACAATTTAGACTCGTGTGCCTAATAGAGTATTAAGAAGCAGTTTATACTCGTATACTTGTCGGAGTGTCGAGAAGCAGTTTATACTCTTATACTCTTCGGAGTGTCGCCATTCTCATGGCTTATCCCAGCGTTATGACGCCGGCTTCAACCAAGGTTTGGATACTATTTTTGAGAGCAAAGCAATCCTTGGTGGGATGAAGGACCCTCCTGTGGTACGCACAGTATCTTGGATCCGCAGTATTGTCAGCTTCCTCCTGATTTGTGATAGGTGGTAGCTTGATCTTGTTATTTTTAAGGAGTGATTCGAAGATGGCTGGAACGTCTTCGTCCTTAAAAGAGTACTTTTTTTGGAGTCTCGAATCCGAAGTGTTTCGCCCTCTCCTGGATTGCCGTTGTGATGTCTGATTAGCGTCAACAGCTGCTGCAGGTGTTTTGCCCTTACCACGGGAGGCGAAGTTTAAGTTTGGAGGATTAGCCGTCGGTTGGCTCCTCTCGGCCTTCTTCCTTCGGAGGAAGCGTTCGGCCCTCTCTCCGTGCGTCTTCAACTCTTTCCATGTGTTGGACGGTGCGACTCCCATAATTTTCAACACATCCAATGAGAGGTTGTTGTGACAGGTTTGAAGGATGAAGTTCTCTGTGATTGGATCTCGGCAGTTCATCGCCTTATTCCGGAAGCGCTTGACGAAGTCGTCGACCGTTTTGTCGTCTTTTTGCTTCTCATCAAGGAGTGCTCTGATTGACACCTCAGCGTTATCATCAAAGAAATGAGAGAGGAACAGATTCTTCAGGTCGTCCAAGCTGTTGATGCTTCCAGATTTGAGACGGCGGTACCAATCGAAGGCGGGCTCGCGAAGGGTGCCAACGACTGACCGAACCATCAAGACTTCATTGCTGGAGATCATACCCAAGTGGGACTTAAAGTAGATCAGATGTTGAGTGGGCGAACCCTTCCCGTCAAATGGCATAAAGTTAATCAGGTTGAACTTCGCCGGATACGGGATGGAATCCTATTTTCTTGGGTAAGGACATGGAATGTCGATCCTTTTTACCTCTCGATCAAACATCAAAGCATTGACTTTTCTCTCAAGATCCTTAACATTTTCGCCCTCGTCTGTATCATGCTTCAGACGATTTGTGAGAGGAACAATGGGGCCACCCCCGGTGTTGTCATCATTGGCAGGACCACCCCCAGTGTTATTGTCTTTTGTGGGACTACCCCCAGTGTTCTGATCAACGGGATGGTTCTCAGCATTGAGGCGTTCATCCACATCTGAATCGTTACCTGCTTGGTTAGCAGTGTTGTGATGGCTGGATTCGCCAATTTGATTCGACAAAGCTCGGATTTATTGGTCATATTCTTCCCTCATCCGCCGCATAGCTGTTTCCATTTCGAACTTGAAGTTCTCTTTTTGCTTGGCCAAGGCACCCTTAACTATTTTGGCTACTTCCTCGGTGTTACTCATAAACACTTCGCGGGATTGTCCCGGACTGGATACTGTATTATCAGAAGCGATTGCCGAGTTAGCATCCGATGCTTCATCGTATTATCAGAAGCGATTGCCGAGTTAGCATCCGATGCTTCATCATCCGAGGATAACCCTCTCTACATTCTCTGATAATCCCTTTGTCTAATAGTTCCTGATCGTAACCGGGTTAGACGATGCGATACAAGCGGGTCAGAGTTAGAAGATCGAATCGATTTTTCCTTATCAACCATATTGATGGTAACCTCTGGGGGTTCGTCACCTTGAACGACCGATCGTTTCTTATGGAGACGCTTTAGATTGGACTTAGCCTTTCCGTTGGAGATCCTCTCAAATACTGAGGCCCTCTGCGGAGCGGTCTTGGGGCAGCTACACGCTGATAATAGTGCCATGATAATCTTGGCGCACGGACAGCGAGGGTCCGCTTCCCGGGTACTTCTCTTACGATATTTGTTCGTACCCCTAGTCTGATAATACAACTCATCGGTCAGATGACCGGAGCAACCTATCGTGTGTTGACACGACTCCCCTGGTATAATGTTGTCATTGTTAGATGAATACATTTTTTCAGGGGATTTACCGTTTTATTAGCGTTCTCAAGAGTCACGCGTTTAGAACTACGCTTTTGGGAGCGCAGGATCTCAACAGGCTCCTGGTTTTGGATATACACCCCCAGGCGGGTGGGACCCGGAGTTTTCCCTTTATGAGAAAGTTTGAAATTGTTGCGAGAGCGTGTGCGACCCCCAGCTCGACGAGTTGCTCGAGTTGCAGTCACCGGACCTAAGAGTTCTTCTATCAGAACTTTGCCTCGATCCTCGTGCAAAGGACCCAGACGATCTGCCATCCTTATCTTGAAATGGGACAAGTCCATGCTGTTACGGTGTTCCGTCGAAGGTGTGGAACTTGAAAGGATCTACGAAACATGTGCATAACGTCTTCTGTCTTTATCCTGGCGCAGGTCAGACTTGAGTGACCCGCGGGTTGGAGGATCGGATCCAGGTGACTCGCAAAGTGGAGGGTCGGATTTGGGTGACCCGCAAAGTGGAGGGTCGGATCCAAGTGACCTGCGATTTGGAGGGTCGGATCCAAGTGACCCGCGAAGTGGAGAGTCGAATCTAAGTGACCCGCAATTTGGAGGGTCCGATCCAAGTGACCCGCGGAGTGGAGGGTCGGATCCAAGTGACCCGCGAAGTGGAGGGTCAGATCCAAGTGACCCGCGAAGTGGAGGGTCGGACCCAAGAGACCCGCGAAGTGGAGGGTCGGATGTGAGTGACCCGCTTTCCTCGATCTTTTCGGCCGTCGTCTTGGACTTTGGCCTCCAAACTTGGTGTAGTTTTTGTGGCTTCTTTTCTACTTCTTCCCTTGGCCTCTTGCGCAAGAATTCGCATGTGCACAAGCAGTGCGTGGCGCTTTTTGATCCGCTCTTCAAGAGTTGAACGGGTCTTTTTGACTTGTACTCATTCACTTGTTGGTGATTTGAAGGAGGGGGCATTTGTCTGCTGTTGGGCACTTGACGTTACATAATTTTTAGATCCGTCTCGTAACGGATCCCGTCAATTAATTCCAAAGCCCTAACGAGTTGGCGCGCAAGGCGTTGGCGCTGCCTTTGGCGAGCTCTCTTCGATAAAGTGGGCGCGCTTTCTGTACTCAACTCCTTGATTGAGGAGGAGTTCAAATCTGCAGATCCGGACTCATTAGAGGCTGGACGGGCGTTGCAAGGTTCAACTACCGCAGTAACGGGGGCGTTAATCTTCCTTCGCTTGCGAGAGGCGGAGGATCTGGAGGAGGAGGACGACAGATACTCCTCGAACTTCAATTGGTCGAACACGTATTCGACCACTTCTTCAACCGGGATGCAGATCCGAGGTTGCGACATAACAGCTCTGGCAACGAAGTTGTTGGCTCCCACTGTGGTCGCTAGTTTGTTTACGTCGAAAGTTATTATTTTCATTGCTATCGAATTTATTACAACTTTAGTCATTACAATAAACTCGAATAAAATAAAAAGTTGATCTTTTTATAAGATCTCCTTACACAATGAAAATAAAAAAGTTTACAACTTTATCAAACAAACGCAGCTAGATCGTTTATCGGTCTTCTGCTTGCGTGGGTGTCTTTGCCTGTGCCGGGGTTTATCCGTGGACCACCTTTGATCAGATCTGGTTGTTGAAAAAATTGGCAGAGCTCCTACCTCACCAATGAGGTATTTGCTTGAAGCGTTGAAATCGACCAAGCGAAATTAGTAGCTCTTCTCGAGATTAAGACCAAGCCTAATCTCGAGGAATGGACGGGAACGGGCTTCAGATCTCTCGAACTCTCCTTCTTTATGCCGAAGAACTCACCGAGATCTGTCAACCCTCGCTGAAATTCGTGCTCCTTTGACTCTTCAATCTAGCAGCACCTCCTCGTCTCGATAATTAATCCCCCCTTGAAATGAGCCCCCGAGCTCGTATTTATAGGCTACGGTTGGGGGGTTTTTGGATGAGAATGAATGATTCGTCCATATCTTCAGTTAATAACTGATTAACCATGTTAGGGGATGATATCAAATCAGTTAGGAACCTCAAGAACGACCAAATCCCGAGAAAAACCGTCAAAAACTGAAATGAGGTCGAAACAGCGCGTGCGGGACAAATCTGACCAACGCTTGCGAGTGTCTGATCGGATCCGCCCCGCGATTACTGTAGCGCGGGCCGGAAAACCCGACCCGCAGTACTGTAGCAGAATCCCCGACCCGCGGCACTGTAGCAGAATTCTGACCCGCGGTACTGTAGCAGAATTCCGACCCGCGGTTACTGTAGCAGAATTGACCCGCGGTACTGTAGCAGAATTCCGACAAACGGTACTGTAGCAGAATTCCGACCCGCGGGTACTGTAGCAGAATTCCGACCCGTGGTTACTGTAACAGCCTTAACTCATTCATCCGACCTCGGAATGAGGCGATTCAAGATGCGTTGGAAAGCAGACGAGGAGGTCTACATGCTCCCATAATTGAATCATATGTGGAATAAATGGAATACGAGGGGTGCTCCGCCTTTTGTAAACGACGCGGGGCTCCCGATCAGCTCTCGTTTCCGTTATTCCGAAGTTCCGTTGCTTCGTATGACCCGTCGACTAACTTCATGTGTTTGTCGTTGTCAAACGAGCTCCTGTGACTCTAATAGCGACGTTTATCATCTTCTCTCTGTCTCGAGCCGTGTGCGGACACCCATAGACATTTTTAGACGCCTACAATGGTCACGAATGTGACCGTTAGCCTCACTGCCGAGTCATGGCCCGAATCTGGGCCAAGCTCGGACCAGACCACTCCGGCCTAGCCTTTTGCTGGTCGGGCTGGGCCGGGTACGGTGCAGGCACCGTCAAAGCGGTCTGAACTTGGGCCTAGAGCCCGGTTAGGCTCGGGTTTCCGGGCCATGCTCGGGCCCGGGCGTTGGGCCCAAATGTACAGCCCTAAGTACAGGGGATCTGCAGACCCGGGCCATGGGCCCAAATGTACAGCCCTAAGTACAGGGATCTGTCTGCAATTAACCCTTAATTCATTTGATGCTTCGAAATGACTTTTGCCCTTCACGAATAATAGAATCAAGTATGGTATGCGTGTTATATTACATCCTAGCTAGACTCGTAGTTGCTATGCACTTGTCCATGTTACCCTCCTTTTTTACTTTTTTTTTCTTATTTTTTCTTATTCTTATTATTATTATTATTTTTTGCTTTTTTTTTAACAAACCATACAAGAACATCTAATTAAACTCTTTATCTTTATCAGCCATCAATTCCGGCTTTTTTATGTTTATATATGTTTGAGCCACATCCCAGCAGCACAAAACTACAAACCAAACCACAAATAGATACCCGAACCGATTATCGGATCCGAATCCAATCAAGACTTCCTTGGCCTAACCATAGCCAACAGCGGGGTTTTCATAACGACAGTGAACTCGAGCTTATCGGCTGAGTCGGATAAAACGGTTGAGTCGGGTGTTGCCCGCCACGAACGCCTGAACCATCCCAGCCACCCATCAGCGTAATGTGCGTCATCCCCATCGCCAGACCTGGGCATATCCTCCGACCTGCTCCAAATGGTATCATCCGTATCTCCGTTACGCCTGTTATATCCGCATTCTCCCCGCCCGTTAAGAACCTATCAGGCTCAAACCTCTCCGGGTCGGACCAAAGTTTCGGGTCTTCCGCTATGGTCGGCAGGTAAAACTCAATCGCTCGGAAGGGTATGTCAAATACCCGCCAAGCTTGGCACGCCGCTCGCTTGCCGCGTGCGTACGCAAAGTATGTTGCGGGTGTTTACGCAGACCTCCTTGACAAATGCTGCAGGTACGGCATCTTTTCCGTGTCCTTCTCGTCGACAGGCCTGTCCCTACGTGGAGGAAATATCATCGTAGAGTTTAGACGGACGTTTGGGTTCTCAATGAGTCGGCCGACGGCCCACTCAACTGCGGTGGCGGTGGGTCGGTGCGCATTGAGGAACTCGAGCGAGGTGGCGAGCTCGATGTCGGTGGGCGCAGAGTCGCGGCGTCGACCTTGAGGTCGAAGAGGATCGAGTAGGAAAAGGGGAGGGCGTCGGGATCGAGATTAGGGTTTTGGAGGATGGATTGGCGCTTCTTGATGAGGGGGACTAGGGTTTGGATTTGTTCCCTGCGGATTTGGAGAGCATTTTTGAATTGTTTGGAGAAGAAAGGTCGGAGGAGGGGGAGGTAGTCGTCCATTCTTGGCGTCAGAGTGATTAGGACTTTCTTCATCAGCTGATCAATATCACAAGATTATGCATGTATAGTTGTCAGTTACGATTCAGATAAATAAATATTCACAATTTAAACATGAAGTTTTGAATATAACTTAGTTAAATATTTTTAAATGTTAGAATTTGTCAAAAAAAGGGCGAAAAAAAAATGTTCGCAAGAGGTAGTCATGCTTTGCATTGGAGATCCGACTCAATTAAATCAACTATCAAGCCATATATAGTTTCTCCTATATCTACATAATTGCAGGAAATAGAGTATTGTAATTTGAAAGATAAAAAATAAAAAAATAAAAATAATAAAATAAAAATCATGAGGTACCTTAATTTTAAGTTTAACACAATAACAAAAATCGTAATATTATTACTCCACATATTAAATTTCGATCATTGAGAAATACTTCCCGACCTCTTTTAAGGCATGGTTAATTTGGTCGGAGAGGATGATAAAAGTAAAAATTGTATTTGACAGGGAATTTTTAAATGGGAGCTTGAGGGGAGGGGAGATAGAAAATAAAATATGAAAGTAATTAAAAAAAAAGAGTTAAAATGATTCATCTCCATCTCGCTGTCCCTCCCAACAAACATGAAGTAAAAAATAAAGATGAAGCAGACGTTCTTTTCTCCACCGCATTGCACCTCCTCTCCCTTTCCCTCCTCAAGATCTCTTTCCAATCGAACCCAAAAATATTTCCAGCCTTTACCCCTAGAAATATTTCCAGCCAGCTTTATCTCAAAAAATAGGCTTAAGGTTTAATTACAGGTGATCCTTTAACGTATGACTTTTTTCCCCCTTCTTCTACTTCTTTTAAGAAGGATGTTAAAAGAATGTTAAACGTCAAATAGTTCTATCTTAAAGACAAATAAAGTGAATAAAGCAAGTTTTGGAAAAGCTTCAACTTCATAGTTAACAACAAAAACATCGACCTCCAAACAAAATGATAAGTAACAGAACCTAATTTGTGAGTAATTAATCCATGAACAAGTCGTAAACTTGTTAGTAAGTCTGACTGAAAATTTGACCCTAAAATTAACTTTAAGCACTTTTTGACTCCATATGCGTGCGCTAAATACTATTTGGACGTATGTTAGAGAACGCTAAAGCTTGCAAGCATAGTACATATATATCACCTGATCAATCTTGATTATACTCTCCTCATCAAGATGAAGGCCAAAGCACATAGCAAGAAGGATGCAAAACACCGCAAACCTAGCGTTCTTCAGTACCCAAACCGCACCATCGTGGGCCTGGGCCTCGTTCCGAATCCGATCAATGAACCGATCCATCGCCGACTCCCTCGCGGGCCTAAACTGTTTCAACCGGGCTGAGCTCAGCATGCCCGACACCATATTTCGCCGTAATGATCGCCACTCCGGCCCATAAGCCGCAGAATTCACTGTAAATTTGTTGGAGCTGAAAATGGTGCGGGTCGGGTTCTCGGCAGGCCGACTGGCAAACGTTGGGCCCTTGGCGATAAGGGCCTCATGGGCTAAATTCGCGTTAGTGACGATGATGAGAGTTCGAGAGCCCATTCGAAGGGTGAATATTGGGCCGTAGACGGAGCCCACGTCGCGGACATAGTGGATAAAGGGCTTGCCGGATCGGGCCACTTGAAAGAGGTTTCCGACTATGGGCCAGCCTTTTGGGCCTGGTGGGAGTTTGAGGGTTTTGGGCCGGATGGCAATGTTTGGCCTGAATTTGAAGAGTTTGAGGATGAAGACGAAAGAGAAGGAGAAGGCGAGGAGGGAGACGAAGAGCTTGAAGTAGGAGTTCATGAGGGAATCAGGGAGAGACTGAGACAAGGAAGAGGAAAAAAGAGAGGCCATGGGTTTAACGCTTAGGCTCCTCGTATATGTAGTAAGATGGAGTGAGGGATGCATTCGTACACAAAAGTGACAAAATGAAGGCATGAAAACGTAGTTGGTCCTCTGGACACGAGTTTGGCTAACTAACTTGGAGACCTAAATTTCAAGAAATTTACATACATTTTGGAATGTTATAAAAACATCTTGAAATTCATATAGCAGCTATAAAATTTTTTAATTTTTTTTCAAAACACTACCATATATTTGAAGTTATTTACCTAATGATGACTTTTTAAAAAGGCTAAATATCATAAAACCCCCCTTAACTTTGGATGATTGCCAGACCCCCCCCCCTAATTTTGAAAATATTAGAAAACACCCCTTAACTTTGAAAATATAAAAAAAAAACCCTTAAGTTTAGGGGTTATCAGAAAGATATCAGTAATATCAAAGTTAAGGGGTTTTTTTATAATCCCTAAACTTAAGGGCGGTTTTCTGATATTTCAAAGTCAAGAGGTGTTTTCTAATATTCACCTAAATTTAAGGGTTTTTTTTGATGAAATTTCAAAGGTAAAGGTTGAAAGTTAAAGGGCGGTTTTGTGATAATTCCGATAGTTAAGAGGCTTGTTTCTGGTATTTTGAAAGTTAAAGGGGAGCTAAGGAGGTTTTCTGATATTTAGCCTTCTAAAAACAACATTCAACTTATTATATTTACTTAAAATTTATCTTCTTTCAGCTTGTTCGCTATTACAAAGTAACTTCTACATGTTTCCTTTATGTGTGTGTGCTTGCTTGATCTATATATGCTCTAAATTATGCCGTACTCAAACAGATTTTACATAGAAATATTAATTGCTTCTTGTCTAATCCCACCTATCAACTGCTTTATTAGTTGCTGAAGAATGTAGTTAAAATGTAATTAGTAGTGTCCAAGCCAAAATCAGCTTTGATTAGAGCATCTCCAACCCGCATCTAAAAAAGCAAAATCTCCAAATTTGGAGAGTGGAACCTCTCCAACCACTCTCCAAATTTGGAGATCTCCAAATTTCACCCTCCAAATTTGGAGGGTGAAGAGAAAATTTGGAGAGTCTCTCCATAATACTATTCATGTTTCATTAATTACAACTTTGCCATTTTAACTATTTAATTTCTTAAAAATTACCATTTTGTCATCATTCTTAGTAATTTAAATTAGATGTTTAATTTCAAATAAATATAGTTAAAAAATTATTAATCTAATATTTGAAATCATTATATATATTTGGAAAGGTCTCGTTGAGATCTTTAAAATGAAACTAAGATTAATTTATTTTAGTATTATTATAAAATTATTAATTATTAAATTAAATAAATAAGTATCAGACATGAAAATTTTAAATACGGAGATCTATTTTATGTTTGAGGTGTTGGATTTAAATCTAATTAAATCTATTTGTGGGCACATATGATTAATCTATATGTATTGCTATTTTTCAGGATAACCAACTAAAGTGATCAATTAATTTGAGTTAATGGGTATATAAATAAATCATGGGGTTATATGTGCAGATACCAAGTTGTAATTGTAATTTGATGAGGGGTCAAATTATAAATGTACAACACCTATATATATGGGGTTATGGCCCCTAATCTAGGGTTAGTCATTCTCATTCTCTTATCCCCATCTAAAGAGATCTTAAGGAGAGAAACCCTAAGATTAGAATATCCAAAACCCAACTCAAGTTCAATCCATGGATTCAGGTATAAGCTTCCGCTCTTAATGTTTAATCTCTATGATTTAATCACGTTTAGAACTAACAAGTGGTATCAGAGCCACCCGTGATTAATTCTTAGGGGTTTAAGTTCTTAAAAATTAGGTTTTTTGATCTTAAAAAATCTCTGATTTTTCTCAGAACTGTTCACGGATGAACAGTAAATTTCGGTGAACAGTAAAGTTTTTAAATTTTTGTTAGTTTTTCCTTCGATTTTCTTTTGGGCTCTGGATCAAGAAGTTATCTTTCGATTCTGGCTCTGGTTTTAAAATAAAATCGAGGAACTTTTGGATCTATTTTGTCTGGTCGTCGATCCCGTGCTCCTTGCCGGCGAAGTATCGCTGGCGGCCTCGCTTTCGACTCCGATGACGACGGCGGCGTCAGGAAACCCTAGGGTTTCGATCTTGGGTGCAGGAGCAATGACGGTGGCGGTTTCAGAATGAAACTCTAAGGGTTCGTTGTAGGCGTCTAAAATTGTCTACGAGAGCCCGCACGAAGCTCGAAGCAATGAATGGGCGAGTCAAGAAGATTCGTCAAATCAACGCGCGCACGTCAATCAACTCGTGCGTGCCGGTCAACGCACGCACGTCAATCAACGCGTGCGCGTCAGTCAAACACGTGCACGTCAAACCAACTCGTGCGCGCCGGTCAACGCGCGCACGTCAACCAACTCATGCGCGCCGGTCAACGAGTGCACGTCAAATCACCTCGTGCGCGCCAGTCAACGCGCGCACGTCAATCAGCCCGCGCGCATCGATCAGCACGCGTATATTAATCAACGCGCGTTCGACGATCGGTCTCGCGACGAAGCATACAAATCAACAAACCTGCGCGATACGCGACAAGAACAAATCCCGGAAGAAAGAAACCAAAAAAACGTCAATCAGCCCGCGCGCATCGATCAGCACGCGTATATTAATCAACGCGCGTTCGACGATCGGTCTCGCGACGAAGCATACAAATCAACAAACCTGCGCG
>NC_033795.1:18620491-18630162 GCF_001876935.1 Asparagus officinalis | reverse complement strand
TATATATGCAAGGATATATAAACTAACACAAGGGTAAACAATATGAAACAAGATAGAGGATGATATGATTAATGAGACAATAGCGATATGAGCAATGAGCACAAATATAAATAAACGCCAAAGCACACTCAGACACAATCAAATAATCACGGAGTTCGGACCTTCCATCCTACGTCTCTGCTCCCCACTCCCGGGGAGAAATCAACTATCACGACCGGGTTTTCTACGTTCACCCGAATAACGTTTACAACCACACTATGTCAGTTTTCAACATTCACCGATCAACTTATACAATCACTCACATGTTAGACCCTAGAGGGGGGTGATTAGGGTCTTATGCTAATTTAATCCGATTTAAATGCCAATTAAAATTAATTAACAAGTTGTATTCTTACAAGATAGATGTACAAGAGTTATAAGCAAGAATAAGCTATATACACAAAGTGATATATCCTATATGATGAAATATATATGCAAGGATATATAAACTAAGGGTGATATAAACATAAACAAGATAAACAAGATAGTGGACAAAGTGAACAATAGATAATGGCGACAAGAATGATATGAACAATAAGCACAAGTGAGACACCAAGACAATCACAAACACACAAAGATGATCACGGAGTTTGGACCTTCCGTCCTACGTCTCCGCTCCCACTCCCGGGGAGAATCCACTATCACAATCGGGTTTTTTACGTTCACCCGAATAACGTTTACACCTCATAATTTCTCTCACGGAGTTCGGTCCCCACGACCTACGTCTCCGCTCCTCACCTCGAGGAGATCTACACTATACACTCTCACAATGTGGCTACACTCCACCCTCACAATACGGTTTTCTAGTTCACCGAAAACTTCACAACACACTCAATGTAACAAATATAAATTTGTTCTCAACTATGGATGAGAACACAATGAAAGCTCACACTCAATGTTATAACTCTCACAATCCCAAATATATTATGAATGTAACTACAATAAGCTCAAGTGGGTGTGTGTAACAATGAGATAAAATCAAATCTAAACTCAATACAAAATTAGCTTTAATAGAGATGATAATTAACAAATAATTAATACATAAAAGCTAGAGTTAAGTTTAGGAAAACTTCTCTAGATGACAAGAGAGAGATGGATTGAATGTTAGAACTACAGCGGTCGACCGAAGAAAATCGCGGTCGACCGCGAGCAAAGAAAGAAGCGGAGAAAAGTTCCAGACAGTTCGTCGGTCGACCGGCGGAAAAATCGGTCGACCGGCGGTACTGTAGCAGGTACATCTGATTTTATAAAATTGGTTAAAAATAGTAAAACAGTTCTAAAAATTATGAAACTTTGAGCGAAGGTTCTAGACATGTATAAAAACATGTTAAAGAAATAATTTATGAAAAAGAATTTTCCAGTTGAGAGAAATAAATGTTTGAACACAGAAATACAATTTCTGAAAATCTGCTGTGATATACGATTTTGTAATCAATTAGGCACAGTAAATCAACTCCAAAAATAGTAAAAACTGGAGGAAAGTTTCTAAACATGTAGATAAACATGTCAGAGAAAGAATTTTTCAAATATCACTTCTCATTTGTGAAAACTCATCAGTTTTATAAAACATGCACGAACATGTGCCCGAACGAAAACGTGAATTTGTAAATTCCTTTAAACATAACAAATCAATTCCAAACTTGATGAAACTTTGAGAAATGTTTGCAAATGATATTTTGAACATGTTACAAAAAGAATTTTCCAATTTGCATTTCCCAATTATGAAATCTCATTATTTTGCAAAAGTGTTCAAAACATAAAAACCCAAAACCATGCATGTATATATATAACTATATATATACATAGAAACCAAATACGTGTGTGTATATGATATTGAGCTTAGAGTATCTAACACACATAAGTCTATAAACTGAGAATACGATATTTGAGCTTAGAAACCAAATACGTGTATGTATATATAAACATCAAAATCTAAAACACTTGTATGTATATATATATATATAACTAGATATATGCATAGAAACTAAATACGTGTGTGTATATGATATTGAGCTTAGAGTATCTAACACACATAATATAAAACCTAAACTAAATATACCAAAGATTGATCTTAATATTCAATAGGCTTGACTTGATATATTTGCGGATGAAGCTTGAACTTGATCTTTAACTTGAATTGCATAGGCTTCACCGACATTCCGCCAACCTCTTTTGGATATGATCGTTGAAGCGCAATCCATCCATCCTCCAACTACGTTGTTTGTCTACAATACATAGGAATACACAAACACTAGACAAACAACATTAGTAGTAAATTATTTGTAAATCATCATCAAAACAAGAAGGCCAACATCACAATGTCGGTTTTCAACGTTCACTCCTCACATTCGGTTTTCTAGTTCACCGAAAACTTTACAATCGACACTCTTGCAATCACACTCTACACCCTCACAAGTGTTGGACCTAGCCGTGTCTCCCTCAAATGCTCGGTTACAACCTCTTCCTAGGTTCGTCAACTGACGTCACTCCTCTTGGAACGATCCCCGACTCTCACCACACACTCCTCTCGGTGTACAAGTGTATTACAAAGTGAATCTCACAATTAGGCTCAATAAATGTTTGTTCTCTACTATGGATGAGAACACAATGAAAGCTCACACTCAATGTTACAACTCTCACAACCCCAAATATATTATGAATGCAAATACAATAAGCTCAAGTGGGTGTGTGTAACATTGAGATAAAATCAAATCTAAACTCAATATAAAACTAGCTTTAATAGAAATGATAATCAACAAATAATTATAAATAAAAGCTAGAGTAGAGTTTAGAAAACTTCTCAATAGATGACAAGATGGAGAGATGGAGATTGAAGCCCAAACAAGAAGGTGATCTCCTCCACTTGTGAAAACTTCTTCATAAACCAAACAAACACTAAAACACACTTAAACCCTTGTTTAAAACTTTCTTAAACTTATTTAAAATACTCTCATGGTTTTTTTGGAACTGAGATCACGAGGGTATTTATAGCCTCCCAAAACCTCAGCCAAAATCCCCAAACAAAAGACCAAAAAGCCCCAGCCAACGGTAACAAGAAATAGCCATTGGAACAAAACTGACAGAGCGGCGGTCGACCGCGGCGGTTGACCGCGGCGGTCGACCGCGAGCAACAAAAAACCAACAGAGAACTCCAGAGAGTTCGACAGTCGACCGCGAGAAATTTTCAGCTGACGGTCGACCATGACCGTCGACCGTGAAAGTTTCTGCTGCCCACTATGCAAAGGACTCAGGCGTGGTCGACCGTGGCGGTCGACCGTGAACTGATATATGAAAATAAAGTTCTGAAAACTGTTTTTCTTATTTTAAAACACTGTTTAAAAATATCAAATAAATTCTAAAAAATATAAAACTTTGGGAAATGATTATAGACATGATAATAAACATGCTACAATGACTGGTTTACAAAAAGGACTTCCCAAATGAAAAATATCACCATTTTATAAAATAGGCCAAAACATGAAAATGTAAACATGTGAATTTTGACATTTTTGCTAAACCATGTTTTGAAACTTTGCAAAATGATTTAATAAAGTATGTATATGATTATTGTTAAGTCCAAAAACTAAGAATACAATATTTTTACAAATACAATAGAAAATGAAACATATGAGTATGTATATGAATATGTATATGAAGCTTGAACTTGATCTTTAACTTGAATTGTACGATGCTTCACTCCACTATTCCGCCAACCTCCATTTGATATGATCGTTGAGGCTCGGTTCCATCCATCCTCCAACTCGTTGTTTGCCTAGAATAAATACGAAAACACAAACACTAGACAAACAACATTAGAAGTAAATTGTTTGTTAAACATCATCAAAACAAGAAGGCCAACAATCTCCCCCTTTTTGATGATGACAAACAATTTACAAAAAGGATATATGCATGAAAGGAAATGAATATACAATGTATAATATATCATGCATATAAACAAGAAAGAATATACTCACAATATTTCTCCCCCTTTAACAACATCAAAAAGGGGACAAAAGAATGAAGAGAGCGAAAGCTCCCCCTATCAATATGCATGAGTGAGTATAAAACAAGTATAAGGATTGCTCCCCCTATCAAAATGCCTTAATGAATATATGCAATGAATGCTAAGGCATACATATGTGAGAAAACATAGATGAAAAATATGCTAAACACTCCTCACATACAAAAAGACAATGAAGACACATATAAATATGTCATTATGAAGATAGTGTCTCATTACACTAATATAAAAACCATGTATAAAATAGATTTATGAAATCAAAAGAAAAAGAGCGTGAGAATCATGCAAAAATGTTTTCAAATGAAAACAAATCAATCAAATGAAATCATAAATCACAAGTAAATCATACAAGAACATAAAACTAAATCATCATTGATTTTCAAAAATCAAGAGAGACAACTATATCTAGTTTTTGAGCTAGTATCAACCCATATGAATATTTTAGCACCCGGTAAACAAGATTTGAGAATAAACACCCAATAATCCGGGGGGTTATATAAATACAAACCTCTCATCAAAACAAGATCAATAATCATGAAAACAAAAAAGATTTGAACAAAGAAAATTTGTTTTCATAACAAAAAGATTTTAAGACATAATTTTCAAAACCAAGAAAAGGAAAAGTAAGAACACTAAAATTCTTGGTTTAAAATTTAAATTTGTTTTGGTACCCAAGAACTCTTGGTACCAAAAGATTTAGGGACATGACCCCTATCATTATAGCTCAAAGCCCTTGGGTTATGAACCCATTTGGGCGCATTTAGTGCACTAACATGGTCAAAGTAATAATCACTCAAATGACCCTTCTGATTGCAATTTGTGTAATGAAAGAGATCCATTTGTTTTTGTGGACCATTAGCTCGTGCACGGGAATCATTTGCAAATAAAGATTTTCTTTTAAAATTATTTTGCAAATGAGAAACATTCTTAAACAATGGTCTATTTGGAACATATTGCAACATAGAAGTTTTTTGCATATCAAAACAAAATTTAGCAAGATGTCCAAACCTACCACAAACATCACATTTAAAAGCATGTGGTCTACTAGAAGCATTTGGCAAATGAGATTTCTTTTTCAAATCAAAACAATATTCCGCCAAATGACCAAAACGACCACAATGATCACACTTGAACACACTAGCATGCTTATGATGAACTTTGTGAGAATGAGCATGTGAATGTGTAAGTGATGAAGAAGCTACATGAGATGCACAAGGAGCATTAGAATTCTTATGTTTGTGTGCATCATAACAAAACTTAGCTAAATGACCTTGACGGCCGCAAATAGAACACTTATAAGTTTTGCTATACATGTGTGCATAATGAGTAGATGATTTTGATTTAGTCTTGGCACACATGTCCATAAGCTTCTTATGGTTATTAATGCATATTTTCAAAGTTGAATCTAAGGATGAAATACTATTTTTCATAAGATTCAAATCTTCATTTTTAGGCACATATGCATTTTTAGAAGTAGAACATAAATAATCATTTATAAAGGAAGCAGTATTATTTTGTATGTTCTTTACTTCTAACATGGCATTATCTCTTTCATGAGTTAAACTAGCAACGTTTGAAGTTAAAGAAACATGATCCAATTTTAATTTTTCATTGTTTTCTTTAAGGATCACATTTTCATTAGAAATAGTTTCAAACTTAGATGCTAACAACTCATGATCGGATTTCAAAATTTCATGCTTGCTTTGTAAATTAATGAAATCATTTTGCAATTTGTTAAAGGCATGTAATAATTTTTCACTAGCTTGTTCATAATAAACATCTTTTTATCATGTTTGCTCCACTTGGATTTCTCCAACGTGGGTACAATATAAGCACAATCAATGACTTCCTATAAATCGATATTTTTAGATTGAACAAATAATTTGAATCTAAAACACCATAGAGCATAGGGGAAAACATTGAATTTTGGAACAATACTAGAATCATAGCCTAAACAAGATGCATCATTCATAGCCATAATTTGTAAAAATATGCAAGCAAGATACAAATGTAATCAAAATAAGATTAGCACAAATAAGATAACTTGGATCTTTAACTCAAGGTGGTTAGACCTTAAATCAAAGAGCACCAAGATCTGATACCAATTGTTAGATCCTAGAGGAGGGTGATTAGGGTCTTATGCTAATCTAATCCGATTATATATCAATTAAAATTAATTAACAAGTTATCCTAGCAAGTATGAAATACCACAAGATGTATGAGCTAGGATAAGCAATGTAAATAATGAGAAATATCCTATATGATGAAATATATATGTAAGGATATATAAACTAACACAAGGGTAAACAATATGAAACAAGATAGAGGATGATATGAATAATGAGACAATTACGATATGAGCAATGAGCACAAATATAAATAAACGCCAAAGCATACTCAAACACAATCAAATGATCACGGAGTTCAGACATTCCGTCCTACGTCTCCGCTCCCCACTCCCAGGGAGAAATCCACTATCACGACCGGGTTTTCTACGCTCATCCGAATAACGTTTACAACCACACTATGTCGGTTTTAAACTTCACCGATCAACGTATACAATCACTCACAATGTCGGTTTTTAACGTTCACCGATCAACGTTCACTCCTCACATTCGGTTTTCTAGTTCACCGAAAACTTTACAATCGACACTCTTGCAATCACACTCTACACCCTCACAAGTGTTGAACCTAGCCGTGTCTCCCTCAAGTGCTCGGTTACAATCTCTTCCTATGTTCGTCAACCGACGTCACTCCTCTTGGAACGATCCCCGACTCTCACCACACACTCCTCTCGGTGTACAAGTGTATTACAAAGTGAATCTCACAATTAGGCTCAATAAATGTTTGTTCTCTACTATGGATGAGAACACAATGAAAGCTCACACTCAATGTTACAACTCTCACAACCCCAAATATATTATGAATGCAAATACAATAAGCTCAAGTGGGTGTGTGTAACAATGAGATAAAATCAAATCTAAACTCAATATAAAACTAGCTTTAATAGAAATGATAATTAACAAATAATTATAAATAAAAGCTAGAGTTGAGTTTAGGAAAACTTCTCTAGATCAAGATGGAGAGATGGAGATTTGAGGCCCAAACAAGAAGATAATCTCCTCCACTTGTGAAAACCAAAACAGCTTTAAACCAAACTCAAACCAACCATAAACCCTTGTTAAAAACTTTCTTAAACTTATTTAAAACACTCTCATGGTTACTGAGATAGAAGGGGGTTTGGGGGTTTATATAGGAAGAGGAAACAACAGTAAAAACCCTAAATAAATGACAAAAAGCCCAAAAAACCCCCAGCCAATGGTAACAAGAAATAGTCGTTTGAACAGAACTGACAGAGCGGCGGTCGACCGCGAGCAACAAAAAACCAACAGAGAACTCCAGAGAGTTCGACGGTCGACCGCGACAGTCGACCGTGAGAAATTTTTAGCTAACGGTCGACCGTGGCAGTCGACCGTGAAAGTTTCTGCTGCCCACTATGCAAAGGACTCAGGCGCGGTCGACCGTGGCGGTCGACCGTGAACTGATATATGAAAATAAAGTTCTGAAAACTATTTTTCTGATTTTAAAACACTGTTTAAAAATATCAAATAAATTCCAAAAAATGTAAAACTTTGGGGAATGATTGTAGACATGATAATAAACATGCTACAAAAATTAGTTTTTAAAAAGGACCTCCTAAATGAGAAATATCATCATTTTACAAAATTTTACAAAATAGGCCAAAACATGAAAATGTAAACATGTGAATTTTGACATTTTGGCTAAACCATGTTTTGAAACTTTGCAAAATGATTTACTAAAATATGTATATGATTATTATTAAGTCCAAAAACTAAGAATACAATATTTTTACAAATACAATAGAAAATGAAACATATGAGTATGTATATGAAAATATATTTGTTTTATATCTAAGTAGTTAAACCAAATCACAATAATAAATATGAAATATGTAATCTCATATTTATAAACATGAAAACCCCAAAACCATGCATGTATATATATAACTATATATATACATAGAAACCAAATATGTGTGTGTATATGATATTGAGCTTAGAGTATCTAACACACATAACATAAAACCTAAACTAAGTTACCCAAGCTTTGATCTTGATCTTCAATTAAGCTTGACTTGGTACACTTTACGGATGAAGCTTGAACTTGATCTTTAACTTGAATTGTACGATGCTTCACTCCACTATTCCGCCAACCTCCATTTGATATGATCGTTGAGGCTCGGTTCCATCCATCCTCCAACACGTTGTTTGCCTAGAATAAATACAAAAACACAAACACTAGACAAACAACATTAGAAGTAAATTGTTTGTTAAACATCATCAAAACAAGAAGGCCAACAAAGTGGACTTAACAAGAACCAAATTGGACTTAACACGTACCAAACTAGTTTTGTTCGTGTTAAGTCTAGTTTGGTTCATGTTAAGTCCAATTTGATTCGTGTTAAGTCCATTTTGGTTCCTATTAAGTCCAATTTGGTTCACGATATGTCTAGTTTGGTTCACATTATGTCCAATTTAGCTCATGTTAAGACCAATTTGGTTCATGTTAGGTCCAATTTGGTTCATGTTAAGTCCAATTTGATTCCTATTAAGTCTAATTTAAATCATGTTAAGCCTAATTTAACTTGTTTCATATCTAGTTTCATATTAAGTCCAATTTGATTCATTTTAAGTCTAATTTAAATCGTGTTAAGTCTAATCAAATTCCAGTTAAGTCTGATTTAAATTATGTTAAGTCTAATTCAACTTGTTTTAAGTCTACTTTTATGTTAGATCCAATTTGATTCATGTTAAGTCTAATTTAAGTTCTTATTAAGTTCAATCTAATTTATGTTAAGTCTAACTTAACTTGTTTTTAGATTTAAAACAAGTTGAATTAGACTTAACATGAACCAAATTGAACTTAATATGAACTAATTTGGTCTTAACGTGCACCGAATTGGACTTAACATGAACTAAAATAGACTTAATACGAACTAAACTGGACTTAACATGAACCAAACTAGACTTAACAAGAACCAAACTGGACTTAACACGAACCAAACTGGACTTAACATATAAAATGTTCAACAAATTAGACTTAATATATAAGCTATTTGACTTATTATTCAACTCAATAGATTTAACATACAAGCCATCGGACTTTACTTCTAAGTCATTAGACTTAATATTCCAATTTAATTATTCTACCATTAAAAAAGAAATGTTAGCAATTATAAAACGCTTTTATAAATTTCGAGATGATATTCTCAATCAACAATTTTTTTTTAATTTAATTATTCTACCATTAAAAAAGAAATGTTAGCAATTATAAAACGCTTTTATAAATTTCGAGATGATATTCTCAATCAACAATTTTTTTTTAAAATAGATTGTAGTTCTGTTAAAACAGTAATTAAAAAAGATGTTAAAAATCTTGTCTCTAAAGAATTTTTGCCATATGGCAAGCAGAACTGGCAATGTATCAATTTAAAATCGATTATATACGTGGACAGGATAATCATTTACTTGATTTCTTAACACGTGAATTTTTACAGGGTACCAATGCATCAGACTAACTCCTCCCATCG
>NC_033795.1:18583802-18620481 GCF_001876935.1 Asparagus officinalis | reverse complement strand
AACTATGAGAGAAGTTATACTCCAACTCATCCAAACTCTTGGAGAACCATGTCAAAAAGGGAAATGCTAGTGTCTCTTCGTCATCTTCTTCTAAAGGAATAGAGGAATTAATTGCAAAAGAAAATATGCCTGAACCATTCTTTGCAATAGTTAAAAGGGGTGTGGAGTTGTATACTAAAACAATTTCTGTCACTATCCTACATATAGAGCAAGCGGATATTCCTCTTATGAAAGATGTTGAAAAAGTAAGACAAAAGTACCTAGATTTAACATACTACCCTACACTGTAATTATATACTAATACATACTTATATAAATATAATAAAATTAATATAATTTTTTTACCAAAAAATAAAAAAAGTAAAATAAAATTCCGGGCCAACCCGAACCCAGACCCGAGCCCAGCCCGGGCACCCTGAGTCCAGGTCCGGGCAATTCGTTTTGCCTAGCCCGGACCCAGATTTCTAGGTCGAACTGAGCCGACCCGAATAGACAGACTTTATATTCAAATTAGTCTATGTGCTTATTTTTTTCTCAATTTGGTCCTTGTACAACACTTCAACAATAAACTAAGTTCTTTTTAAACACATGTTAAAAGTAGATGTTAAATTATTATTAATGACCACATTACGCTCAATATATGGCATGGCTTCATACAAAAATTGCTCATTATGTTTAATTTTTTCTGTTCACTTGGTCTCATTACTGCTCTTTTCCTCAATTTTAGCTAGAATCTCGTTTTTTTTTACAAGAAAAATATTGTTTTTGAAAAAATCTAAAGTTTTGGAAAAACGTAAGCAAAATGTAGATTCTCATTTCACAAGAAAAAAAAATCTAAAATTTTCATCAAATAATCAACTTTTGGAATATATAATAAGTTCTGACACTAAACTTTTCGATCCATGCATTTTGAATGCCCTCAAAAATTCGTTTTCTCTTAAAATCTTTCGTCTCCTACCGATACATTCTGAGTAGTTGGTACAACATCTCATCTAAAATATGTTACCATATATATAGATCATGATTCCCCATGTGCTTGGTAATTGCCTTTCGCAAAGATAAAAAAAAAAACTAGCCACTCCTCCTTATAAAGAATTAATCTGATAATTGAAAAGCAAAAATCATCCCGAAATTACTTGGGTTCATATACTTTATGTAAATTTGTGCTACAGAAGTAAAGGAGCTAATATTGACTTGCCAACCAAACATGCAACAATATAGCTTGAAAGGTAACAAAGGCGCAATGATAAATATTTGTATATGAGTGTGTATAACCGTTGGCAAGATAAGAAGCAATCTGCAGTAAAATAATGGAGTTGAGAAGATGCACCATCCAAATTTAAGCGCGCACACATGACAGTAAAATTTAATTTCTTTTCGAGGAAGGGAAATTTGGTCATTTTATCTTTGTAAGGATAGTATTGTCCTTTCAAATGTTACTCAACGGAATCTTTAATAGAGAGTTAAAGCAGGACTAGGCTTACATCCAAACAGGGGAATGAAAACCGAGTCGAGAAAAAATAAAATAAATATAAAGAGCAATTTGAGGCTGGAGCCCTAGTATAAGGACCAAAATGGCTTTTTAGCCATTAGTGTTATGAACGTAGTTCATCGAATAGTTTCGTTAGATTGACCACAATAGCTACAATAAATGTCTTAATATTTACAATACGCTACATAAACTTTTCTTACGTTTCTTGAATTTTTACAACAAGAGTTACTCAGTCTTCTCCTATTTTGAGTCAAGCAGCGCTCGATAGGTTTACTAGTCTCAAAACCTTATCCATCCTGTTCATAAATAATAATAATTAAAAACTTTAACGAGTGTTGTTAGAAGGACCTAAAAAAGTGATAGGTTGAGGGGACAGGTGAGTTAGCACGTTGAGATGTCAATAACCTGTGTTACTATTAATGTAACAATTAATTACAAGTAAAGGCCTGTTTGGTTTATTATATTGTGTTGTTGTGTGACTCAAATCCATTTTACCCGAATCTGAATTGTCTTTGACTATCTCTAGAATTAACCGAGAAAATGTTGCAGCAAGTGCTATAGTGCACGTGTTATGCCTTGGCTAACTGGAGTTCTATTGGGCCAATAGGATTAAGTCCTATTGTTTACTTGGTTAATTGGAATTATATATCTTAGTGGAAGTCCAGCAGGATATTGTTAGGTGGCCCAATTACATGGAATTAAATTCCAACAAGGGCTCCTATGTTCACAAGGATATTCTCGTGTAGGTTCTTTATTTAAATACATCATGGGATGAAGACTGCAAATAGTAGCAGCCGCGGCAAAAGCATAAAAACCTTGCAGGCTAAAGTTATTTCAAAGAGATTGGTGAAGCCTATTTGTTATCTTTTCGGCTCTCTTTTGTTCCATCATTTGAGAGATTGTATTAGGCGCTTAGGGGTATTATTTGAGATTGAGTGATAGAGAGATTTCCATATTGTATTTCTCACAATTTAGTAAAGCTATTCTCTTTTTTTCGCTCGTGGAGGTAAGTTACAAGCTGAACCATGTATATCTTTGTGTTCATGTGTTCTCAATATTTTTGTGCTTTCATGTGATTGATATTAGTTTATTTTGACGATTGTCATAATAAATTGGTACCAGAGCCCTCAGTTATAAATCGAGAGAAGTTGGCGACAACCACTACAAAGTGGGATATCGAGAACTTTGATGGCAATATCAATTTAAGCCTTTGGCAAGTTAGGATGATCGTCGTGCTGACACAAAGTGGATTGAAGAAGGCTTTGTTCGGGAAGTCAAAGAAACTGGCTCCCATGACGAAAGAAGATTAGAACAAGTTGGATGATAAAGCTCTCAAAATGATCCAATTATGTTTGATGAATGAAGTTTGGTAAGAAGTTTATGGAGAAAACAACAGCTGAACGTGTTCTAAGTTGGAGGATTTTTGTTTGACAAAGTCGCTCACTAATCGCGTCCTCTTAAAGCAGCGTTTCTACACACTTTGGATGTCGGAAGGAACACCCATCAAATCTCATATTGGTGAATTTAATTCTGTGATTACAGATTTGATAAAATTGATGTTAAGATTGATGATGAAGATCAAGCCCTATTGCTATTGTGTTTTTCACCATCTTCTTACAAGCACTTCAGGGATACTATGATTTGTGGTCGAGATTGTACTGGCATCAAGGACATCAAAGAAAACTTATTGGATAAGGAGAAGATCGACAAAGAGTTAACTACAAGCGAAAGTGGAGATAAAGTTGATGCTTTCTTGTAACAGGTATATGCTGAAGCACAGGAATCTGACATGCGGATATTGCACAAAGAAAGAGCATATCAAAACCGATTGTTACAAATTGGAGAATAAGAATAAACAAAAAAGTTATGAAGAAAACTCAAAGGAGGACTCAACTGAATTTAGAATTACCGAAGATGTGATTTTATTGGCTACCCATGATAAGACCAAGAGTACTAAAGATTGGATTTTAGATTCGAGTTGTTCCTATCATATGTGTCCTAATCAGGACTAGTTCACCACTTATGAAACTATTAATAGTGTAGTTGTACTCATGGGGAATAATGCCCCATGTAAGACTGTTGGGACAAACACAAATTGGATTAAGATGCATGATGGAGTCATCTAGACTTTGACTGATATTAGGCACATTCCATATTTAAGGAAGAATCTCATCTCTTTGGGCACTCTTGATAGTCTTGAGTGCAAGTTTTCAGGTGAATGTGGAGTTTTTAGGATTACAAAAGGCTCTCTTGTGGTTATGAAAGGAAAAAAGATTCGTAGCTTGTACGTTTGTAGGGTTCTACCATTACTGATTCGGCTACAATTGCATTATCAATATCATGAACTAATACTGTCAGATTATGGCATATGAGACTTGGTCATATGAGTGAGCACGGATTGGCCTAGTTTAGTAAGGAGGGTCTTTTATATGGACATGGTACAGGAAATTTGGGATTTTGCGAGCATTGCATCTTCAGGAAGCAGTAAAGAGTTAGCTTCAGTATAAAAGTGCATCAAACTAGAGGTGCTTTTGATTACATATATTTAGAGCTTTGGGGACCTTCTCAAGTTGCCTCAAAGGGTGGTAGTTTAAGATATCTATTGACCTTCATTTATGACTACTCTAGAAAGGTTTGGATCTACTTTTTGAGAAATAAATATGATGTGTTTTTTACTTTCAAGCAGTAAAAGTTTTTGATTGAGAAGTAGACTAGGAGACTAATTAAGAGACTTAGAACTGATAATAGCCTTGAGTTTTGTGAAGGAGAATTTAATGAGTTCTGCAAGAAGGAGGAAATCATTAGATATTACACAGTCTCTCGTACACCACAACAGAATAGAGTGGCAAAACATATAAACAGAACCCTTTTGGAGAAATCTCATTGCATGTTGTTTAATGCAGGTTTACGTTATAAGCATCAAAAGTTACATATAAGGTCCCACACGTAGTTCGAGACACAGAGAAGATGAAGAACATCGATATCTGAGTCAAAAAAGATCATCTGATGCCAAAGGGAAGCAAAGGAACGCGCAAAACAACGGAACAAAGAAGCAACAAAGCGTGCAAATCGACGAAACAGAGAACGAGACACAACCAATAAGTCTTAAAACCCGAGACAGACATGAAAGTACCCTAGAGGGGGGTGAATAGGGTTATTGCTAATCTTATTAGATATTAATACCAATTAAAACTTATTAACAAATTATTCTTGCAAGATAGATATACAATGTGATATGAGCAAAAATAAGCTATATAAACAAAGTGCAATATCCTAACAATGAGATACACAATAAGTTGTATGCAAGGATAAGCAAAAACAAATGTGATAGGTTAATATAAACAATGAGCAATGGCGAATAAGATAGACTAAGCAATAGACAAGAAAGATACGCCAATGCAAACTCTAACACACAAAGATGATCACGGAGTTCGGACCTTCCGTCCTACGTCTTCGTTCCCCACTCCTGGGGAGAAATTCACTATCACAATCGGGTTTTCTACGCTCACCCGAACAACGTTTACACCTCATAATTAGGTTTTCTAGTTTACCGAAAACTTTACAACACACGCAATTGCACTTACACTCTACACCCTCTAAGTGTTGGTCTTTAGCCCGTGTTTCCCTCAAGTGCTCGGAATTACGACCTACCTCTAGGCATTACTACCGACGCCATTCTTTTTGGGACAACCCCGTCTCTCACCACACACTCCTCTCGGTGTACAAGTGTGATACAACGTGTAACTCACAATTAAGCACAATTACAATAAAACGTTCTCTACAATAGGTGAGAACTCAATGTAAGCTCAATCTCACAAATCACAATCCCACAACCCAATATATGATGTATGAAATGCTACAAGCTCAAATAGGGTGTGTGTGATAAAATAAGTATAAATAAAATCTAACTCAATTAACAAACTAGCAATAATAAGAATATAAAAATCAATAATAAAATTGCTAGAGAAAAGAGTTAGAAAAACTTCTCTATAATCATAAAGAGGTTGAAGAAGATTGAGGATGAATTTCTCAATTGAAAATGCAAGCCTCCTCTTTGTAAACTCAAACACCAAACTTAAACTTGAGAAACAAACTTTTAAACACTTAAAACTCTTGTTAAAAACCCTCTTTCCCAAACTATATTCTAATAAGAACAATAGGGGTTTATATAAGAAGAAAACCAAGGCACACAATCCAAACAAATCCAGCAAAAAGACAAAAAAACAGAAGGCTGGAAAAACTAGCCGTTGTGCCGTCAGTCAACTGACGGGTTTCATCAGTTGACTGAAGAGCTGACCGTTGTAGGTATTTTTTAACTCATCAGTCGACTGACGATATTATTAGTCGACTGATGATCTCATTAGTCGACTGGTCAGTCGACTGGTCAGTCGACTGGTCAGTCGACCAAAACAAAATAGAAACTATTTGGCAACTGCAGGCACTTTCATCAGTTGACTGATAACAAGTATATAACATGTATAAATCAGAAACCTGATTTTTAAACTGCTTTTAAAAATAGCAAACAAATTCAAAAAAAATGTAAAACTTTGAAAAATGATTGTAGACATGATAATACACATGCTACAAAAACTGGTTTTCAAAAATTACCTCCCAAATGAGGAATCTCTTCATTTTACAAAATAGTCCAAAACATGAAAATGTAAACATACTTGTTTTGACATTTTGACTACACCATGTTTTGAAACTTCATAAACTGATTTTATAAACTTAATAGAAGATGTATATTATGATTGTTAAGTCTATAAACTAGAATACACTATTTTCACATATAATCATGAAAAACATATATATGTATATGTGTTGTTCATTTTCATGTATATATGACGAAAACACATTGTTTATCAAAACCAAACATGGTAACTATGAAACATGTATGTATGTATATAAATAAGTATTTGTTTCATATTTAAACTTGATAACTATAAAACCAAAACTTTTGTATATAAAATTGTATATATATATATATATATATATATATAATATATATATATATATATATATATATATATATATATATATATATATATATATATATATATATATATATATATATATATATATATATATATATATATATATATATAAACAAATGTGTATGTGTGTATATGATTGAGCTTGAAGTATTTAAACACACGTAATATAATACCTAAACTATATACCAAGTGATGATCTTGATCTTTAATAGCTCTGACTTGGTTGCGGATGAAGCTTGATCTTGAATATGGCTGATGAATAATGACTTCATAACAGATATTTCTCCAACCTTCACTTGATGTGATCGTGAAGGCTCAAACCACCCAACCTCCAACAACATTGTTTGTCTAGAATACTTAATAAGAAAAATATAAACACTAGACAAACAATATTAGGAATTGTTTATAATCATTAAAACAAGATTAGAAGATGTAGGCTCATAACATGAGATCTAACAAGACAATTGTATCTCGGGGCCGAGATACACATTTGTGTCTCGGAGCTGAGACAGAGAAGTCTGTCTCGCACAGGCAGATTCCCCCAAAACATGTTTTTTGATAAAATCTCGGGATTCGTGCTATCCAGTGCCTCCCTAACTGCTTTGTGAACATCCCTAAATGCTAGAAAGTCGTTATTAACTGAAGATAAGATCGAATCACGAATTCTTATCCGAAAACACAGCATCCGAAGCCTATAAATACAATCCTAAAGCCCCTATGCACGGGAGATCTAGAATTTTGGACTTGGAGGCAAAGCCCTGATGTTTTGAGAGTAGAACCCATGAATTTTAGAGAGAGAGAGAGAGAGAGAGAGAGAGAGAGAGAGAGAGAGACAAGATCTTGGCAAATTCCTGTGCATAAAGAGCTGATTTCGAGAGATCTACAGTCTTTTAATCCTTCCCTTTGGATGAAACGTTATTTTGATCTCAAGAAGAGTATTTATCTCATATCGTTGAGATATTTACTTCTATTATTGTGTCTAAAATAAAACAAGAACGCTAAACCTTCATCGCGATCAACCCGGATCTGATATTTGGCGGTCTATGGATCAAAGCGTCCCCGATACAGGTAAAGAGTCCACGCAAGTAGTGAGCGATAAATGATCTCTACGTGTGTTTCTAGGAGATCCCCTTTGTTTATTTTCATTTGTGTAAAGAAGTCTTATAAAAAGGCTCATTTTTTGAATCTGTAATTGATAAACAATTATAATGGATTCTACAATTAAATCAATTTTCTACGCAAACATGCTGGCGACCACAGTGGGAGCCAATAGTCTCGCTGTCGAGACTGTCATGTCGCAATCGAAGATCAAGATCCCGGTTGATTCGGCGGTCAAGTACGAGTTCGACGAAGTCAAGTTCGAGGAATATTTCTCCTCATCTTCATCAAAATCCTCCTCTCCCTACAAGTACGAAAAGATCTCATCTTTGAAGGAGGCGTATTTACCGATGAATGCTACAAGTAACTCCGTTCGCTATAACTCCTCTCCAGTCAAGGAGTTGTTCAACCAAAGTACGCAAACTCTAACGAAGAGGGATCGTCAGAGACAATGCCAATGCCAAGCTCGTCAAATCACCAAGGCCTTGGAACAAGTAGATGTGGGTCGTTACTATGCGTACTTGGAATCTAGGAAGAGTCAAATAATATAGCAGCCTCATTGAAAATTTGTTGTCACTTCCTCCAAACCATCAACGAAAGAATGGGTTCTCATCAAATGAGCCCGCTCAACTCTCAAGGAGTGCATCCAAAAGCACCACGCATGTGCCGTGGGCGCGCATGCCCTTGTGCAAAAAGCACAAGAATTACAGAAGGAAGAGGTGACTAAAAAACAACCAAAACCCCAAAAAATCTGGGTGCCAAAGTCCAAGACAGCGTAGAAATCAACTCAGAAGATAGTCGGAACTGTCTCTCCCAGCCGAGATAGAGAAGTCTATCTTACAGGTTGAGACAGGCAAACCTGTCTCACGCCTGGCCGAGATAGGGAAGCTTGTCTCGCGCTGACAGACTCTTCCGCAACTGCTTCCTCACTTTTGTCGGCTCTCGTTCCTACTCCGGTCTCTCCAGTACCTCTGGTGAAGCCTTACTATAGTGTTGATCTGTCTAAAATTTAAGGTTATGATGGCAGATCGCCTTGGTCCTTTGCCCAAAGATCGAGGTAAAGCTCCGATAAATAAAACCCAAGTAGTTCCACAGACTGGGGGTTGTACACGTCCTCCCGCAAAACCATCTCTTGCTCAAAGGTGTCCTGCCGCCTCCAAACAAACCGGGACACCTCATTGTATATGTTCATGTGTCGTGTATAAGAGAATTCCTGTCACCTCTCACCTCTCTCCTGGGGTTTCGTGTTAAAGCTCAGGAGCCTATTAAGATTCCACACTCGCAATGGGGTGGTTCTAAATGTGCGGCTCCTAGTGGTTCTAAACGTGCAACTCTTAATGTAATGTCGTACCAACGAATGATAGGATGCTTCGGTCATCATGCCGATGAGTTGCGCCATCAGGCTGGGGGTGCGAACAAATCTCAGAATAGGATTGTTCGAAAAACGAGTTCTCATTGTCCATGCGAGAGACTTATCAGGATAGTATTATCAAAATATAGCTGCCCCAGTACTATTTCACAAATGGTTTCGGTATTTGAGAAAATTGCAGCTAAAGCATCAAAACTCAGATCAAAATGCTTCCATAAGAAAAAAATCCACCGTCCAGGATGATGAATTCCCTGAAGTCACTATCAACATGGCTGACAAAGGAAAGTCTGCAATTGCTTCAAATGACTCTAATCTCGACTTTTGTCCAGGAAGAAAAGTCAATCCAAGAATAGCCCGATGAATGTTTTGGCTTCAATTGGGAGCCACCAGAATTCACAAAGGACTGTCTTCGGATGACAAACTCTCGGATACTTGCTCCGCAATCACTTTCGACGATACCATATCTAGCATGGGGGGAACTAAGGAGGCATTCATGATCACTCTTGATCTCATAGCTCAGACCCTTCAAGAAGCTCTAGCCAAACAACGAGAAGAGATTAGAGCCGAAATGAAAACAGAGATGGAGTTGGCCATGCAACAAATGAGAGAGTTGTAGGTGTTAGACCCTAGAGGGGGGTGATTAGGGTCTTGTGCTAATCTAATCTGATTTTATGCCAATTAAAACTTATCAATAAATTATTCTTACAAGATAGATATACAATATGTTATGAGTAAGAATATGCAATATGAACAAATAGATATCCTATATGGTGAAATATATGCAAGGATATATAAACAACACAAGGGTAAACAATCTAAACTAAAGATATAATTGTAATAGGGTAATATAAACAATGCAAACACATAATTGTTAGACCCTAGAGGGGGGGTGATTAGGATCTTATGCTAATCTAATCCGATTATATGCCAATAAAAAATAATTAACAAATTATCCTAGCAAGTATGAAATACAACAAGTTATATGAGCTAGCATAAGCAATATGAACAATGAGATATATCCTATATGATAGAGATATATGCAAGGATATATAAACAACACAAGGGTAAAAACACAAGGGGTAAACAATATGAACTAGATAGTGGATCATATAAATAATGAGACAATGGCGAAATGAGCAATGAGCACAAATAAGAATAAACGCCAAAGCACATTCAAACACACAAAATGATCACAGAGTTCGGACCTTTCGTCCTACGTCTCCGCTCTCCACTCCCGGGGAGAAATCCACTATCACAACCGGGTTTTCTATGCTCACCCGAATAACGTTTACACCTCACAGTGTCGGTTTTCAACGCTCACCGATCAACGTCACTCCTCATAATCGATTTTCTAGTTCACCGAAAACTTCACAACACACTCAGTTTTCTAGCTCACCGAAAACCTTACAACACTCACAATGTAACAAATATAAATTTATTCTCTACAATAGATAAGAACTCAATTAAGCACAACTCAATGTTACAATTTCTCACAACCCTAATATACTATGTATGCAAATACAATAAGCTCAAGTGGGTGTGTGTAACAATGAGATTCAATAAATCAAAACTAAACTCAATTAAAATCTAGCATATAGAAATTATAAACAAAATAATAAATAGCTAGAAATGAGTTTAGAGATTCTTCTCTGAATAATAAGACGGAGAGATGGAGATTGAAGCCCAAACAAGAAGATGATCTCCTCCACTTGTGAAAACCAAAACAGCTTTAAATCAAACCATTAAACAAGCTTAAAACAAGCTTAAACTCTTTTTCAAATCTCTTTAAAACATTTCTTGTGTATCTGTAAAAACTGAGGTAATGGGGTATTTATATAAAACCCCAAAGGTAAGAGAAAGCCAAGAAAAAGACTAAAAAACCAACTCTGCAACGGCTCTAAAAATAGCTGCTGGAACTACGGCGGTCGACCGAGGAAAATTGTGGTCGACCGCGAACAAGCTCAGAAACGGAGGAGTTTTCCAGAGAGTTCGTCGGTCGACCGCACTGTAGTGCGGTCGACCGCTGGTATTGTAGCACTATATATCCAACACTGTAAAATCAATTAAAAATAGTAAATTAACTCTAAAAATTATGAAATTTTGAGGGAAGGTTCTAGACATATGTAAAAACATGTTAGAGGAAGAATTTCTGAAAAAGAATTTCCCGGTTGAGAGAAATAAATGTTTTAACACAGAAATACAGTTTCTGAAAATCTGCTAACATACATGATTTTGTAAAATCAATTGGGCATAGTAAATCAACTCCAAAAATAGTATACTTTTTAGGAAAGCTTTTAAACATGTAGATAAACATGTCAAAAAAAGAATTTCTTGAATATCACTTCCCATTTATGAAAACTCATCTGTTTTGTAAAACATGCACGAACATGTGCATGAACAAAAACATGATTTTGTAAATTCCATTAAACATAACAAATCAATTCCAAACTTGATGAAACTTTGCAAAATATTTATAAACATGAAAACAAACATGTTACAAAAATAAATTTTCAATTTTCATTTCTCAGTTGTGAAAACTCATTATTTTGTAAAAACATGCATGAATATGAATTTGTTAAGAACATGTTTTTGACAAAAAGAGTTTAAACGCATATTGAAACTTTATGAAATATCTTCATAAACATTATAACACATGAATATAAAGTAAACATGGTCAATAAAATAATATCACAAAGTTTTCTCAAAATAGCTCATTTTGTGAGAAAATCCAATATTGTGTGTGTATATGATATTGAGCTTAGAGTATTAAACACAATAATATAAACCTATACTAAATATACTCAAGCTTGATGAAGGTCTTCAATGAGCATGACATGGTAAACTTTGCGGAAGAAGCTTGTAATTGGATCTTTAACTTGAATTGACGTTGCTTCACTCCATAATTCCGCCAACCTCCATTTGATATGATCGTTAAGGCTCGATTTCATCCATCCTCCAACTACGTTGTTTGTCTATAATAAATAAGAAAACACAAATACTAGACAAACAACATTAGTGGTAAATTATTTGTTAAACATCATCAAAATAAGAATGCCAACAATCTCTCCCTTTTTGATGATGACAAACAATTTACAAAAAGAAATATATGCATGAAGGAAATGATATATGCATGAAGGAAATGAATGTATAATTTATAATTCACATGCATATAAACAAGAAAGAATATACTCACAATATTTCTCCCCCTTTGACAACATCAAAAAGGGGAAAACCATATAGATGAAAGAGAGCGAAAGCCCTCCCTATCAATAAGCATAGGTGAGTATAACACATAGAAAGATATAGGGATTGCTCCCCCTATCAAAAAGCTATATAGAATATAAGAAATAAAAGGATCATGACAAACATGTGAGCAAGCATACATGAATATGCTAAATATCACTCACATACAAAAAGATAACGAGAACACATATAAATATCTCAATATGAAAATAATGTCTCATTAACAAAAACATAAAGATCAAAAATAGATTTATGAAATCAAAAGAAAAGGAACATGAAAATCATGTAAAAGGTTTTTAAATGAAAACAAATCAACCAATAAAATCATAAATCACAAGTAAATCATATAAGAACATAAAACCAAATCATCATTGATTTAAAAAAATCAAGAGAGGCAACCATATCTAGCTCTTGAGCTAATAATAACCCATACAAACATATTTAGCACCCGGTAAACAATGTTTGGGAATAAACACCCAATAACTCCGGAGGGTTTTATAAACATAGTCCTCTCATCAAAACAAAAATAATAATCATGAAAACAAAAAATTTGATACAAGAAAAATTGTTTTCATAACCAAAAGATTTTAAAGCATAATTTTCAAAACCAAGAAAAAAAAAGATAAAAATATTAAAATTCTTGGTTTAAAAATCAAATTTGTTTTGGTGCCCAAGAACTATTGGTACCAAAAGATTTAGGGACATGACCCCTATCATTAAAGCTCAAAGCCCTAGGGTTATGAACCCTCTTGGGCACATATGATGCACTAACATGGTCAAAACAATATTCATTTAAATGACGCTTCCGATTATAATTTGTGCAATGAAAGAGATCCATTTGTTTATGTTGACCATTAGCTCGTGTACGGGAATCATTTGCAAATAAAGATTTTCCTTTAAAATTATTTTGCAAATGAGAAACATCATTAAACAAATGCGGTCTTTTTGGAGCAAATTGCAAATTTGGAGCATTTTGCAAATCAAAACAAAATTTAGCAAGATGTCCAAACCTACCACAAACATCACATTTAAAAACATGTGGTCTACTAGATACATTTGGCAAACGTGATTTTCTTTTCAAATCAAAATAATATTCGGCCAAATGACCAAAACGTCCACAATGATCACACCTGAACACACTAGCATGCTTATGATAAACTTTGTGAGAATGAGCATGTGAATGTGTAAGTGTACAAGATGAAGAAGCTACATGAGATGCACAAGGAGCATTAGAATTCTTATGTTTGTGTGCATCATAACAAAATTTAGATAAATGACCTTTTCGGCCGCAAATAGAGCATTTGTAAATTTTGCTATATATGTGTGCATAATGAGTGGATGATTTTGACTTAGCACACATATTCATAAGCTTCTTATGGTTGTCAATTCATATTTTCAAAGTTGAATCTAAAGATGAAATACTATTTTTCATAAGATTCAAATCTTCATTTTTAGGCACATATGCATTTTTAATAGAAGTAGAACATAAATATTCATTTATAAAAGAAGCTGTATCATTCTTTATGTTCTCTACTTCTAACATGGCATCAATCTTAGCATGAGATAGGCTAGCAATAGATAAGATCAAATTTTTATTTTCCAAATTTAATAAGTCATTGCTTTCTTTAAGAATAGTATTTTCATTTTCAATGACATCAAATTTGGACACTAGCTTCTCATGATCGGATTTTAAATTATCATGCTTGCATTGTAAATCAACAAAATCTTTATACAATTTGTTAAAGGCATGCAACAATTTTTTACTAGCACAAGCAAGTTCATCACTAGATAAATCATTATCGGGTTCGAACTCGCAAACCTCACTAGGGCTATCGCCTAGTGGCCGTGTGCATGAAGCTCCGTATGAACTTGAAGTCGGATCCTCCAAAGCTTGTTGGATCGCCTCAAAGTCCCCTTGATGTGCTTCTATAAATTTCCAAAGTTTGTAAGCACTGTCAACATGAACAAACTTGTTAGACATAGATGAGTTAAAAGCATTTAGCAAATATTCTAACAAAATATTGTTCATTGTAAACATACGATGATCATTCTTATTCCAATTGGATTTCTCCAAAATGGGCACAATATAAGCATCATCTATAATTTCCCATAAATCAAAATGTTTAGATCTAACAAATAGTTTAAATCTAACACACCATTGGGCATAGGGGAAATTATCTAATCTAGGAGCAATATTGATGGCATAACCTAAACCATGCATATCCATAATATAAAAGGCAAGCAAGATACAAATAAAGCTCAAAATTAGATTAGCACAATAAGCTAACTTGGATCTTTAACTCAAGGCGATTAGACCTTAAATCAGCAGTCCTTAGCAAGATGGTTGGTTCTTCCACAAACAAAGCAGGCTCGACGTTCAGCTCCTTCCTTCTTTTGAAAGTGAACATGGTTCTTATTTTGATGATAGGGTTGTTAGACCCTAGAGGGGGGGTGATTAGGGTCTTATGCTAATCTAATCCGATTAAATGCCAATTAAAACTAATTAACAAATATATTCTTGCAAGATAGATATACAAAGAGTTATGTGCAAGAATATGCAATATAAACAATGAGATATATCCTAGATGATGAATTATATATATGCAAGGATATATAAACTAACACAAGGGGTAAACAATATGAACTAGATAGTGGATCATATAAATAATGAGACAATGGCGAAATGAGCAATGAGCACAAATAAGAATAAACGCCAAAGCACATTCAAACACACAAAATGATCACGGAGTTCTGACCTTCCGTCCTACGTCTCCGCTCCCCACTCCCGGGGAGAAATCCACTATCACAACCGGATTTTCTACGCTCACCCGAATAACGGTTACACCTCACAGTGTCGGTTTTCAACGCTCACCGATCAACATCACTCCTCACAATCGGTTTTCTAGTTCACCGAAAACTTCACAACACACTCGGTTTTTTAGCTCACCGAAAACCTTACAACACTCACAATGTAACAAATATAAATTTGTTCTCTACAATAGATGAGAACTTAATTAAGCACAACTCAATGTTACAATCTCTCACAACCCTAATATACTATGTATGCAAATACAATAAGCTCAAGTGGGTGTGTGTAACAATGAGATTCAATAAATCAAAACTAAACTCAATTAAAATCTAGCATATAGAAATTATAAACAAAATAATAAATAGCTAGAAATGAGTTTAGAGATTCTTCTCTGAATAATAAGATGGAGAGATGGAGATTGAAGCCCAAACAAGAAGATGATCTCCTCCAATTGTGAAAACCAAAACAGCTTTAAACCAAACCCTTAAACAAGCTTAAAACAAGCTTAAACTCTTTTTTAAAACTCTTTAAAACATTTCTTGTGTATCTGTAAAAACTGAGGTAATGGGGTATTTATATGAAACCCCAAAGGTAAGAGAAAGCCAAGAAAAAGACAAAAAAATCACTCTGCAACGGCTCTAAAAATAGCTGTTAGAACTACGGCGGTCGATCGAGAAAAATCGCGATCGACCGCGAACAAGGTCAGAAACAAAGGAGTTTTCCAGAGAGTTCGTCGGTCGACCGCACTGTAGCGCGGCCCACCGCTGGTACTGTAGCACTATATATCCAGCTCTGTAAAATCAATTAAAAATAGTAAATCAACTCCATAAATTATGAAATTTTGAGGGAAGATTCTAGACATGTGTAAAAACATGTTAGAGAAAGAATTTCTAAAAACGCATTTCCTGATTGAGATAAATAAATGTTTGAACACAGAAATACAGTTTCTGAAAATCTGCTGACATACACGGTTTTGTAAAATCAATTAGGCATAGTAAATCAACTCCAAAAATAGTAAAATTTTGAGGAAAGTTTTTAAACATGTAGATATACATGTCAAAGAAATAATTTCTTGAATATCACTTCCCATTTATGAAAACTCATCTATTTTGTAAAACATGCACGAACATGTGCACGAACAAAAACATGATTTTGTAAATTCCATTAAACATAACAAATCAATTCCAAACTTGATGAAACTTTGCAAAATGTTTATAAACATGAAAACAAACATGTTACAAAAATAAATTTTCAATTTTCATTTCTCAATTGTGAAAACTCATTATTTTGTAAAAACATGCATGGATATGAATTTGTTAAGAACATGTTTTTGACAAAAAGAGTTTAAACGCATATTGAAACTTTATGAAATGTCTTCATAAACATTATAACACGTGAATATAAAGTAAACATGGTCAATAAAACAATATCACAAAGTTTTCTCAAAATAGCTTATTTTGTGAGAAAATCAAATATTGTGTGTGTATATGATATTGAGCTTAGAGTATTAAACACACATAATATAAACCTATACTAAATATACCCAAGCTTGATGAAGGTCTTCAATGAGCATGACTTGGTAAGCTTTGCGGAAGAAGCTTGTAATTGGATCTTTAACTTGAATTGACGCTGCTTCACTCCACAATTCCGCCAACCTCCATTTGATATGATCGTTAAGGCTCAATTCCATCCATCCTCCAACTACGTTGTTTGTCTATAATAAATAAGAAAATACAAATACTAGACAAACAACATTAGTGGTAAATTATTTGTTAAACATCATCAAAATAAGAAGGCCAACAATAATATGATCACGGAGTTCGGACCTTCCGTCCTACGTCTCCGTTCCCCACTCCCGGGAAAAAATCCACTATCACAATCGGATTTTCTACACTCACTCGAATAACGTTTACACCATACAATATTGGTTTTTAACGCTCACCGATTAACGTTCATACCACACAATATCGGTTTTTAACACTCACCGATCAACGTTCACAATCTCACAATAAGCACAATACAACAAATAATTGTTCTCTAATATGGATGAGAACACAATGTAGGCTCACACTCAATGTCACAATCCCACAATCCAAATTTTACTATGAATATAAATACAATAAGCTTAATATGGGTGTGTGTAATAATGAGATAAATAAAATCAACTAAACTCAATATGAACACTAGCTTAATAAAATGATAATCAAACAATATAAAATGTAAAGCTAGATTGTGTTTAGAAAACTTCTCCAATAAATGACAAGAGTGAGAGATAGATGATTTGAAGCTTAAACACCAAGTGATGATCTCTTCTAGCTCTTGTGAAATTGATTTTACAAAATCAAACTCTCAATTGCTTAAAAGCTTTTTAAACAAACTTTAAACAAAACTTAAACCCTTGTTAAAACATTCTAAAACTTGTTTAAAACTCTCTCATTAAATCTTGCTGGTAGTGGGGGATGTTGGGTATTTATAGGAAGAGAAAACAACAGCCAAACCCCAGAGAAATCCAGCAAAAATCTTACAAAATCCAAGAAACAGATTCTGTATAGTACTAGCCATTTGACAGGATGCCAATCGACTGACGGGCAGCGCCAGTCGACTGATAAGCTGAACATCGTATTCAAATACGAGCTTATCAGTCGACTGAAAAATATTTTTAGTCGACTGACAAAGTCAGTCGACAGAAACACAACAGAGAGCAAAATAAACATTCCAGGCACTTTCTTCAGTTGACTCATCAGTCGACTGACTTCATCAGTCGACTAACTGGCCGACTGATAACAGGTTATCAGCCTGACATGGTTTTAAAAATGAGTTTCAATGCTCTGTTAAAAATTGTAAATAAATTCCAGAAAATATAAAACTTTGAGAAATGATTGTAGACATGATAATGAACATGCTACAAAGAAATAATGACAAACTCAACGGACCATAACTTTTGGTTCCTTCCATACAATAGCTATTATTATATATTTTTAAAAAGCTCGAGAAGTACTCCACAAGTTGAACTGCTTCACCATTCCAACCAAGTTTTCAAGGTCAAAGGAATTTTTCTTCAGTCTCAAACTATGCATCAAAAAGTTTTGGTTCAATTTAGTTTCTAGTTTTATGAAATTTTTTATTTTAGGAAATCTAACTATTTTAGGCAAGATTATTTGAGTGCTTTTTCTTTGTTAACACCCTATATAAGGGGAATGAATTTGTGAACTCTTTAGATTGATTATTATTAATTTTAGAAACTTTTTCCTAAGGTTTTTAGTAGTTGTGTCATTTTGCTCGTACGAGAACGAGTAGTTACCTCTTTTGATTACGCTTTTACTACATCAGTTGGTATTCAAAGACAACTATTTCTTGCTATGGCCACCAATGATAACAAAGTTAATTACCCTCCCCCTGATCTCGTGCATCAAGTTGATTCCCTAGATCGACGTGTTGATGAAATCATCATGGCGATGAGGAACTTGACAACTGTTATAAACAGAGGGAACCAAAACGAAGTCAATGATGAGGTGCGTTCCTGAGATGTTGCCTGTGATTGATCTGCTAGGGCTGGTGTTCGTGTTCAACGTCGTGATCAATCCACTAGGGCTAGTGTTTGTGCTCAACATCAAAATCAAGACGATGAGAACTTAGGTATAGAAGATTTTGGAGTGCTTGAAGAAGACGTTGCTCTTGATGAAGGGAGACATGGTCCTGATTACTATGCTAGGGTTAAGGATTTTCCATGCTTTTTGGGTAACCTCAACATTGAAGATGTCCTCAATTGGCTTCGCTGGATCAAGAAGTTTTTTGAGTTTCTATCCATCCCGGAAGGGAAGCAAGTTTCTTTGGTGGCCTACAAGTTGTGAGGTGGAGCTGCAACATGTTAGGATCAACTCCAACTTAATTGGACTCATCAACCCATCGACAATTTAAACCTGGTGTCGCATGGAGAGAGAGCCGTGATCGAGATTCTTGCTCGTGGATGATGAATAGATCTTATTTGCTTAGATCCAGAATTGTCGCCAAGATATGTGTTCTGTTCATGAATATACTTCTAAATTCCTTACTTTATCGAGCAGAAATAACCTAAATGAGTTTGAATCTTAACAAATTTCTCGTTATAAGTATGGCTTAAAGAACTCAATTCAAGATAACTTGACATTACATATTGTATGAAGACTTGATGAGGCCTATAACATAGCGCTTTGCACCCTCGCTTTCCGCTTTCAACCCACGGTTCAATGAGTCGTGGTTCTAATAGTGGTAACAAATTTGATGAATCAACACCACCAACACAACCATAGATTACTATCGCATCATCAGACCTAACAATTCTTACTAAGCAGGTGGCTGGAACAAATAGTCGCAATGTTCGGTAGGGCCCACCTGCTCAAGAATCTCATCCCAACCCCTATGCTTGGTCGATACCAGGAAAGTGCTTCAAGTATGATGAACTAGGCCACTGATCTAGTGATTGTCATGTTCGAGGCCATATTAACATGATGAGTCATGATGATGATAAAGTCAATGAGGATGTCTTTGGCGAGGAGGAGGTCACTTATACCGCAGCGAATGGGGATGTCAATGACATTGATGATTACCCTTCCCACTCTTTGGTGATTCACAAGGTATTATTGGCTCCAAGAACTAACTAAAGAGGGCCCATAATAACACAACTTCTTTCTTACTCATTGCACTACCCGACAAAATATTTACAAGGCGACCATTGATAGCGGCAGCAGGGAAAATTTTGTTTCTCTAGATATTGTGAAGCACCTACATTTACCCACCAAGAAGCATCCACATCCTTAAAAGATTGGTTGGATTAAGTCCGTAGGCAAAATCATGATTACCAAACAGTGTCAAATTCCTTTCTCCATCGGCAAGTATAAAGACGTCATCTTGTGGGATATAGTTGATATGGATGCTACCATTTACTGCTAGGAAGACCTTAGTAGTTTGATCTTGATGTCATTCATAGAGGCAAAGAGATAACTTACCCCTTTCAAAAAGATGGTATTCGGTTTGCACTCGCACCCTTATGCAATGAACCAATCCCATTAATAACGAAGTCAGAAGGTATATCTTTTCATGTTGTGCAGGATATAGACTTTCAGATTGTGGTAGAGGAAACGAAGATGGTGTTTGCAATATTGTTCAGCGGCTTCATGATTTTAGCTCCTTTAGTTTCTTCTCTTGTACAATCATTGCTTGACGAGTTCATCGATATATTCCCTGTAGGGTTACCCAATGGTTTGCCACCTATACACGATATTCAACATCGCATTGTTCCCGGTGCTAGTTTTCCAAACCTACAACACTACCGCATGAATACTAAGGAGAGTGTCATATTGTAGGAGAAGATCTCCAAGTTAATGAAGAAAGGGCTGATTCAAGAAAGTTTGAGTCCGCTTGCGGTTCCAGCATTAATCAAATATGTGAGTTGGTAATATTGACAGTAGGGCAATCAACAAAAACACAGTTAAATATAGATTTCCAAACCCTCAGCTCGATGATATGCTTGATATACTTTCTAGATCACAATTACTTTCCAAGATAGACTTGAGGAGTGGCTATCATCAGATTCGGATCCGCCCTGGAGATGAATGGAAGACAAAATTCAAGACGAAAGAGGGGCTCTATGATACGGGTGTATCTTCTCTTTGGAACTTAGCGATCCTCATGGGAGCTTGAGGATAGATATTTCTCATGATAGCATGAGAATAGAGGTGTCAAACAGTACAAGGGAACGCAGGAGGAAGCATGGAACGAGACGACGAGCAGAAGAATCGAAGTATCCAGTTTTCAGCCTGTGAGTCGACTCATAACAGTCATGAGTTGACTCATCAGGTTGAGTTGACTCATCAGGTTGAGTCGACTCATAACAGTCATGAGTCGACTCATCGCTGGTTTTTGAGTTTTGTCCAGTTTCTGACGAGTCGACTCATCTCAGTCATGAGTCGACTCATCGATGGTTTCCTGATTCGTTTGGGTTTCTGTTCACACGAATTCCTGTTGGTTTTGGATTTGGTTATTTACCAAATTACCATCCACGTTTGTACACCTATATAAAGGATTGTTTTAGGGTTTCTAAACAATCAGAGAGAATCAGATAGAATCAGAGAGGTAATTGAGAGAGATTCTAATCATTATATTAGGGTTTAGTGAGAATTAAGAGTTTGTTCTCGATTCTAGTGAGATTGTGAGAGAGGGATTGTAATCTTTTCATACTCATAATCTAGAGAAGGTATTTTTCTTCGCCATATACTGAATTGTACTTGTGTTTCTGTCATCCTCTTCTCAACCCACCTTTGATAATTCCGCGATCAAAGGTGCTCGCACGGTAACTCGTATTAAGTTGGTATCAGAGCATCAGATCCTGTGAAGGGGTCATCCTGTTTATGGTCCTTACTCGATCACAGTACAAGAAGCTTAGCGAGATCATTATTTCATTGGAAGAAGTCCAGAAATTAAGGAAGGAGAAGATGACTAAAGGGGATCATTCAGCAAGACTTGATGCAATGGAAAAGCAGATCGAGATGATCGGTTCGACACTCAGTCAGCTCGTAGGTCTCATTAACAAAGGGGACAAAAAGGAGGAATCTTTTTCGAAGGGTAAGAAGAAACTCATCGAATCCGACGAAGAGAGCGAGAACTTTGATTCAGATAGGGAGGTCGAGATTGTTAAGACTGCTGGACATCAAGGGGGTAAGAATAATTACCAGAATTTGAAGATTGATTTCAAGGTTGAGATTCCTGTTTATGATGGGAGTATCAATATAGAGAAGCTCGATGATTGGATCGAGCGTATGGAGATGTATTTCACTCTCTACGGATATTCATCCAAGGAGAAGATAGTGTTCGCGACATTGAACCTTTCGGGGCACGCGTTGACATGGTGGAAATCCTATTGCAAACAGGAGAAGAAGGCGGCGTCGTGGAACAAGTTCAAGGAGCTACTTAGGAAGCAGTTCTATCCGGTGGGGTTCCTTGAGGAGCGTTGGTACAAGTGGTACGACCTGCGCCAAAGGTTCAATCAGACTGTTCAAGAGTACACGACGGAGTTCCAGCAGCAGGCGATGGTTCTAAACATCGCAACGGACGAGTACTCCATCTTCATGAAGTACATGGCGGGTCTAAATGATTACATTCGGAAGGAGATGGAGCTATTTTCGGTGGAGAAGATCGCCGAGGCGAGCGTGAAGGCCGTCGCTATTGAGGGCAGGCAGAAGAAGTGTAACGAGACGAAGGGAGACTCCAAACCAGCGGGGAGCAAGTCGGGTTGCTCTCAACCTAAGGATGAGAAGAAGAAGGGTGACTCGGGGAAAACAGGATTAACATGTAATCACTGCAAGCAGACAGGGCACGTAGCTGATCGTTGTTGGGATAAGTATCTGTTGGCCTTCTTGTTTTGATGATGGTTTAACAAACAATTTACATCTAATATTGTTTATCTAGTGTTTGTGTTTTCGTATTTATTCTAGGCAAACAACGAATTGGAGGATGGATGGAATAGAGTCTCAACGATCATATTCAATGGAGGTTGGCGGAATAGTGGAGTGAAGCTTATGCAATTCAAGTTAAAGATCAAGTTCAAGATTCATCCGCATAGTGTATCAAGTCAAGCTTATTGAAGATCAAGATTGGCTTGGGTAATCTAGTTTAGGTTTTATATTATGTGTGTTAAGTACCTTAAGCTTAATATCATATACACACACGTATTTGGTTTCTATGTATATATAGTTATATATATACATGCATGGTTTTGGGTTTTCATGTTTACAAATGTGAAATTACATATTTCATATTTATTATTGTGATTTGGTTTAACTACTTAGATATGAAACAAATATATTTCATATACATACTCATATGTTTCATTTTCTATTGTATTTGTAAAAATATTGTATTCTTAGTTTTTGGACTTAACAATAATCATATACATATTTTATTAAGTCTACATAATCATTGTGCAAAGTTTCAAAATATGGTTTAGCCAAAATGTCAAAGTTCACATGTTTACATTTTTATGTTTTGGCCTATTTTGTAAAATGATGATATTTTTCATTTGGGAAGTCCTTTTTTAAAACCAGTTATTGTAGCATGTTTATTATCATGTCTACAATCATTCCCCAAAGTTTTATATTTTTTGGAAATTATTTTATATTTTTAAACAAGGTTTTAAAATCAGCATTTTAGCTTTCAAAACCTGTTTTAGCATGTATCAGTTCGCGGTCGCCCGCCACGGTCGACTGCCATGAGTTCAGAAACTCATTATATGTTTTTATGGCTTGTGGTCGACCATAGAGGTTAACCGTAAGTAGTCCAGAGACTTTCACGGTCGACCGTCGCGGTCGACCGTCGCATGTCCAGAGCCATAGTGTTGTTTTTTTGTTGCTCGCGGTCGACCGCCACGGTTGACCGCTAAACTAATGATTGCTTTCTAACGGCTAAATTTTAGAACCGTTGCTGAGTTGGTTTTTTGGTCTTTTCTTGGTTTTCTCTTGGCTTTGGGGTTTCATATAAATACCCCCTTATACCTCAGTTCTTATGGCAATCCAAGAAGTTTTAAACAAGTTTAAGAAAGGTTTAAACAAGGGTTTAAGTTTGTTTTCAGAAGCTTTTAAGAATTTGAGTGTTTCGGTTTTGCGAATCAATTCCACAAGAGCTTGAGGAGATCATCTATTGAAGTTTGAGTTTCTAACTATTCTCCCTCTACCTCTTGAACTATTGAGAAGTTTTCTAACTCTTTTCTCTAGCAATTTTATTATTGATTTTTATATTCTTATTATTGCTAGTTTGCTATTTGAGTTAGATTTGATTTTATCTCATTGTTACACACACCCACTATATTTGGGTTAGTGAGAGTTAACAATTGAGTGTGAGCTTTCATTGTGTTCTCATCCATAGTAGAGAACAAATATTTATTGTATTGAGCCTAATTGTGAGAATCACTTTGTAATACACTTGTACACCGAGAGAAGTGTGTGGCGAGAGTCGGGGATCGTCCCAAGAAGAGTGGCGTCGGTTGACGAACCTAGGGAGAGGTTATAACTGAACACTTGAGGGAGACACGTCTAGTTCAACACTTGAGAGGGTGTAGAGTAGGATTGCAAGAGTGGTGATTGTAAAGTTTTCGGTTAGCTAGAAAACCGAGTGTGAGGTGTAAACGTTGTTCGGGTAAACGTAGAAAACTTGGTCGTGATAGTGGATTTCTCCCGGGAGTGGGGAGCGGAGACGTAGGACAGAAGGTCCGAACTCCGTGATCATATTGTGTGTTTGCATTGTTTATTTTATACTATCACTTTTATAGTTTGTTTATTTCACCCATGTGTTAATTTGTATATCCTTGCATATATCCCATAGTATATCTCATTGCTAGGATATATCTCATTGTTCATATTGCTTATCCTAGCTCATATATCTTGTTATATTTCATACTTGCTAAGATAACTTATTAATTAGTTTTAATTGGCATAAAATCAGATTAGATTAGCATAAAACCCCAAACCCCCCCCCCCCCTCTAGGGTCTACCAGTATCCTCATCTGAAGCCGAAAGGGTTGAAGAAGAAGGAGGAAAATAAGGCGTACGTGATAGCACAAGGTCCGAAGGAGGTTCCTGGGATGGCTGAACCCAATAGCAGTCTCAACCTTATGACAGGGAAACAGGCCACTAAAGAAGACGACGACCCGAGGGAGCAGCTCTTTGTTCTAAAGTTGCAGGTCAAGACCAGTTTGGTTGATGCCATTGTTGATTCGGGCAGCAAGAAGAATTTGATATCCGAGGCATTGGTACAGAAGCTGGGTCTGAAGACGATCAAGCATCCGAAGCCCTGTCCATTAGGGTGGATTCAGAAGGAGGAGAAACTGAGTGTAGTTGATCAATGCACTGTCAGATTTGCGCTCCACTAGTCGTATATTGACGAGGTCACGTACGACGCTGTTCCATTGGATTTTTGTTAGATTATACTGGATAATCCGTACTTATGGGATAGATATGCGATCTATGAGAGGTGGGCTCAGAAGTACACCTTCACTAAGGATGGTGAAAAATTCATATTTCGTTCGGCATCTCTTCCGAATGAGACAAGCTTGGGAACAGTGACGCGAGCGAAGAGATTAGTGAATGCAAGCAAGAAGTTTGTCTCGCTGTGCATTAGACTTCTAGAAAAGCCATCGACAAAGGATTGTAACTTAGAACGAACGGTGACTATGACGAGACGCGGGACGAATGAGTTGTTTCCGATCGAACGTCGAGACGGGATTCCTAGCAAGGCCAGGTGATGCAGAAAAGATTGAGGAGCTCGAGAGTTTCCTCAGCAAAGGTTCTAACTTGAATGAGACTTCAAGTTATTAAAGAGGGGACCCATGATACGGGTGTATCTTCTCTTCAGAACTTATCGATCCTCATGGGAGCTTGAGAATAGATGATTCTCATGATAGCATGAGAATAGAGGTGTCAAATAGTACAAGGGAGCGCAGGAGGAAGCGTGGAACGAGACGACGAGCAGAAGAATCGAAGTATCCAGTTTTTAGCCTGTGAGTTGACTCATAACAGTCATGAGTCAACTCATCAGGTTGAGTCGACTCATGACTGTCATGAGTCGACTCATCGCTGGTTTTTGAGTTTTGTCCAGTTTCTGATGAGTCAACTCATCTCAGTCATGAGTCGACTCATCGATGGTTTCCTGGTTCGTTTGGGTTTCTGTTCACACGAATTCCTGTTGGTTTTGGGTCGGGTTATTTACCAAATTGTCATCCACGTTTGTACACCTATATAAATGATTGTTTTAGGGTTTCTAAACAATCAGAGAGAATCAGATAGAATCAGAGAGGTAATTAAGAGAGATTCTAATTATTGTATTAGGGTTTAGTGAGAATTGAGAGTTTGTTCTCGATTCTAGTGAGATTGTGAGAGAGGGGACTGTAATCTTTTCATACTCATAATCTAGAGAAGGTATTTTTCTTCGCCATATACTGAATTGTGCTTGTGTTTCTATCATCCTCTTCTCAACCCACCTTTGATAATTCCGCGATCAAAGGTGCTCGCACGGAAACTCGTATCACTCTATGAGTGGCTTGTTATGCTATTTGGACTATCCAATGCCTCTAGTACTTTCAAGTGTTTGATGACATAGGTTCTACATCCATTCATCAGTAAATTTGTTGTCGTATACTTCAACGACATTCTTATCTATAGCAGACTATAGAGGACCATATTGACAACTTGTGACCTATTTTAGTTGTCCTCTATGAGAATCGGTTTCTTCATTAATCATCAGAAGTGTACTTTTTTGCAGGACTGCTTTTTGTTTCTAGGTTTCATAGTTAGTGCTGAGGGTATTCGTGTAGACAAGGAGAAGGTTCGTACAATTTGCAAGTGGCCAACCCTAAAGACCATCATAGAAATCCAAAGCTTTCACGGCTTGGTGACATTTTACTAATTATTCACCACTTTAGCACCATCATGGCACCAATAACAAAGTGCATGAAGCGAGGAAAATTTCATTGGTCTGAGGATGCTGCTCTAGCTTTCATTGTTATCAAAGAGAAGTTGTTCATTGCTACAATACTTGCCTTACCTGATTTTAATAAAATCTTGAAAGTGGAGTGTGACACTTTAATAGTAGGCATCGGTGCTATCCTATTGCAGGAGTGTCGCCTGATAGCTTTCTACGGGGAGAAAGTGGATCGCTTATGAGCTCAAGTTTTCTGCTATCGTTCGATCTATCCGTCATTGGCAGCAGTACCTATTCTACATTGAGTTTGTTCTTTCTACTGATCATGGGGCCCTCAAATACTTGAACAATCAGAGTACCATGAATCACATGTACAGGCATTGGGTTGCTTTTCTACAGTAGTTTACATTTGTTTTGAAGTATAAGTCGGGAAAGCTAAACAAGCTTGTTGATGCACTTAGCCGCCGTACCTCCTTGTTAGTACCTATGAGTACTTTTATTATTGGATTTGATTCCTTGAAAGATAAAATGCAGATGATGGGGATTTTCATGATGATTGGATGGTTTGCATTGTGAATAAACAATCGATTACCATGGTTATTTAGAATGAGTTCTCTTTCTTTCATGAATGGCTTTGCATTCCACGAGGGTCTTTGCATGAGCAACTCATTCTGGAGCTCCATTGAAGTAGCTTAGGTGGACATTTAGGTCGTGATAAAATGATTGCATTGATGGAGGAGCGATATTTTTAGCCACATTTGCATAGAGATGTCGGCAGAGTTGTGGAGAAGTATTTGGTGTGCCAAACTATAAATGGCAGTCACAAAACATCAGCCTTTACACACCTCATCCTATCCGGAACGGTCCATAGGAAGACATTTCGATGGATTTTGTGCTCGGCCTTCCTTGCACACAATGGGGTACAGATTTTATCTTTGTAGTGGTGGACAAATTCTTGAAGATGGCTAACTTTATTACATGTAAGAAGACTAGTGATGCATCTAACATTGCTCATCTTTTTTTTCGTGAGATTGTCTGTTTACATAGCATGCCTAAGTCTATCACGTCAGATCATGATTACAAGTTTCTAAGCCACTTTTGGCTAACACTATGGCGGTTATTTTAGACAAAGTTGCAGCTCAGTATCTCGTTCCACCCACTGACTGATGGGCAAACATACATGGTCAATTGTACATTGGGTAACTCACTTTGTTGTCTTTGTGGAGACTGACTTAAGCAGTGAGATTTATTCCTTACACCAGTGGAGTTTGATTTCAATAGCATCATTAATCGTTCTATAGGAAAGACTCCATTGAGATTGTTTATCAGCACATTATTGACTTACTAAAATTGCCTAAGGGTTGAGGTTATAGTGTTGCAGCTGAGCACATGGCTGAGCATATTCGAGCCATTCAATCTGAAGTACAATAGAAGCTTGAAGTATTGAATGCTAAGTACAAATCTGATACTGATCAACATCTTTGTTACAAGCTATTTGATATAAGTGATCAAGTCATGGTACACAAGCGTAAAGAACGATTTCCTATAGGTACATACCACATGCTCAAGATGAAAAAGATTGGCCCATGTCGTATATTGCAACGGCTCAATAATAACGCTTATGTTTTGGAGTTATATAGTAACTTCGCTAATATTTCTCTCACCTTCAATGTTGCTGACTTAACAGAGTTTCATCCTGACATGCCACTTTATCTTTAACCAAACTCGGGGTCGAGTTTCTTTTAGGGAGGGGAGATGATGCGGACGACATTGCTAATGCCTTCTGGGAGAAATTAGATCGTGCGAAGCTCGGATGATCTAAGTAAAGAGGGTGATCTTTGGCTAGATTTCAACGTGCAACTTCAACAGATCATAACTTTTGATTCCCTCCATAGAATTATTTTTTTATATGTTTTCCAAAAGTTCAAGAAGTGCTCTACAAGTCGAACCACTTAGCCATTCCAATCGAGTTTCAGCGTCAAAGGAATTCGTCTTCAGGCTCAAATTGTGCATCTAAGAGTTTTAATTCAATTTAGTTTCTAGTTTTTATGGAAAGATTTTCATTTTAAGAAGTCTAATTATTTTACGAAAGGTTATTTTTGTTTAACATCTTATATATGGGGAACGAATTTGTGAACTCTTTAGATTGATTATTATTAATTTCAGAAGCTTTCTATTACTAGAGTTTCTAGGATTTGTGTCGTTTTGCTCGTACGAGAATGAGTAGTTATCTCTTTTGATTATGCTTCCACTACATCACATTGCAACAATTTTTTGGTGGTTTCAAGGAAAAAATCAAAACATCACACGTGGAGTCCACTTTTCTATTATTTTTAACCCATTTTCTCTCAAAACAATTTGAAATATGTTTCTAGTTTTTATGGGACCTATTGTATTATTAGCATCTCTTAGTGTGGATCTTATAGACACTCTTTTCTATTTTTTCCAACCAAACAAATAAAAAAAAGGGTGTCAGAGGCACGTATTTCTTCAAGTGGCTACGAACCAAACAACCCCTAAGGGTTTGTTTGGCAACAGACTAAAAACTAGGGCCAGGTCTGAACCTAGCCCAGTTATATTCTAAACTGGTTCTTTTTTTTGGGTGGGGGAGGGGGTGGGTATGGGGAAGTGCTTGGTCCAAACTATAACCACAACCAGTTTAAAGGTTAAATTTTGGCCTAAGAAAACAGGGCCAGCTCTAGCCCAAAAGATTGCCAAACACAAATTCTTTTAAGACTGGGCCAGTTTGAACCTGGCCCAGTTTTGAAAGTTTGCCAAACTGACTAAATGTTATCAAAAAGTTATCCCTTTCATCTGTTCCAAAACTAAAAACAACTAAATCCTTTTCATCTCCATGAACTGCTTCCTCACCTCTATCTCCGACGACTTCTACCAATCGTTCTACCATGATTATAGAAACAAGATAGAAAATGGAAGATTGTACTACGAGAGTACTGTTTTTATCTATGAGCGATCGGTTCTGACCTTTCGCCCTAAATGGTAGGGGAGCAAATTTGTAATTTTCTCCCTAAATGAGTGATTAGAGCTGACCGCTAACATACGATCAGTTCTAAGGTGATGCGTAGTTGTACTACGATTGTTCTTGATAAAATAAAAATTATTGAGCACGAAATTGCTAACAAAAATTATGGGTTACCTTCTTCTGAAACATAACCATCAAGAAATTAAAGAATATGCATTTAGGAATGATCAGAAAATCCTCTCTCTGATCAATAAAGTCATAACTATTCTTTCCTCGTCTTCAATAAAGGTGTATTTCAAGAAAGCTATTATTGTTGCGCATGGGACTGATTAAATTAATTAATTAACTAACACTTATTTCTAGTGGATAAAATGTTCTTCGTTCTTGGTAAAATTACATCTTTGAGTGAATAATTATTGTGAAATTAGTGTGAGATAGTTAAATCAATGGATAACTGATAACTAAATAAGGATTAATGTTCCCGTGAAAATCTTGTATTTATATATTATAGCCTTTTTAATTAATTTTGTAGATAGGTAAGAGATTCTTTTGATTTTGTGGATATCATATCTGTTGGGGAATTTCACTCTCTCCGCCTACTACAATATGCGCAACTCCGAAGCCAACCTACAATCAACAAGATATAAAACGACCACAATCAAGAAAAAACACCAGAATTTACGTGGTTCGGTCGATCAACTTCGACCTACGTCCACGGGGTAACAATACGAGAAATTCACTATGTATCAGAGAGAACTACAAGAGGACCCACTCAACTCTCGTCTCTCAGTTTCTCAACCTCACATACATAATCAACTCTCATATTCTCTCCAAAGCCTACTCATTGTAATATTTTGTACGGATAAAGATCATGAAACCCTCGCCTCTCGCACAATATTCTTGAATCGGGCTACGCCCTCTGCTAACCCTAGATTACAAGAATATTGGCTCTCTCTCTCTTCTTCTTCTTTTTTGTTTTTCCTCCAATAATAGAAGAATATATATAGAGAAACCAAAACTTTATCTCTAGCATAACTTCCTAATTAGAATATGATTCAAACTCCTAATCATGATGGAACCCAAACTCCTAATCATGATAGATCTCTAACCCTATCTAATTTTCATGAAGTTCTACAAAGAATCAAAGACATAATCCTAACAATCTCCACCTTGGATTTGATTTCCAAACTCCCTTGAAGATATATCATCGTCATCTTGAAACTTTGTATCTCTTGCTAGAGTCTTCTATTTCTTTCGAACTTCAAATCGAATAGTCACACTCCTAATCAGAACATCTGCACTCCAACTAGTTGTCTTGTGACCCTTACTATCATCTGCTTCACCATGGCGCCTTCACCTCTCTTGTGTGCACCAAGAGATCTTTGACCCCTTTGACAATAAAAGCAAATCGATCATGCTTGTCCTCCCATTTTGAACTTGACAATAGCTTCCCCCATTTGTTTTCATTATGCTCCACCTGCATCGCTCGTCTCGAATCATATCGGTGCACCTCTCCTACTCCACACTTGGCTTGGATAGAATATGAGCACTCATCGTCTTCAAGTCTAATGCCACCATCTCCATTACCCTGTGTGTCACTCGGTAGTGCCAGCTTGTAAGCTCCACATATTCTGGCACTGTCCTCCTCGAGTCTAAACACTAACCAACTACTGCTCCCGCGATGACTTTGAATAATTATATATTGACAACTCTACTGCTAGAATCACATCTAATTCTCTATGTCAGTCTCATTTGTCGCATAATCATTTTCCCTATCTGCCATTAGATCTGTCTTGTCGTTGAGTAGTGGAATATCGAACTTCGCACCCGAAGAAATCATCATTCTCTAACCATGATTAAAATTCAAATCAGTCACTGTAGAGATTGAATTTAATAAAACTGATGCAAAAAACGAACTCAGCATGTCGAAAAACCTTAGGAACGACTCTTGGATCACTAAAACCCTCCTCCAAATCCTCGATTAAAAGACAAATCAATTTTAACCGTTGGATCTGTGTGAACAGTACCCGACGCGCTGCTATAGTGTTCCTGCTATAGTTCTCATCTGGTGCAGTATGTTGCTACTACAGTAAAAAATTCTTTTCATCTTGATTTTTGTAACGCTGATCTTCAATCTTGCACGACATCGTCTTCTATCTTACGAATTCGTTCCCGGATCCATCACCATCGCTCTGATACCACTTGTTGGGGAATTTCACTCTCCCCGCCTACTATAATTTGCGTAACTCCGACGCTAACCTACAATAAACAAGTTATAAAAGGACCACAATCAAGGAAAAAATCCATAATTTACGTGGTTCGGTCGACCAACTCCGACCTACATCCACAGGGCAACAATATGAAAAATTCACTATGTATCAGAGAGAACTACAAGAGAAACCACTCAACTCTCGTCTCTCAATCTCTCAACCTCACATACATAATCAACTCTCACATAAGAATATTAGCTCTCTCTCTCTCTTCTTCTTTTTGGTTTTTTCTCCAACAATAGAAGAATATATATAGAGAAACCAAAACCATATCTTTAGCCTAACTTCCTAATTAGAATAGGATTCAAACTCCTAATCATGATGGAACCCAAACTCCTAATCATGATAGATCTCTAACCCTATCTAATTCTCTTAAATTTCTACAAAGTATCAAAGACACAATCCCAACAATATCATACTCTCTTTAAAAGTACGAATTCGGAAAAATCTTTCCATAGTCAATATTCCACTTAATATTTTTTGAATATTATATTATTGTCCTAATCTATTTTAATTATCCTATCTTCTTTGAATTGTTAATTAACATATGCTAGCCAGCATCTAAAAGTTTTTAAACTTTATAAAAAAATATCCTCTAAGTTTTTTATATTGCAAAATATTGCAAAAACACCCCTATAAATTCAGAATTTTATTAAAACATCTTAAAATTTGTAAATTTTACTTATTTTAATTCAATGAGAAATCTAAAAAACGTATGGTAGCTAGAAACTAAAAGATTTTTTACTTTAGAAAAAATATCTTGTAGGTTTTGAAAATTGCAAAAATACCCCTAAAAATTCAAAATTTATAAAAAAATAATTTGAAATTTTCAAACTAATAAACACACTAAAAACCTACAAATAACACAAACAACCGCCAAAAATATATGGAATTTATAATAAACACTCTATACTTTTTACAAATTACAAAATAAAACCCACAAAATTATAAAATTTATAAAAGTCGTGATAAGTTCTAACCTAACAGTACATTAAAAATATAGAAACTATAAATATCCCCTACATAATTTATAATTAATAGAAAACATCCTTAACATTTCAAAAATTACAAACAAACCTTCAAATTTTAAATTTTATAAAAAATAGCCTGAGATTAGTAAATTGAAAATATATGAATTATAAATAGTCTATAAACAATTTACAATATGTAGAAAAGACCTATAAGTTTAAAAAATTACAAAACCCCTAAAATTAATAATTTACAAAAAAAAGACCATAACAATTTCTAACCTACAGACACTGAAATGAAAATACATAATTACTAACAACCCCTAGAAAATTATAAATTTACAAAATATATCATACTCCCTCTAAAAGTACAAGTTTAAGAAAAACTTTTCATGGTTAATATTATGCATAAATTTTTTGAAAAGAACATAACTAATTGAAATTTTTTTAAATTTAAAATTTATAAAAAATACCCTTAAAGCTTAGTATATTGCAAATTATCCCTCCAAAGTTTAAAATTTTTTAATGACTTTTTGTAATTCCTTGATTTCAATATAATATTTAATAGTTTTGTGTATTTGTAAATTACAAATTTTTATGGTGTTTTTAATAATTTTTAAAACTTTTAAGGGTGTTTCTTTTGTAGTTTTTAAATTTTTTTTATTGTGTTTTCAGTATAATCCATAGATACGTTAATTAATAATGATATTGAAGAGGAAGTCATTCTTAAGAATATTATGTCATAGTTAAGTGTGCACATCACTATTTATAGATAGTATAGTTTATATATGTTAAATTTTTTAGAGAATCTATATAGTGGTTAAAAGGATTTTGACTTTCGTATACTATTTTTTATAAATTATATTTAATGTAACCTACAATATAATTTTGACTATGGTCATCATAATTTTAGCACATTTGATTGTTTGACTATATATGTATATAGACCATAGATTACTTTACTTTCTCACATGAACTAATATTTAGCGCTTAATAATTTAAATTATTACTTTTAAATTTAATATAAAGAGGAGCTGCAATAACATTTATTTACCTACAGGATAATACAATCTCAATTCTTATTTTTTACTTGAGATTTATTCCATAGTTACGAATATCAAATTAGTAACTATAATAATAATTATTTCTGCTTAAATTAGGATGATTGTAGTTGATCACTCGTTATGGAATTTTCATGAAGATATATACCTTACTTTCTATAGCTATCTACACTACCTATGTATATTTTATAAATTAGTTGTTAATTTAACATATTAAATTACTTTTTCTATGTAGAAATTTCTTCTTTTGCTTTTGGATTAATTGTGTAATTACTACATCACCATTCTAGCATAGAAAGAACCTCACTCTAAATAACTTCAAGCTAATGTTTGAGTTAAACTGAAATACATATTATTGCTACTATGTGTATATATTTTTAAGAAAATCATGTCAACACTTTTTAAATAGAAAGAATATTCTAACCTCTAATAATATAAAAACTAAATATAGCCAATTGAGTGATTAACACAAGAAAAATTACATCAGAAAAGCGTGAATAATAAGATAAAGAGGAAAGATAATGTCATTGTCAACAGTACTACCAATAGCAAGCTACGATGTAAAGTTAACCTATTTTGTAGAACCCAACTACTGGCTATAAGCATCAAGGTTTTTCATATATATACTTTATAATTTATTTAAAAGGATGATATAATCTTATATAATAAAATTGATTTAATATTGAATAATAATAATAGCATTGTAATAATATCATTATTAGGGAAAATTCTTCATGAACCAGTATGGTATTTATAATACAAAAGCTATGCACTCCAAATTCTTATGTCTTTTATATGAGCCTCTAACATTTTGCTCTCACAATAGGAAAATCCGCTTAGCAGATGTGGATATTCTAGATGTGTTATATGTCCAATATACAATAAAATTGTCTAGACAAGTGGGTTATAATAGCCTTTTTTTTATTCACATCGTTTGGGGTAAGATTTGATTGGGACTTTGCATCAAAGAAAAAAAAGGAATTTTTATATTTAGAGCACATGGCGTTATATATCATAATCTTCCTGCTCTAATTCGCAAGAAAATAATTATTCTTACTTTTAGTTTTACTTCTATGATACGGAGAGTGAGCTATAAAATTAAATGAGAATAGATAATATAAATGAGTGAAACCACAACTAAAAGTTAATGTGAATATGAGTCAAACCATAACTAAAAGTTTAATGGACATATTGCAAGTAAATTCATATGTAAAATTCCTTTGCGAATTGAATGATCACCAATCTTTTGAAGACTTCAAGATTCTAATAAACAGAGATATTGTATTAGATTAATGTGTTTATAACTCACAAATAGTAGATCATGTGGCCACAATCTGGGTTGAAGGAAATAATGACAATATTTTATTTGAGAGAGAGATTATTGAGTTGACGATGAATTCCACAAAAAACTTTATTTTCTTTTTTATTTTTATTCTATTTTTTATCAATTTGAATAATCATGATATTTAACCACATGTATTACACGCGCATCTCAACTAGTTGTTTAAAAGACCAACTATAGTATTTTAAAAGGTTAATAAGAGCATCAATTAGGAGTCTTCTAGTCTTATTTATGTACATATTTCCTAAACAATTTTGCAAGTACAGATTCTATACAAGGTAATATTTAGTTCGGCAAACTAAAATAATTTATTAAAAAGGAAATAAAAGTATTAAAATAATTATTACAGCATTTTCAAGATAATTAAATGATCAAAATAATTAATTGCCTTCTTTCGAAGACAATTAAATGATAAAAAATAATCAATTACGGTATTTCAAAGACAATTAAATCATCAAATAATTAATTACAGTGTTTCTAACAGATATTCCTTGACCAGTGCCCGAGGGGAACTGGTTAAAAGGACCCTTATTTTGATGTGGCCAGCTTGAGTTATTAAGTAACTAACAATATATTTTAATTTTTCACCTGACTCTTTAAGCTGTCCTAAATTTTAGGTCCAAAGGGATAATTCTTTTGTGTGAGTTGGTATGTTGTTGTACTTTAGTTCCAGCTATGTTCCCCTTCTTTCTCTCATAGGAGGAAAAGTGCTATTTAATTGCCACAACAGAAAATATGTGCTCATTAATGACCTCATGGCCTTCACATCCCCAAATCCGATACCTACCTAAGCACATGAGTTTGCTTCTAGCAAGAACACTGTATTTGGGAGTTTTTACTAGAAAAAGGGAAGGGAAGAAAAAACATGGAAATGTAAGGTAGAGAAGGATAGAAAACAAAACATAATATATAATATTATATATAAGTGAAATGAAATGAAATTTATTTCTTCATATTTGAGAGCTCAAAGAAAGGAAATGGAAGAGAAAAAGAAAGATTTAATATTCCTATTTAAGTTGTTGATCTATAATGATAGATGCCGATTTATATACATGCCTAGTGCTGCAATTATACCTCTAGAATATGTAGAATTGCATTATTAGACCTTTCAGATTTACACTTTCCCCCCATGATCTAAATATATTTGCGCCCCAATTCCTATAATCTTGTGTTACTTTTGAATTTAGCCCATTTAAGTTAAAATTTTAGCACATTTGTTAAGAATATTATTTTTCAATGTGCCATTTTAAGTTTAAAGTAAATAGGTACTTGTCACCCCACTAAGATAATTTTTATAGATCCGCCATTGCCCTTCTCTTCTCTCCTTTAAGCCCTAATTTGATGGAGAACAAAATGGCAACATTTTAAAGTAAATTTCCCCAATCCTAACTTTTGTTACCCCCACTTAAAAGTTAAAAAAAACAAACTAAGTGAAGTGCCAATTTTTCGTTCATTCTCTCTCCTACCCTACAAGTCTCCACTTAAATTAATTCTTAATTCATGGAAGATTGATTAGCTTACCTCACCATCTTTTTCTTTCCCATGAAAAATGCTGGAAGTAAAGGTGGTTGTACTTATTAATGCCTTAACGTTCTCTCCCATTTC
>NC_033795.1:18575879-18583792 GCF_001876935.1 Asparagus officinalis | reverse complement strand
TCAAGCCACAAGAAATATGTGGTAGCCTTGCCCTTTTCATTGAAAATGAAAAAAAAGTGAAATTTAAACAATTTAAAGCCCGGCAAAGAATGGATTGTATTAGGGCGATCTTGGAATGATGACGATTCAACACAAATTTAATAAGTTGTTGATCTATAATGTGTTGATGGAGCTTTTTTGGCAAAGACGTATTGTGCATGTCAATTTCCAACCCACAGAATTTTTTTGACATGATATCTTTACTTCTTGAGTTGTAAACTTGTAAGGGCATCTCCAACCATGCCCTCCAAATTTCACCCTCCAAATTAGAATATTCTAGGAATATTCTAATTTGCAGAGTGGAATTTGGAGAGTTGCTCCAACCCACACTCTCCAAATGTTTTCCTTTTTATTTTATTTTTTATCAAAAAAGCCATATAAATTAATAATGTTGAATATAATTTACATTAATAATTTTATTTTTAATAATTTATTTGAAAAAAAATTATAACATTATAAAGGTGTCAATGAGAGCTTTAAAGTAAACCCAATATTAATAATGCAATACAACATATTAAAAAAATAAAATCTGAAATAACAGTGACAAAGCATACATCGATAGAACAAGAAAGCAAATATGAACCTCTGATACAACATATCATAGATCGGAAACATAAACCTCATGTTAGTTCTAAACGTGATTAAATCATAGAGATTAAACATTAAGAGCGGAGGCTTATACCTGAATCCATAGATTGGACTTGAGTTGAGTTTTGGATCTTCTAATCTTAGGGTTTCTCTCCTTAAGATCTCTTTAGATGGGGATAAGAGAATGAGAGTGGCTAACCCTAGATTAGGGACCATAACCCCATATATATATGTGTTATATATTTATAATTTGGCCCCTCATCAAATTATAATTATAACCTGGTATCTGCACATATAACCTCATGATTTATTTAAATACTCATTAACCCAAATTAATTGATCACTTCACTGGGTTATCCTGAAAGATAGTAATACACACAGATTAATCATATGTGCCCATAAATAGATTTAATTAGATTTAAATCCAACAATCTCCCACTTGGACACCATATGACTCCTTAAGGTGTGTATAACATTATGAGCTCAAAATTGCTATCACTGAAAAGGTATTTTCGAACAATCTCGTCCATTGACTATATTAATATAGGATCAAAGCGGCCTTCGTCACATTTATCGTGACTCGACCCATCAATGGTCATATATACCAATACAATCAAATGACACAGATCAATTATGGGTGGGCAGCATGAAAATTACATGTAATGTGATCAGTACATGTCTATTTTTAACTGGTCCTACTTTAGTAAGGTCAAAACCAAACATAATGTAACAGAGTGTCTTAACTGAATACTTTATTCTGATCAGACAATACAACCAAACACAAATCACTAAAAATTACAAACTCCCACTAAATCATGATATCCTCTAATATCACCACACCCATATGAGCGGTGTGCTCATGAAAGACCTTGGGTGGCAATCCCTTAATAAGAGGATCTGCTATCATGGAGTTTGTCCCAATGTACTCTATGGATATCTGTCCACTCTGTACCATTTCTTTCACAACCAGGAACTTAATGTCAATATGTTCTGACTTAGTTGAGCTCCTATTATTATTGGAATACATTACTGCAGATTTATTATCACAATATAACCTTAGTGGTCTTTCCATATTTTCCAAAATACACAGTCCAGTGACAAAAATTCCGTAGCCATATTCCCTGATTGGATGCCTCATAGTAAGCTACAAATTCTGCTGCCATAGTGGAGGAAGCTACAAGTGTTTGTTTGACACTTTTTCATGATATAGCTCCTCCTGCTAACATATAAATATAGCCTGATGTAGACTTCCTGCTATCTTGGCATCCAGCAAAATCAGAATCAGAGTACCCAATGACCTCCAGCTATTCTGAATTTCTGTATGTGAGCATATAATCTTTTGTTTTCTGAAGATACCTCATTACCCTTTTGACTGCTATCCAATGATCCATACTAGGGTTGCTTAAGTATTTGCCTAACATCCCAACAATGTACGCAATATCCGGACACGTACATACCCGAGCATACATTAGACTTCCTACAGCCGAAGCATAAGGAATCTTCTACATTTCCTGAATTTCAAGGTTGCCTTTAGGATACTGATTGAGACTAAACTTGTTTCCTTTAGCCACAGGGGTGTCTCCTGGTCTGCAATCTTGCATGCCAAACCTTTTAAGTACTTTATTGATATAGCTCTTTTGTGATAATCCAAGTATACCTTGAGAGCGATCTCGATGTATCTGGATTCCTAATATAAAAGAGACGTCCCCAAGATCTTTCATCTCAAAATTCTTTGATAGAAATCTCTTGGTTTCATGCAACATGCCTATATCATTAGTGACAAGCAATATGTCATCGATATACAGAACCAGAAAAATATATTTACTCCCACTGAACTTGTGATATACACAGTCATCAACAATATTCATCTCAAAACCGAACGAGATAATTATTTGTTGAAACTTATAATACCATTGACGAGGAGCTTTCTTGAGTCCATAGATGGATTTTCTTAATTTGCAAACCATATTCTTTGGGTCTCCTGACACAAAGTTTTCTAGTTGCATCATATAAATTATCTCATCAATGTCTCCATTGAGAAATATAGTCTTAATATCCATCTGATGTAACTCAAGATCATAATGAGCAACAAGTACCATGATTGTTCTTAAAGAGTCTTTCGATGAAACCAGAGAGAACGTCTCTGTATAATCAATATCTTCCTTTTGAGTAAATCCTTTAGTTACAAGACGTACCTTATACCTCTCCGCATTACCATTTGCATCCCGTTTGGTTTTAAAAATCCATTTACAATCGATTGGTTTTGCGCACCTTCTGGCAATGGGATAAGTTCCCAAACCTTATTGTCTTGCATAGACTTGTACTCTTCATTCATGGCATCAATCCACTGTTGAGAGTTAGAACTTTTCATGACCTGAGAGAAGTTGATTGGATCATCATCCAACATTTCATTACTTTCCTCATGTTCTTGGAGAAATACAATATAATCATCTGAAATAGCATTTCTCCTTTCTCTCGCTTTCCTCATGTTCTTGGAGAAATACAATATAATCATCTGAAATAGCATTTCTCCTTTCTCTCGTGGATTTTCTTAATGGTACTGGTTCTTGAGGTTGTTGGGTTTGTTCTTCTGGAACAGGGAGTTGTTCAATATTATCATCTTGAGGTTCCGGATTTACTTCTTGAGCAACAACAGCAGGTATATGAACCTGAATATTATCAAGAGTAACTGTATGGATTAGATCTGAAGCCAATTTCTTCTCAAAAGCAATGTCTCTAACCTTATTTCTCCCCCCAAACTCAACATCCTCAAAGAATATTGTTGTTCCTGTCTTAAAAATATTCTTGAGTGTGGGATCATAAAACTTATAGCCCATAGAGCGTTCAGAATACCCAATAAAGTAGCTGCTAACTGTTTTGGAGTCCAATTTCTTTTCATTTGGCCTATAAGGCCTTGCCTCAGCTGGACATCCCCAAATATGTAAATACTTTAAACTGGGCTTTCGACTAATCCAAAACTTATAAGGTGTTTTAGCAATTGCTTTACTTGGTATTCTATTCAGAATGTAAGCTGCTGTCTTTAGTGCTTCTCCCCAGAGTGACTCTGGTAAAGAAGAATGAGCAATCATACTTCTTACCATATCCTTAAGAGTCATGTTTCGTCTTTCAGCTACACCATTCATGCTAGGTGAACCCGGCATGGTGTACTATGGGACGATACCGTATTCTTCTAGGTATCTAGCAAATGGTCCTGGACATTGTTCACGTGAACCATCATATCTGCCATAGTACTCACCACCACTATCAGATCTAACAGTTTTAATTCTTCTGTTGAGTGGATTCTCAACTTCAGCTTTATAGGATTTGAACATGTCTAGAGACTCAGATTTTTCATGAATAAGATATAGGTACCCATAACGTGAGTAATCGTCTATGAAAAATATTATTGACCATTCCAAGATATCGTAGGGAATAGCCCACAAATATCCGTATGTATCAATTCTAAGACATCCGAAGATCTGTTAGCACCTAATCTCTTAACTATGGTCTGTTTTCCCTTGATACATTTAACATATACGTCGAAGTCCGAAAAATTAAGGGAATCCAAAATGCCATCAGACACAGGACGCTCAACTCTACCTTTTAAGATATGACCCAAGCGCTTATGCCATAATGTTGCTGAATTTTTCTTATTTAATTTACGCTTAGTACCACACGATTCCGCATGCAAAGTTTTATTATAAGAAGCAATTATATCAAGCAAATATAGGTTGTCATAAGTACTCAAGTAACCAGTTCCCACAACATTTGAATTAAAAGATAAACTGAATTGATTGTTTCTAAATGAACAAGAATAACCTGATTTGTCCAATACAGAAACTAAAATCAAATTCTGTCTAAAAGACGGTACTACAAAAGTATCTTTCAAATCCAAATAAGAACCAGTTCCTAATAGCAACCTAAAGTGCCCAATTGCTTCCACATCTACCGATTGTCCGTCGCCCACAAAGATGTGTCTTTTAACATCACTTGGCTTTTGGTAGCTCAGGTAACCCTGCATAGAAATACTTATGTGAGTAGTAGCACCAGAGTCTAACCACCAAGTGTTTCTAGGTACTGAAGCTAAATTAACCTCGGAACAGACCAAAGTAAGGAACGTACCCTTATTAGCACGTCAGGCGTGATATTTGGTATAATCCTTATTTACGTGTCCAAACTTGTTACAGAAGAAACAACCCTGATTATCCTTATGTTGTTTCTTCTGAACTGGATTCTTAGCAGCTTCATTATCATTCTTTCTTTTCTTGCTCTTATCCTTAGAGGCATAAGCCAAATGAGCAATTTTTGTCTTATCTTGCTTCAACCTGTCTTCTTCTTGCACACAGTATGAAATGAGCTCATTTAGAGTCTATTTCTCCTTTTGGCAGTTATAACTGACCTTGAACTGGCTGAACTATGCAGGAAGAGATAATAAAACCAGATGCACTAATAACTCATCACAAAGATCGAGTTTAAGTGCCTTAAGTTTTAAAACAATATGAGACATTTCCATAATGTACTCCTTGATATTTCCTTTGCCCTTATACTTTATTGAAATCAAGCGAGCTAAAAGCGTGCTTGTTTCTATCTTATCATTTTTCGTAAAACGTTTCTCAATTTTGACAAGGAAATCTTTAGCCTTAGTAATCCCTTCGGATTCTATACCCCTGAAGGCTTCCGGAACACCACGCTTAATGATCATAAGATTCATGCGATTTGAACGCTCCCACTTCTCATACTCCTTCTTTGCATCAGGAGTGCTATCCGCATTGAGAGGTTGAGGTTGTTCAGTTCTTAATGCAAGGTCTAGATCCATACAGCCAAGAACAATTAATATATTCTCTTTCCAAACCTTAAAATTTGTCTCATTTAGCATGAGAATTGAGTTGATGTTAGCAGAAATTATTTTAGCAGATGTATTAGCTAAAAAACAAAAAATGCTCACATTAATAACCATAATTAGTAATCAATAAAATTTAAATAATGACAAATCTCATCCAAGATATCTGGTACAACATTAATATCAAGTCTTTGGACAGTAATATTAATTACAAGTGATATCTTGTTGCAACAATCAAAACATTGACCAATAACACATGTCAAATAATGAAACTATCTTTGGATCGATTCACTATCCACATGTAAACCTTATAATTATCACATGTTTATCATCACACATGTAAACCTTATAATTATCACATGTTTATCATCACAGATGTGTATGCAGTCTAAATAAATATTAACATTCTTTTGGACCGATTAAATATTTACACGAAAACATACACACAAACATCTGGCATCCCTCATGAACAATCTACACAAAAGAGGTTACTTTGGTAATATCTTGTTTCAATTAGTCATTTGGAATGAGAGACAACTTAATATCTTAGCATCATATTATTTGAATAATTGATTAACTACCAAAATTAATTCAAATTAAACAACTTTAATTTGAATTAGAAGAATTTTCCATAGCTTAATTAGGGCCCATAACTTAATTGAATAAATTAAGTATACCAAAGTGGGCCCATAATTTAATATAAAAAATCGAGGCTTAACCATAGTGAACACGAAGTTCTCTTGACTTCAAACACGAGGTTCGTTTGTATTGAGTACAAGACTCACCTAAGAACGAACGCGAGGTTCGTTTGAAAAAATGAACGTGACAACTTGAGAACGAACGCAAGATTCGTTTCAAAAATGAACGCGAAGTTCGACCTAAGAATGAACGTGATGTTCAACTTGAGAACGAACGCGAGGTTCGACCTGAGAATGAACGTGATGTTCAACTTGAGAACGAACGCGAGGTTCGTTTGGATTGAGCACAGGGCTTGCCTGAGGATGAACGTGGAGTTTGACTTGAGGATGAATGTGAGGTTCGACTTGAATTGAGCGCGAGGCTCACATGAGAACAAACGCGAGGTTCGTTTGAATTGAGCGCGAGGCTCACCTTAGAACGAACGTGAAGTTCGTTTGAATTGAGTGCGAGGCTCACCTTAGAACGAACGCGAAGTTCGTTATAAGCTTTCAAACCTCGCCAAAAATTAAGGTAACCACCTCCTTAATTCCCGCATGTTATCACTCACGAATGTTTGCGTAGAAAGTTAATGTATTCATTGCGGTATTCATTACAACTTCAATCGTTACAATGAAAACAAAAAAAAGATTGTCTTTTTATAAGACTTTTACACAATGAAAACAAAAGTTTACAACTCTCGTCAAAACAAACGCAGAGGACGTTTATCACCCGCTGCTTTGCGTGGGATCTTTGCCTGTGCCGGGGTTTATCCGTGGACCGCCTTAGATCTGGATCCGGTTGATGGAAAATTCGGCAGAGTTTCGTCTTCGCCGAGGAAGTATTTGATTTGAAGCGCTAAGATCGACCAAGCGAAATCAGGGCTCTTCTCGAGATTAAGACCAAGCCTAATCTCAAGGGACGGACGGGAACGGGCGTCGGATCTCTCGAACTCTCCTTCTTTATGCCGAAGAACTCGCCAAGATCTGTCAACCCTCACTGAAATTCGTGCTCCTTTGACTCCACAATCCGGCAGCACCTCCTCGTCTTGATAATCAATCGCCCCCTCGTCTTGATAATCAATCGCCCCTGTTGAAAGGAGGCCCTAGGCTTGTATTTATAGGGCTTCAGAAGCGGTTATTTGGATGAGAACAAGTGATTTGGCTCTATCTTCAGTTGACAACAGCCTAACCACGTTTGGGGATGATCTCAAGCCAGTTAAGAACCTCTGGAACTGAAAAGATCTCGAGAAAACCGTTAAAACCGTCGAAATACACATCAGGAGGTCAAAACAGCGCGGCAGACTGGTCTGACCCGCGCTTGCGCGGGTCGGATCAGTCCGACCCGCGCTTGCGCGGGTCGGACCAATCCGACCCGCACTTGCGCGGGTCGGATCAGTCCGACCCGCGGTTGCGCGGGTCGGACCAATCCGACCCGCGGGACAACTCCGACCCGCGCTTGCGCGGGTCGGACCAATCCGACCCGCGCTTGCGCGGGTCGGGTTGATCCGTCCCGCGCTCGCGCGGGTCGGTTTGTTCCGTCCCGCGCTCGCGCAGGTCAGTTTGTTCTGTCCTGCGCTCGCGCAGGTTTGTTGATTTGTATGCTTCGTCGCGAGACCGATCGTCGAACGCGCGTTGATTAATATACGCGTGCTGATCGATGCGCGCGGACTGATTGACGTGTGCGCGTTGACCGGCGCGCTCGAGGTGGTTTGACGTGCACGCGTTTGACTGACGCGCACGAGATGATTTGACGTACGCGCGCTGACCGA
>NC_033795.1:18541004-18574879 GCF_001876935.1 Asparagus officinalis | reverse complement strand
GTATGCGGTAATAAAGCACCACTCAAAATTCACGTTGGAGGTGAGATTTAACCAAAAATCGCTAAAGTCAACGTCTGATACACGTTGCTTTTAAGTCTTTTCACAGAGAGACGAAGATCTAACCCACGCACAGCACACACAATTAAGAAACACACTAACACAGGCTTAGTTGTGTTGTTAACTATAGATATCCCCTATGTTAACACTTAGAATAATAGTTAAACTTATTATAAAAACTCATGTATTTTGAATTTTTTGATCTTAATAGTCGACTAATTAGGATAGTAGTCGACTACTACATGGTATAGTAACTCAATACAAGTTTTTGTCTTTTACCAGTATAGTCGACTACTAGAGATTATAGTCGACTCTGAGATGTTGACCAGAAACATAGAGTTTCTGTCCTTAATTACAGCAGTGTAGTCGACTAATTGACATACACGTAATGCTGACTACTGAAGAAAAAATATAAGTTTACCAAGTTTCCTGTCTGAACTCAGTTGTACGTGCGACTAATTATGCATTATAAGTCGCCTACTGAGAAGCATTTTTCCGAAAACACAGAGTCCTGTCTGAACTCCAGTGAGTCGACTAATGACTACAGTAGTCGACTAAGAGACCAGTTTTTTTCAGTTTTCAGAATTTTGAATATGCTGACAGTTTCTTTGGCCGTTTTTAAACGTTTTTAAAACTTTAAAAACTTGTCTTTTCAAGGGCTCATATATAGGTTATTTGTTCAAAATAATTGGAGACATATACATACCCATAAGCTTTGATTCTTGAGCCAATTTTCCAAGTGCAAAAACATTCTAGATTTTCTAAAAAAGAAGCAGTTTCTGAAATTGCCTATTATAACTTTCATCCAAAAACAAATCAACTTAAGGCAATTTTTAACAGAGATTGAAAAGAAATCCTAAGCCACTGCTGCAAGCACATTATTACACAATTTAAAGGCTTATAGGATCATTGTGTTTCTTCTTACAACAAGTTTTCATCTCGGGTTGTGAGAGGGCTTATCTCATATGGGTTAGAGATTGGTGTTCATAATTGGCAAGGAGTCTTGTCAATGGTGTTGCGCCAATTGTAGGGACTTGCAAATTAGTCAGGTTTTGCGTCTTGATTTTTGTAACGTTTATTAAAATCATAGTGAAAACTCTCAAGCGGGAATTGTTGGGGACTGATGTAACGCGTGTGGTGGAACCATATAGAAATCCTTGCTGTGTTGTGTTTGCAATTTCTGAGATTGCCATTTTCTGTTGGCAATTTATTATCTACTTTGGCAAGTAATTTAAAGAACACTATTCACGCGCCCCTGCTCAGTGTTTCAAGTGTATCTATTTCAGATCCTACAGAGTCTAAACTGCTCCTTTACTCAAACTGGTGATGAGTCTAAAACTGGCCCCCTCTCTCGCTAACATGGTGCAGAGTCTAACTGCTCCTTTACGTCGAACTGGTGCAAGTCTAAAGCTGCCCCTCCATACTGCCAACTGGTGGCATGGAGTCTAATGAGTGCCGCGCCTATACTCCCACTGGTGCAAGAGTATAAGAACTGCTCCTTTCGCCTACCGAGCCGGTGCACCGAGCGCTAAAACGGCTCCTTTCAGCTCACAAACTGTGCATGAGTCAAACTTGGCTCTACTACCTCGCGACTGTATACGAGGTAAACTGGGCTCCTTAATCTAAACGTCAAAAGGCTAAGGATAAGAGGAGAAGATTTTACAGCATTGAGCCTAGAGAAACTCCGTCGACCAACATTATCATGCTAAGCGGCAAGAGCATGGCTAAGTCCAACTCAAACCGGGCAGTTGTAAGAACAAATCAGTCCGTTGAATGCTTGAAGGGTTTGCATCAACGAATCCTAGAAAGGTGAATCATCGCTGGCGAGGCGAAGAGGTCAACTTTCACAGAGCTTGTTTGGGCAGGGCTCATCACTACCATCTGAGCGGGGACGCTTTACGGGTACTTCAGGATCGGCAAATGTTCCCAGACCGCCAGATGCGGCCCGAAGTTAAGGTCTGAAACTTTGGAGGGGGTTTTTGTAGTGTCAATAAAATCTACAGTTTAATCGCTTATCAGAGAAGTTCAGAAGCAAACCTGCTAAAAAAACTCGCTCGAATATAGCAGAAAAAGGGGAAAAAGCGCAGATATCTCTCAACGGTAAGGAATTGTTGGCGAACGGAGGAAGCGAACCAAAGCCTATGGCGTTGGGTTCGATGGCTCCATCGTCGTCGAGATAGGCGATTTTCATATATAAGTCCGTCCAATGTCGCGTACTTTACGGTTTGAAAGTTAACGGCCTATTCTTCGATCCCTGCTATAGGGCTCGGCCTAATCGGTTGAAGATCGCCTGCAGACCCAGTGTTGTTTGGCAGCCCAGCTTCGCCTGGCAGTTGCGAATCAGCCTGCAACCCAGAGATCTGCCATGCAGCTCCAAATCCGGCCTCGAACAGACACCAAAGTCTGCCTGCAATGCCAGCTCTTGCTGCAACGTCCAATACAAATCAAATCCGCCTGGCAGGACCAGGCCCAATCTCGCCTGCGCACGCTGAGCTCCGGCCTGCAGACCCCATGTTCGCTGTGCAAGCTCGCACTGGCAGGCACGCCAAGTCTTGCCTGGCAGTCACTAAGCTCGCCTGGCAGAGCCGCTCGCCTGAAGCAAAGCTCCGCCTCAGACCAAGTCTTTGCAGTCCTAAGCTCAGCATCTGCAAGACCCATAGCTGCAGACATCGCGCAGCTCACTGTCAACTGCCCACGTTGTGAGTAGGGAGAACAGTTTACATCAGTGGTCAATCCACAAATCTAAGGGAAGAGGGCACAGTGACCCCTGGCAAGACCGTCAGACGGCCGCTCACACCGGTACGAATGATGTGGGCCAGTGTTAAGGTCGATGCTGAACTCTCATAAAATGGCAGGCTGCACGCTCGGCTGTCTGAGTCAAGAGCCGGATCCGCCAGCACCCGGCGAGCTGTCCAAGCCTACTCGAGTACCAGGAACCCGCTTTCCCACCTTTCTCGGCCTGAAGAGAGAAGACACGGTACTCCAGGCCCGTCGAATGACTGCTCATGGTACGAGTGATCGGACAGATGCCAGATCAACCTGCGCGTTCATAAATGCAGCTCACCTCGGTTGTCCAAGCGAAGGGTGAAAGCCACCGGCGCTCGGTGGTTGGTCAGATCCATTCGAGTACCTGACAGCCGTTGTCACACGTACGAGGATAGGCCTTCCCATTCCTATGTGATATGACATAAAGCACAATCCCTCGAATGACCATTCATATTGCTAGGGCGGCAGGCTCTCTCACCTCCATCAGTGGTCAAATCCCACGAATCAAGGGATGGCCCATGCCATCCCTTGCCTATTAAAACCCATCTTCAGCCAGCATGAAAAGGGGATTGGCTGTTGCATATTGGGCTGGCTAATCTCCCAAAGGTTGAACCTGGACCTTTGCCAAAGGCTCCCTCATTAGAGAGCAGAAGCTCCGGTAGCAACTTCGATCGGATCGTCCAAGGGAAGCAGACTCGGCACGAGCACCGAGCGAGGCGTCCTATCGCCACCGAGGAACCCACGTTAAACAAGGAGGGCCTTCCCTCCGCTTCTGTTGTAAACATTTGATTTATTAGTTTGTAATAAGCCTTCTTATCAATACAAACAAAGTTCCCTGTTTTCGGGAGATCAAAATTTACACCTACAGAGTTAGTTCTTAACCGTAAAAAAAGAACAAAAGCTCACATATTCAATATTATGGCAGGTTGTTATTAATAACACCAAAATCCGTACTTCACACGTACGGGGAATTTTATCCCGAATCCTGAGTAGGGATAAGTCAATGCCTAACACGCGTTGCCGGTTAGTTCTTACACGCGCTGCCGGTCAGTTCTTAACCGTTTAAAAAGAACACCCGTTCACATATTCAACATTGTGACAGGTTGTTATTAATAACACCAAAATCCGTGATTCACACGTATAGGGAATTTTATCCCGAATCCTAAGGAGGGATAAATCAACGCCTAACACGCGTTGTCGGTCGGTCTTTTACCATAAAAAGGACAAAAGTCCACATATTCGACATTGTGGCGAGTTGTTATTAATAACACCAAAATCCGTACCTTACACGTATGGGAAATTTTATCCCGAATCCTAACCAGGGATAAGTCAACGCCTGACACGCGTTGTCGGTTTAGTCTTTTACCTATTGAAGAAGACACCAGAGTGCCAGTCTGGGGACTTTATCCCGAAGCCTAAGTAGAGATAAGTCAGCGTCAAACACACGTTGCCGGGTAGCATGTTCCCGTAACAATAACGAAGTCTACGTATTCGAACTCGTAGCATCAAGTCTAAGGGAGTTCATTCCTTTAGCACAACGTCACATGCGGAACGGACTTAAAACAATCCGCATGTAAGCCCGATTCAAACGGTAATCGGTAAAAGCACATCAAATCCGTTGAGGGCTGAGAATTTACCAAAAATCCTAAGTCAACGTCTGATACACGTTGCTGTTTAGTCTTTTCACAGGAGAAAGACGAAGTCTACGTATTCAATATCGTAGCACTAAAAGGGTTAACTCTTTTAGCATAACGTCACATGCGGAACGGACTTAAAACAATCCGCATGCTAGCCCGACTCAAACGGTAGTCGGTAAAGGCGCATCAAACCCGTTGATGGCTGAGGATTTGCCAAAAATCCTATAAATATGCGAGTCATTGACGCATCAACTTTATGAGTTGGTCTCGTGACTCGAGCATCCAACGACCTTGGGATAAGATCCATGCTCCAATTCCTTAAGAGCTTAAACCGTGTGTACTCCAGCAGACGTACGAGTATAAACTGTGTCAAATGCCGAACAGTGCATCATAATGAAGCCTGGACGCCGGACAACGCGTCGCAATGAAGCTCAAACGCCAGACAACGCGTTATAGATGAAGATTCAACGCAGTCAATCGATGATAAGTTCTGTGTTGAAGCAGCAAACTCGAGCCAAAAAGTCAAGAAATCAAGAATCGACTTCAAGTTCAAATTCCAACAACGGTCAGACAATAAATGCAGCACCGGAACCCCTACAGGCATTCTACAAAGCACTGAATAGCCTGAAGGAATTGAAGGAATCCAGAACAGAAGTCATTCCAGAGTCCCGTTACACCGACTGAAGGTTGGGACAATCACATCCAAAGTATTCCAGACTCTTCTATAAAAGAATGAGACTGAAATACTTTGGAGGGGGTATCCCTTGCCTATTAAAACCCATCTTCAGCAGCATGAAGAGGGGGGATTGGCTGTTGCATATTGGGCTGGCTAATCTCCCAAAGGTTGAACCTGGACCTTTGCCAAAGGCTCCCTCATTAGAGAGCAGAAGCTCCGGTAGCAACTTCGATCGGATCGTCCAAGGGAAGCAGACTCGGCACGAGCACCGAGCGAGGCGTCCTATCGCCACCGAGGAACCCACGTTAAACAAGGAGGGCCTTCCCTCCGCTTCTGTTGTAAACATTTGATTTATTAGTTTGTAATAAGCCTTCTTATCAATACAAACAAAGTTCCCTGTTTTCGGGAGATCAAAATTTACACCTACAGAGTTAGTTCTTAACCGTAAAAAAAGAACAAAAGCTCACATATTCAATATTATAAAAAAAAAAAACAAAAACCCACATATTCAATATTATGACAGGTTGTTATTAATAACACCAAAATCCGTGATTCACACGTATAGGGAATTTTATCCCGAATCCTAAGTAGGGATAAATCAACGCCTAACACGCGTTGTCGGTCGGTCTTTTACCATAAAAAGGACAAAAGTCCACATATTCGACATTGTGGCGAGTTGTTATTAATAACACCAAAATCCGTACCTTACACGTATGGGAAATTTTATCCCGAATCCTAACCAGGGATAAGTCAACGCCTGACACGCGTTGTCGGTTTAGTCTTTTACCTATTGAAGAAGACACCAGAGTGCCAGTCTGGGGACTTTATCCCGAAGCCTAAGTAGAGATAAGTCAGCGTCAAACACACGTTGCCGGGTAGCATGTTCCCGTAACAATAACGAAGTCTACGTATTCGAACTCGTAGCATCAAGTCTAAGGGAGTTCATTCCTTTAGCACAACGTCACATGCGGAACGGACTTAAAACAATCCGCATGTAAGCCCGATTCAAACGGTAATCGGTAAAAGCACATCAAATCCGTTGAGGGCTGAGAATTTACCAAAAATCCTAAGTCAACGTCTGATACACGTTGCTGTTTAGTCTTTTCACAGGAGAAAGACGAAGTCTACGTATTCAATAGCGTAGCATAATGTCACATGCGGAACGGACTTAAACAATCCGCATGCTAGCCCGACTCAAACAGTAGTCGATAAAGGCTCATCAAACCTGTTGATGGCTGAGAATTTGCCAAAAATTCTATAAATGCAGGTCATCGACGCATCAGCTTCATTAGTTGCTCTCGTGACTTGAGGATCCAACAACTTCGGGATAAGATCCATACACGCAGATGAATCAGCTTCAATAGTTGGTCCTACAGCCCAATATTTGGGACCGCCACGCTCTAATGCCTTAAGAGCTTAAACTATGTAGACTCCAGCAAACGTACGAGTATAAACTATGTTAACACCGATCAACGTGTTACGACAAAAGTCAACGCCACACGATGCGTTACAGTAAAGATCGATGCCGGTCAACCGCATCAGCAATCTCGCCAAACTAAGGCAAACGATGATTTCATGGAGTTCAATCGGATTCAGATATGAATTTCTAACGAAGATGATCAGTTCAAAGTCAACTCAATGGCACGAGCTAAGTTCAGAAACTTACACACCAATCTCAGTTCAAGATTTCGACAGCGGTCAGACGATAAACACAGCACCGGAAGAACTTCATCTATTCTACGAAACAATGAATAGATTGAAGACTGAAGAAGTTAAGAATTGAGATAGTTCAAGGTCACTCTACGAAATTATAACGAAAACGAGAGCTGATCGGGAGCCCCGCGCCGTTTACAAAAGGCGGAGCACCCCTTATGTCACATTTATTCCACATATAATTCAATCATGGGAGCCTGTAGATCTCCTCGTCGGCTTTCCAACGCATCTTGAATCGCCTTATTCCGAGGTCGGATGAATGAGTTAAGGCTGTTACAGTAACCGCAGGTCGGAATTTTACTACAGTACCCACGGGTCGGAATTTTGCTACAGTAACCATGGGTCGAAGTTTTGCTACAGTAACCACGGATCGGTTTTTGCTACAATCCCGCTGGTCGGAATTCTGCTACAGTACTGCGGGTCGAAATTTCTGCTACAGTACCTGTGGGTCGGAATTATGCTACAGTGCCGCTGGTCGGAAATTTGCTGCAGTAACCACGGGTCGGATTTTTTGCTACAGTTACCGCAGGTCGGAAATTCCGACCCTCGCTACAATAACCGCGGGCAAGTTTTCCGGCCCGTGCTATAGTAACCGTGTGCAGCGGGTTTTTCCGACCCATGCTACAATAACCACGGGGCGGATCCGATCCGACCCGCGCAAGCGCGGGTCAGATTTGTCCCGCGCGTGCTGTTTCGACCTCAGTTCGGTTTTTAACGGTTTTTCTCGGGATTTGGTCGTTCTTGAGATTCCTAACTGACTTGATATCATCCCCTAACATGGTTAATCAATTTTTAACTGAAGATATGGACGAATCATTCATTCTCATCCAAAAACCCCCAACCAAAGCCTATAAATACGAGCTCGGGGGCTCATTTCAAGGGGGGATTAATTATCAAGACGAGGAGGTGCTACTGGATTGAAGAGTCAAAGTAGCACGAATTTCAGCGAGGATTGACAGATCTCGGCGAGTTCTTCGGCATAAAGAAGGAGAGTTCGAGAGATCTGAAGCTCGTTCCCGTCTGTTCCTCGAGATTAGGCTTGGTCTTAATCTCGAGAAGAGCTACTGATTTCGCTTGGTCGATTTCAGCGCTTCAAGCAAATACCTCCTTGGTGAGGTAGGAGCTCTGCCAAATTTTTTAACAACCGGATCTGATCAAAGGTGGTCCACGGATAAACCCCGGCACAGGCAAAGACACCCACGCAAGCAGAAGACCGATAAACGATCTACCTGCGTTTGTTTGATAAAGTTGTAAACTTTTTTTATTTTCATTGCGTAAGAAGATCTTATAAAAAGATCAAAATTTTATTTTATTTGAGTTTATTGTAATGACTAAAGTTGTAATAAATTCTATAGCAATAAAAACAACAACTTTCGACACAAACAATCATTTGGCTGGGCCGGCCTGAGCCCGGCCCGGCCACAACGGTGACCATTGGCCGGGCAGCCCGACCCGATCATAACGGTTATTTTTTGGTTTTTGACCAAAATACCCCCAAAAACAGTCAATAAACGACCAAAATTTGAGAATATTTTGGTCATTTCTAGCTGCTGCCTCTATAAACAAAGGGAGTTTTCGTTTAGTTTTCTCACCCAAAACTCATCTACTTCTCTCTAATACTCCCTAATACTCATTTTTGCTCTCTAATTCTTCAATCAAATGGCTTTCTCCTCTGATTATGAAGGGAAAATCCCAACTCTCGATGTTGAAATGAGTCCTAATACTCTTATTACAGGAGCTACAGTTACTCCTTCTACTCCTACCGATGTTGATCACCAATCCGGTGACGATGATTCTGCACCTAAAGCTCCTAAAAGGCCGAGATCCGATGTGTGAAACTTCTTCGAGAAAATAGAAGTCATTAGGGATTAACACGGTAGGCTTCTCACCCAGAAGACTAAGTGTGCGTTGTGCGGCCATATTTTCCAAGCTCATCATAAAAGCGGCATCAACCACCTCAAACGCTATTTAAAAAAGCACAACAAAGGTCAGACAACAATTCAATGTGATATCCGATAATCTTTAATCTCCTAATCCTCATCTTTCGGTAATCTCGGTAGTTGGAACTATGATGCAATCTGAGCCAGGAAATGCGTCATTGACGCAACACAGAAGTAGTAGCCTCGGAATCCACCAAGGACAATCTTCGAATCCACGAAGAGCTTCGATTCCATAAAGTAAATATTGAAGAAAACAAAATTTTATTAATTTAAAGTTATGCCTCTAGGGCTTACAAGACTCTACTTAAATAGAAAAAGAAACAAGACTTCTACAAGGACTCAAACTCCTACAAAGACTCAAACTTTAACAAAAATAGTAAAAGAATTCCTAAAACATTAAAACTCCCAAAAAGACTCCTTATGACTATGAAAGTCCATCAGTCAAATCTGAGATCAAATCGGATTTGTTTCCTGATCAATACAGATTACTAAAATTAGTAAAAAATCAGACAAAAAATTAGATATCCCCCAAACCGTAAGGAATTTTGCTAAACGAAGAAAGCAAACCTAACCCTTTCGGTAGGTTTGATTGACTCCATCTCGTCAAGATAGTCGATTTTCATATATAATTCGTCCAATTCTGACGTACGGTTTGAAAGTTATGACTGTTTCTTTGTAGCAAGTTATTTTCGTCGACCGAGCCCGCGTTTGAGCTTGCGATTGCCCCCACTTTGACATAAACATGTTTGTCATGTGTTCTACATCAGTCATCAAATTTATTATTCTTAAAAACCTTCCTTTTAAATTAATAGATGATGATGAATTTGAATATATGTTTATAGATGGTTTTTATCCCGCATTTAAAAAAATTTCTCGTCGAACTTATCATTGTGTTATTTTGAAACATTATCACAGGAACAAGCAAAAATAATTCCTTATTTTTAAAGTTTAAACTATAAATTTTCTTTAACTTCTGATATTTGGACATCTAGAACACAAACTGGTTATTTATGTATCACAGCATACTAGATTGATGATAATTGACAAATGTTTAAAAGAGTTATTTCTTTTATTTCATTTGAAGATTTACATAGTGATATTAATATTGTAAATTTAATAATAGAAGAACTTATAAAATTAGAATTTTCAAAAAAAAAAATATTTTTTTTTTCACTAGATAATGCAAGTAATAATAATGTAGTTGTTGATCATATCAAATCATCTTTGCTATTAGCATGTCATAGTGATATTTTTTATATTAGATGTATGTGTCATATTTTAAATTTAATTGTTCAAAGTGCATTTGGTAAAATTAAATCCATGATAGAAAATGTTAGGATAGTATCTTACACTCATAATGATTCTGAACAAAGACTTAAAAGATAAAAACAATTGTGTAAAAGAAAAAATTTTAAATCTAAATTAATTTCAAAAGATGTTGACCATAGGTGAAATACTACCTATGCAATGTTAAATGTAGCATTAGAGTATAAATAAATTATAAATAATTTTATTGCTTTCTATACTTCTAGTTCTAGCTTTGGTAATATGTATGGAATAACTAAGGATGAATTGTTAGTTATATATATTGTAAAAGAGATGTTACAAGTTTTTTATGATGCTACTATGTTATTATCTAGTGGTTATTATCCAACTATTATTCAAGCTATTTTACAAGTTTTAAATATACAAAAAAATTAATAATTATGGTATGCATAATTATTTTGGAAATATGACTTTTTAAATGGAAAGTAAATTTAATAAGTATATTAGGCTTTTTTCCTATAATTTTTGTTTTGAGGGTTCTTATTAATCCATATTTGAAGGATGTTGGCCTTCGAAATTTGTTAAATTCTTTGTATGGTAACATGATAATAGACACTGATGGTTGTCAAACTATTACTGCTATTACTCATCATAATACTATTAGAATTTATTTTTAAATATTATATGATAAGTATGCAGCTAGATATGGTGTAAGTACACATCAGTCTACAGCTTCTGCTTCTACGAGTTCAAGTCGGGGCAAAGGTAAGAGTTTTGATAAGGAATTATTGATAGCTCAGCTAACTAGTAGATCTAAATCTGGATCTGGATCATCAATGAAAGTTTTTAAAATTAAACAATATTTAACTGCATCTTTAGTTAAAAGTCAAAATAATAGTTTCGATATTTTGCAATGATGGAGAGTATATGGAATAGTTTCATATCCTATACTTTCCATCATGGCTTGTGATTTACTAACAGTGTAGGTTTTCACGATAGCTTCAGACTCTGCCTTCAGCACATCGCGCGAGATGTTTGATCGACGATCATAGGATATCGTTAGATTCGTATACCGCATAGGCGGTAATTAGCCTACAAGATTGATGATGTACGAGAAGAGAACTCAATGCATCGATCAGATAGCTAGTATTGAAGATAAACTTGAAGAGTTGGGAATAGCAAATAGAGATAAATAGTAAAAAATTATTCATTAGTTTGTAAGTTTTATTTCTTAGCTAAAAATTTATGATAAATTATTTTGGAAAGAGTTGCAAATGATAGTGATATAGATAAGTATGTGTCAACCTAGTTGGGATGTCTTCATCTATTGTGATGCGACAAATCCGAAAATAAATTTATAATTATTAGTGATTAACTGATTAATAAAAAATTTATTTTTATTATTTTTAATTTCTATGATTTTTTGTATTTGTAAATTATATAATTACAAGTGATTAATAATATGATTGATTTTTATCAAAATTTCGCTTAATTTATTGTTATTTACTCTTGAACTTTAAAAAAAAAAATGACCGGGCCGGCCCGTTTGGACAAGCCTACATGTACTATCACAATTGCATGGGGATACATCCCCTTAGTTCTAGCTATTTGGTGGTCTCCCTGAGACAAACCTTGTTTGGCTCTTTCAAAGCTTCTTAGTTTCTAGACTCATAAATCATAATGCATTCAAAAAAGTTACAATGAGGGAGTCTATCCATAATTGGGCAAATAGTACAGGATGCCTATTGGCACAAGTAAAACTAGGGGGCGAGTGTATCCGTAGTTAATTGATACTACAGGGGATCTATCTGCAATTAACCCATGAAGTAACGAAAAAGATGGCTTATGTTGAACAGCACATAGAACCTCAAACCACATTAATCAAAAAATGGTCGTTAAAGTGGGGTTCTTTGATTTATCCGTGACACCAATTTCACGCGGATGATCATGTGATAATGGCGTAGCGAATTCAATTATATGATCAAAAATGGAAGGACAAAAGTGAGAGCTAGCACTAAGGTTGGTTGGGTGTCGAATCCGAAAGCAAAATAATGTGCTGGAAAGAATTGAACTAGGCTTTAACATTTATGAGTTTCATTGTGATGATGTATGCAGTACACTAAATTGCATTGATTCAAAGACTTTTTTTTCAATTGAATGTTAACCTCTAGAAGACCTCTTTTCATTGTGATGATGTATGTAATACAATAAGAGGTGAACTTATGTCAACTTCTTTTAGTATCTATCCTTGCATGCACTCCAAGCAATGTGGAAGACATTGATCAATAGGAATAACAAGCAACAAAGGGAGGAAAAAGTAAATGTTCTTTTAAAATCTCCCTCAAATCGTGATTATATTACCCTGCCTGACATAAAAAAAGGGGTGGTTCAATGTATGCGGCTGCCGACATTGTTAGGTCTGGGGAGGGCTAGATGTACTTGACTGCATGTGGCTAGATGTACTTGACTGCACCCTGCATGCAGAGAGGCTATTTTCGAGACTTGAACATGTGATCTCTTAGTCACAATGCATCAACCTAACCTTATCCCACTTGACATCTAGTCTATATTATGAACTCCTCAGGCTTCAGAACTAAAAATCAGCCCAATAGAGTCTACGGGCCTCAATCTGGTACTTATTTCAGTCAAGAACACAACTTCTATCAGACAAACATACAAAAATCTAGTACTTATTTCAACCAAGAACATGAATTTTATCAGGACATCGTGTTCTGATAGATACTATATATGGACAAGAAGGCAGTGAAATCCTCAAAGTGCTTGCCTGTATGGCTCAAAACACCAGTCCGCGTGTGGCGTTTTCTAATATATATTGTATTCTTCAATCAAGAAGTTTGAAGGAAATTTTGCTCGTAAAATATTAACCCTGTAACAACAATATCATATCATCATCTGACAATTGAACTGGAAGCTCATAATATTCTTCGTAAAATCAGCTTAGGGCCTGTTTGGTAATCAGCATTTGATTTCAAATACTGTAATTGGCCTAATTATATTGTTTGGATTCAAAAGAATTTGAATATCAGATATTAGCCCAAATCCATTAACATTGAAAGCCCATAATAGTCTCATAATTTTAAATCCCTAACCGTACCCTGTCATTTACAATTCTCACTTCCGCTTCCGCCTCCGCCTCCGCTGTTTCTCTTTTCTCGACCCGCGATCTCTCTCTCTCTCTCTCTCTCTCTCTCTCCTCTCATCTCTCTCTCTCTCTCTCTCTCTCTCTCTCTCTCTCTCTCTCTCTCTCTCTCTCTCTCTCTCTCCCCCCATTTCAGTTCTCAGATCTTCGCTCTCTCTCGGTTCCATCAAAACCCTAGCTCCTAGATCCAGCCGGCGACAACTCTTCGCTCTCTCTCAGTTCCATCAAAACCCTAGCTCCTAGATCCAGCCGGCGACAACTCTTCGCTCTCTCTCAGTTCCATCAAAACCCTAGCTCCTAGATCCAACTGATGACGACGATCCAAATGACGACGGCTCGCAAGCACTAATCTCACCTTAGGCGACAATGGTAATACAACGATGAGATCTTAGATCTAGGAGTACTACGATTTATTTTTCCTGAATTTTGATTGATTTGCTCTTTTTAATTTAATTTCTTATTTCAATGCCTAGTTGATTAATGATCTCGTCATTTAGTTGTTTAAGAAGTGATGATTTATCTATGATTGCAGCGAAATTGATGTTTATTATGTCATTTATTTATTTATTTTCAATTCATGATCAATGTTATGATGGAATAGCTTGAAGTCAAAATTTTATAGATTTTGGCATTTATTCATGATTAATTGATGTTAACGCTTGCAAATGCGTGTGGAAACGTTGGAGTAGCTGGGGGGTCAGGAATCAGGCCGAGCCTGATCCTTCCCCCTTCTTGTTCTAAAATCTACGACGCCATGGGAAGTTTTTTTGCTGTCATTAGTGAGGGCGACATTGGTCGCTGTCCATCAAAAATGCGTTAAGGATTGCCAAAACTGCAAACTGAAATGCCCCAAGTAGTAGTATTGATACTGATGTGAGGATGAGAACCTGAATTTGACTGCACTAGCTGTTGGGGATGCACAATTCCCCTGATGCGATTTGGAAATAGAGATTTAGGAGAGAAGAGAGAAAATCAAACAATCTCAAACACACAAGATTTACGTGGTTCGCTTCTCAATGTGAGAAACTACGTCCACGGCCGCCGCAGGAGAAAAATTCACTATTTTTCGTCACTTTACATCATGCCCTAATCAACCCTTTTATAGACTTAAGGGTTTAACCAATAAAAAAGGAAACAGAACAAAACAGGTTAAAATTCAAAATTGGGCCAAAACCCGACTCCGGTCGACCGCAGCACCACGTGCGGTCGACCGCGACGAATCCTATTCCTGATCGAGCTCTCTGGACTTTGGGCGGTCGACCGCAGCGCCATGTGCGGTCGACCGGGCTTCACATATCCTAACAATCTCCCACTTGGAGACTAACTATCAATCTCTTTCAGCTCTCTCTGCGGCGACGGCCTCCATTTCATCAAGTGCTGAGGCCAACTGAAGTTGAACACAACTTCAGTTTCTCTGTAGTGACAACCTTGGTAAGCATATCAGCTGGGTTCTTGCTTCCTTGAATCTTCACAAGTTCCAATATGTCCTCGTCCAACGCTGATCTTATGAAGTGGTAGCGGACCTGTATGTGTTTGGTCCTTGCATGAAAAGCGGGATTCTTTGCCAAATGAATTGCGCTCTGGCTATCACAATGTAGGACACTCTTCTCACTTTTCTGTCCCAGCTCCTCCAAGAAACCCTGCAACCATATCATCTCCTTGCTTGCCTCTGTCACAGCAACATATTCAGCCTCTGTCGTTGATAAAGCAACGATCTTCTATAACTGAGAAACCCAACTAATAGCTGTAGAGCCCAAAGTGAATACATATCCTGTAGTACTCCTTCTCTGGTCTATCTCACCAGCATAGTCTGCATCAACAAAACCCTGCAGGACTAACTTGCCTCTCCTGAAGCATAAGCAATCTTCTATAGTACCTCGCAGGTATCTCAGAATCCACTTTACTGCTTCCCAGTGCTGCTCTCCTGGATCTGACATAAATCTGCTCACAGCTCCCACTGCATGGGCAATGTCAGGTCTCGTGCATACCATGGCGTACATAAGGCTTCCGATGGCTGAAGCATAAGGAACCTTAGCCATGTAATCTTTCTCTTCATCAGTAACAGGGCACTGCTCCTTAGTCAATCTGAAATGACTAGCTAACGGTGTGCTGACGGCCTTAGCACCACTCATCCTGAATCTCTCAAGCACCCGTCGAATATACTCGGCCTGAGATAGTCGTAGTGTGCCTAAGAGTTTGTCTCTGCTGATCTTCATTCCCAATATCTGCTTCGTTGCGCCTAGGTCCTTCATGTCAAACTCACTCGATAGCTGCTTCTTCAGCTTCTTGATCTCTCTCATGTCTGAGCCGGCCACAAGCATGTCGTCGACATATAGGAGCAGGATGATATAACTCTTGTCAAACTCTTTGACAAAATAGCAATGATCAGCATTGCACCTGGAGTAACCGTTCCTGTGCATGAATCCATCAAACTTTTTGTACCATTGCCTTGGAGCTTATTTTAGGCCGTACAAGCTCTTCTTTAATCTGCATACTATCTTCTCTTTTCCCTTCTGAGTAAACCCCTCTGGCTGCTGCATATATATCTCTTCCTCTAGATCACCGTGGAGGAAAGCTGTCTTTACATCTAGCTGCTCGAGATGTAGATCTTCAGCTGCAACAATACTCAGGACTGTTCTGATGGTAGTCAGTTTGACTACTGGAGAGAAGATTTCTGTGTAATCAACTCCTTCTCTCTGCTGAAATCCTTTAACCACCAATCTGGCCTTGTATCTCTTGGAACCATCATGTTCCTCTTTGATTCTGTACACCCATTTATTGCTCAAGGCCTTTTTCCCCGTTGGTAGCTTCGCAAGTTCCCATGTCTTGTTGGTGTTCAAGGATTTTATTTCATCTTTCATGGCGAGCTCCCACTTGCTCGCATCATCCACTCGAAGGGCCTCATCATAACTTTCTGGCTCTCCACCATCACTCAACAATAGGTAGTTGAGATGAGCTCTGGGCTGTAGTGATGGGTACTTCGGATTAGGCTTGGGGACTCTAGCTGACCGCCTAAACTCTCTGACGGGCGAAACAAGCTCTCCATCTTCATCTGCCCCCTCTGAAGTAGTCTCATCCATCAACTCTTCTTCTTCATCAGAACTAGCTTCAGGATTGCCTCCACCTGAGGCATAATCTGACTCGAAATATGTAGGATCACTCTGCATCGAGCTAGTGGGCTGAACTGCATCACGGTCTTTGTAGAGGACTGATTCGTTAAAGACCACATCCCTACTTCTGATGATTTTCTTGTTCTGCTCATCCCAAAATTTGTAGCCAAACTCATCACCGCCATAGCCAACAAAGAAACATTTCAAAGACTTAGGATCAAGTTTGTTTCTTGCATGATCACTCAGATGAACATAAGAAACACAACCAAATACTCTCAGGTGAGAAAGGTTTACCTGCTTTCCACTCCATACTTCTTCAGGTATTTTGTGCTCCAAAGGCACTGATGGTCCCCGGTTGATCAAGTAGGCAGCTGTGTTGACTGCTTCTGCCCAGAATTGCTTTGGAAAACCTGCTTGTAACCGCATACTTCTGGCTCTCTCAGTCAATGTTCTGTTCATGCTTTCTGCTACGCCATTCTGCTGGGGTGTACCTGGCATTGTCCTCTCTAATCTAATGCCACTGTCATAACAGAACTTCTTGAACTCTGAGTCTTCACACTCGTCGCCGTTGTCAGAACGAAGCTTCTTGATCTTCAAACCGGTCTCGTTCTCAACCATAGCCTTCCATCGCTTGAAGACTTCAAACACTTCTGATTTATGTTTCATGAAATAGACCCAAGTCTTCCTCGAGTGATCATCTATAAAGGTCACGAAATATAACCTTCCGCCGGTGGATGGAACTGATGCTGGGCCCCACACATCTGTGTGACCTAACTCAAGCTTCTCTTCTTTAGGAGTTCTGCCAACCCTTTTGAAGCTTATTCTCTTTTGTCTCCCTAGAATGCAGCTTTCACATAAGTCAATTTCAGCCGATCTCAAACCTGGTAACTTCCCGTTCGATTGCATAACCTTTAGGCCTTTGCTACTCATGTGACCTAACCTCTGGTGCCACAAATTTGGGTCTTCACTGCCTTCAGCCACTGCAATGGAACCTCGTGCATCTATCGTCATGTAGAGAGATCCCGTCTTCGTACCACGGGCAACAACCATGGATCCCTTTGTAACCTTCCATGTATCACATGCAAAGGTTGATACGTATCCCTCTTTCGCCAATTGTCCTATGGAAATCAGATTTTTCCTCAAGCTAGGAACATGTCTCACATCACTCATCTTCCATGTAGACCCATTGAGCTTGATTTGCATGACTCATTTGCCAACAATATCACAAGGCTGATCATCACCAAGATAGACTTTTCCTAGGTTTCCTGAAACGTAGTTCTCAAATAAATCTCTATTTGAGGTAGCATGAAACGAAGCTCCTGAATCCAGCACCCACGATTCAGTTTTGCTCTCCAACGAACAGATTAATGCATCATCTGATTCTCCTGAGGCCACGTTCGCTTCAGTCTTGTTCTCCTTGTCTTTCTTGGGTTCTCGGCACTGATTTTCATAGTGGTCAAACTTGCCACAATTCCAGCAGTCTATCTCCTTCTTTCCCTTGCGGTTCCTGGACTTTGGCCTTCCGTTCCTCGAGTTAGATCTTCCTCGGCTACTCCCTCTATTTCTGTTTCTGTTTCTTCCTCTGCCTTCAAGATTCAACGCCGAACCTGAATTAGAAATCCCTTCCTCTTGTCTTCTTATTTCCTCAGTCATAATCATGTCCACCACCTCTGAAAACTTCAGCTTTGATTTGCCACATGATCCGCTGATCGAGATAACGGTACCCTTCCAACTGTCGGGCAATTGACCAAGTATCAAGAGGGCTTGGATTTCATCGTCAAACTGAATATTGACCGAGTTTAGTTGATCCGTGATCTCGTTAAACTCGTTCAGGTGTTCCTTGAATTTCTGGCTCTCGGACATCCTCAAATTAAATAGCTTTTTAATGAGATGTACCTTATTCGCCGCAGAGGGCTGCTCATACATACTGGACAACGCCGCCATGAGATCCGCCGTCGTATTCTGATTCTTGATGTTGAACGCTACTGATTTAGACAAGGTCAACCTGATCGCTCCAAGGGCCTTTCGATCCAATAGCTTCCAATCCGCATCCTTCATATCCGTCGGCTTCTCTCCCAATGGTAGGTATAAATCCTTCTGATAGAGGTAGTCCTCCATCTGCATCTTCCAGAACCCGAAGTTTGTTCCATCAAACTTCTCAATCTTGGATGTTTCCTTCTCAGATCCCATTGTCTCTGACCTCAAATCGCTCGCGCCGAACCTGGTCGCTCTGATACCACTTGTTGGGGATGCACAACCCCCCTGATGCGATTTGGAAATAGAGATTTAGGAGAGAAGAGAGAAAATCAAACAATCTCAAACACACAAGATTTACGTGGTTCGCTTCTCAATGTGAGAAACTACGTCCACGGCCGCCGCAGGAGAAAAATTCACTATTTTTCGTCTCTTTACATCATGCCCTAATCAACCCTTTTATAGACTTAAGGGTTTAACCAATAAAAAAGGAAACAAAACAAAACAGGTTAAAATTCGAAACTGGGCCAAAACCCGACTCCGGTCGACCGCCGCACCACGTGCGGTCGAGCGCGACGAATCATATTCCTGATCGAGCTCTCTGGACTTTGAGCGGTCGACCGCAGCGCCATGTACGGTCGACCGCGAAGCTGATTGCAGACTGGGCTTGCTCTCTGGACTTTTGCCGGTCGACCGCAGCGCCATGCTCGGTCGACCACGATGAGCTCCTGGCCTGTGCACCCAGCTGTGCACGACGTCGGTCGACCGCCGCGCCATGGCCGGTCGACCGCGATGCAGAAAACTGTCTCCTTCATCGTTTTGCTTGAACTTCTCCATCGTCGATCCTGTTCCTCCTGTTCCAACTTTGTTCCTCCTCTCTTCTGAAGTATAGGGCATGCTTGATAGTTAGACTTCACATATCCTAACACTAGCCAGCTAGCCTACCTCTGCTGTCTGAATAAAGTGGACTTATATACTCTTATCCCTGAAAGTTTTAACTAATAAATTGTCTGATTACTTGCTAAAAATTAGGGGTCTATATAACATGTATTTATATATGGGCTTTTGTGTTCATGCTCTCAAACATTTATATGACAAGTCTTTCCTTGCTGCTCTTACTAGCAAAATTGTGGCAATAGATTGAAGTCAAAATTTTATAGATTTTGGCATTTTATTCCATGATTTTCTGATAGAAAGATGAATACCCATCTCAAGTTTGAACAATTTCTATTTGACGTGTATCTTGATATGTATGGTAAAGATATTTTTATATCTTATAAACTGCATTTGTTCTTCTTAAGGCTATTTGCATTTTGTAATATATTAGTGATGCGTTGTTAGTTCATGACTTTAAAAGTTACCTCTAAAGAGCAAATACTTGCAGACTTTTGTCATTTGTATTTAAAAATTAATATCTTGATTGCAAGCTTAGAGTGTATACCTAGTGATTTGTATCAAACTAATTAAAGACCCTTTTAGGAATTGCATGATGCATTGTTCTACAGCCTTGTAGGTGATATCTAACATTAGAAACCTCTGTTTTTGTCTCAAATCCAGGAGCCTTGTAGGTGATATCTAGCATGAATATCCATATTATTATCTTTAGTGTTTGATAATTACGTTTAGTAATTCTAAATTTATTATTCTTTTCCTTTACATTTACTCCATGTTACATGGTCTGATTCTATCTCTTAGATAGGTATAGTTTTACACATTAATTTTTGATGATGAAACAGTTTAGGAGAAAATGTCAAACCAACAAAGTTTATAGGGAACGCGCAAGGGAAGAAGTAGGTGAAGATGATGGGAAAAAAGCTAGTTATCATAATTGTGTCTTTCAAAATAATGGTAGTTGGAGCATACCGTCATAGAAGAAGGTCTAGCATCAAGGAGATAACATGGAGTGAAGATGTGCGTGCTCATAAAAGAGCCCTCTGGATAGACACATTAATGAATGATACAATATGTCGGGAGCAACTACGTCTTAATAGACGTTGTTTTGAGAAGTTGTGTGCCATTTTACGGTCTAAAGGAGGATTGGTGACTTCTAGGAATGTCACGGTGAGAAAAGCTGTGGCATTTTTCCTACATGTTATTTCTCATAACTTGAAGAATCGAACCGTTGGAGTAATATTTTTTCGTTCCGGAGAAGCTATAAGCCGACAATTTCATACGATGCTCCGAGCGGATATGAATATTGGGAAGTATTATGTCAAACAAGCAGAATCCACAACTAGTTATGCCGGAGATATCAAATGGAAATGGTTTGAGGTAATAATAATTTGTTTTTTGGATACATAGATTCGTTCGTGCAAATATGTAATCTATATGATATTATGGGGTTGATTGTTAGGGTGTACTTGGAGAACTTGATGGGACACACATTCAAATGACTGTCCCTCTTGAGGATCAACCTAGATATCGAGATAGAAAGGGTGATATCAACACAAATGTCCTTGCCGTGTGCAATCCTAATCTCTAATTTACTTATATTTTACCTGGTTGGGAAGGATCCGCATCTGATTCTCGCACCCTTTGTGATGCTTTGTAGAGGCCTAATGGTTTAAAGGTACCAACAAGTAAGACATTAGCTTGGTTTTTATAGACTTTTCTTTTTTTAACTAGTTTTTTCATGTTTAAGCTAAAATGTTTATATTGATGACGTTGTACATAAGTATTATCTTGTGGATTTGGGGTTCACCAATAGTTGGGGTTTCTTAGCTCCATACAGAGGCACTTGGTACCATTTGAATTTGTGGCGAGGGAATACTCTAACAAATTACAAGGAGCTCTTCAATCTGCGACATTCATCTGCTCGAAATGCTATTGAAAGAGCATTTGGAGTGTTGAAAAAACGATGGGCCATTCTTAGAACATCAAACTTCTTTGACAAAAAGACTCAAGTTAGAATTATAAATGCTTGTTTTATTCTTCACAATTTCGTAAGAGATGAAAATATGGAAGAGAATGATTTATTGCGTGAGGTGGACGGGGAGCTTGAAAATACAAACACATTTGATAGCGACAATGAGGTTGATGTTGATTATATTACAAGTGCTCGAGCAACGGATGAGTAGAGTTTGTTCAGAGATGATATTGCTTTGGAGATGTTCAATGAATATCAAGCTCGGAGAGCTCGTGCTACTTGAGATTTTCTTTTATAATTATAGGTTGATGAGCTGAATTTCAAGTGTGATTTGACTCAATATGTTTCTGTTTTCTATATATGAATGGTTCATCTTTCTTTAATTTCTTTGTCTTGTTATTGGCAATTGCAACCATATTTCTGTTACATGACTTTTTCTTTGCATAGGGAACCATATTATATTTGTTGCTAATGTGATTTTACTTCTACAAGTTCTTAATAGTAAGCCTGCTGGTAGGTACGTGTGATTATTGACTTAATTGAGTGTTATTGTTGTTCTGTTAAGACATTACCCCATTATATTGATTTGTTATAATATCTTCTTTTTGATATGTTCAATGAAGTTTCTCTGACTTTAGAGTTTATCTACTGATATGATTTCCTTCTTTTTAAGGTAATGATTAGAAAAGTTAAAGAGACTTTGCCTCCTACACAAGAGGTAGGAAAAGGAGCTATCTTATGTTTGCGTCGAAAATTGATGTATTCATTACGGTATTCATTACAACTTCAGTCGTTACAATGAAAACAAAAAAAAGATAGTGTTTTTATAAGACTCTTACACAATGAAAGAAATAAAAGATTACAACTTTCGTCAAACAAACGCAGGGAGATCGTTTATCGATCGTCTGCTTGCGTGGGATCTTTGCCTGTGTCGGGGTTTATCCGTGGACGACCGTCGATTAGATCCGGTTGTTGAAAATTCGGCAGATCTTCGCCTTCGCCGAGGAAGAATTTGATTTGAAGCGCTGAGATCAACCAAGCGAAATCAGTAGCTCTTCTCGAGATCAAGACCAAACCTGATCTCAAGGAAATGGGGGAAACAGACGTCGGATCTCTCGAACTCTCCTTCTTTATGCCGAAGAATTCGCCAAGATCTGTCAACCTTCGCTGAAATTCGTGCTCCTTTGACTCCTCAATCCGGTAGCACCTCCTCCTCTTGATAATTAATCCCCCCGAGAAATGAGCACCCGAGCTCGTATTTATAAGATTCGGAAGCGGTTATTTGGATGAGAAAGAATGATTCGTCCTTATCTTCAGTTAATAACTGATTAACCATGTTAGGGGATGATATCAGATCATTTTGGATGCTCAGCAACGAGCAAATCCTGAGAAAAACCGTCAAAAACCGAACCGGGTCGAAACAACGCGCGCAGGACAAATCTGACCCTCGCTTGCGCGGGTCGGATTATTCCGACCCGCGCCGGCGCGGGTTGATTATTCCGACCCGCGCTTGCGCGGGTCGAATCATTCTGACCCGCGCGGGCGCGGGTCAGTTTGGTCCGTACCGCGCGGCGCGCTTTTGGTTTCGCTGATTTTCGTGTTTTCCGGTTCTTCCGGGACTTGTATTTTCCACCGTTTTGCATATTTGATCGTCTTGTTGACTTGCACGCTTCGTTGCGGGATTGACCGTCAACACGCGCGTTGGTTGATATGCGCGTGTGTTGATTGATACACGCGTGTTGACCGATGCGCACGAACTGATTGATGCGCGCGTATTGATTGATGCACGCGTGTTGATGGACGCACGCGAGCTGATTGACGCGCGCGTGTTGATTGACGCACGCGAGCTGATTGACACGCGCGCGTTGATTGATGCATGCGGGCCACTTGGTTCGTCGTTTCGCTTCATGTGCTTGCCGACGACAGATAATCCTCTTAGAATTGGATAACGACGTTCATCGTCTTCTCTCCGTCTCGAGCTGTGTGCAGGCACCCATAGGTATTTTTAGACGCCTACATCTTACTTGGAATCCACAAATGGACATGATACTGACGATCGTGTTTTACAATCAACTAAACCAAGGCAATAAAGGTGAGGGGGATTGGAAGCCTCAAGCTTATCAAGCTGTTGTTGATGAGTTAAAATCCAAATTAGGTTTGTCTATCACGGTGGATCATGTAAAGAATAGGGTAAAACTTTGGAAGAGACACTATGCCATCATCACTGAAATACGGATAAAAACCAAGTTCAGATGGGACGATGATAAGAAAATGGTGGTAATTACTATTGAGGACTTGGTAGATTGGACCAAGTATTGTGAGGTATGTATCATATAATGTGCTATTATATTCTTCGCGTTCCCTTTAGGTTAAGATATTCATGCTATATGTTGCCTGGAACATTACTTATTGTGAGATATTCATGCTATATGTTGCCTGGAACATTACTTATTGTGAGATATTCATGCTATATACATTTTGCTGCATTTGTAATTTATTGTGGCAAACACATATTTTTGTAGTCTTAAATTTAGTTCTTCTAACCATTACACTAAAACTCCGAAGTTATGGTGAGGATCAAAGATTATAGTTTTATATTAATTCTAACATGCCCCCACAGGTCGAGCGCCCCTTTTTATGGGTCGAAACCTGGACTCACATAGCGGTGTCAATTTTTAGAAAATCCGCATTTAATTCGTGATCGGTAGGATTTGAACCTGGGTTGCTCTGATACCATCTTAAATTTAGTTCCTCTAACCATTACACCAAAACTCTGAAGTTATGGTGAGGATCAAGGATTATAGTTTTATATTAATTCTAACAAGTAGATGGGGGGTAATCATACTGTAAGGGCCGGTTGATCTAAACTGGGAAGATGCTGGTTAAACTGTTGGGGGTGCTTTGTTTGATTCTGAGTACATGCTGCTCTTAATTTTATTGAATGGTAACACCTGTTACAGGATCTTGGAGCATAAGAGAGATCTTTGAAGCTATGAACATAATTTGAAGTTTTTCTCGCCTCCATAAATGTCACATGTCTTCCCTCTAAATCTCGAATTATTTTGTTTTCCTCCCTTTCTTTCTTTCTTATTTTCTGTCTTTGAATGAACAAATTTTAGAGAATGTACAAGGTTTGCAGAGTTCTGTACTGTATTTCCTTATTATGTGATTATGTTGCTGAGTTTTTTCATTATCCCTGGAATGTGACTCAGCATCGCATCCGGTCTAAAGAGTTGATGATTTTTTAAAAAATCCCCTCATCTTTTATATTTCTTGGCTTAATATTTTGAAATGCAGGCTTTGGATCTTAGTTGCACTTTTATGAATATAAGCATTCTTTAGATTTGATAGTGCTTTAACTGAACTTCATGTACACCCGGATGCAAACAGCTGCAGATCTTCGCGTTCATGCATACGGAAGGATATTTAATACATACATATGTAGATAGTTGTTTTCACCGTATTGAATAAATGTGTCACTACTAGATTGTCTCACTATATTTTTGTTTCTTCTCATGCTTGCATAGGTAAATTCAGATGCCAAGGCATATCAAAACAAAGCTATTGAGATCTGGGATGATATATATGTGTTAGTGGGAACCGATAGAGCAACTGGCGAGGGTGCAGAACAAATTGATGATTCTATTGTAGCTATGGATATGGAAGGTGCGAATGAAGGGGAGAGCTCTAGCAGAGAGGTTTCAAAATCTTCTACTTCTAAATCCAATAAGAAGCTCAAGAGTGGCCCTTTAGCAAATGCAGTAAGTGATGTTGGTGAGATGCTAAAGAAGTATCTAGTGAGTACGAACCCACCAAAAGCTGATTGCGAGGAGATTTATGCCGAGGTATCTAAAGTGAGGGGGTATTCCTCCACATCAATTTTTAAGGGCAGTTAAAAGACTCATTGATGGTTCTGCACATGATTTCCGAATGTTGAAGTTACTTCCAGACAATCAAAAGTTAGATTCACATGATTTCCGAATGTTGAAGTTACTTCCAGACAATCAAAAGTTAGATTGGATTATGCTATGTCTTGAAAACTCAGACTTACTTCCAGACAATCAAAAGTTAGATTGGATTATGCTATGTCTTGAAAACTCAGACTAAAGGTAAAAAATAACTCATTAACTTTTCCATTTGCATTTAAGCTCTTATGTGCATCTATTTTGTATATGCTCATATGTGCATCTATTTTGCATCTTCTTATGTGTGCATCTATTTAGTTCACGTGCAGCTGTTCCCTATATTCTCATTTGTCTCTTAGTGTATATCAAAATTTTCATATTCACCAATGTTTTAAAAGAGATGCAAATATGTCACTTGCTATATCATAGGATTTTCACCCTCATTTCCAAAATGCAAATCATATTTGGTTATATTGACCATGTTTCCCAATATATGTACATGAATCATGTATCCAGAAGAGAAAGAATAATTATATGATACATCTATTAACTGTTTAGCTGTCTTTATCAACTATGGAATCTTGTAGTTTCCTCACGTTAGTTTACAAAATCTCCTTTGTCGCCATGAGTTGTGCACTGTTATTTCCCATCATAAGTCTACATTATTTCCATGGTTATGTGTCTGAATGATTTGTGTGGATATGCACCATACAGAGCGCTATTATAGAAGCTTGAGATTCTATCCTGATGACATAAAAGTTGGCCTAGCATTTATGGTTATCTTGAGATTATTTCCATGGTTATTTTTCTTTTGTTTTCTTGAGATTCCTTTATAGTATCACACTTTAAAATGGATTCTTTTGTTTTCTTGAGATTCCTTTATAGTATCACACTTTAAAATGGAGCTCATTTGGTCTTCTTATTGTTTCAGGTGATTTAAGACCTCGCAAAGCAATATCACACTTTAAAATGGAGCTCATTTGGTCTTCTTATTGTTTCAGGTGATTTAAGACCTCGCAAAGCAAGACCTCTTGAACCGGGGAGAGAAAGCTACAGTAAGAAATACAAAGCAAAAGTGTATAAGCATTAGAAAGAAACTCTTATTTGAATCAGATGTAAAAGTTTTAAAGAAACTAGTGCGAGAGCAACTTACGCATGACATTGTATGATGGGGAAATATTAACTAAAATTGTAGCTCAAACATATTTTGGATCTCTAGTTTGTTGAATTGTTATATGCAATATTTGAAGTTTCTACTTTATTTATTGTTGAATTGTTATATGCAATATTTGAAGTTTCTACTTTATTTATTGTTATAGTTAATGGTGGATGAGTTTATAAAATTTTATTGATGAATGATTTCGGTTTCTACTTTATTTATTGTTATAGTTAATGGTGGATGAGTTTATAAAATTTTATTGATGAATGATTTCGGTCATTTTTATGGTGATTATTAGGTGAACTATTGACATTCAGGCAATCGAAGTTTTAAGGTATATTATCTATATGTTAAGTTAGCTGGATATTTGATATACTATTTGAAGCATTTATTTCCACCAATTTTGATGCATAACTTATGTAAATTGATTACATTATTTCTAAATTATCTTCGAGCTACAATTTTAGTTCAGAAATTAGAATTCTACTAGTTGACAAACAACTCAATTGAAAATTTTAAAATTGAAATTCTAAAGTTTGCCAAGCATGAATTTTAAATTGAATTCTGGAATTCAAATTTGAATGTTTCCCAAACAAAAAAATTGAATTTGGAATTCTAGATTTCAAATTCCAGAATTCAATTCTGGAAATTGAAATCAAATTCTCAAATCCAAACGCAACCTTAAGTTAATTATAATATAATATTGACATTGACGACAAAGCATGAGTAAGCTTGAATCAGACTTTATATGCGAACTAAGGTTTACCCAGAAACTTTCACTTTGCAGAATTAAAAAATAATGTGACATTCACAGAAAACCCACGTGGAACAGTACATCTAGATTACGCACCATCAGGTTGCTGAATTTTGACATCAGTTTCTGTAAGTTCCTGCTTTCCCTATTCAGTTGTCAAAAGTCCGATTCAAACAGCCACCTTCAGTCCCCAGAACCTTGGTTAGCTATGGGTTTGATGGACTCTCCATGAGCTTTCCCTTTGTTTCCTGATAACAATCAATCTTCATACTGTCCATAGATGGCAACTCAAGAGCTACAGATGATTCTGACGTTAACTGATCCTCTTGAACAGATACTGCTCTCTGACTATCTTCTGTCGTTTCAGAATAGTGATAATTTGCGCACAGATAGTGGTAAGAATCCAACTCAAAGGTTTCTCGAGGGTAGAGAGATCTGATGGCTCCACTGTAGAGAGGCTGCATTGCCCTTTTTCGATCAGGAGAATCACGCAGTGATATTCTACATACAGGACATGTTGGATGTTGTTTTAGCCATATATCTATGCAGCTGACATGGAAAGCATGTTTGCAGTAAGGAAGGATGCGCAAAACGTCTCTCTCTTGGTATTCTGCAAGACATACGGTACACCTGCAACCAATTTCGAGTTAATTAATCCAGTCATGAATAATCTGAAGAGTCGTTTGAAGTTAAGGAGTACTAAAAAATAATGCAACATAATATAAAGAATTTAAAGGAGAATTACCAAGTTATTATGAATATCTAGCGAATTTTCAAATTTTCAATGGTTCAAGTCAAGGACCAACCTGAGTAACATATTACTTCCTAACTGAATGTCTAATACTAATAGCGTCATCAAAACTATTTACCTCTCAAGTACAATTACTACAAAAATATTACAAGATATTTCTGTCCTGTCAAGAAATAGTGACAAGTGCACAACATGGATTTTATGCAATCTGTATTACCTAGGTACTTCTATCATGAAGCCGTACCGGCACCCGACAATTACAAAACACCGGAACGTACCGAACACACCTTGGACACTTCTATCATGTATCGTACCCGTATCAGAGACCGATACTCATTGGACAGTCCTTAGTATATGCATATGTTTATTCCAACATGTACTCAATTATATAATACATGATTTAATTTAAAACACTCGTCATACACTCCCTGGACGTTTATCCTTCACATTCATAATCTGAACTATGATTTTAAAGGTCGTTTGGGTATTTGTTAAAAATGAGTGGTTTTCCAATTTATAGTCTGCATAATAAAATAAACATTAAAATGCCATTGGAATTTTAATTCTCATAATATGTGAATGAAAAAATATTATCGATCTTATGTAAATTATTAATGTATACCAATATCTATACCCCTGTCCATGCAACGTCGTATGCAATCTTTTTGGAAACTAAGGTGAATAATTCCAAGATAAATACACCAACTTATAGCAGGGAGCTACCTACTACGTATACTAGCTCCCCGTATATAAATATTATCAAAGATGGATATATAATGTAGAAATAAACTACCGGCATGAGTTTCAAGTACTTATATGATCTACATAGTCTTATCGGCTGATTTAGAGCTGTCTGCTGACAGCAATGATGATCTTGCCTATAGATTACATACTACCCAAGTAATACTAAACCAAACAAACAAGAACAGCTTATAGTTAGGGTTGAACGCAAACCAAATAATTAACGAATATTTTGTTAATTGTTTGAGTAACTATTCAACTATAATCGATTTAGCAATTCATGTAACAGCAATAAGATATTTATTAGAATTTGAATTTATAAACAAAATATATTATTAGAATTTGAATTAAGCATGTGTATATTCAATTTGTTTATTTATCAAATATTCAATTAAAATTTGATCACTTACAAATTGTATTACACACACGCACACACACGTTGTTACATTTGTCACCCACTTAACATCTTTCTATTTAAGTTCTATACTAAACCTACAGAGTCTTAAATTAGTTTTTAAACCAAATATTCAAATTAAAGATAAATACACACCATAATTATAAAGGAATAATTTCAATTATGAAGTTAAATTTAAATATTATTTAAAAAGAAATTCTTTAGAAAAAAATGAAAGTATTTCTTTACCCAAATAAAAAACTCCGAATTATTAGTCCAATAAATATACTTTAGCATTCAATATACTAAAAGTATCTTTTTAGTTAAACAGTTTAATACTCAAAATGTTTAAATTATTAGTCAAAATGTTTAAATATATATACTTTACCTTATAACATATTCTGCACAAACAATACGTAACAACTTGGATAATGAACTGAACAGTGCTCTACAGACAGGGATACTAGAATAAGGTAAGGACGGGACAAGCAAGCATGATGCCTAAACTTGAGATAAAGAAGTAGCAGTCTTTAGTATGCCAAATATAACAAATGAGCTTAGTTTGAGCAGTATGCCATTTCTTCCCTTGTGGGAGGTTGCGCTATACCAGTGGTGGGTAAGAGGATTCTCAAATGAAAATGCATGGACATATCATTAAATTATAGACAACTTGAGCTCATGTTGCATGGAGGCTAATAATGGCTTTGGAGGCTCTAAGAACCGACCTATAACTGCTAAGAGAGAATAATTCCACCCTTTTAAGGGATTTATTTTTCCATCAAGGGAGGTTATTTCTCCTATTACTAGAAATTTTCTTACTTCAATATCTGATCTTATTCTTTCTTTGGGGCACTCCCTACCCATTTATCTCATTTTTCCTCCCTTAGTATAAACCTATTGGGCTTTAAATATGAGTAATAAGTTGCCTGCGTTAATTATAAAACAGTACACAAAATAACAAAATAGCATGCTTGCCCACAGAGTAACCCAAAAAAACTGCTCATGATTGTCATTGTAGGTAAAAAAAAATAAAATAGGATATCTATGATAGCCTTGTGATGCGTGATAACTTTGGAGAATTGAAGATGAAGTCAAAACTTTCACTAAATACTTCTCTTCCCCCCATCAAGTAGAACAACCACTCTATTCCCTCTCCATCTGTAATCCAAAAGGAACTAGTAATCTTCTAATAAAATAAAAATTTCATGTTGGACAGTTTTGGAGAATTGAAGAAAAAGTCAAAATGTTATCTCATCTGTAGAGTGCTAATTCATTTAGGATTGAAGAAACTATTTTAGCATAAGATATTTGATTTGAGTTTATATTAGATATTTGATCTGAGTTTACTAACTGATTTGAGTTTATATTGGGATATCTGATATGAATTTAAGATTTAGCTATAAGACTTGAAATTTGAGTTTGAACTTCTTAGTTATATTTGAATTAAGACAGGTTATTGGAGTTAAATTTTGACTTGTCTATAAACCTTGACTTTTCAGATTTTAATAAAGAGACTGATTTCCTTTATTGATGAAAATCCAAGGAACAAATTCATGTGAGTTTTGCATATGGCGTGAAGCCAAATCCTACACCTTTAAAGTGTGCTTCCTTCTCTTTTTATAACGGGGTGTGTGATTCTCAGCTTGTCAAATTTTCTCCTATACTTTATTTCTCATCCAGTAGAACAGCCACCCTATTCAGTCAGTTTCTTATCTGTCTTGCAGCATACAGAACCAAACCTCCACATCAAGCCGCCAAATTTCCTCCTCTGTTAAACTGCAGAAGCCAGCCCCATTCGCTGTTTAACTACAGGCCCAAACAAAAAACAGAAAGCCTCCAAGCAGCCCCCATCTCTCTGATTTTATGAGCTGCCAATGTTCACCGACCCTTTCCCATCACCTAAACCACCCAACAGCATAAATTTGCTGGTTGCCTACCCATTACCCATCACCTATATTCCTTCTATCATACTTCAAAACCTTCTCTATGTAACCATCGAAAGTTTGAACTCTCCTTGTGGGCTTAGATAACCATCTGCACTGGTTCCAAAACCGAAGAATAACAGTTTTTTGGTGCAACTTTTCAAATTTCAGGTTAACTTTAGCTTATAGTCCTGTTGTTTGTACCTCCCTCAGAGCTATTGTGCACTGTTTGTGCTTGTAAACTAGATTTTTTTTTTAATTATCAACAATAGCTTACTGGATCTTAAAAAGTGAAGAGGGGAATTGAGTGGTAGAAACAAAGTATGCAAACTAGAAAGGGACCTACAAAGTGTTGCAACACGTCTTTTGTGGCAGGTCCCTTTCTAATTTGCATTATACTTCGTTTCTACCACTCAATTCCCATCTTCACTTTTTAAGATCCAATAAGGTTTTGTTGATAATTAAAAAAAACTTTACAAGCACAAATAGTGCACAATAACACCGAGGGAGGTACAAACAACAGGACTATAAACTAAAGTTAACCTGGAATTTGAAAGTTAAACCAAGAAACTGTTATTCTTCGGTTTTGTCACAAGTGCAGACGGTTATCTAAGCGCACAAGGAGAAAGTTCAAGCAACTAGAAAGGCCTAATCTGAAAATCATAAGTAAATTACAAACAAGCTTTCATAGCCTAGCAACACTATGTAGGTATTTTACAGAATGCATGAACGAAAAGTGGAAGTTCCACTAGGCAGAAAAGATAAAGCAGAGGAAATTTTGCCCCACTCAATGAAATTACATTAACGTTCCGAACTGTTTGAGGTATTTTGAATAGAATATGATGCATCTGGCCCTCCATTTTGATTAGGTGACGCACAACTGCAGAAGGGAAGATGGCCACATGTAATAGTAAGAAGCTAAGAAAAGAGCACTTGTCCTTGATCTACCTACGAGCTGGAGTTCTGTGCAGACATACTTTGCAATAGTATAGTATCGATTGTTACAAATTGAATTTCAACTTGTATGCATATCACCTAGTCTCAAATTTATTGATAATATCATAATAAAATGCATGTATTATGGATTCCTACAGAAGGTTCAGTTATGACTTGAAACATAAATCAAGCTAGCAGAGTTTGGTTATTGATGCATTGAAAGGGAAAATGAAATGGTCATGAGTTATGACAATGCAACATAAACTCATAAACCGTAAGTCAGGAGGAGTTACAAAAAGAGGTGTATGATTAAAGAAGATTAGGCTACACATCAGATGAAGAACCCAAATTGGAAGGAATAAGGATAAGTAAAGAAGATTTGCTCAATAGAAACCAATTGATTACACCCAGAAGTCAGTCAAGAAAGCAGATTGTGCAAATACTGCAAGTTGGAAGACTGGGTATACGACAACAAACGATACACAAGAAAAAATTGGCCACAATTAACGAAGAATATTAGCAATAACACTTGAAGATGTTCAATTTGCCAACGTTGCTTTTCATGTCTAGGTTTGTGTTTCTGCACTAACTCCTTTTTTCATATAGTTTTGTACAAAACGGAAACCGAGTAACTTCTTATACAAACATTGAAATAAAAACCCAACATGCTTCGAAATACACACAGATACGTAAAAGCAGACTTGCACAAGCGAAAATATAGAAGGTAACAGCTATGATGCACGGATACGGATACAGGACACGGATACGACATAGACATGGATACGGGATACGACAAAATAAAAAAAATAGGATACGGGGATACGACAAGGAATTTTTTTAATAAATTATTATTATATATAGAAAAATTTATAAAATTCAACTAACAATAAAAAATATGAATCTACCACAAAATAATAAGTTTGTAAACAAAAAGTACCTCAAGATGAAGTGGAAGCTAGTCCCATGACTTCTTCATTGCCTTCATCATCAGATTTATGATAAATGACAACGTAATACGAAAATCTCGATTTAGTATAAATGAGTAACTTTCTTCATCAGATTTATGATAATAATATGACGTTGGGCTGCTGCTCGAACTCAAAAACCGGAGGAGATGATGATGACACTGGTGGTGGTTGTACTGGACGTGGAGGAGGAATGAAGGGTGGACTTGAGGAGTCAGAGGAAGGAGTCAATCGGCGGGACCGGATCGAACAGCGGAGGTGATCGAATCGAACGAGAATGAGCTGAGAGATTGAGAGAGAGGATTAGGGTTAGGGTTTTTTCTTTTTTTCTTTCGTTTGAGTCAACTGAGGATCAAATCGAACGGAAGATTTGAGAAATAGGGATGGGTTTTTTTTAATCGAACGATTCGGGTTGGATTGTAACAACCAAGCCCGCAACCTACAACCCGAATGAATCAGCCTTCGACGAATCCGAGCCGTGTCCGAGCTCCTTTGACCGTGTCCGAGCCACGAATCCGAGCCGTGTCCGAGCTCCTTTGACCGTGTCCGAGCCTAATTTGACCGTTAATCCGTGTTGGACATGGATTGACCGTGTTCGACACGTGTCGTGACGAATCCGTGTCCGATTCGAGTCGAACACGGATTCGTGGCCTCCGGGGGCGAATCCGTGCTTCAGAAGGTAACATGTAACAATTCATCTTGGAAAATCCTTGAGCATTTTAGAATTGAGCAAACCAAAACTGGCAATACAATATCTGACAAGCTAAACATACAACAAGAAAACAAAAAAAACCAAATTGGAAAATTGCCGACAGACCACCTGTACTATACCAGAAGTGCAAACAGACCCCCTGTAGGTCTGTTTGTATGGATAGAACCCCCGAGTGAAACTTTTTGACTCTTTTAAGAGTAAAAAGTAATTCACTCAAGGGGTCAATCTGCAACTTGGGCAAATAGTGCAGGGACGGTATCCATACCAATAGAATACAGGGATTCGTTTGCAGTTGTTCGATAATACAGAGGGTCTATCTGCAACCAACCTAGACAAAATAGAGATATAATGAACATCTTAGTAAGGGGAAAACTTACTGGGTATCTTTTCCAGATGAGAAATAGTCACCAAATTCCTCCGTAGGAAAGCTTGCTACTACAAAAGGCTCCAACCCATGAAACCCACGTTCAA
>NC_033795.1:18520932-18540990 GCF_001876935.1 Asparagus officinalis | reverse complement strand
TAAGAAAGGGTCAGTAACTACAGAAGATCTTCTAGAACACTAAAATTCTCCAAAAATCTGCAAAAATCCTTTCTGTTTCTTTTGTTATTTCTTTTATCTTTTATGATTCCCATTCTTTCTGCCTACCACAAAGTAGCAATTTTTAGTGCCCACCCAAAATATAAATGAGGATCTCTACCCACTGCCTCATACAATTTAGGATAACTTGCAGACAACTCCCCGTATATTTACCTTCACTATCACTTGTCACCGCACAACCATTTCTAGTAGCACTTAACACCCTAGATTTGTAAAGGAGAGGAGGCTATCTGGAATTTTATCCTTCTCAAAATGTAAATCTAGGCATGCTAAGCGCTCGCAAAATAGTTGAGAGGTAATACATTCTACTGAAGGTGTAGATGAGGGGGTTATCTGCAAGTTACCCAACAACACTTCAAACTTGAGGCAAAATAGAATCCCACTGCATCACTTCCAACTGGGGGAATAAAACTACCAAGTACAGTGAATCGCTTGATCCAAATTACTAATTTTTCGGAATCAAAACTGAAACTTTAGCAAATAGAATGACTCATTGACTGGTACAACTTTACCAACAGAATCTAAACGAAGAAAAAACTCACTACTCAGTGAGAATTTCCACTCACATCCAAAAATAGTAAAAAAAAGTACAAAAAAGGGAACTCACGATGCTGAGATCGGATCTGGCCGCGGTCGGAAAATTCCTTCTAGAAGCCCGCAACTGGATCCTGGCGCATATTAACCTGGTGCACACGAACACGATGAACATCGTGCTGACGGCGAATCCGATCACCGTCATCACGAGATTCGTCCCCGTCAAAATCATCACTCCCAAGCTTTCTCCCCCACCTTAAAAAAAACTAACTTTGTACTCGAAATCTCGCACCAGTCTACATCTGACAGTGATGAAACCCTAATCGACGAAGATGGATAACCCGATCATTTCAAAAGGAGGAAAAGGAGGAGGGTGGAATTTGAAAGGAAGTTATTTCTCTCTCTCACAGACATCGGATTTTTCATTTTTAGATTTAATTAATGGCACTGGATAAATATTATTAACGGTAATTTGCATAGGTGTCATGATTATTTGTCTTATTACTTGATATTTAATCATTTTTACTAAACTAATATTGCTTTTTTACAGTGCACGGAGTTTTGTTCGAACCCACTGCACTATCCCGTTTTTCAATGGAGCCCACCAAAATATCTACCTATAAAGGTGTGGGTAAATTCGTTTCGCAATTTTAAGAAAATAATATAAACAAGCGTAATGAATGTAAATTTCAATTGCAGAAACCTTGTCAACAACATTTAGGCGATGTTTGGTTCAATTTCTACAAATTATAGGAAATATTTTTCACCCAAAATATAATTTTCTTGTATTTCTTAAAATTTTTATTGGAAAAGTTTTGAAAAGTCAAACAGTACCAATTTTCTTGTTTTTTTACTTTGCTTGTTTAGTTCAAAACAAGAAAATCGCATAACTTTATAGAAAATAGCAAGGTTTTCTATAATTTGTAGAAATTGAACCAAACACCTCCTAAATTTATAGAAAAATACCAACTTTATAGAAAAATGTCAATGTGGTGTCAGATTTCTGGGTGATTTCCGTCCATTTTAAGAGGAAATTGATTTCTGTAAATTTTGGTACTTTTTTGTACTTTACAGAAAACATTTCTGTAAAATTTTTTTAAACCAAGCAGAGTTTTACGGAAATCTATAGAAAATTTTTAATTACAGAATTGCCATTGTCAGACATTTTGAGAAAACTTTTCTATAAAATTGTGCAACCAAACACCCCCTTAGATGACAAATTATTCTGTTGTCTCTATTTCCTAAATTTCATGTAAGTACACACAGTTAAAATAGTATACATATCAATAACAAGTTAATTTAGAAGTAACAGATGCACTTTGGATGTTCTTATAAATATGAAATGTTAGTAGATCATATCATATCATAACTCCCTTTAAAGGTGTGAGTCATCATAAATCCATCCATTGTCAATCTCTGTTTGGGGTCTTTTTAATATTGTAATTAACTCATATTACAATATAAAGAATAAGAGTGAAACAAATGAAAATTTTATATTTCCTGGGGAGGGTTCTTTTCTGTATGCCAATGGAGCGTCGATCTTGTACTCTGTTGACGCACCGACTAAGACGGCCGGTCTTTTGCTGTTTATAAGAAATGGATTGCTTGGAAGATAACTCAGTCTTCTCTCAGTAGCTTCTCTCAATAAAAAGAATCGCAAGTGCGATTGTAATCTCTTTATGCGTGTGTATTCTTGGCTAAGGCTTCTGTTATAGCCATTTTAGTGATAGAAAATAATCACCAATCAATAACAAACAATTATCCCACATTGTGCATAATCGGGTCAGCATCTAGAGATCAAGAACCTAGCCCAGTCGACTCGACACGTCGACATCCTGCGAACTCGACTCGAAAGGCGTTACATGTCGACGACCCAAAAGGTATTACGTGTCATCCCCTGGCTGAGTCGACTACTTAAACACTCTACTTGGCAACCCATTGGATGACATATTGTGAGGGCGACTCGAATGGCGATACTTCTCGACCACCAGACGAGTAGAAAGGCGATGAAACGCCTCGAGCCTTGAGCCCTCCTATGCACTGATGACCAACCAACTCGTCATAAATGCCGTTAAATGCATTATGGGCGTCATCATTCCTCTGCCTCCAAAAGTATTTAAGACACATCAGACCACATCGACACCGCACACCCAACATCACTTCGTATTAAGCTGAAGTGACCTCTCCTCCACTCCTCGGCCGACACCTATAAAGTTGAAGCTGACTTGGCCACCAGTTCATGTCCGGCCAAAGTTATCATCCTACCCTCCTTCTACTACTACAAGAAAAGATACTATTTTCATTACAGGATAAACTTTTTCCACTATTCTCTAAACTTAAGAATTACTACAGTTTCTTTTACTTCTCCACACAAGCCACCCATTGTCTTGATTGTCAGAAACAACCAGGAAATCACATCCCTCCCTCTTATGATCTATTACTTATGTAGGGAACTACAGCTTGACCAAAGACCAAGCATTTGGAGAGTTAGAGGACCTTCATCAACACAATTAGCTCTTTTCATTTGACTATGTGATTTAGTAAGTCAACAGCTTTCGAACTTGTAAAATGGAGGATCTCCTCTCTTTTTATAGGCTAAAAGATAGAGTTAATAGCCTTTAATCGTGAATTAAGTGGCCATTAAAGTAGAACATAATGGAGAGTGGTTATTCCGCTAAAAATAGATCTCAAAACAACTATTTGGCGAACTTCACGGGCTTAGTGAAGTTCACTGAAGACATAAGCGAAGGTCCCTACAGGTGCAGGAGAGGGCTGTTGTGGACGTGGGCACAAGCAAGGGTCGCTGTAGCCTTGGGCGAGTCTTCTTCGGAAGTCGATGACTTGGTCCACTTGAGTTAACGTGAGCGGCGTTCATTGGTTGGCGAACTTCACTCATGAGTTCAAATGTGACACAAAAATTGACTCTAGACTCGGCTAATTAACGAGTTGTTTAGCGAGGTTTGTTTCATTTGTCAAATGACCTTCGCTGTAACTTGTTGTGGGCTTGATTTTGTACCCATTGGAAGTGTTTAGTCCATAGGCATTCACTTCTTAGATCCAAGTTGATCATCGCTCTAAGTAAAAATATATTTTAACCATCTACAAGACCCCCCCCCCTCTAAGTTTTTAAGATCTTGCGTTTCAATTTGTACCTAGGATTGAAATACTTTGGGTAAATAGCCAGAGGTGTACTGTTAAATGTGGAGTGAGTTATCTTTTTTGCGATGAACCTCGTCTTTATTTGCCTATTTGGTTGCCAGAGGTGTACTCAGCCTCCTTTATTGTAGACTTGTATCGAAGATCGATGATGCTTGTACTCATCCAAATCTATGTTTGGAACAATGTTCATCTTTTCTGTTGTTGAGACGATGTTGGGAAATCAATGAATTTTGACTAATTCTGGGTATGAGTGAAACAATTTTGGGCTACTGACCGAAGTTCGTCGATTACCGACATTTGCTAGCTGGCAAGACTTGTTTTATTCCGAGTTGTGTTGATGAAGCTCATCGATTGGTGACGTTCGCTTGTTAGTGAAGTTTGTTGAGATTTTCCTTTGGATTTGTGTTGTAATTTGTGGCTGAGATCTCTTGATTGAAAATTTCATGAGATCTATTGTGGATTTGGTTGAGCTTTAGGCTAAGTTTTGGCCTCTTTGTCTGGTCCAATAAAATCTCAAAAGATGTGATTTTCTTAGGAGTTAGGATTTAAAAGTGGCTATAAATAGTAGCCTTGTTCTTTTATTCCCACCGCCTTTATCATCTTCTTCTTCCCCATGTCTAGCTTATATTAGAGATGCTCCACGACAGAGGAGCTGAAATAAAACAGTTCCAACAGCAGCTTGCCAAAGTGAAGAGCAATCAAGTGGATGAACTTTGCATACTACGCCGTTTGGTGGATTCGGTTGATAAGATGAAACTTGAACAGATCATCAAGAATCACTCGATCGCTAGGGCGAGTTGAATCGTGATAGAGACGCATGGAGCTTCAAGTTCCATGCTCTTCGCAAGACCATTCGGCGACTGCAATGACGCTTGAAAAAGGTGAAATTACCCTAGAAGGGGGTGAATATGGTAATAAAATAATAAATATGCAATAAATAAAATTTAATGTAACACAAGATACAAATTAAATGTTATGGCAATAAATAAGGAGGAAAGTTAGAGAATAGTTATCTAAGATGACACGACGATATGTTCACGAGGTTCGGTCCTCCGACCTACGTCCTCGACCACCTCTCCTAATAATAACAATACTATCACACCCGATTTAGAAGCTGGAACCTCTTCACAATGATCTCCCCATGAGATCTTACAATCCTCATAATGATCTCCTCAAGATCAATCTCACTACACAATGACAAGATGAATTAAAAGAAAATCTCTCACAATAATCCTATGACAAGGATCAAGAGAGAAACACTCAAGATTAGGTGTTTGTGAGATGTGGAATAGAGAAATCTAAAACTTTGAGACAATTGAGAATGAAGATTTGAAAGTTTAAGCTCAAGAACATTTGAAACAAAACTTAGAGATTTTTCTTTACTTGCTTAATTACTGAAGTGAAGAGGGTCAAGGGGTATATATAGAAGCTCCAAACAATAGCCTAAATCCCAAACAAATCACCAAATCTAGGATTTTCAGCTCAAATAAAAACTACCCATTAACAGTGTTATAAGTCGACTGATATTGTTCATCAGTCGACTGATGAGCCGACCGTTACAGGCTGCTTATCTGTTATCGGTCAACTGATGAACTTATCAGTCGACTGATATTTTATCAGTCGACTAAGTAGAAACTTCTTCTCTTTCCAGTGTGTTTCATCAGTCAACTGATAACAGGTATGGGTCAATTGATAAACATGCACAGGCACTGTTCATGATTAAAAATTAGTTTTTAAGAGAATTAAAAAAAGTAAATAAAATCTAAAAAATATAAAACTTTCAGAAATTCTTATAAACATAAATATAAACATGTTAGAAAAGGAATTTTTGAAAAATCATTTCCCAATTGTAAAAACTACTCATTTTTCAAAAATGGTTAAAAATTGGTTCTTATAAGTGTGTGTATGTGTAAATTCCAATCACTTTAAATGATATCTACTTAATAACATGTCTACATTGAGCTCTAGAGAGAAATAAAAATATAAATATCTCACACATATGAATACAATTCTTTTGGTCTTGATATTTGCTCAAGTGTTGATGAAGCTTCTTTTGAGTATGTTGTTCTTGATAACTTTTCTTCATCAACTTGCCTCCACCTTCTTGGATATCATCGTTGTAGCTCATATTCTGTCCAATCCTCCAACTGTTGGCACTATCTTGCTTGGTAAAATATAATCTGCACAATATTACTCAATCAAACAATTAGCACCAATAATGGTGTTTGTAAATCATCATCAAAACAAGAGAACTAACAATGTCCCCCTTTTGATGATGACAAACCACCATTATTCAAGAGCATGAATAGAATAAAAATTTAGCTTATAGATAGTTGCTCCCCCTATCTATAAGACTCTTCCCCTATCTATGTGTACAAATTAGGAGATTTCTCTATCCTTATGTCAACAACAAAATGGGGTAAATAAGATAATATATATGTGTTAAAACCCACAAGATACTCCTCTAAGTGTTGGCCCACCCGTGTCACATTCATCAAATGTTTGGATTTACGACCTCTCCTTAGGCATTACTACAAACCCACTCCTCTTGGAATTGACCCCGGTCTCTCCTAACCACTCCTCTAACTATCCTTGTGTGTTTGAACATGTTTTGACAATGTAGATCATAATAAAAACATGTAGATATGAAATTGATAGCTTAAAACCAATAGTAAGCAAGAGGTATCAAAACAAGTATTCAAAGAATGCACATGTCTAATTCATTTCTTATACGATAAAATCCTTCTTCACTAAGAAACATCTTTCCTTTCTACATGGTCACTATTTGCATCAGAAATTGATTTCTTAGTGGAATCCATTACAATCGTTTATCGACTTTTACAGATTCAAAAAAATAAGTCTTTTTATAAGACTTCTTTACACAAAAGAAATAGATCAACAATTCCCTAGAAACACACACAGAGCACCTTTCTTTGCCTGTGCCGGGGTTTATCCGTGGACCATCGTGGATCAGATCCAGTTGATTTTGTTATCTCACGAAGGAAACAAGAAATTAACGTGAATGACACAGAAAGGTGAGGTAAACACTCTTCTCGGGATCAAATCAAAGTTTGATCTCTAGGGAAGCAGATAACGGGTGCTGAAGGGTTGCACTCCTCCTTTTTATGCAGAAAAACTCGTAGATCTCTCTTTCTCCTCTCTGAAATTCATGCTCCTCTGCTATTCAAAATGATAGGGCTTCGCCAACAGCTCTAAATTCCCGATCTCCCGTTGTTTGCGTCGAAAATTGATTTCTTAGTGGAATCCATTATAATCATTTATCGACTTTTCCTGATTCAAAAAAATGAGTCTTTTTATAAGACTTCTTTACATAAAAGAAATACATCAACAATTTTCTAGAAACACACGCAGAGGACGTTTATCACCCGCTGCTTGTGTGGGGTCTTTACCTGTGCTGAGGTTTATTTGTGGACTACCTCGGATCAGATCCGGTTGATTTTGTTGTCTCACAAAGAAAATAAGAAATTAAAGTGAATGACTCAGCAAGATGAGGCAAACACTCTTTTCAAGATCAAATCAAAGTTTAATCTCAAGGGGAAGCAGATAACGGTGCTGAAGGGTTGCAGATCTGTCGAACTCCTCATCTTTATGCTAAAGAACTCAAAGATCTCTCTTCCTCCTCTCTAAAATTTATGCTCATCTGCTGTTAAAAATGATAGAGCTTTGCTGACAGCTCCAAATTCCCGATCTCCCGTGTATAGGGGCCCTAGGGCTGTATTTATAGGCTTCAGAAACTCTATTTTCGGATAAGAACGAATGATTTGATCTCATCCTCAGTTATAACCACTTAACCACGTTCAAAGATAGCCTCAAATCAATTGTAGAGGTTCTGGGATGAAATCTTATCGAAAAACGGGTAAAAGCAGCTTTACTGGGTGAGAGACACCGCTAGTGTCTTGCCCCTGGGCCGAGACACCAATGATATCTTTCCTATTTGGGTGAGACCCCATTAGCGTATTTCTATTATTTTACCTCTAACTCTCCCGTTCGATCTCAGAATAAAGTGATCCAAAATGTGTTGGAAAGCTAGGGAAGAGATCTACAATCTCCCATAGGTAAAATATACATAGAGTGAGTGAGACATGAGTGGCATTTCACTCTATGTAGGTGAAACATAACTCCCGATCGAGTCGTTTCTTCATTATTTTGCCATCATTTTGACTTGTATGCTTTGCCAACTTGCTTCATACACTTGTTAGCCTCTCTACAGCATAAGATAATCCTCCTTGACTTGGATAATAACGTTTATCGTCTTTTCTCTATCTCAAGCTATGTGTGAGAACCTATAGGTAATTTTTGATGCCTACAGATACCCCTCCAAAGTGTTTTAGTCTCGTTCTTTTATAAAAGAGCCTAAAATACTTTGGATGTGATAGGCCTAACTTTTAATCTCTTTAGTATTTTGTTGAAGATATCTACATAGAAGGACCTGTAACTAACTTCAGTTCTTGATTTCTTCAATTCTCAGTTTATTCAGTATTTTATCGAATAGCTAAAATTCTTTTGATGCTACATTTATCATCTGACCATTGTCAAAGTCTTGAACTAAAATTGGCGTATTGGTTTTTGATTGTAGCTCGTGTCGTTCAGTCGACATTGAACTGATTATCTTTGTTGGTGATGCGTATCAGAACTACGATTGAAGTCTCGGAAGTATCCTTTGACCTGGAATTTCATCTTGAGCCTTGTTTCGGCGAAAATCATCGACGTGTTGATCGATGTAGACCTTTATTGCAACATGTTGACTGACGTTGACTTTCATTATAATGACTAGCGTTGACTTTGGTTGCAACTCGTTGACCAGTGTTGACTCTCATTTGCAACACGTTGACCGATGTTAACTCTCATTTGCAACGCGTTGATCGGCATTGACCTGTGTGAACATAGTTTATACTCATACGTTGATTGGAGTCTACACAGTTTAAGCTTTTAAGGTATTGGAGCACGAAGAATCAATTTATACTCGTATACTCCTTAGAGTTTTGGGAATCAGTTTAACCTCGTGTACCCATTAGAGGTTCAAGGAGATGCAGTTTATACTCATATACTCATCCGAGTATGGTGAGAACAAGCTGTATGTATCGGATGCTCGTCAGGTTGTGCTCTTTGTGCGAGATTTGATTGTAGGACCAGTCGTTGGTGGTGATACAACTACTATCGCTGAAGTTACCCCAGTTTGTTTGAGTCATGAGACCAACTGATGAAGCTGGTGCGTCAATGATTATTAAAGCTGATTGAAGATGAAGCTTGTATGAGTTTTGTGAAGAGAAGCTCTCTGAGCTAGGAGAGAGAATCCTTCATTGCAAGCTGTTTATCTAAGTATAATAGGATTTTTGGCAAACCCTCAGCCATTAACGGATTTGATGAGCCTTTACCGATAACCGTTTGAGACGGGCTAGCATGTAGATTGTCTAAGTCCGTTATACATGTAACGTTATGCTAAGAGAGTTAACTCTCTTAGTGCTATGATATTAAATACGTAGACTTCGCCATTATCATGGGAATAGACTACCCGGTAATGCGTGTTAGGCATAGACTTAGGGTTTTTGGCTAACCCTCATCCCTTAACCGATTTAATGTATCTTTACCGATTACCGTTTGAATCGGGCTTGCATGTGAATTGTCTAAGTCCGTTTTATATGTAATGTTATGATAAGAGAGTTAACTCTCTTAGTGCTACGGCATTAAATACGTAGATGTATGTAGGAAAAATTGCAATGAAGAGAATAAAGAAAATTTGACTTTGATTCCTTTGATTCCGGTTACAATTCGATTACAAAAGAGAGGAGAACGAAATTGGTTCTTCCTCTTTGTTTAAAACTGGGTTCTTCACGGTGGCGATGGAGTGCCTCCCCCGAATGCTTGCGTCGAGTTTGCTCTCCGTTGACGATCCGCACGTCTTGATTCACTGGAACGATGTCTTCTCCTCACGATTTGACGTTGTGGAGAACTTGCGTGGCAAGTTTAAAACTCTTGATGAGTTGATAACTCTGAACGAGTTTAGAAGAACTCTGTAAAAGAGTTGATTTGAACCGAAGATCGGTTAATAAGCCAAGGCTAGAAGAAAGCTCTGGTGGTCGATCTTAGCTAAGGATGAACGTCGATCTCCCTCTTGCTGCCAACTCTCAGATCCGAAAAATCCAGCCAAAAACCCCCCGCCGCCTTCAATGGTCGATTATCCATATTTATAGGGAATTAAGGGGTGTAACCGCCCCCTTAATTCTCTCCATAATGGGGTGTAACCGCCCCCAAATCGTGGGAAACGGTTTTAGAACCGTTCAGCTCATGTTGAATGAGTCAAACAATGCCCACGTTGGCGTTCAGGATCCTAACTCCACATTTTAGACTGGAGACGCACAGTTGGGTATCCGCAGGGCGTAGAAAAACGCGAGGGTCGGCCTTGGTGTTTTTGATGTTGTGACGCGGGGTTCGACCCTGGCGTTTTGATGTTGTAACGCGGGGTTCGACCTTGGTGTTTTGATGTTGTAACGCGGGGTTTGACCCTGGCGTTTTGATGTTGTAACGCGGGTTCGACCTTGGCGTTTTGATGTTGTAACGCGGGGTTCGACCTTGGCGTTTTGATGTTGTAACGCGGGGTTCGACCCTGGCGTTTTGATGTTGTAACGCGGGTTTGACCTTGGCGCTTTGATGTTGAAACACGGGGAGGACCTCCGCGTCTTGCCTTGCAGAGATTATCACCAAGTAATCTCTTTTTGTCATAGCGTTGCAAAGATCATTGTCTTATAATCTTCGTCTTGGCTCCTTGAGAATATGAGAGTCGTCAGATTGTAACTCCCGATGTTGATTGTGAAGGCTGTTGAAGTAGAGCTTCCATCAGTTGTCGTGAAGGTCGTCAGATTGTAACCTTCAGCAATCTACGCGAAAGTCTTTAGATTACAGCCTTCTGGAAGTCGTCAGATTGTAACTTCCATCATCGGTGGTTGATGGGGGATAAGCTATCTATTGTGATTTTTAGACAGCCTACAGTAGACTTTGCCATTATTACGAAAATAGGCTACCTGATAACATGTGTTAGATGTAGACTTATCTCTATTAGGGATCAAGATAATATCCCCCAGACAAGGATCCTGATGTCTTTTCACGACAAAAAATTAACCAGCAACGCGTGTTAGATGTTGACTTATCTCTACTTAGGATTCGAGATAAAATTTTCTATGCGTGTAAGGCATGAATTTTGGTGTTATTAATAACGACCTGCCACGATATCAGATACGTGGGCTTTTGCTCTTTTCATGACAAAAGACTAACTGACAACACTTGTTAGGCGTAGACTTATCTTTATTTAGGAGTCGAGATAAAGTTCCCCATGCGTGAAACACATGGATTTTGGTGTTGAAGAGTTGTGTTGTGTCTTCTCTTGGGGCAAAGACGAACCCGATTTTGTCTTCTCTTAGGGAAAAGACGAACCATGTGCTAGAGAGAAAGAATTTTATATTCTATCTTTAGGTACAAAAGAAACTTAAAGTGAGATCTCCACTCAGAGAATTGAAAAGATTTAGATAACCCTAACTGTTTAAAGGTTTAGTTATCTAATCTAAAAATGAATTTCTCATTTATCGAGATAAAATTCTAACTTTAGCCTTAACTATTTAAAGGTTTGATCATTCAATTTATGGACCTCTCGTTCATGAAAGGAATCGAGAGGGGATTTTGACTTTGGCCCTGTTTGTTGAAAAATTTATAATATGAAAATAAAAGAACTGTGTTTGATTTTTATTCTCTCAATCTCGATTACAATTTGAATTATCGATTACAAAAGAAAAGAGAATTGATGCAAATCCTCCCCTTTGTTTAAGTCTGAGTTCTTCACGGTAGCGATGAGATGCCTCCCTCGAATGCTCGCGCCGAGTTTGCTTCTTGTTGATGATCCGAACATCTTGTTTCACTGGAACGTGGTCTTCTTCTTACAATTTGATGTTGTGGATAACTTGTGTGGCATGTTTTAAAGAACTCTCGATGAGTTGATAACTCTGAACGAGTTTGAAATTCTATGAAAGAGTTAATTTAACTGAAATCGGTTTGTAAGCCAAGGATGAAGAAAGCTCCTATTGTTGATCTCCAAAGCTCCAGCAATTCCTCGAAAAAGCCAACCAAAGATCTCTTCTTCGCTGCCAAGTCGAAGGACAAAAGAAGGATCAATCCGAGAGCTAAAAGAGAATCAATCCGAGTGCCCTAACTCAATTGAGTTTCCCACTATTTATAGGGGATTAAGGGGTATAACCACCCCCTTTTTAATTCGTTTCTAAGTGGGGCTAAATGGGGTGTAACCACCCCCTTAAACTGCTCCCCAAATCGTGGGAAAAATGGTTTTAAAACTGTTTAGTTCGTGTTTTGAACGAGTCAAACGCTGAAAAATAACGTTCAGGGCCCGAACTCTGCGTTTTAGACTTGAAACACAGAGTTGGGCCTATATGGTGGCTGAACGCACAGGTCGCACTGCGTTGTAAATCTGAAACGCAGAGTTGAGACGCAGAGATGAACTTTATGTTTTGACTCTGAAACGCAGGCATGACCTCTGTGTTTTGATGTTATAACACAAGGATGACCTCTACGTTTTGATGGTGTAATGCAGGGATGACCTCTGTGTTTTGAGGTTATAACGTAGGGAGGACCTCTGCGTTTTAAGTCTGAGACGCATAGGTGAGCTCTACGTCTTGATTTAAAAAGACCGTCAATTTGTAGTCACTTTTGCTAGAGCATTGCAAAGTCCGTCATCTTATAATCTTCATCTTGGCTCCTTAAAAATATGAGAGTCATCAAATTGTAACTCCCGATGTTGATTGTGAATGCTGTTGAATTAGAGCTTTTATCGGTTGTTATGAAGATCATCAGATTATAACATTCATCGATCTTCGTGAAAGTCTTTAAATTATAGCCTTCTGGAAGTCGCCAGATTATAACTACATCATCGGTGTTTGATAGGGGATCATCTATCTGTAGTGATTTTTAGACAACATACAGGCCCTAACTATTTAAAGATTTGACTGAAGGGAGTTTGAGATGATTCTTACTATTTAAAGGTTTGGTCGTTCAATTTATGGACCTCTCGTTTTTGGAAGAAATCGAGAAGGGATTTTGGCTTTGGCGCTAACTATTTAAAGGTTTGACCAAAGGGAGTTTGAGACGATCCTAACTGTTTAAAGGTTTGATCATTCAATTTGTAAACTTCTCGTTCATTAAAGGAACGGAGAGGGGATTTTGGTTTTGGCCCTAACTATTTAAAGGTTTGACCGAAGGGAGTTTGATACTATCCTAACTGCTTAAATGTTTGATCATTCAATTTGTGGACCTCTCGTTTATGGAAGGAATCGAGAAGAGATTTTGGTTTTGGCCCTAACTGCTTAAAGGTTTGACCAAATGGAGTTTGAGACGATCCTAACTATTTAAAGGTTTGATTAAGCAAACAGAGGGAGTGAAGGTACAAATAACAGTGGGAATGTTGATTTGTACAAACCTCTCAGAGGGGGTTTCCGGTATCAAGTGAAAACCTTGACACAAAAAGGGGTTTGGCAATCATCATGGATTAAAATTTTGGGTGTTGTGTCAGAGCTCAACAGTGAAAGTGTTAAAGACTTAGACACAACAAGAGTTTGGGTGGATTTAACCACAAAGAATTTTGGTGGACTCACCGTCAGTTGATTTGATCAGTGAGGGATTTTATGATGGAGGACTTCGAATCATCAAGCACTCTACAATTAGACCGTAGGAGTTTCGTGAGGGAAGACTGACTCGATGAGGTCATTGAATCTCATCTCAATGAAAGAGTGCTTGGAAAGTCACAGTGGGAGTTGGCAGAATTGATCTTGACGATTGAAACCAACCAAGAATCGGATGAAGGAAAAACAAATGAGACATGCTTCATTCTTGAAGGATTTTAGAGTTTTGTGAGGGAAAATTGACTTGATGGAGTCATTGAATCTTATCTCAACAAAAGAGTGCTCCGAAAATCACAGTGGGAGTGCTTTAATCATTTTAAACATGATTGAACAGCCATAGCGGGAGGTTCTTAATCATTTTTATCATGATTAAGAGTGGATTATTTAGATGGTTAGTTTTCTCCTTGAATAATTAATTAGTTTTGGGTTATCCTTAAGAATACCATACATAGCATTCTCCAGAAACTTCCCGTTAAATAGGTTATCTGAACGTACTAGAGATCCTGAATGTACTAGGGGTAGTACTTTTTTAGGAACTTCCTATTTGTAGGCCATGTTGCTGTTCTTGATATAGAATCAGGTCTTGGTTCCTGACTTCATATTTAGCCATGATAACCTTGTATCAAGCCCCCAGCTTTTTAGGTGAACCTGAGTCCAACCACATTTGGCTACATTGTTGGAGCGTGCAACTTAAGGGAGCAATTTTTAACCTCTTATACTAGTCAGAGGTAACCGGGTTATCCATAAGAATATTATGTGTAATATTCTCCAGAAACTTCCCGAATAGTTTAGCCTTGTATACTAGATAAAGGTTTGGGAAACAGTTTATACTCGTATACCCTTTGGAGTGCATGGAGAAACAGTTTATACTCGTATACTCTTGAGAGTTATCGCCATTCTCATTTGGTTTGTTTTGCCGTTAAAACGCTGGAGTCAATTAAGGCTTGGATTTTTTTTAAGACTGAAGCAAGCCTTGGTGGGATGAAGAACCCTTCTATGGTATGCATAGTATTTTGGATCCGTAATCCTCTTAGCTCTCTCCTGATCTTTAATAGGTGGTAGCTCGATTTTATTGTTGTTCAGGAGATACTTGAAGATGGCTGGAACCTCATCATCCCTGAAGGAGTACTACTGCATCTGATGTGGCTGTTGTGGTGATTTCTATCACGATTGTCACTATAATGTTTGATTAACATCAACAGCATCCACAGGCAGCGTCGGTTGGCTTCTCTCATCCTTCTTTCTTTTGAAAAAATGCTCAGCTTGCTCACCGTGTATTTTCAAGTCTTTCCAGGTTTTGGACAGCACAACCCCTGGGGTTTCCAGGATGTCAAATGGAAAGGTTGTTATGGCAGGTTTAGAGGATGAATTCCTCCGTGACCGGATCTCGACAGTTCATCACCTTATTTCGGAAGCGTTTGATGAAGCTATCGACCAAATCTCCATCTTTTTTCTTCTCATTGAAGAGTGTTCCGATAGACACCTCAGTATTATCATCGAAGAAGTTGGTGAAAAACAAGCCTTTCATGTCATTCCAGTTATTGATACTTCCCGTCTTGAGACGGTAGTACTAGTTGAAGGCAGCTCCGCAAAGGGTGCCAACGAATGATCGGACCATCAAAGGTTTATTTCTGGAGATCATGCCCAGGTAGGACTTGAAATAAACCAGATACTGAGTGCATGAACCTCTTCCATCCAACGACGTGAAGTTAATTAGATTGAACTTCACCGGATACAGAATCGACTCCCACTCTCTGGAATACAGACATGGAATCCTGATCTTCTTCACCTCTTGAGCGGACATCAAGGTGTTGATCATACTCTCGAGGTTTTTCATCTTTTGGTCCTCTTCGCATGTATTTCCCTTTCGGTGATTTTGGGGAGGAACAACGAGACCACCCCTAACATTGTTATTATTGATGGGACCACCCCCCAGTGTTTTCGCTGTCGGGAGGGGTATCAACGTTGAGATTTTCCTCCACTTCTAGATTGCTATCTGCCTGATTGGCAATGTTACAATGGCTGGATTCACTAATCTAATCTAACAAAGTCCGAATCAGTTGGTCATGTAATTCCCTTATTCATTGCATAGTTAATTTCATTTCAACTTTGAACTTCTCCTTCTGCTTGGCCAAGGCGTCTTCAAGGATTTTGGCTATTTGCTCGGTGTTGACAATGAACACTTCACGAGCTTGTCCCATGCTAGATATCGTATCGTTGTAGGTGATTGTGGAGAAAGTATCTAAAAGTTCATCATCTGAAGACAGTTCTTTATGCATCCTCGGGTAATCCCTATGTCTGACGGCTTCTAGCTAGAGTCAAGATATTCGTTGGGCTATTCCTGAATTAACTTTTCTTCCTAGAGAAAAGTCAGGATTAGAGCTATTCGAGGCAATCACTGACTTTCCTTTATCAACCATGTTGATAGTGACTTCAGGGAATTCGTCCTCTTGACCGGTTGATCTTCTTTTACGGAAGCGTCTTGATTTAGATTTGGGCACTTTAGTGGAGATCCTTTCAAATACCAAGACCCTCCGTAGAGTAGTCCTGAGGTAGCTACATGCTGATAATACTGTCCTGATTAACCTCTCACAAGGACAGTGAGAGTCTAATTCTGGCTATCAAGCAGACTTAGAATTCAGAAGACGCCTCTCACATGCTGATAACACTGACGGGAAAGATGTTAGTACCGCCTCTGACGAGTCCTCTTCGTTAGAATTGGTACGCTTTTAATGGGCAACTCCTTGACTTGTGAGGAGATATCACGAGCATCGGATTTGGCTTCTTTGGATGCTAGGGAGGAGTCTTCAATAGCAATTGGGTGAAGATCGACACCCTGGGCCTTCAGATCCGAAGACCAACAAACCTTCTTCAAGGAAGTGGTCTTCCTACGCTTGTAAGGAGAGGAAGATCTGGGGAGGAGGGGAAGACGTACTCCTCAAACTTCTGCTAGTTGAATTCGTACTCGACCTCTTCATCAATCGGGATCTTGATCATTAGCTGCGGCACGACAGTCTTGGTAGCAAGGCTATTGGCTTCCACTGTGGTCGCCAGCATGTTTGTATCGAAAATTGATTTCTTAGTGGAATCCATTACAGTCGGTTATTGACTTTTACATATTCAAAAAAATGAGTCTTTTTATAAGACTTCTTTACACAAAAGAAATAAATCAACAATTCCTTAGAAACACACGCAGAGGATGTTTATCACCCGCTGTTTGCGTGGGGTCTTTGCATGTGCCTGGGTTTATCTGTGGACCACCGTGGATCAGATCCGGTTGATTTTTTGTCTCACAAAGGAAATAAGAAATTGAAGTGAATGACTCAGCAAGGTGAGGCAAACACTCTTCTCAAGATCAAATCAAAGTTTGATCTCAAGGGAAGCAGATAACGAGGGCTGAAGGGTTGTAGATCTGTCGAACTCCTCCTCTTTATACTAAAGAACTCATAGATTTCTCTTCCTCCTCTCTGAAATTCATGCTCCTCTACTATTCAAAATGACAAGGCTTCGCCGACAGATTCAAATTCCCGATCTCCCATTATTTGTGTCGGAAATTGATTTCTTAGTAGAATCCTTTACAATCGTTTATCAACTTTTATAGATTAAAAAAGTCTTTTTATAAGACTTCTTTACACAAAAGAAATAGATCAACAATTCTCTAGAAACACACGCATATGACATTTATCACCCGCTGCTTGCGTGGGGTCTTTACCTGTGCAGGGGTTTATCCTTGGACTACCTCAGATCAGATCCGGTTGATTTTGTTGTCTTATAAAGGAAATAAGAAATAAAGTGAATGACTCAGCAAGGTGAGGCAAACACTCTTATCAAGATCAAATCAAAGTTTGATCTCAATGGAAGCAAATAACGGTGTTGAAGGGTTGCAAATCTACGAAACTCCTCCTCTTTATGCTGAAGAACTCAAAGATCTCTCTTCCTCCTCTCTGAAATTCATACTCCTCTACTATTCAAAATGACAGGGCTTCATCGACAGCTCCAAATTCCCGATCCCTCATGTATAGGGGCCTTAGGGCTGTATTTATAGGCTTAAGAAGCAATATTTTTGGATATGAACAAACGATTTGATCTCATCCTCAGTTATAACCACTTTACCATGTTCAAAGATAGTTTCAAATTAGTTGGAGAGGTTCTGGGATGAAATCTTATCGAAAAACAAGCAAAAACTTCTTTAGGGTGAGAGACACCGCTGGTGTCTCACCCCTAGGCCGAGACACTAATGGTGTCTCGCCCATTGGGTGAAACATCATTGGTATCTCTCCCATTTGGGTGAGACCCTGTTGGCGTATTTCCATTGTTTTGCCTCTAACTCTCCTGTCCGATCTTGGAATAAAGTGATCTAAAATGCATTGGAAAGCTGGAAAAGAGATCTACAACCTCCCATGGACAAAATACACATAGAGTGAGTGAGACACGAGTAGCGCTTCGCTCTTTGTGGGTAAAACAACTCCTGGTTGAGTCATTTCTTCATTATTTTGCCATCCCATTGACTCGTATGGTTTGCCAACTCACTTCATGCACTTGTTAGCTTCGCTATAACATCAGATAATCCTTATTGACTTGGATAATAATATTCATTATCTTTTCTCCGTCTCGAGCTGCATGCTGGAACCTATATGCAATTTTTGATACCTATGACTACACGTTGACCTTTGTAGCTACGCGTTGACCAACGTTGACTCATGATTACACGTTGACTCATGGCTACGAGATGACCGGCGTTGACCCATGATTATGCGTTGACCAACGTTGACTCATAGATACGCATTGACCAGCGTTGACCTATGATTACATGTTGACTGGCATTGACTTCCATCGCAATGCATTGATCGACGTTGACCCATGATTACGCGTTGACCGGTGTTGACTCATGGACACGCGTTTCCCAGTGCTCACTCATGATTGCACATTGACTAGAGTTGACTCATGGATACGCGTTGACCGATGTTGACTCGTGACCGGTGCGAACACAGTTTATACTCATAGGTTAACTAGAGTCTACACAGTTTAGGATCTTAAGACATTAGAGCACGGAGGACCAGTTTATACTCGTATACTTCTGAGAGTTTTGGGAATCAGTTTAACCTCGAGTACCCGTTGGAGGTTCAAGGTGATGCAGTTTAAACTCATATACCCATTGGAGTATGAATACAGGCTTCAGATACAGTGAAATGGGCAAAAACATCTGATAACAGGCGAATACAGACAAAAACCAGCATTATAGAATACCCGAGACCCCATCTTAGTCATGAGACACCGTTGGTGTCGCGGCTTAGGTCCGAGACACGAATCGTGTCTCACACACTTTGTGTCTTGGCCTAGGAGCTGAGAGAGAGTGTGTGAGAGAGAAGGGAGGAGAGAGAAAATGAGATAGAGGAGAGAGGAGAGAGAAAAGGCCGGTCTTTTTGGGTTTTTTTTTTGAAAATTTGGGCTGAAATTTTTTTTGGGTCTTCTCCCTCTTCAAACTCCTTTTTTTCTCATACTCAAATTTCTCTTCAAACCCACCTCTTTCAAAACCAAACTTCTCCTCTTCAGGGACTCTAAATCCCTTGAAACTTTTGTCATTTAAGACCCTTCAACACCCTCTTCTTCTTCATCTCTTGTTATTAGCCGGATTTCATCTTCAAGCCCAAGGGTTGGTTGGATTTTGGCTTCTTGGGCTCTTGGCATTGGATTCTCAAGCTCTTGATCTGGATAAGCTCATCTCCATAAATCTTGTGCATTTGTTTGGTTTTGATTCGTGAATTTGTAGGCATGATTCAAGAGTACATGAACTTGTATGCAAAGATTAGGGCTTTAATCCCATGACTTGATTTTGGGTTTTGGAGGGAATGAGGGTTTGAAATCATGGCCAATTTTTTTGGGCATTGTTTAATGGGGTTCATGGCCGAAATTTTAGGGGTTTGAGTGGCTTATTCATGGCCAAATTTTGATGGGCTTGGGTTGCATGCCCATGGATAAATTTTGATGAACTTTGAGGGGCGCACTCATGACCAAAACTTTGGGGGATTATATTGCAAAAGTGGCTGAAATTTTGGGGGCTTTGAGGGGGTCAGTCATGGCCGAAACTTTAGGGGATTATATTGCAAAGTGGCCAAAATTTTGGGGGCTTTGAGGGGCTCACTTATGGCCGAAATTTTGGGGGCTTGGGTTGCATACTCATGGTTAAAATCTTGATGAATTCATGGTTAGCATTGAGCTTTGAACATGAAGGGTATTCTAGGTATTTTGTCCAAAGATTGTGAGGGGTTTTTGATATAAATCAAACCTATCGTGTGTATGTATGGATCTCATAGGTTTAATTAGACTCTAACCATAAAATCTCATGTTATTTGTAGGATTTTGGTTAAAGTTCATAATTTTCCTTTTAATTTCGAGTTCCTGAATTTATGATTGTACCTGACTCGCTGATTTTTATTGCAGATTAGGAATTTCCCTAAGATGACCGCGCTTTCATAGGAGTCGATCGACCTCTCAGCATGTCGAGAGGGAGCCTCCTGCAGCTTCTTCATACGGGGTGAGCTTTTATAGATTTTGTAAATTTGATATTTTGTGTATTGCACCCTCATTT
>NC_033795.1:18426781-18520913 GCF_001876935.1 Asparagus officinalis | reverse complement strand
ATATCCTCCTTCGCGGAGATTAACACTTTGAAAGATGTGTTTTTCTTGGCCAACGCATGTCTTAAGGCAAATGGGGTGATTTTATGTTGTATTACACTCCGTCAGGCTGTGTATATTGTCATGTTATGCGTGACAATGTACATTATACCTCGCATGCAAAACAGTTGAAATCATCTCGCTAATTTATAAGATAGTGACTCTATCTCGCAGATTCATGAGATGAGTTCCACTTCTTGGAAATTTTTCTAACTGCTTGTTATTCATTTCAGTTGACTTTCCCCTAGATGTATTCTCGTCTTACGCATCAAGTGTGGTAGTTAAGAGACCTTCACTACTACTATCAACACGCTACTCGTTGCCGCTACTCATCAGTTTAATCCGGATGGGCCTAAAGAAATTCATTGGCTAATACAAGATTGGGATCATCGTACACTACGACGATTGATTATCGACACCCCACTTACAAGAGATCCCACTTATACTCAGCCTTTGAAGAAGCCAGATTATTTATTCGGTGATCATGTGGAAGATCCAGATATGTGGACCCTCGAAGATGAGCATTGGCTGAACGATGATGACATAAGTTCACTATATATTCCTTCTATTCCTCTCTAGTACTCATTTGCATGCTTAGAGACGCAAGCCGTGAAGCGGGAGATGTTTTGGCATCTCGCAGATGATCATGAGCGAGTCCATTATTGATACATTACCCAACAAAAGACTTCGGGTTCTGATGGACATAATTACATTCGTGGCCTTTAACCAGAAATCCTCAGACTTGATATAGTACCGTCAGATGAACTGTCGATAGTGTAGGCGTCGAAAATCGCCTGTAGGTCTCCATGAAAAGCTCTAAGCTGGAAGGAGATGATGAATGTCACTATCCGAGTCACAGAAGTTTGATCAACATCGACAAATGCATGAAGTGAGTCAACGAACTATGTGAAGGAACCGAGTTTCAGAATAACAAGGATACGAGCTGATCGGAGGGCCCCGCGTCGCTTATGAAAGGCGGAGTACCCCTCGTGTCCCGTTTATTTCATATATGATTCAATCATGGGATCCTATAGATCTCCATGTCAGCTTTCCAACGCATCTTTAATCGCGTGATTCCGAGTTTGGACGAAGGAAATACGGCGGAAACGAGCAAGACGCGCTAAACCAAGCCTCGAACCAAATCAAGACACACGAGAGTGTCTCGGCTTGGCCGAGACACTCATAAGTGTCTCGGCTTCGCCGAGACACCTAGAAGTGTCCGCAATATCTCAGAAGTGTCCGCAATATCTCAGAAGTGTCTACAACACATCAGAAGTGTCTCCAATACAAAAAGACGGGATTTTGGCTATTTTGTGCAGTTTTTCTGATGTTAACCGGCTGGATTCACCAGAGCCTATAAATACAACCCTAGGGCCTTTATTTTTTAAGATCGGGAATTCTTGAGCGCTGTCGAAGCCCTACCGGATTGAGGAATGAAGAGCCACGAATTTCAGAGAGGAGGAGGAGACTTCAACAGATTCTTCAGCATAAAAAAGAGGAGTTCGTCAGATCTGCAGCCCGGTTCATCCCTTAAGATTACCCCGTTGTGGTGATCTTAAGAAGAGCAATTATCTCACTGTTGCCGAGATAAGCGCTTCGGCTTCTTGATTTTTTTTGCGAATCGACAAAGCTCTGGATCTGATCTGATCATTTGGTGGTCCACGGATATTAACGTCCCCATCACAGGCTAAGATCCCACGCAAGCAGAAGACCGATAAACGATCTCTGCGCTGTTTGACGAGAGTTGTATTTTTCTTATTTTTATTGTGTAAGAAAGTCTTAAAAAAAAGACTAATTTTACTTTGAATCTGTAATTGATAAATATGTAATAGATTCAGCAATGAAGATATTAACTTTCACCCCAAACAAGCTGGCGACCACAGTGGGAGCCAACAGCTTCGCTGCCGAAGCTGTCGTGCCGCAGCTAACGATCAAGATCCTCGTGGCTGAAGAGGTCGAATACGAGTTCGACCAACAGAAATTTGAGGAGTACGTCTCCTCCTCCTCCTCCTCCAGATTTGCCTCGACTCACAAATGCAGGAAGGTCTCCTCCTCCCGGAAGATCCGTCGGTCTTCAGATCTGAAGACCTAAGAAGGCGATCTCCGCACTACCGCTGCTACAATTGCACCTAGCAATAATCCACCAGCGTCCAATGAAGCCAGATCTACAGATCTGAACTCCTCCTCGATCTAGGAGTCGGCTGCTGAAGGCACGCCAATTTTATCAAAGAGAGCACGTCAAAGGCAACGCCAACGCCTCGCGTGCTAATTCGCTAAGGCTTTGGATTAAGTGGACGGACTCCGTTACCAAGCGGATTTGAAGTTCAGAAAGCGCCAAGTGGCTAAGTTATCACCACAACAAGCATCGGGATCCTTCTCCCAACCTCCAATTTACAAATAGGTTCGGATCAAACGAACACGTTCGACTCTCGAGGAGAGCATCCAGAAGCGCCACACACTTCTAGCGCATGCCCAGATCCTTATGCGAAAGGCACGAGAATTATAGCGGGAAGAGGTGGTTAAGAAACCACCAAGATCTAAGTAAGTTTGGGTGCCGAAGGCAAAAATAATGCCTCTACCCAAGAGACACCAGTCTTGTCTCTCATTCGATTCCAGATCCAAGGCTGCTCTCCAGCCTTCGTCAACTTCAGATCCCGCTCCTATTGCTCCCGCACCTCCAGTGAGGCCCTACGATAGCGTGGATCTCTCCATATCTAGAATTCCATTGAAGCATCTCCTCGGTTCTCTACCCGAAGATCGAGGCAAAGCGCCTGTTAAGGAACGCTTGAGACTGTTGAAGGAACCCCGAGCAAACATCCAGACTGGGGGTCGTACACGACCTTCTAACAAGTTGATTCATGTAACCGCCCGCTTGGGGGTGTGTAAGGCCAGGAGCCTGTTAAGGTTTTACCCTCAGAAAAGTGTGATTCCAAATGAGTGACTCCTGCAGACGACAACAAGGCATTGTTTACTCAGAAGAAAACACGTCAAGCAGACGAACGCGTTATACCTAATAATCCATGTAAACAGCCGATAGGTTACTCTGACCGCAATGTCGATAAGTTGTACTATCGGGCTGGGGGTACGAATAAATCTCAAAAGAGAGGTACCCAGAAAGCGGACTCTCACTGTCCGTGTACCAAAATTATCAGGATAATATTATCAATGCGTAGCTACCCCAGGACCACTCTACAGTTGGTCTCGGTATTTGAGAGGATCTCCGCTGAAGCATCAAAGCCTAAATCAAGGCACTTTCGCAAAAAACAATCAGTTGTTCAAGATGACGAACTCCCAGCAGTTACTATCAACGTGGTCGATAAGGGGAAGTCTCCGATTAGTTCAAATAGCTCCAACCCTAATTTCACTCCAGGAAGAAGAGTCAATTCGGGGATAGCCCAACTAATATCTTGGCTCCAATTAGAAGCCGTCAGGCCTGAACAACCCGTAGTCACCACCAACATGGTTGATAAGGGAAAATTGACTCGACCTTCAAGTTCAGACCCCCTCATTTCGCATCGTCTGACTTGGCTACTCGCGGGAACTACTAGACGCAGGGACTATCTGAGGATGAATAGAGGACTATCCTCAGACGATGAAGCGTCAGACGCTTGCTCGGCAGTCGCTTCAGAGGCTACCGTATCTAGTCCCGGACAATCCCGTGAAGTGTTTATGATTAACACTGAGGAAATAACCAAAATGGTTGAGGATGCTCTAGCCAAGCAGAAGCAAGCATTCAAAATCAAAATAGAAATGGCTATGCAGGAGATGAGACAAATGCACGACCAACAGATCCGAGCCTTGTCGAATCAGATAGTTGAATCCAGCCGTCATGACGATGTCAGCCAAGCAGCTAGCAATTCAGAGGTGGATGAACACATCAATTTTGATAACCCCCCTGTTGACCAAAATGCTGGGGGTGGTCCTGCCAAAGATAATAATGTCAGGGGTGACCACATTGTTCCTCTCGAAAATCGTCCAAAACATGATACAAACAAGGACGAGAAGATGAAAGACCTCGAGAGCAAAATTAACGCTCTAATGTCTGCTCGAGAGGTAAAGAAGACCGGCATTCTGTGTCCTTACTCGAAAGAGTAGGATTCGATCTCGTATCCGACGAAGTTCAACCTGATCAAATTCATGTCGTTCGACGGGAAGGGCTCGCTCACTCAGCATCTAATCTACTTCAAGTCCTACTTAGGCACGATCTATGTGGCAATGAAGCCTTGATGGTTCGATCATTCGTCAGCACCCTTCACGGGCCTGCCTTCGATTGGTATCACCGTCCCAAGCCTGGAAGCATCAGCAGCTAGGATGATATAGAGAGCTCATTCCTTAGCAACTTCTTTGATGATGATACCGAGGTATCCATCAGGATACTCTTTGAGGAGAAACGGGAAGATGAAGAGACAGTCGACGACTTCATCAAACGTCTCCGGAATAAGGCGATGAACTACCGAGATCCGATCACAGAGGACTTCATCCTCCAGACATGTCATAATAATCTATCTATTGAGATATTGGAGGTTATGGGAGTCGTGTCGTCCAACACTTGGAAAGACTTGAAGATGCACGGCGAACAAGCTGGACGCTTCGTCTGAAGGAAGAAGATCGAAAGAAGCCAGTGGTCAATGCCTGTGGTTGCCGATGATAATTATCAGATGTCATAACAACAACCTCAAAAACAGTAAAGGACTCTAGATCCGAGACTCCAAAAAGAGTACTCCTTCAAAGATGAGAAAGTTCCGGATATTTTCGAGTACCTCCAGAATAACGGTGAGTTTGAGCTACCACCGATTAAAGATTAGGAGGGAGCTAAGAGGATTACAGACCCAAACTACTATGCATACCACAGGAGGGTTCTCCATCCTACTAAGGTTTGTTTCGGTCTAAAGAACAAGATTCAAGCTCTAATCGACTCTGACGCCATAAAGCTAGAATAAGCCGAATGACGGTGTACCACTCCGAAGAGTATACGAGTATAAACTGCTTCTTAATCCTCTAACCAGTATAAGAGGATAAAATGCTCCCTAACACTCTAATAGGTATATGAGTCTAAACTATTTCCTTTCTTTCACGGGAAGTGCCTAGAGAGTACCATGCCTGGTATTCTTAAGGATAACCCGGTCATGCAACTGAGTGCAATATTAGACCCAGTTTCGCGAAGAAAGCTGGGGGTGGATAATTCATGTAACGGCAAGTTCCCGAGAGAATTCTATATAGTATATTCTTAGGGATAACCCGGTCACTACAAGAAGGTGATGAATAGAATTCTATATAGTATATTCTTAGGGATAACCCGGTCACTACAAGAAGGTGATGAATAAGAAACTCCCATTCAAACTCCCGCTACCCCGGTCACTACAAGAAGGTGATGAATAAGAAACTCCCATTCAAACTCCCGCTACGTCTGTGCACTCAATATTCTCATTGTTAGAGTCCGGACATAATATTCAGAATTTTAATCTTCTGATCATTGATGATTATCAAACCCCCTCCGTGTTAAGTATTTGTCACTTAACACCAGGAACCCCCTCTGAGCGACTTGTACTAGTCAACACTCCCATTGTATTTTGTACTCCTACTCCCACTGTCTACTTGGTCAAACCTTTAAATAGTTAGGACCACAACCAAAATCCCCTCTCGATTCTTTCCATGAACGAGAGCAAACCTTTAAATAGTTAGGACCACAACCAAAATCCCCTCTCGATTCTTTCCATGAACGAGAGGTCCACAAATTAAACGATCAAACCTTTAAACAGTTAGGGTCATCTCAAATTCCCATCTTGGTCAAACCTTTAAATAGTTAGGACCACAACCAAAATCCCTTCTCGATTTCTTCCATGAACGAGAGGTCCACAAATTGAATGATCAAACCTTTAAACAGATAGGACCACAACCAAAATTCCCTCTCTATTCCTTTCATGAACGAGAGGTCCACAAATTGAACGATCAAACCTTTAAACACTTAGGGTCATCTCAAATTCCCATCTCGGTCAAATCTTTAAACAGTTAGGATCACAACCAAAATCCCCTCTCGATTCCTTCCAAGAGCGAGATGTCCACTTTTATTTGAGCAATCAAATCTATAAAAGTTAGGATTGCCTCCAACCTCACTTGGTCAAACCTGCAGATAGTTAGGATTAAGACCGGAATGCCCCTTTCAATAAATGAAAGACTTCCACATTTTCCCTATTCGGCCAAACCTATAAAAGTTAGGGCCAAAATCGGAATTTCACCTCAATAAATGAGAAATTTTTTTGGATTAAGCAACTAATCCTATAAAAGTTAGGGTTACTTGAATCTTTCTGATTCTCGGAGTGGAGATCTCACTTCTAGTTTTATTTTTCCGGATTCTTAGGGTGGAGATCCCACTTCGAGTTTTCTTGGCAACTAGAGATAGAATATAAAATTCTTCCTCTTCGGTTTCGGGAGATAGAATATAAAATTCTTCATCTCCCATCCTTCAACTCCCAAAAGCCGTGCCTTACATGCACGAGGAATTTTATCCCAAAGCCTAAGTAAGGATAAGTCAGTGCCTAACACGCGTTGTCGGTTAGTCCTTGACCGTAAAAAGGACAAAAGCCCACATATTCGATATTATGGCAGGTTGATATTAATAACACCAAAATCCGTGCTTCACATGTGTAGGGAATTTTATTCCGAATCCTAAGTAGGGATAAGTCAATGCCTAACACGCATTGCCGGTTTAGTCTTTCACCTATTGAAAAATACACTAGAATTCTAGTGTGGAGAATTTTATCCCGAAGCCTAAGTAGGTATAAGTCAGCGTCTAACACGCGTTGCCGGGTAGTCTATTCCCATAAGAAAGATGAAGTCTACGTATTCACTATCGTAGCACTAAGAGAGTTAACTCTCTTAGCACAACGTCACATGCGGAATGGACTTAAACAATCCGCATGCTAGCCCGACTCAAACAGTAGTCGGTAAAGGCTCATCAAATCTGTTGATGGCTGAGGGTTTGTCAAAATCCTATAAGTGTGAAAGTCATTAACGCACCAGCTTTATTAACTGGTCTCGTGACTCGAGCATCCAACAACTTCGGGATAAGATCCATATCTGTAGACGAATCAGCTTTAACAGTTAGTCCTGCAACCCCGACTGTAAAGACTGCTATGCGCCAATACCTTAAGATCTTAAACTGTGTATACTCTAGCAAACGTACGAGTATAAACCGTGTTAACGACAGGCGATCCGAAACCCTAGGTCAACACCAGTCAAAGCGTTGTGATGAAAAAGTTAACGTCAGACGATTTAAAACCCTAGGTCAACGCCGATCAATGCGTAACCCTAGGTCAACGCTAGTCAACACGTTGTGATGAAAAAGTCAACGTCAGACGATTTGAAACCCTAGAACAACGCCGATCAATGCGTAACCCTAGGTCAACGCCAGTCAATGCGTTGCGATAAAAAAATTCAACGTAAAACGATTTGAAACCCTAGGTCAATGCCGATCAACGTATAACCCTAGGTCAACGCCAGTCAACGCGTTGTGATGAAAAAGTCAATGTTTGATAAGCCAAAACCCTAATTTAACATGATGTGACGAAGATAGTCAGTTCTAAGTCAACTCAACGACAAGAGCCAAAATCAACTCACCCGCTTAGATTCGAGACTTCGACGACAGCCAGACGATAAACGCAGCACCGAAAGAACCTCAGCTGTCCAACAAATACTGGACAGACTGAAAATCAAAAGAGTCAAGAATCAAAGCTAACTACAAGTCCTTCATGCCGATGGAAGGTGGGACCAATCACATCACAAGTATTTCAGGCTCTTCTAGAAAAGAAACGAGACTAAAACACTTTGGAGGGGGTATCTGTAGGCGTAGAAAATCACCTATAGGTCTCCACGAAAAGCTCGAAGCTAGAAGGAGATGATCAACATCACTATCCAAGTCACAGAAGTTTGATCAACGTTGACAAATGCATGAAGTGAGTTAACGAACTATGTGAAGCAACCGAGTTTCAGAATAACGAGGATACGAGCTAATTGGAGGGCCCCACGTCGCTTACGAAAGGCGGAGTACCCCTCGTGTCTTGTTTATTTCATATATGATTCAATCATGGGCCCCGCGTCGCTTTCCAACGCATCTTTAATCACGTGATTCCGAGTTCGAACGAAGGAAATACGGCGGAAACAAGCAAGACGCGCTAAACCAAGCCTCAAACCAAATCAAGACACACGAGAGTGTCTCGGCTTGGCCGAGACACCCAAGAGTGTCTCGGCCAGGCCGAGACACTCATAAGTGTCTCAGCTTGGCCGAGACACTCATAAGTGTCTCGGCCTTGCCGAGACACCTAGAAGTGTCCGAGACACCTAGAAGTGTCCGCAATATCTCAAAAGTGTCCGTAATATCTCAGAAGTGTCCGCAATATCTCAGAAGTGTCTACAACACATCAGAAGTGTCTCCAATATAAAAAGATGGGATTTTGGCTGTTTTGTGTAGTTTTTCCGATGTTAACCGGCTGGATTCACCAGAGCCTATAAATACAACCCCGGGACCTTTATTTTTTAAGATCGAGAATTCTCGAGCGTTGGAGAAGCCTTGCCAGATTGAGGACTTAAGAGCCACGAATTTCAGAGAGGAGGAGGAGACTTCAGCGGATTCTTCGGCATAAAGAAGAGGAGTTCGTCAGATCTACAGCCCGGTTCATCCCTTAAGATTACCCCATTGTGGTGATCTTAAAAAGAGTAATTATCTCGCTGTTATCGAGATAAGCGATTTGGCTTCTTAATTCTTTCATGAATCGACGAAGCTCTGGATCTTATATGATCATTTGGTGGTCCACGGATATCAACGTCCCCGTCACAGGCCAAGATCTCACGCAAACAGAAGACCGATAAACGATCTCTGTACTGTTTGATGAGAGTTGTATTTTTCTTATTTTCATTGTGTAAGAAAGTCTTATAAAAAGAACTAATTTTACTTTGAATCTGTAATTGATAAACGTGTAATAGATTCAGTAATAAAGATATCAACTGTCACCCCAAACAGATAGCTGCCACAGTGAGGAATCGGCTTGCCAAACTTGGGAGGAAACTCCCTATGAAGGACTATAGGTGCTATAGCTAGGTTCACTCACTGGCAAAGAAGTGGTGGACTCGTATGACGAGCTATGTTCTTAGGCATTAGGGTAAATAGCTAAAGCGCAGCGGATTATATGCATCGATATGGGCCACTATGTATGGATTGCCGATCAGTAAACACCACTTCTTAGTGTTGTTGGAGCTTTATAATCTGGATACCAACACTTTCTTGACCCTTAGGGTTGGCTCTTCATGAGATGCAGAAAGTTTCTAGACTTCCGATGGGTGATTATCCATATCAAGAGTATTTTCCTTCTAGTTGGCAGTTGAGGTAGTTGAGAAAAGATTCCTCTGATATGTACGACATATTTTGGGATCTTACGTATCACTATCAGACGACTCTAGTTGGCATAAACCCCATGGCAAAGAAATATAGATTAGCCTAAAACAATTCACTGATTATTTGTTTTAGCATCTAGAGAGTACTTCTAGTGAGGTGGTTTGTGAGTTAGCCCCTCTGACTCCCTCAGAGATCAACGACCTGATTGAGAAGACAAGTGCTCAATCATTCACTACTTCTGCTATTGAGGGTCAGTCTCCAGTGGGGACCAAATTCCATAAATTCTTGTGGCATGCGTAAAAACTGATTCGGCCCATGACTCTTCTGCCAGGATATCTCGCCATTTGGTTGAAGAAGTGCATCGTCTCTTATCAGTTTTTTAACACTTTACTGATAGAAGTTCTCTTCCCAGCCATCCAGCTAGCTTACAGAAAGAATCTCTCTTTACTTCCGACAATGGTTGTCGATATTCACTGTGGGCTTAAATACCTAGTTGATGGCTTTATACAAGTAGGGCCTAAACCATCGACCGAGATCCCTTTCATCAAGGTCGAGCTCCCATATGCATATTTGATGACATGGCTCGTCCTTCATCACCCCAATTTGATGTCAGCACTGAGTGCCACCGATACCTCCGTGCCCCTTCTGTAATTATTAGATGAGAGCAAATGGTTTTTGAAGACTTTCACTGAGGCGAAGTAAGAGCTTCAGATCCACAAGTATTGGGAATTCTTCAAGTGTTTTCCTCATTTCTTTGCCATTATGGTGAGGTATTTATTGATGAAGAGAAGCCAAAAACAGGTCATACTTCCCTTAATGTACGATGTTTCCGATGGTTGGTGAATATCCGCCCTAGGTATCTCGTCTTTCGGGTGAAAGTACGTTGCCACATAAAGCCTTATGTACCTTGTCGGTTTGATCGTCAGTTTGGTTATGACCAACTATACGTTGGTAACCCGAACCGAGGCTTGAGGACTGAGGGTGGTCTCATAGACGATATTCGAGCATGCTCTGGCATTTGAAAGGTTGTACAGGCACCACTTTTACTCTCCCTACATCAAGGCGTAAGCCACAACTTACTTTTCTCAGTTGTAAGTGGCTCATTGCTGCAAATGTGCTTGTGAAATTGACGGACATTGTAGAGTTGGAGGCTGAAGATTTAGTTCAAGCTACTGTTAAGGCTGCCCGTGATGCTGATCTTTCGAAGAAGCAGGGGAAGTAGCCTGTCAAGCCTTCCCGCAAAGGCAGACATAGAGTAGAGGATGAGGAGGATCTCCTTCCTACTAATGATGAAGAGGAGACTTCTGAAGAAGACCTTGGAGATACGAGTATCGGATTTGGAGGTGATGAGAAAGAGCTTGAGACAGGTCTGTTAGACTCTTTCTTCTCAGAATTACTAAGTTTGGTGTTTGCTTGTTGGGCTCAGTGATCTATCTTAACTAAACCTCCACTAGCTCCACAAAAGCTGAGCGAGAGGTTTTGTTTACTTATCCTAACAAGATGACTTTTGTTACCCCAGGTGGGATGGTTGAAGAAGAAGAGCCTCTTATTTTCTATCACACGAGACTCTGGTCCGTCGCTGAGGCTTCTGTACGGGTTAAGGTGCATGCCAAATCCATGCATGAGAGACCTATTACCCACATGGAGGCTCGATCCCCAAAGCAGAAGAAGACGGCGCGTAAGTCATATGCCAATCTGCACGCTCGTGATGCATAGTTACGTGGCAATGTAGCTACCATTGGGAAGGTAACGCTTCACCGTTGTGCACCTTTTGGTCATTTTACTTGTGAACTCTTCGGAATTAATTATGTTCCGTGTTTTCAAGGGGTCACGAAGAAGGTGAATTCCCCTACGACTCTATCTTCTCCAACTTCACCCATTTCGAAGGCCCGAGCTTCATGCAGCAGATGTGTGAGGCTATTAATGAAGAGCTCGTGCATGCCGAGGCTGGTGAAGGTGGAGCTAGGGTACCAGTGTTGAGTCGAGGATTCTAAATCCAGATATATCTAACACTGGTAGTACACCATTCAAGTGGCAACTAAAGGAGTTGAGCAATTCAGAACTTGTTCCCTTTTTAATCATTTATGCGCTTCATTTTTTTTAGAAAAATTAAAGGATACAAGCACGAGTGTCGGGATAATAGAACATGCTAATACTGCTGGAGGTGAGTCTGATTCCCACTATTGTGAATTCTAGCTTATTTCTCTCTACTCAACATTTAGGTTCTTATATAGATGCCACAATGGAGGGACTGGTTAAGGAAGAAGTTTTCCATAGTGTGGACACCAGAGGATCGAGCGAACATACATTTGTCTCAACGCCGAGCTTCTCAAGATCTGATCACTTGCTCATTAATATGTTAGCAGAGCATGCCGCTCGTGAGATTGCAAGACTATCCCTTGAGGGTGGTTCATCTGTGGGTATGCATCTAATCCAGAGATCGCCATATTTCATTTGTTAATTTCTTTTTATTTTTACTTGACCATAGGGAGTTTTAATTGTAGGACCAGCTACTAGAGCTGGTACAACTACAATCATCATTTATTCTGATCAGCATGAGGGTTTCGTCCTTTAATCTTTATAGGGAGATGTGGCTACAGCTCAACCGCCTAGTTCTCAGCTTTAGGCTACTGTCCTTTCAGATCCGATGGTTACAGACATTATGAAATTATCCGGAGGAGTCAATATACCGAAGACTGTTATGTCTGTCATAATTCGTTCCGGAGATGGGATTAGCGGAGCCAAGCATGGAGTGTCAAACTGAAGGGGCTTCTGCTAGCGCTGGTAAGTTCATAACTTGCTCTGAGTTTCTAGATGATATTTCAAAATTTCTTATTCCTCTACAAAACTATTTGTAGGGCTTCCATCATCCCCATACAAACGCATCATAGCTTTGTTGTCTGATACTGATCCAAGCAAAGATATATTCAGCATGGATCTCGATAGTGTTGTTACCTTTGTGGGTAGAATGATTAAGAAGATCATTCATCATGGATATTGATTTGATCAGTCTAGACAATCTCTCGCTCATCATATGATGATGATTAGAGAGGAGGGATAATCAGAGTTAGCTGATTCCCTCACTGTAGATTTCATCATATTGGAGCGTGAATTCCAAGAGTTAGGGGAGTTAAAGGCTAAATGCGCTTCTTCTTTTATGGCTACTCAGTTAGAGTCTGAGCTGAAGCAATAGCACGACACCAGAGTATCTATTGAGACTGAACTTTAGTCACAGGAGGACTCTATTATGCAGATGATGGCCAATCTCTCGAGGAAGGGCAATGCTAGGGCTAAATTACTTAGCTCTATAGCCTCGACCGATGAGAAGATAGCCGATCTTGAAAAGGCCCTAAAGTACGCCAAAGAATCTCATGCCATTCTTGAAGACGAACTAGTAGACACCGAAAGCTCCCGAAGACAGGCACTTAAGAAGCTGGAGCCTGCACAGAAGAACCTGGCCAAGTTAAGAAGCGAATCTACGAGGATATTAGACACTTCTGAAGATTCCATCCGAGCTGATCTACAGGCTAAGCTTGAACAGACTTATGCAGATAAGCTCTCTAGGTTGGAACTTCGGATTCTCAGTCATAGATTGCATTCGGATTGATAGCATTTGCTCTTGTATCTTCATTTTGATTGGACATTATTAATGAAAACAAAGTCTTTTACTTAGTGCATTCCTCTTTTTATTATGATTTTCATCCCATCTGGGATAAATAATTACAATACTTGTAGGATTTTAGGCAAACCCTCAGCCATCGACGGATTTGGTGTACCTTTACCGATTACCGTTTGAATTAAGCTAGCATGCAGATTGTTTAAGTCTGTTCCACATGTAACGTTGTGCTAAAAAAATGAATTTTTTAGCTTAATGCTAGGATTTTAATACATAGACTTAACCATCCCTCTCGGGATGCTCATAGGATTTTTTGGCAAACCCTTAGCTCTCAACAGATTTGACAAATCTTTACCAATTACTGTTTGAATCGGGCGAGCATGTAAATTGTTAAAACATGTTTCACGTGTAACATTATGCTAAGAGAATAAACTCTCTTAGACTTGATGCTATGATTTAAATAAATAGGCTTTATTGTTTTTACGAGAACAGATCACTCAGCAACGCGTGTTAGATGTAGAATTATCTCTATTTAGGGATCAAGATAAATTCACCCTGAATGAATTCTGGTGTCTTTTTCATGGAGAAAGGTTAACCGAGAACGTGTGTTAGACATTGACTTACCTCTATTTAGGATTCAAGATAAAATCCCCCAGAATGAATTCTGGTGTCTTTTTCGCGGTGAAAAACTAACCGGCAACGCGTGTTAGGTGTAGACTTATCTCTGTTTAGGAGTCGAGATAAAGTTTCCCATGCAGAAGAGGCATGGATTTGTGATGTTGAAAGATTGTGTCTTCTCTTGAGGCGAAGATGAGTCTAATACTGGAGTGGAAGAATTTTATATTCTATCTTGAGGTCTTCTTTTGGGGTAAAGACGAACACGATGTTGAAGAGGAAGAATTTTATATTCTATCTCTAGGTCTTCTTTTGGGGTAAAGATGAACCTGATACTGGAGATGAAGAATTTTATATTCTATCTCCTATAAAAGAAACTCAAAGAGGGATTTCCATCCTAAGAATCGACAAGATTTGGATAACCCTAACTTTTATAGGATTGGTTACCCGATCTGAAGACAAATAATACTGGAGAGGAAGAATTTTATATTTTATCTCTTGCTGTAAAAATACTCAAAGTAGGATCTCCACTTCGAGAATCTGAAAAGGTAAAACTAAGATTAGGATCTTTACTCTGAGAATCAAAGAGATATGGATAACCCTAATTTTTATAGGATTGGTTACTCGATCTGAAGATAAATTTCTTGTTTATCAAGATAAAATTCCAACTTTGGTGTAAACCATGGGAAGGTTTAACCAAGTAGGGATTTGAGATGATCCTAACTTTTATATGTTTGATCGTTCAATTTGGGTGGATGCCTTTCGTTCATTGAAAGGGAATTCTGATTTTGAAAGTGGACCTCTCGTTCATTAAAGGAATCAAGAGGGGATTTTGGTTTTGGTCCTAACTGTAGGAAGGTTTGACAAAGAAACAGTAGGAGTAGAAATACAAATAACAGTGAGAATGTTGATTTGTACAAATCACTCAGTGGGAGTTTTCGGTGTCAAGTGGCTAGGACTTAACACGAAGGGGTTTGATAATCATCATGGATCAGCAGATTGAAATTTTAAGTGTTGTGTCAGGACTTTAATAGTGAGAGTGTTAAGTACACAGACACAGTGGGAGTTTGGATGGACTCAACCGAAAGAATTTTAGTGGACCCACTGTCAGTTAACTTGATCAGTAAGGGGCTTTGCGGCAGAGGACCGTGAATCAAGCACTCCACAAGTGCATCATGGGAGTTTCGTGAGGGAAGATTAGCCAAATAAGATCATTGAACCTCATCTTAACAAAAGAGTGCTTGGAAAGTCACAGTGGGAAGGTTTTAATCAGCTTGGAAATGATTAAATAGCCACAGTGGGAAGTTCTTAATCATTTTTATTATGATAAAGAATGAATTATTTGGATGATTGGTCTCCATCTGGGATAATCAGTCGATCTTGGGTTATCCTTAAAAATACAATGGATAACATTCTCTATGAACTTCCCATTAAATAGGTTATCCTGAACATACTAGGGATAGTACTTCTTTAGGAACTTCCCATTTATTGGCATCATAAATTTATCACCGTTTTGGGTGTCCAAGCGATATGCGTTGTTTGAGTAAACTGTTTCTATCACGAAAGGTCCTTCCTATTTGGGTTGAAATTTTCCTTTCTTCTTGGAATTGAGTATTATTGGCCGTCAGACAGCAAGAACCAAGTCTCCTTCCTTGAAGCTCCGCTGTCAGACTTTCTTGTCAAAGGCCCTATAAATTATGGCTTGGTCAATTTGTTGTTGAGCTTCTAAAAACTTTTCATCTAACATCTCGAGTTCTTCAAGACATTTTTGATGTTTTTAATCGATCGTCATCCCTGTTTCTAGAGTAATACGCAGGGATGGAATTTGAATCTCTAACGGGAGGACACCTTCACACTCATACACTAGAGAATATGGGGTTGCCCCAGTAGGCGTGCGAACTATGATGCGATAGGTCCAGAGAGCTTCGCCAAGTTTGTCATCCCAAGTTTTCACGAACTTCAAAAAAATCTTTATGATTGTCTTGTTGAAGGCCTCAGCCAAGCCATTTGCAGTGAGATTGTATGCCGTTGATGAGACGTCTGTAATTTTGAACTTTCCCCAGAATTTGATGAAAGCGTTACTGACAAACTAAGGGTCGTTGTCATGCACGATTTGCCTCGGAATACCATATCGATAGATAATGTGGTGTTTGATGAATGCGACAAGATTACTCGTCTTCACTTCTTTAAGCAGAATCGCTTTGGCCCACTTGAAAAAGTAATCAGTAATCGCCAGGAAGAAACAGTCACCTTTAAACGACGGTGGGAAAATAGGACTGACAATATCGATTCCCCATGTCTCAAATGGCCATGAAGTAACTGAATGGTGTAAATGTTTCGGGGCTGGTGCATATAATTTGCACGTACTTGACACACGTGGCACTGCCGAGTGTAGTCAACTACGTCCTTGACAATGGTTAGCCAATAATATCCTATTCTGCTGAGTCGATCGCAGAGTTTAGGACCAGGTTGGTGTGCACCATAGGTTTTGTCATGCACTTCCTTAAGAGCTTCCTCCACCTCTTTAGTTGAAAGATATCGGAGTAGCAGACTATCGTATGTACAACTATACAGTGTCTGGGTCGCCGTATTATAATAAAATCTTGGTGCTCTTCGCCGAACCGAGTCTCTTTCTTTTATGTCTTTTGGAAAAATACCATGTAAGACATAATCAATAATAGGGAAATGCCAGTCTCGGGGTTCGAGTTCGATTCTGGTCGCGTGCGCTCTTTTAGCACCCAAGGCACACTCTGGTATGAAGAGTTGATGAGTTCACATGGTGACCAATTGTTCCGTTTTGAGAGGATGTGCTAGAGATACTGCTAATATCGCCAGTACATCTGCATATGTATTTTGGAGATGCGGTATGTGTTCGATGAAAAATCCTTCAAACGAGTCTACCATCTCAACGGCCGCCTCATGGTACAGAATCAGGCTGTGGTTTCTGACTTTGTACTCTCCACACATTTGGTTGACTATTAGTTGAGAATCACCAAAAACTTCGAGATACTCGACCCCCAGCTCTTTGGCGAAACTGAATCTAATGAGCAGCGCATTATACTTAGCTACATTGTTAGAGTATTTCCTAATTAATGAATAGGCTCGGGGCATCACATGCTTCTTTAGGGAAACTAGGACAACTCTGACTCCCGCAGAGATTTTAGAATTACCAGAAGCACTCGCCATATTCGTCGCTCAAGAAGCACCGTCGAAGTACAATTGCCACACTTAATGATGCAAGGTAGTGTTGACTTTGTGAGTTTCATCCGATTAATCTTTATATAATTCGGCTATGTCCGTTGTAGGGTTAGCCGCCAGAAGATCACAAATCGCCTGTCCTTTAACCGATTTCTGTTACTTGAAGTGCAGGTCGTATTGGGATAAGAGCAAGGCCCATTTTACTAGATGCTAATTCATGGAGGCTAGTTGCATCATAAATACCCGGACTGGGTTAACATTGGAGATGACGTAAATCGTCTGCCCAACGAGCTAGTGTCGCATCTTTTGGATGGCAAACACCAAAACAAGGTATTCCTTCTCGATCATTGGGTATCGAGATTCGTCACCCACTAAAGTTTGACTTAGGTAATATATTGCCTGCTCATGATCGTTGTCATCGTTTTGTGTGAGTAAAGCACTTAACGAGTGGTTCATTGTTTTGATGTAAATTAAGAATGGTTTATCTGACTTTGGTGCTCCGAGAACAGGAGGATTTGAGAGATATGCTTTGATATCTTCAAATGCCTTTCGACAGGCATCATCCTAGATAAAAGATACACCCTTCTTTGTGAGATTTAAGAATGATTGGCATTTCCCGGATAGGTTCGATATGAATCACCGAATGTAAGCGAGTCACCCTTATAGTCCCCTGAGTTCTTTGAGGTTTCTCAAGGGTTGTAATTCATGTATCACCCTCACTTTGTCGGGATTAATATGCATGCCCTTCGTGGTGACAATGAATCCAAGGAATTTGCCGTTGGATATTTTGAGGAAAGACTTAGTAGAGTTCATTTTGAATTGGTGACTCCGCATGAGATCAAACATTATCCTCAAGTCTTTAATATGGTCATCTTTGTTATGGCTTTTAACGACCAAATCATCAATGTATCACTCAACAGTCTTCCGGAGGTGTTCTTGAAAAATCCTTGTCATTGCTCATTGGTACGTGGCGCATGCGTTCTTCAAGCCGAAGGACATGACCGTGTAGCAGAAGATACCAAAGGGTGTTCTGAACGCAGTATGCTTTTTATTATCTGGATACATCTTAATTTGATTGTATCCTAAGAACCCATCCATGAAAGACATTCTCTCAAATCCACACGTGTTGTCAATGATGATATCCGTGATAAGGGGAGGAAAGTTGTCTTTTGGACATGCAGTGTTCAGTTCTCTAAAATCAATACAGATCCTGATTTTTCTATTCTTCTTTAGAACCAAAATAATGTCCGCAAGACAATCGAGATGTTGCTCTTCTCGGATGAAACCTAAATCAATTAACTTTTAACTTCAGTTTCAATTATCTCCATAATCTATGGACGAAACCGTCTTTGTTATTGCTTGACAAGTTTGAGATATGGTTTGATATTAAGGCGGTGCATCACCACGTTTGGGTCATGTCCTGGCATATCTTTGTAGTTCCATGTAAAGACATCGATGTACTTCCTGATGAGGGCAATCAAATCCTCCTTCTCTTCTGGTGGGAGGCCATCACTAACAAATATGGGCATCGGATTCGCTTCGTTACCCATGTTCACCTGGACCACTTTGTCTTTGGTGGGAGGTTTTTTTTGTTCGAATCTATCACCATATTGAATATTCAGATGGTGGATCTATAGATCTTCCCAAGTTGGCAATTGATCATCTTCCTCCATTGTGGTAGGATCGACTGTGGCCATGTTCGACATCAACCCTTTGAACATTTCTCCAATGCTGACGTCAGAGTCCCAACTTGAAGAATCAGATGTGTACTTATCTTTATTCGCTAACTGGTCAATAACTTGCAAGCATCATTCATCTTCGGATGAAGAGACATAGTCTAGACCTCTTCTGTACACGTAGTAATTATTAGGTTTCCCCTTTGGTACATAAGAAGCCTTAGTTGGAACTCAAGGCATTTGACTGAAGCAAAGTCCTTCCTCAAGTGTGAGATTGTATCCCTATTTTTCTATGAGGTTGCATGCCTTTGAACTATATTTAGACAAGTGAGGACCAGTCTTTTCATCGTTGCTATTATCCCTTGAAAATTTTTTTGGTAGCGGAGACATCTCCCCTTTACCGTAAATTATCTCCTTTTGACCCTTTTTCTTGGCAGGAATGACCAGGGTCGTCTCGAGTGAGTCTTGTATACGCTTCTTTATCATGATAGATGAATGGAGCGTCATGTGTGAGTCGGGGTCATCGTATAACCCCTTCATTACCTTATTAAGAGAAGGAGAGTATTCTAAATCGTTATTTATTTTAGTTTCGACAAGTTTCCAATTACAACTACCGTCTGACGATTCTCCACTGTCAAGGTTGATTATAAAGGGTACAATATCATTCAATACAAAATCACCATCATAATCAAGCCCAGCTTTGGTATTAGCTTCTTCTCCATCGTTCGTATGTTGGGCTGATGGTTTAGTATCAGATTCAGCACCGTAAAGAAGGGAATCAGTAAAATAGTTTTTCAATCCCTTAAACGGTTGCTTATCCGCGACCACCATCTTGACCTCACTATTAGCATCTACATATTTGAGACACTGATGAAGGGTGAAGAGGACAATAACATTACCATGGATTCAGGGCCGATCTAATAGTAAATTATAAGAGGTCTCTGCATCGATCACATAGCACATGACATTCGATTTTAAATCTCTGAGTTGGCACTTCACTCGAATTTTACCCAATGGCCTAGACCCACTAGTGTTAAATCTATAGATAACAGTACCTATTAATGCCAACTTGCTAGTGGGTTATGAGATTGTACATCAATCAAAGTGGCATAATACTGACAGTGGAACCCGAATCGACTTGGATCCGGTTTACAACGCTGGAGCCAATGTATCCGGTGAAATACAAAGATCTATCATGCTTTGAATTCCTTACTTTCATGTCCTCCTTGGTGAAAATGATGCACAATAATTGTTTGGCTACGTGGTTGCAATGTTGAGCTGACGATTTTCGTTCTTCAAGGATTAGCTTGATCTGAGTGAGGAACACATCCAAATCGGCCAATGCTTCTTGCAGTTCCCTAGTGTCTTTAGATAAACATAATAAAGCATATAGAGTTATCCTTACTGGGATGTTAGCCAATTGGGCCATAACATCGAATCGGTATAGAACGTTTGAACTTCCTGGTTTATCCCTCCCAATCGGACGATTGAATCGAGACTGCTTTGGGTTCTGAACCTCTTGATGCTGGGGTTCTTTATCCTTCTGCTTAGCCATAGCCTCCTTTCATTGAGGAGTTTCTTCAAAAGGTTTAGTAGTGATTGTAACCACCTCTGTTCAGTTGATTCATCAACCACCTTCAGATAGTTGAACCGATACTCGTTTTCACTTCTAGTGGCAAATGTCGGTTCTCCGTTGGTAGAAAAAGCTTCATGCTCATCATTGAAAAGTGGGAAGGTGGGGATCCCTTCATCATTTTCCTCTGGAATTGTTGTGGTAGCACAACAAGATTTTTCTTTACCCTTGGGTTTGGATTTCTTATTGGAAGAAGACCCTGTCCTTTGCTCATCTTGAAGTAGATCAAGATGAACCCAAAAAATTTCACCGTTGGAGGCTGTGTGTGCCACTAGGTCTTTCTGGCATTGCCCATGAGGATCTTTATTGATAGTCTTCATCTCTACTTTCGTCATGGATTCTAGTTGAAACCACGTAAGAGGGACAGAGCCAAAGCTAATACTCACTACGTTCGCACCCACCTTCTTTTCCTTGGGTTGCTTTGCAGTGATAATCCCAACATTGATCAGGGCCTGGATTTTGTCTTTGAGTGCATAACATGTCTTAGTGGGATGATGAACCGCCCTATGGAATGCACAATATTTTAGATCCGTAGTCTTCTTAGCTCCTTCGTGATTAGTAATTGGGGGTAGCTTGATCTTGTTGTTCTTCAACAGGTACTTGAAGATACCGGGGACCTCATCTTCCTCGAAGGAGTATTCCTTTGGGAATTTTGGCTCAGAAGTCTTCTGTTGCCTTTGAGGTCATTGCTGCTACTGAGGTGGTTGCTGCTTTGGCGCATGTTGTTATAGCTGTCGTTACTGTTGCGGTTGTAGATGGAAGGTCTGGTTGGTATTCACTGCATTTGCTTGCGCCTTCCCTTTACCACGAGGGACGGAGTTCTTCTTTGGGGCATTAGCTATTGGTTGACCTTTTTCAGCCTTCTTCTTTTTAAGGAAGTGTTCTACTTGCTCCCCGTGCACCTTTAATTCTTTTCATATCTTGGATGGTACTACGTCCATAGCTTCCAGCATGTCCAAAGAAAGATTGTTGTGATACATTTGAAGGATGAATTCCTCCATGATCGGATCTCGTCATCGACTTATTCCAAAAGCGCTTGACGAAGTTCTCAACCGATTCTCCATCCTTTTGCTTCTCATCAAACAGTGTTTCGATTAACACCTCAGTAGCGTCATCGAAAAAGTTGGTGACAAACATGCTCTCTATGTCGTCCTAGTTGTTGATACTTCCTGGCTTAAGACGGTGATACTAATCGAAGATAGCTCCACATAGGGTTCCGACGAATGACCGAACCATCAAGGGTTCATTGTCGGAGATCAAACCTAGGTGAGACTTGAAGTAAATCAAGTGTTGAGTGGGCGAACCTCTTCCGTCGAACAGCGTGAAGTTGATTAAGTTGAACTTCACCGGATACAAAATTGACTCCCACTCTCTCAGATAAAGGACATGGAATGCCTATCTTCTTTACCTCTTGAGCAGACATCAATGCGTTGATCTTCCTCTCCAGGTCTTTTATTTTCTCGTCCTTACTTGTATTTTTCTTCGGACGATTCCGAGGAGGAACAACTGGACCACCCCAGCATTGTTATCCTCAGTAGGACCACCCCTAGCATTTTGGTCAACAGGATGGGTATTAGCATTGAGATTTTTATCCACTTATGAATCGCTATCTACTTGAATAGTATTGTTGTGATGATTAGATTCACCATGCTAATTTGATAAGGCTTGAATCTGTTGGTCATGTATTTCCCTTATCCATTGTACAGTCATTTCCATCTCAAATTTAAAATTTGCTTTCTGCTTGGCTAGGGTATCTTCAAGGATTTTGGCTATTTGTTTGGCGTTGATCATGAACACTTCACAGGATTGTCATATACTGAACACCATATCATCAGAAGCGATAGCAGAATTGGCATCTAACGTTTCATTATCTGAGAAGTGGCCTCTATTTGGCCTAGGTCTTCTAGTTCCTGACCATAACCAAGCGATGTGCTAAGATGCCTCCGTGAAAGAGTCGGGGCTGAAACGCCTTGTTGACTTTCCCTTATCGACCACATTGATGGTAACTTCTGTAAGCTCGTCATTATGACCGGAAGATTTCTTCTTATAGAAGCGTCTTGATTTAGATTTGGACACTTCATGGAGATTCTTTCGAATATCGAGACCCTCCGTGGAGCAGTCTTGGGGCAGTTACACTCTGATAATACTGCCCTGATTAATCTCTCACAAGGATAGTGAGAGTCTAATTCTGGGATACTTCTCTTTTAAGATTTATTCGTACCCCCAGCCCAATAGTACAACTCATCGACGTTCTGATCGGAACAACCTATCAGCTATTGGTTTGAGTCTCCATGTATAACGTTGTCATTTGACAAAAACATTTTCTTCTAAATAGGTAATGCATTCTTGGAATTCACAGGAGTCACACATATGGCATCACATCTTTGTGAGGGTAATACCCTAATGGGCTCCTGATTCTCGACATACACCCCCAAGCGGGTAGTTCCAGGAATCAATTTGTTAGGAGAGCACGTACGACCCTCAGTCTGAATAGTTGCTCGGGAATTATTAAGTGGACCTAAGCATTCCTTAACAGGAGTTTTGCCTCGATCTTGTGTAGAGGACCAAGGCGATCCCTTAACGGAATCCTGAACTTGAAGAGATCCATGCTATCGTAGGGCTTCACCGGAGGTAACAGAGCAACATGAGCACGATCAAAAGTTAATGGAGGCTGGGAGGCAACCTTGGAGCTAGAATTTGGTGAGAGACACGACTGACGTCTCTCCCCAAGTGGAGGCATCTTTACTGTTTTTAGTGTCGTTCTTAGCGTTGTTTTGGCATTTGGCACCCAAACCTTCTTGGATTTCGGTGATTCCTTTACCACTTCTTCCTTTTGTAATTCTTGTGCTTTTTGCATAAGAATTCATGCATGTGCAAGAAGTGCACGATATTTCTAGATGCACTACTCAAGAGTAGGATGAGTTCGTTTGACACGAACCTATTTATTAGTCGGCTGTTGGGAGGAACCCATTGCTTGCTATGGTGAAGGCTTAGTCATTTGGCACCTTCTGAATTATAAATTCTCTTGATAGCGGAGTCCATCCATCTGCTCCAGAGCTTTGGTGAATTGACGAGCAAGACGCTAGCACCGTCTCTGACGAGCCCTCTTCGTCAGAACTGGCGCGTTTTTAACAAACAACTCCTTGACTTTTGGGGAGTTGTTGTGAGCATCAGATCTGACTTTCTTGGATATCGGAGAGGAATTTTCAATAGCAATTTGGTGAAGATCAACACCCTGGGCCTTCAGATCTAAAGATCAACGAACCTTCTTCAGAGAGGTGGTCTTCCTGAGCTTGCAAGGAGAGGAAGATCTGGAGGAGGAGAAGGAGATGTACTCCTCAAACTTTTGCTGGTCGAATTTGTACTCGACCTCTTCATCAACCAGGATCTTGATCATCGGCTGCGACACTACATTCTCGACGGCGAGACTGTTGGCTCCCACTATGGTCGCCAGCATGTTCACGTCGAAAGTTGATTTCTTTATTTCAGGACTTATTATAACTTTAGTCATTAAATTAAGTTCAAAAAAGAAAGACTTTTTATAAGTCTCCTTACATAATGAAAATAAAAAGATTACAACTTTTATGAAAACACACGCAAAGAGATTATTTATCGGTCTTCTACTTACGTGAGATCTTTGCCGGTATCGGGGTTTATCTGTGGACCACCAAATGATCAGATCCGATTGAATTCGTTGCCTCGCGAAGAAGACAAGAAATTGAAGTAATTATCTCAGCAACGGTGAGATAAACACTCTTCTCGAGATCACATCAACAGTGTGATCTCAAGGGAAGCAGATGAACGGGGCTGAAAGAACTATAGATCTATCGAACTCTCTTCCTTTATGTTAAAGAACTCGCCAAGAACTTGCTTCCTGCTTGCTGAAATTCATGCTCCTCGACTCTCCAATTCGATAGGGCTTCGCCGTTTGCTTAGGATTCCAGATCTGTGTGAATGAAAGCCCTAGAGCTATATTTATAGGCTTCAGAAGCTCTATTTTCAGATAAGAATAAATGATTTGATCTTATCCTTAGTTGTAACCACTTAACCATGTTCAAAGATAACCTCAAATTAGTTGGAGAGGCTTTGGACTGAAGGAATCCCTAAATCTTATTGAAAAAAATAGGTTTTCGGGAGGATATATGGGCAAAAATAGGTTTTCTGGGTGTGAGACACCATTGGTAAGATGCTGTTTGGCGTGTTTTGACTGTTTTGCCTCTAATTCTCCCATCTGATCTCAGAATGACGTGATTCAAAATAAGTTAGAAAGTCGAAGAAGAGACCTACAACCTCCCATGGATGAAATACACATAGAGTGAACAAGACACGAGTGACACTCTGTCTTTTGTGGGTGAAACGTAACTCCTGATCGAGTCGTTTCTTCATTATTTTGCCATCCCGTTGATTCGTATGCTATGCCAACTCGCTTCATGTGCTGGTTAGCTTCCGTACAATATCAGATAATCCTCCTCAACTTGGATAATTATGTTTATCACCTTCTCTCTGTCTCGAGCTACATACGGGAACCTATAAGTAATTTTTGATGCCTACAGGCACGTCTGGAGAATGAACTCCTCTGTGATCGGGTCTTGGCAATTCATCGCCTTATTTCGGAAGCGCTTGATGAAGTTGTTGACCAATTCTCCATCCCTCTTCTTGTTATCGAAGAGTGTTCCTATTGACACCTCAGTGTCGTCATCGAATAAATTGGTGAGAAACATCCTCTCCATGTCGTCATATCTTTTGATACTCCGGCTTGAGACGATGGTACCAATCGAAGGTAGCCCCGCGAAGGGTGACAACGAATGACCAAACCATCAAAGGTTTGTTACCAGAAATTATGCCCAGGTGGGACTTAAAGTAAATCAGATGTTGAGTGGATGAGCCTCTCCTGTCGAACAACGTGAAGTTAATTAGATTGAACTTCACTGGATACAAGATTGACTCCCACTCCCTTGAGTAGGGACAAGGAATACCGGTCTTCTTTACCTTTTGAGTGGATATCTATGTGTTGGTCTTGCTCTCCAGGTCTTTTGTTTTCTCATCCTTACATGTATTTTTCTTTGGGCGACTTCGAGGAGGGACAACGGAACCACCCCCAACGTTGTTATCCTCGGTAGGACTACCCCCAGCATTTTGGTCAATAAGAGGGGTATCAGCATTGAGATTTTTATCCCCATCTGAATCACTATCTTCTTGATTGGTAGTGTTGCGACGACTGGATTTACCGTATTGATTAGATAAGGCTTACAGCTATTGGTCATGTAACTCTCTCATCCGTTGCATGGTCAGCTCCATTTTGGCCTTAAATTCTTCTTTCTTCTTGGCCAAGGCTTTTTGAAGTAGTTGAGCCATTTGTTTAGTAGTGACTATGAACGCTTCTCGAGTTCATCCCACACTAGAGACTATATTGTCAAAAGCAACCACAGAACAAGCGTCTGACGCTTCATCATCTAAGAATTGTCCTCTATTTGGCCTGGGTCTGATGGTCCCTGACCGTAGCCAAGTGAGATGCTAGGACACCCCTAGAAAAGGATCGGGACTGGACCATCGTGTTGACTTTCCTTTATCAACCATGTTAATGGTTACTTCTAGGAGTTCGTCATCCTGGCCGACTGGTCTTCTTTTACGGAAGCGTCTTGATTTAGATTTGGGAGCTTCAATGGAAAGTCTTTCAAAACCGAGACCCTCTGTGGAGTGATCTTATGGTAGCTACATTCTGATAGTACTACCCTAATAAGCCTCTCACTAGGATAGTGAGAGTTTGTTTCTCGAGTATTTCTCTTCTGAGACTTGTTTGTACCCCCATGTCTAATAGTACAACTCATCAGCATGATGGCCGGAGCAACCTATCTTGTGTTGGCACGATTTCCCAGGTATAACGTTGTTATCTGACAGACTCGTCTTCTTCTAGGGATGTATCATCTTGTTGGCATCCTCAGGAGTCACACGTTTGGAACCATCTCCTTGCAGGTGTGGAACCTCAATGGGCACTTGGACTTTGACACGCACCCCTAAGCGGGTGGAAATCAAAGTTTTCCTAACCTGGGATTGCTTTGACTTGGTAGGAGGATGCGTACGACCCCCAGCATGAAGAGTGATTTGGGTTTTATTCACCAGACCTAAGCGTTCTTTAACTAGAGCTTTGCCTCGATCCTCGTGCAATGGACCAAGGTAATCCGCTATTGTTATCTAAAATTTAGACAGATCTACACTGTCGTGAGGCTTCACCAGATGTACTAGAGAGACCGGAGTAGGAAAGGGAGCTGACGGAAGTGAGGGAGCAGTCGCGGGAGAGTATGTCGACGTGAGACAAACTTCCTTGTATCGGCCAGGCACGAGATAGGTTAGGCTGTCTCGTCCTGTGAGACAGACTTCTCTCTCTTGGCTTGGAGAGACAGTTCTGACTGTCTTTCGAGTTGATTTTTGCACCATCTTGGACTTTGGCACCCAAAATTTTCAAGGTTTTGGTGGTTTTTGGGCCACCTCTTCCTTATGTAATTCTTGTGCTTTTGGTATAAGAATACGAACATGTGCAAGAAGTATATGGTACTTCTGGATGCGTTCCTCAAGAGTTGAACGAGTCCTTTTGATGCGAACCCATTCGTTGGTTGATGGTTTGGAGGAAACACCAATCTCTTGCCGCTAAGATGACCGCATGACTTTTGCTTCCTTGACTCCACATTCGTGCAATAACGGAGTTCGTCAACCTGCTCTAAGGCTTTGGCATATTAACGTGTAAGGCGTTAGCATTGCCTCTAACGAGCCCTCTTCGTCAGAACTGGTATGCCTTCAACAGACAACTCCTTGACTAAAGAGGAGTTGTTGGGAGCCACGAATCCGGGTTCATTGGATGCCAGAGGGGCATTGTAAGAGGAACCTTCATCAATTATTAGGCGAGAGTCATCACCCTGGGTCTTCAGATATAAAGACCAACGAACCTTCTTCAAAGAAGAGAGCTTCCTATACTTGCGAGGGGAGGAGGATCTAGAGGAGGTGGATGAGACGTGCTCCTCGAACATTTATTGGTCAAACTCGTAATCGACCGCTGCATCAACTGGGATCTTGATCCTTGGTTGCGATACGATAGCCTCGACAGAGAGGCCGTTGGCTCTCACTGTATTCGCCAGCGTGTTTACATCGGAAATTAGTTTCATTGTTGAATCCATTACAATATTTATCATTTACATAGATTCAAAAGAGTTAATCATTTTATAAGATTTCTCTTTATAATAAAAACAAAAAGAGATCTCCTAGAAACACACGCAGAATCATTTATTAATCGCTGCTTGCGTAAGATCTTTGCTTGTGTCAGGATGCTTTGATCCGTGGACCACCAAGTATCAGATCCGGATTGATCGGAATGAAGGCTTGCTGTTCTTGATTTGTTTTAGACACAAGAACAGAAGTAGATATCTCAATAATATGAGATAAATACTCTTCTCGAGATTAAAACGACGTTTGATCCCAAGGGAAGATGGAAAAGCTGTAGATCTCTCGAAAGCTCCCACTTTATAGTGAAGAATTTGCCAAGATCTCTCTTTTCTTTCTCTGAAGTTCATTGGTTCTGCTCTCACAATGTCAGCAACTCGCCACAAAGTTCCAAATTCCAGATCCCCCCGTGCATAGGGGCGATAGGAGTGTATTTATAAGCTTCAAATGATGTGTTTTTAGATAATATTTCGTGATCTAGTCGTCTCTTCAGTTAGAAATGATTTTACCACATTTAGGGATGATCCCAAAATTGATAGGGAGGTACTGGACAACACGAATCCAGAGAAATCATCAAAAAACACGTTTTGGGGGAATCTGACTATGAGAGATAGTTTTTATTTGTCTCGTCACCTGAGACACATTTGTGTGTCTCGGATTTTGAGACACAATTGTTGTGTCTCGTTTTGCCATTTCATTGATTTGAGTGCTTTGTTGCTTCTTCGTTCTGCTGTTTCGCATGTTTCTTTGTTTTCTTTTGGCATCAGATAATCCTTTTTGACCCAGGATGTCGACGTTTATTGTCTTCTCCACGTCTCAAGCTGCGTGCGGGAACCTATAAGCAATTTTTAACACCTACAAGGTGAGCCACTTCTCTAGAAACATCTGTTTCACTATCCGAAGAGGAGGATCTATCATCAATTGCTCCTTTAAGAGCAATAGTCTTCATCTTTTGTGAAGGCTCTTCATTCGTTCGTTTGAGTTCTTCCTCCTTCTCCTTAATCTTCTTCTCATGGACCTTGAGCTTGCTAATGAGGCCATCTAGGGTGAGCTCAGTAAGATCATTTGCCACCTCAATGGCGGTTGCCTTTGGATCTTATACCGGTGTGAGAGAACGAAGAATCTTGTAGTTCTTTTCTTGATTCTCCAACACCTTGTCAAGGCCATGCAATTGATTTATAATATTAGTGAAACGACAAAACATATCATCAATTAATTCATTAGGAAGAGTTTTAAATAATTCATATTCATGCATAAGTCTACTAATTTTTGACTCTTTGATTTGGCGGGTTCCCTCAAGAGTGACACATAGTTTCTCCTAAATTTCATATGCGGTTGCACATGTGGAGACCCTATTGTTTTTATTTGGAGTGAGACCATATATTAAAGCGTTCATGGCTTTAACATTTAGATTTGCCAAATGCCTTTCTTTCTCGGTCATATCGTCACTAGACTTCTCAACATATTTCTTCTCTGTTATCTCTAGGATGTCAAGATCAATGCATCATAAGTAAATTCTAATCCTAGCTTTCCAATATGCAAAATTATTGCCGGTGAACAATGGGGGTCTAGTGGTTGATTGACCTTCAAGCATATACACATTCATTGTTGAATCCATTTGGATCTTTGCTCTAAGGTGGTTAGACCTAATAAATATGTAGAGACCTCGCTCTGATATCAAATGAAACTACCCTAGAGGGGGGTGATAGGGTAATAAAATAATAAATATGTAATCAATGAAATTCAATGCAACACAATATACAAATTAAATGCTATGGAAATAAATAAGGAGGAAAGTTAGAGAATACCTATCCAAGATGACACGGCGATATATTCACAAGATTCGATCCTTAGATCTACATCTTCGACCACCTCTCCCAATGGTAACAACACTATCACATCCAGTTTGGAAGCTAGAACTTCTTCACAATGATCTCTCAATGAGATCTTACAATCCTCGCAACAATCTTCTCGAGATCAATCTCACCACACAATCACAAGATGAATTAAAAGAAAATCTCTCAAAATAATTCTATGACAAGGATCAAGAGATAAACACTCAAAGTTAGGGGTTTGTGAGATGTGGAGTTGAGAAACCGAAAACTTTGAAACAATTGAGAATGAAGATTTGAAAGTTTGAACTCAAGAACACTTAGAAACAAAACTTAGGGATTTTTCTTTGCTTGCATAATTACTAAAGTGAAGAGGGTCAAGGGGTATATATAGAAGCCCTGAATAATAGCACAAATCCCAAACAAATCACCAAATCTAGGATTTTTAGCTCAAACAAAAACTAGCAGTTAACAGTATCATCAGTCGACTGATGAGCTGATCGTTACAGGCTGTTCATCTAATATCGATCGATTGATGAACTCATCAGTCAACAGATAACCTGCATCAGTTGACTGATGGTTCATCAGTCAGCTGAGTAGAAACTTCTTCCCTTTCCAGTGTGTTTTATCAGTCGACTGATAACAGGTATGAGTCGACTGATAAACATGCACACACACACTATTCATGATTGAAAATGAGTTTTGAAGTGCCTTAAAAATAGAAAATAAAATTCAAAAAATATGAAACTTTGGAAAATTCTTATAAACATAAATATAAACATGTTAGAAAAGGAATTTTCTAAAAATCATTTCCCAATTGTAAAAACTACTCATTTTTCAAAAATGGTTAAAAACTTGTTTTTATAAGTGTGTGTATGTGTAAACCCCAATCGCTTTAAATGATATCTACTTAATAACTTGTCTACATTAAGCTCTAGAGAAAATACAAATATCTAACATATATGAATACAATTCTTTTGGTCTTGCTAGTTGTTCATGAAGCTTCTTTTGAGTATGTTGTTCTTGATAGCTTTTCTTCATCAACTTGTCTCCACCTCCTTTGATATCATTGTTGTAGCTCATATTCTAGCTAATCCTCCAACTGTTGGTACTATCTTGCTTGGTAAAAATACAATCTACACAATATTACTTAATCAAACAATTAGCACCAATAATAATGTTTGTAAATCATCATCAAAATAAGAGAACTAACAAAAGGATCCTTAGATCTCCACGAGCGAGGACTTCGATAGTAACTAGGTATCACAAATGTGAACCTAGATTGTAATGAGACGTTGTGTGGCTGACTTATGCCTGACGTCAAATTTTGGATGCAGGAAGTGCTTCTTTCCCTTAAAATGCCCCAGTCTCGTGCAAGGGGGGCTTCTTGTTCAATATCTCTCTTCTCATATCCTTTCATAGGACCTAGGGAGGAGTAAGTAGGAGCTATTTTCTCTGCAGTGTGAAAATTCTTATTTTCCTAGTATTGTGAGATCGGAGGAGTACATATTATTGCTTGGTGCAGCTCACGTATGCTCCTTTGCCATCACATTACCCATATTTTGAAATATAGGGTACTAGCAAATAGCAACAAGTACTCATCATCCTTATAATTAGATAGTCTGAGTATCACCTTCTTGTAGTAGATTCTTCGATCAATAAAAATAAACTTTTCTTGAATGTTGAAATTGTCCATATTCTATGTAATTGATATATTCATACTTTACTTTTGTAGCAAGCTTTGAACTCTACATAACTAGATCGCTGCATGGAGTAACTGTGTTTGGAAGCAAAGCTCAGGCTTTATTGCATCAGCGAGAGTCAGTTTGAAATTCGCAAGATGAAGTCTCAAACAAATTGAGTTGAAGTTTACTCAATTTGGAGATTTAGTAAAATATACCAAGTCATTTTGGCGAGGCTCACTATATCATGTCTCAAACAAATTAAGTTATGATTTACTCAATTTGGAGACTTTGTGAAATTTACTTGTGACATTTTAGCAATGTTCACCTTAGTGCCCTATTGAATTGGGTGATGTTAACTTACTTAAGAAAAGTCATCTAGGCGAAGCTTAGTAAGTCGGATTATGAGAGGCTCGGGGAATCAGTTGGGCGAGGCTCAACAACAAAACTTAGGGATTTTTCTTTGCTTGCATAATTACTAAAGTGAAGAGGGTCAAGGGGTATATATAGAAGCCCTGAATAATAGCACAAATCCCAAACAAATCACCAAATCTAGGATTTTTAGCTCAAACAAAAACTAGCAGTTAACAGTATCATCAGTCGACTGATGAGCTGATCGTTACAGGCTGTTCATCTAATATCGATCGATTGATGAACTCATCAGTCAACAGATAACCTGCATCAGTTGACTGATGGTTCATCAGTCAGCTGAGTAGAAACTTCTTCCCTTTCCAGTGTGTTTTATCAGTCGACTGATAACAGGTATGAGTCGACTGATAAACATGCACACACACACTATTCATGATTGAAAATGAGTTTTGAAGTGCCTTAAAAATAGAAAATAAAATTCAAAAAATATGAAACTTTGGAAAATTCTTATAAACATAAATATAAACATGTTAGAAAAGGAATTTTCTAAAAATCATTTCCCAATTGTAAAAACTACTCATTTTTCAAAAATGGTTAAAAACTTGTTTTTATAAGTGTGTGTATGTGTAAACCCCAATCGCTTTAAATGATATCTACTTAATAACTTGTCTACATTAAGCTCTAGAGAAAATACAAATATCTAACATATATGAATACAATTCTTTTGGTCTTGCTAGTTGTTCATGAAGCTTCTTTTGAGTATGTTGTTCTTGATAGCTTTTCTTCATCAACTTGTCTCCACCTCCTTTGATATCATTGTTGTAGCTCATATTCTAGCTAATCCTCCAACTGTTGGTACTATCTTGCTTGGTAAAAATACAATCTACACAATATTACTTAATCAAACAATTAGCACCAATAATAATGTTTGTAAATCATCATCAAAATAAGAGAACTAACAAAAGGATCCTTAGATCTCCACGAGCGAGGACTTCGATAGTAACTAGGTATCACAAATGTGAACCTAGATTGTAATGAGACGTTGTGTGGCTGACTTATGCCTGACGTCAAATTTTGGATGCAGGAAGTGCTTCTTTCCCTTAAAATGCCCCAGTCTCGTGCAAGGGGGGCTTCTTGTTCAATATCTCTCTTCTCATATCCTTTCATAGGACCTAGGGAGGAGTAAGTAGGAGCTATTTTCTCTGCAGTGTGAAAATTCTTATTTTCCTAGTATTGTGAGATCGGAGGAGTACATATTATTGCTTGGTGCAGCTCACGTATGCTCCTTTGCCATCACATTACCCATATTTTGAAATATAGGGTACTAGCAAATAGCAACAAGTACTCATCATCCTTATAATTAGATAGTCTGAGTATCACCTTCTTGTAGTAGATTCTTCGATCAATAAAAATAAACTTTTCTTGAATGTTGAAATTGTCCATATTCTATGTAATTGATATATTCATACTTTACTTTTGTAGCAAGCTTTGAACTCTACATAACTAGATCGCTGCATGGAGTAACTGTGTTTGGAAGCAAAGCTCAGGCTTTATTGCATCAGCGAGAGTCAGTTTGAAATTCGCAAGATGAAGTCTCAAACAAATTGAGTTGAAGTTTACTCAATTTGGAGATTTAGTAAAATATACCAAGTCATTTTGGCGAGGCTCACTATATCATGTCTCAAACAAATTAAGTTATGATTTACTCAATTTGGAGACTTTGTGAAATTTACTTGTGACATTTTAGCAATGTTCACCTTAGTGCCCTATTGAATTGGGTGATGTTAACTTACTTAAGAAAAGTCATCTAGGCGAAGCTTAGTAAGTCGGATTATGAGAGGCTCGGGGAATCAGTTGGGCGAGGCTCAACCTAAGGATATAAAACTCAGGTCTTCAATTTGCACACCTGGCAAAGTTCATTCGAAGCAAGATTCCTAGTGAAGTTCAAGGATGGAATCTCTGGCGAAGTTCACAGCGAAATCTTCAACAAAGTTTGGTAGTGAAATCTTTGGTGGAGCTTAGCAGTGAGATATTTGGCGAGGTTCAAGGTGAAGAATCTTTAGCAAAGTTCGACGCTGGCCTATAAATAGACTGTTTGCCTCCTTCTTCACTTTGACTTTAAAAACTCTCCACTTTTCTTCGTCGTGCTATCATCAAGGAAAGAGGCTCTCTTGATGAGATCGTCGGCCAATGGCTGAAGAGGTGCCGGTGTAGTTGGAGATGGTTGTGGGTAAGCTTCAAATCCATTAATGGCGATCTTTGGATCATCCTAAATCTCTACCCATTGGGCTTTAAACAGTGTCTCAAGGCATTTGAAAACTTGATCCGTCATTAAAGATGAGATCTTCATGACCACTCATAGTCTTTTCGATGAGCTTCCGTTGCTAGCGACGAAACTTTATCAACAACCATCAATGATGCTCAATGTGGTGAGCTTCGCTTCTTAGGTGAAACTCATCACTGTTAGCCTCTTGGGCTTCTATAGTGGACTCTATTTTATCAGAGTTCGTTGCTTTGTTTTGAGCAAATCTTCACTGGAGTGATGTTCGTCAGTTTGGGTAACTTTCGCTCGAGTGAGATTAGCATGTTCAAATTGGGAGAAGTTCACCAACTTGTACATGTGAATGCAGTTTGCAATTTTTAGTTGAACTTCACTTCATCTTGTCGACACTTATTCGATAAAGATGGTCTTCACTTGTGAGTGAGGTTCACCTCTGCTTCTGAGTATGATGACTAAATTTGATCTTCGTCTGCTAACTCATTTGTTGTCTTTGTGCAATTGCCTACTCGAAGGCTCTTGTGGACCATCATAATCATTTTAGTCATGATAGAACTCATGACCCTGAGGTGGCATACGCTTTTTAACTGGAATGACCATCTGTTCTTTGAAGGCAGTAGCTAAAAGAGGATCAAGACCATCCATTCTAGCAGTAATAGAACTTCATGAGAAATAATCGGTGACGCAAAGTTCTCAATCCCTCATGAAGATGTATAGGTGAAGCCGTATTTTATCTTCAGAGATAATACCCCTGGTAGCAACTCTCTTTTCCACTAGAGAGAAGAGTATTGATATTACGCTCAGGGAGATTATGCATTTGCTTTACTAGCAATAGAACAACATATCTCCTTCATGTTCTAGCAATGCCTTGTCGTGCCTCGCCTCATGCGCTATAACCTCACCAATAAAGAAGATAGCATCAAGATAGGCTCTTTGAAGCATGGAGGTGACTTTCATCAAGAAGGGCTCTACGAAGTTAACATCATAGGCTTGTGTCTGAGTTTTGAATGAGGACGCTCCCGTTAATGAAGTTGTTGTTGTCCCTAGTACCTTTAGGAATGAGCTCACCAAGACTAAAGCTTAATATCATGACGGGGATAACAGGTTCCCTCGTTGGATTAGGTCGATAGATACCTAGTGGTGGGCCCGTTTAGTGGACTTCCCTCTCATCAACTTTAAGGAGAGGTTGTGAGTGACGAGGCTCTATACTGCAGTGTGAGCTTCGAAGTATGGTGTTGAGATTCGTGCACCCATATTATATGATATCCTAGAGCTGTACAATGCTGATAGCAATACCTTCGTCACTCCGACAAGAGAAATTAGGATTGCTTTGCACAAGATATTTGAAGTATCTCATTTTCCTATGGGGGATCACCCATATGAGGAGTGTTTCACCACTAATAAGGAGTTGAACACTCATACTGCCCAAGTTGTGGAGGAATTTTGGGAACCTGTCTGCTATTTCTTCATTTGCTACCGTTCCTGGCGTTATTTGGGCTGAATATCTATTTCCCAATATTAGCAAGAAGGAAAATATGAGTTCAATCCTTCCAGCCATGGATACTAAGGTTGGGACTCGTATCTTCAATGACGGCCCCATATTATACACTATTGAATCTGACGTGTGTGGGTTCCATGCAGATGATCAGTTTGAATGTTTCATCACCAAGCAAAAGAATTGATATCTAAGTTAGCGTTGCTTGCAGGGTTTTTCTCAATTTGACTGAAAGGTTGCATCATGCCTTCTCAACTGAAGGATTGCATCTCCATGAATGTGCTATATCTTGTTGTGTTGCTAGCCTCTTGGTATAAGTTAGCTATCCTACCGGTAATGGTTAGCTGCATTCACCATGGCATAAGAAAGCTGGCCACTAAATACTTGAAACATGCAGCATGTTGCCCACGGAATCAAGTGCCCAATCCTAGGGTTGAGTCACCATATATGTATCTTGTGATATGGTTTACTCAACACTGCCCTCCACTGATGGCGGCTGCTACACCTAGTGGAGCAAACAATGCCTTGCTTCAGAGGTATGAACATTCGAAGTGGATAGTCAAATACCTTACCGAGGTCTGTAGGATTCTTCATAATAAGGATCATTACTATCTTTACTATTGTTTTCCTTGGATTGAAGGTGTAAACCTGGGGACGAGTTTAAAGACGGTATGAGTAGCGAGCACTTCACCTGCTTACCTAGTGCGTATTTCAACTGGTTGGTGAATGTTCAACCAGGTCACATTATCGCTAGGTTGAATAGTATGAAGTGCTACATCGAGCCCTATTTGCCTCGTCGGTTCACTTACCAGTTTGGTTATGATCAGTTGTATGTCGAGAATTTGAATTTGGGATTGCTGCGTACGAGGATCTTGATAGATGGGGATCGCGCTTAGTACCACTTTGTTGTTGGGGTTACATGAGCTAGATTCACACTTCTCCATCACATGCCCAATTGTTACATGACGTTGGGGTTCTACAAATGGCACAACAAAGTGAGTGCTCCTCATCCCAACTTTCATGTGAACAACTAGATTGTTTAGATCAGTCAAAGGTAAAAAGGAGCTCTCCAAGAAGGGTCTGAAGTGTAGAGCTCCTGAGCTCTAAGAATTTCTAGTAGAAGATGTGCTAGATGAGAACTGGAGAGCACCAGGTGAACACTTTGTACCTCAAAGGTAGGTTAGTGTCAACATCCAGGAAGTGACTAAACCTACAAATCACCAAGAAATGCCTGGTAGAGGATGAAGTAAAGGAAAGCGGCCGTTACACGCTCCTCCTCTTCCACCACCATCAAAGAAGCAACATTTAGTGACTTATGAGTCTGAACCTATGCCTAAAGACTCTTTGACAGTTAGAGAGGAGTCTCCTATAGTCCTAATGCAAGAACCAAGGGTTGGCTCTTTAGGTAATTTCCGTTTATATATTTACACCACTCGTTTTGAAGTGTCTTTTAGCTGATGCGCACTTCTTGTCCGTAGGTAAGAGCCCATTCCTTTGGATGACGATGAGGAGAAAGCTGATTATGAGCATGAAGACACTGATGCCTATTTGATTAAACCTGATGATGAGGGCTTTGATGGCAATACCTGCGGATCTTCATATATTCCAGGTACCTTTTCTTTAGTTAATTTTGTGTGGATGCTTTATTTTGATGACTGACATTTCTTCTATGAACAAATGATGATCTAGACATTGAATCCATGGGTGAAGCAATTCCTACATCGTTTCCTGCGGGAGGTCACTTTCAGCATGTGGTTAACTTTGAGGATGCCTCTAGCATTTTGGAACCTGCATCTACTATTGATATGACTAAAGCTCCTGCACCAGCACCAGTTTCGCTAGTGTGGCGAAAGCTGATCATTCACTAGTCTTCTGATGACAATGCTTTGATTACTCCATTGCCAACAACGGTTGGATGATGTTTTGATTACTCCATTCACTAGTCTTCTAATGGCGAAAGCTGATCAGCTTTCGTCATTTTAAGCATGTGGTTAACTTTGAGGATGCCTCTAGCATTTTGGAACCTACATCTACTGTTGATATGACTAAAGCTCCTACACCAGCACCCGTTTTGCTAGTGTGGCAAAAGCTGATCATTCACTAGTCTTCTGATGACAATGCTTTGATTACTCCATTGCCAACAGCGGTTGGAAGAGAAGCATGACCTGGCCCTAAGTCTTGTTCTAATAAGGGCCTGAGTATGGCTAAATCTACTTCTGATGAGCTGGAGGTCTCGTCTACGGGTATTGAAGTTGCGTCTGTGGATGTGGTGATTGACCACGACCATGGTCGTGAGAGCTACCATTTTGTTTATCGTAGCAACGTCTGTAGCACTATCTACTATAGAAGTTTTCACACATCTTGGTCGCGCTCGTGTCGTTCATTATGTCGGGCAATGAATGGATACAATTTTTTCCGACTATCTCCCTAACTACCATGGATGCAATGGTGGTTTCTCCATAGGAGCAGGTCCTTCTAGTTACGTGGAGGTTCCCCAATCTCCTGATAGTGAAGATTTATTCGAGATGGAGATATAGATCCTAACAGACAGTCTGATAAGTCTATTCAACCAGAGTGTTGCAGCCACCTCGAATCTGTAGAGAGGCTTTTCTATTCACACACTCAATTTGTTGAAAGATTAGCTTGGTCTTTTGATGTCGTTTGCTGATTCTATTCACATTGAACCCTTCAAGACAGTGATTGACAAAGCTGAGTTCTACTTTTGAGAGTTGCAGGAGTTTCATACAGTAGATTTTAATACAATCAAATAAATTGAGTGTCATCATCTATTGGCTACTCATCATACGGCTAGAGAACCTGCTCGTGTTGATATGGAGCTGATCAATGCCAAAGTTTAAGGTTTGAACAATAACATTGCATCAGCTATGGTTACCATGCAGAGCTTCAAAGTGCTATTTAGGAAAAGGATGCGACAATTAACAAGGCTAAGACAACCATTGCTATGACTCAAGCGTGACTGGAAGCAGAAGGAGGAGCTTGCACTTAACCTAGCCGAGTTGACCAAAAAGTGAGATTTCAATGTTGCAGAGCTTCAGGCTGAAACAAAAAAGCTCTCAATCATCAGATCTCAGGCCACTCCTGATGATATCAGGCCATTTTAGCTCTTTTGATAATAAAAGAACTTTTGTCTCCTTATATGTGTACGATAGAGGTGTAATATTAACGTATCATAATGACATCTTTGCTAGGGAGAGTAATGTTGGGATCAAACTGGTAGATGTATAGTGTTAACGTAACAGTTGGATGGATCAAGCTGACACTGTACAACAAAGGTATAATGTTAACATGATAGTATAGGGATATTTGATAGAGGTGTAATGTTAACCAGTCAAATAGAATGACCGACAGAGGTGTAATGTTGACCAGTCAGTTCAAAGGAGTCTAAAGGATGACTACCATTTGGAAGTGTTGTGTTAACTTAACGGTAAGAAATCAATGGAAGTATAATGTTAACTAATCGATTTTTGATAAGAGGGAATTGATAGTGGCGTAGTGTTAACCAGTCGAATTTGCTAAGATAGGTTGACAGATATGTAATATTAACCGGTCAACGAAATAGTCTAACAGAGGTATAATGTTAACCAGTTAGATCGTGAGAAACAATTCAGAGGTGTATGTTAACATGACATTTTGATTGAATTGACACTGTTTAAATGTATAATATTAACATGATAGTGATGATGTATTTAGAGACAAGCAGATGTGTAATGTTGACTTAATGACTCTTTGGGGATTTTGATTAGATTTTAGATCAGGAAGATCAACATCTTTGGTTAAAGGTAAAAACTTAAACGTGGCCAAGATTTTTTATGGGGAGATTACATTGGTGAAAATTAAGAATAATATTTCTTGAGAAACTTCCTGTTGATTGGCGCCGTGAACCTATTACTATTTTGGTCAATTAGGCGATATGCATCATTTGAGTAGACTGTCTCTACTACAAACAGAGCTTTCCATTTGGGTTAAAATTTGACTTTAGTCTTATGCGTCATGGGTCAATGAACGATTAAGACTAGGTCGCCTTCTTTGAAGGATTATTCTTTGATTCTCTTGTTGAAGGCTTTCGAAATCCATGATTGGTAGATCTTGATTCTTTGTTGAGCTTAAAGTCTTAGCTCATGTAGTGCTTCTAGTTCTTAGAGGTGCTTTTGATGATGTTCTTTAGTTGTTATCTTCTCAGCAATGGTGATTCTCAATGTTGGTACCTGAATTTCTAAAGGGATCTGTTTGGGAAGAAAGTCAATTTCTTGATGTAGTCATTACAACTTCGAACGTTACAATAAAAACAAAAGTTAGTCTTTTTATAAGATCTTTACACAATGAAAACAAAAAAAGTACAACTCTCATCAAACAGCGCAACAGGTATTTATCACCCGCTGCTTGCGTAGGATTTAGCCTGTGATGGGGACGTCGATGTCCGTGGATCACCAAACGATCAGATCAGATCTGGAGCCTCGTTGATTCGCAAAGGAATCAAGAAGCCAAAGCAATTATCTCGGCAACAGCGAAATAATCACTCTTCTCGAGATCACCGTAACGGAGCGATCTCAAGGAAAAGAACCGGGCTGCAGATCTATCGAACTCTCATTTTTTATGTCAAAGAATTTACTAAAGTCTCCTCCTACTCTCTAAAATTTGTACTCCTTCAGTCTTCAGTTCGGCAAGGCTTCGCCAACGCTCGAGAATTCCAGATTTAAAAAAATGAAGACCCTGGGGCTGTATTTATAGGCTTCGGGACCTCTGTTTTTAGATAAGAATGATCGATTCCCCCTTATCCTCAATTATAACCACTTAACCATGTTTATGGATGATATTTTATTAGTTGAAGCAAATCCAGGCGGTTAATGGTCAAAAAACCGCCAAAAACAGCCAAAATCAGCTTTTTAGGGTTGTAGACACCCGCAGGTGTCTCGGCTTAGCCGAGATACTTATGAGTGTCTCGGATTAGCCAAGACACTTGAGAGTATCTCGGCCAATCCGAGACACTCATGGGTGTCTCGGTTTGGCTTAGGGCTTGGTCTCGCGCACTTTGTCCGTTTTCACCGTATTTTCATCATCCAAACTCAGAATCACACGATCCAGAATGCGTCGGAAAATCGATGAGGAGATCTACAAGTTCTCATGATTGAATCATGTGTGGAGTAAATAGGACACAAGGGGTGCTTCGTCTTTCATAAGCGACGTGCAGCTCCTGATTCATCCGTGTTTCGATTATTCTGAAATTCCGTTGCTTCGCATGGTCCGTCGACTCACTTCATGCATTCATCATCATCAAATGAGCTTCTGTGACTCAAATAGTGATGTTCATCATCTCCTCTCCATCTCAAACCGCGTGTGGGGACCTATAGGTAATTTTTGACGCCTAGAGATACCCCCTCCAAAGTGTTTCAGTCTCGTTTCTTTTATAGATGAGCCTGAAATACTTTGGATATGATCGGTCCAACCTTCAATCGGTGTAAAAAGAACCTATAGTTAGCTTTGATTCTTAACTCCTTCAATTTTCAATCTATTCAATATTTTGGCGAATAGCTGAAGTTCTCCCGGCGCTACGTTTATCGTCTGGCCGTCGTCGAAATCTTAAATCAAAACTGGTGAATTTATTTTGGCTCGTATCGTCGAGTTGATTTTGAACTGATAATCTCCATCATGATATATTGACTTGCATTGACCTTCATCATAACACGTTGACTGGCATTGACCTAGGGTTACGTGTTGATCGGCGTTGACTTTTTATCGTAACGTGTTGATTGGCGTTGACCTAGGGTTACACATTGATCAGTGTTAACCTAGGGTTTCGTATTGCCCGACATTGACTTTTCATCGCAACGCGTTGACTGGCGTTGACCTAGGGTTAATCGTTGACCGGTGTTAACCTAAGGTTTCGGATCACACGCCGTTAACACAGTTTATACTCGTACGTTTGCTAGAGTATACATAGTTTAAGCTCTTAAGGTATTGGAGCATGGCGGTTCCAACAGTTGGGGCTACAGGACCAATTGTTAAAGCTGATTCGTCTACAGATATGGATCTTATCCCGAAGTTGTTGGATGATCGAGTCACGAGACCAACTAACGGGGCTAATGCATCAATGACTCTCACATTCATAGGATTTTTGGCAAACCTTCAGCCATCAACGGGTTTGATGAGCCTTTACCGACTACCATTTGAGTCGGGCTAGCATGTGAATTGTTTAAGTCCGTTTCGCATGTGACGTTGTGCTAAAAGAGTTAACTCTTTTAGTATTACGATATTGAATACATAAACTTCATCTTTCTCACATGAATAGACTACCCAGACGTATGTATCAGATGCAGACTCAGGATTTTTGGCAAATCCTCAGCCATCAACGGATTTGACGTACCTTTACCGATTAGCGTTTGAATCGGGCTTGCATACAGATTGTTTAAGCCCGTTCCGCATGTAACGTTATGCTAAAAAAGTTAACTCTTTTAGTGCTACGATATTGAATACGTAGACTTCATCTTTCTCACGTGAACAGACTACCTGGCAATGCATGTTAGGCGTTGACTTATCCCTTCTTAGAATTCGGGATAAAAGTCCCCAGACTCGGATTCTTGTGTCTTTTTCACTCGGTGAAAAATTAAACCGGCAACGCGTGTTAGGCGTTGACTTATCTCTATTTAGGAGTCAAGATAAAGTTTCCCGTACATATAAGGCACAGATTATGATGTTATTAATAACAACCTGCCATAATGTCGAATATGTGGGCTTTTGTTCTTTTTTACGATCAAGGGCTAACCGACAACGCGTGTTAGGCGCTGATTTTTTCCTACTTAGGCTTCGGGATAAAATTCCCCAGATTTGGATTCTAGTGTCTTCTTCAATCGGTGAAAGACTAAACCAGCAACGCGTGTTAGGCATTAACTTATCCCTACTTAGGATTCGGGATAAAATTCTCCATACGTGTGAAGCACGGATTATGGTGTTATTAATAACAACTTACCACAATATTGAATATATAGGATTTTGTCCTTTTTACGGTTAAATACTAACCGGCAATGCGTGTTAGGTGCTGACTTATCTCTACTTAGGCTTCAAGATAAAATTCCCCACGCGTGTTAAGCACGGATTATGAGAGTTAAAAAGGTGGTGTCTTCTCTTAGGGCAAAGACAAACCCGATACTAGAAAGGAAGATTTTTATATTCTATTTCCAATTTCAAAGGAGAATTGAAGTGGGATTTTCACCTCGAGAATCTGAAGAGTGAAACTAAGAATGGGATCTCCACTCCGAGAATCGAAAAGATTTTGATAATCCTAACTGTCGGAAGGTTTGATTAACGAACTAAAGGTAAATTTTTTATTTATCAAGAATGAATTATGATTATGGCCCTAACTGTAGGAAGGTTTGACCAGACAGGAGTTAGAGGTGATCCTAACTGTAGGAAGGTTTGATCACTCGATTTGAAAGTGGACCTCTCATTCATGGAAGGAATCAAGAGGAGATTTTGGCTTTGACCCTAACTGTAGGAAGGTTTGACCAAATAAACTGTGAGAGTAGGAGTACAAACTACAGTGGGAGTGTTGATTCGTATAGATCACTCAAAGAGGGTTCCTGGTGTTACGTGACAAATGCTTAACACAAAAGGGTTTGACAATCCTCAACGATCAGGATATTAAAATTCCGAGTACTATGTCCAAACTCTAATAATAGGATTGTTGAGTGCACAGACGTAGCGAAAATTTGAGTGGATGCAACCGAAAGGAATTTTGATGGTCCCACCGTCAATTAGTCTGATCGGTGGAGGATTTTGTGGTGGAAGATGTTAGACCCTAGAGGGGGGGTGATTAGGGTCTTATGATAATCTAATCCGATTAAATGCCAATTAAAATTAATTAATAAGTTATCCTAGCAAGTATGAAATACTACAAGATATATGAGCAAAGATAAGCAATGTAAACAATGAGATATATCCTATATGATGAATTATATATATATGCAAGGATATATAAACTACACAAGGATAAATAATATGAACTAGATAGTGGATCATATAAATAATGAGCTAATGACAATGGCGACAAGAAATATAAACACAAGTATAAATAAACGCCAAGGCATACTCAAACACACGATATGATCACGGAGTTTGGACCTTCCGTCCTACGTCTCCGCTCCCCACTCCCGGGGAGAAATCCACTATCACAACCGGGTTTTCTACGTTCACCCGAATAACGTTTAGACCTCACAGTATCGGTTTTCAACGCTCACCGATCAACGTCACTCCTCACAATCGGTTTTCTAGTTCACCGAAAACTTCACAACACACTCGGTTTCTAGCTCACCGAAAACCTAACAATCTCACAATGTAACAAATATAAATTGTTCTCTAATATGGATGAGAACACAATAAAAGCCCACACTCAATGTTACAACTCTCACAACCCTAATATATTATGAATGCAAATACAATAAGCTCAAGTGGGTGGGTGTAAACAATGAGTGAAATCAAAATCAAAACTAAACTCAATTAAAATCTAGCATATAGAAATTATAAACAAAATAATAAATAGCTAGAAATGAGTTTAGAGATTCTTCTCTGAATAACAAGATGGAGAGATGGAGATTGAAGCCCAAACAAGAAGATGATCTCCTCCACTTGTGAAAACTTCTTCACAAACAAAACAAACCCTTAAACACACTTAAACCCTTGTTTAAAACTTGTTTAAAAACTTCTTTAAAACATTCTTACTTACTTGAAAAGAGATCAGCAATTGGGTATTTATACCCACTCAAGATCTCAACAAAAACCCCAAACCAAAATGACAAAACAGCAAAAACTGTTTTTCTGATTTTAAAACGTTGTTTAAAAATATCAAATAAATTCCAAAAAATGTAAAACTTTGGGGAATGATTGTAGACATGATAATAAACATGCTACAATAACTGGTTTTAAAAAAGGACTTCCCAAATGAAAAATATCATTATTTTACAAAATAGTCCAAAACACGAAAATGTAAACATGTGAATTTTGACATTCTGGCTAAACCAACTTTTGAAACTTTACAAAATAATTTTATAGACTTGAAGAAAGATGTAAACTATTGTTATGAAGTCTATAAACAATGAATGTAGTATTTTATCAAAATACACATATAATGCACTAAAACATGATTTCATTTAACTAACTAAAATTGATATTGATGAAATCATATATATGCATATGAGTATGAAACAAAAATATGTTTTCTAATTATATTCAAAACTTGAAAACTATCAAACCAAAACATATATGTATATATATAACTATATATATACAAAAAACCAAAACGTGTATGTGTGTATATGATTGAGCTTAAAGTACTAACACACATAATATAAATTCCTAAACTAAATTACCCAAGCAATGATCTTGATCTTCAATAAGCTTGACTTGGTAATCTCACGGATGAAGCTAAACTTGGATCTTGAATTTTGAATAGCAAGGCTTCACCGACATTCCGCCAACCTCCTTTGGATATGGTCGTTGAAGCTCTATTCCATCCATCCTCCAACTACGTTGTTTGTCTATAATAAATAAGAAAACACAAATACTAGACAAACAACATTAGTGGTAAATTGTTTATTAAACATCATCAAAACAAGAAGGCCAACAGAAGACTGTGAGTCATCAAACACCAATGAGAGTTTTGTGAGGGAAAATTAATCCAACGAAGTGATTGAATCTTATCTCAGCAAAAGAGTGTTCGGAAATTACGGTGGAAGTTTAGTGTTTATCACTTTGTTCGTAATGACCGGGTTATCCCTAAGAATATTACATGTAACATTCTTCCGAGAACTTCTCATTACATGAATCATCCACCCCTAGCTTTCTTTGCAAAACTGGGTCTAACATTGTACTTAGTTAGATGACCGGCTTTCCTTAAGAATATCAGACATGGCACTCTCTAGGAACTTCTCGTGAAAGAAAGGAAATAGTTTAGACTCATATACCTGTTGGAGTATGCAGGAAGTAGTTTAACCTCATATACCTGTTGGAGGATTGAGAAGCAGTTTATACTTGTATACTCTTCGGAGTGTGGAAAGGAGCAGTTTATACTCTTATACTTATCAGAGTCTTCATTCGACTTAATTGAGCGTTATAACGCCGGCTTCAACCAAGGTTTGGATGCTATTCTTGAGAGTGAAACAAACCTTGGTAGGATGAAGGATCCTCCTGTGGTACGCACAGTACTTTAGATCCGCAGTATTGTCAGCTTCCTCCTTATTTGTGATAGGTGGTAGCTTGATCTTGTTGTTCTTAAGGAGGGACTCGAAAATGGCTGGAACGTCTTCGTCCTTTAAGGAGTACTCTTTTTGGTGCCTTGGATCCGAAGTCTTTTGCTGTCTTTGGGGTTATTGTTGTGACGTCTGATTAACGTCAATGACTGTTACAGGTACTTTCCCCTTACCATGGGAGACGAAGCTCGAGTTCGGATGGTTAACCATCGGTTGGTTTCTTTTAGCTTTCTTCCTTCTGAGGAGGTGTTTGGCCCACTCTCCATGCACCTTCAACTTTTTCTAGGTATTGGAGGGTGCTACTCCCATAACTTCCAAAACATCCCAAGAGAGGTTGTTGTGATAGGTTTGGAGGATGAAGTCCTCTGTGATCAGATCTCGGCAGTTCATCGCCTTATTTCGGAAGCGCTTGATGAAGTCATCGACTGTCTCGTCGTCTTCTTGTTTCTTATCAAAGAGTGTCCTGGTTGACACCTCGGTGTCATCATCAAAGAAGTGAGCGTGGAATAGGTTCTCTAGGTCGTCCCAGCTGTTGATGATTGTAGGCTTGAGATGGTGGTACCAATCGAAGGTGGGCCCATGAAGGGTGCCAACAAATGACCGAACCATTAATACTTCATCGCCGGAGATTATGCCCAAATGGGATTTGAAATAAATCAAGTGTTGAGTGGGGGAACCCTTCCCGTCAAACGGCGTGAAGTTGATCAGGTTGAACTTTGCCAGACACGGAATCGAATCCCACTCTCTTGGGTAAGGATACGGAATCCTAGTATTCTTCACTTCTCGAGCAGACATCAGAGCGTTGATTTTGCTCTCGAGGTCTTTCATCTTTCTATCCTTAATGTGGCGACCCCTAGTATTATCATCTTCGACGGGACTGCCCCCAGCGTCGTCATCTTTAGTGGGGCCACCCCCAGTGTTCTGGCTAATGAGAGGGTTATTAGCATTAAGGTGTCCATCCACATCTGAATCGCTAGCTACATGACTAACATTGTGACGACGACTAGATTCACATATCTGATTCGACAAGGCTCGGATTTGTTGGTCATGCTCTTCCCTCATTCGCAGCATAGCCATTTCCATTTTGAACTTGAAGTTCTCTTTTTACTTAGCCAAGGCATCCTCGATGATTTTGGTCATTTGCTCGGTGTTGACCATAAACGCCTCACCGGATTGTCCTACGCTGGATACCGTATTGTCAAAAGTAATGGCAGAGTTCACGTCTAATACTTCATCTTCCGAGGATAATCCGCTATTCATCCTCTGATAGTCCCTACGCCTAGTAATTCCCACGCGTAACCGAGTTATACGTTGGGATATGTCCGAAAAATGTCGGTGATTAAAACTTCGCGTTGACTTCTCCTTATCGACCATATTGATAGTGACCTTTGGGAGATCATCATCTTGCATAGCTGATCTTTTTCTGTAGAAACGCCTTGGCTTGGACTTGGACGTTCTGGTGGAGATCCTTTCAAACACCGAGACCATCTGTGGAGAGGTCTTGGGGCAGCTACACGCTGATAATACGATCCTGATAAGCTTAGCACACGGACAATGAGAGTCCGTTACCCGGATACTTCTCTTTCAAGATTTGTTTGTACCCCCAGCCCGATAGTACAACTCAGTAGCATGATTGCTGGAGTAGCCTATCGTGCGCTGGCATAACTTCCTAGGTATAACATTATCATCATCAGACGACTATGTTTTCTTCTGGGGATATAACGTTTTGTTAGCATTTTCAAGAGTCACACGTTTAGAGTTACGCTTTTGTGAGCGCGGGATGTCAATAAGCTCTTGGACTTTGACTCGTAGTCCAATGCGGTCGGTTAATGGAATTTTCCTTTTATGAGAAGGCTCAAACTTGCTGCAATGGCGAGTACGACCCCCAGCTCAATGAGTTGCTCGGGGTTCATTCATCGTGCCCAAGTATTCTTTGACTGGAGCTTTGCCTTGATCTTCATGCATAGGACCTAAGCATTCTGCTATTGCTTTCCTACTGTCACGAAGCTTTGCCCAAGTGTTCTTTGATTGGATATGTCCATACTGTCACGGAGCTTCACCGGAGGTGCAGGATTGGAAGGAACGAGATCTGAAATTGACGAAAGCTAGGAACCAGCTTTGGATCTGGAATCGAGCGATTGATACGACTGGTGTCTCTTGTCGGGGAGAAGCGCTGACTTGGCCTTCGGCACCCAAACCTACTTAGATCTTAGTGGCCTTTTGAACACCTCTTCTTTTTGTAATTCTTTTGCTTTATGCACAAGGATCCGGGCATGTGCAAGAAGTGCGCGACGCTTCTGAATGCGCTCCTCAAGAGTGGAACAGTTTCATTTGACATGAACCCATTCATTAGTAGGTGGTTGGGAGAAGGTTCCTGAAGCTCGCTATGATGATGGTTTAGCCATTTGGCGTCTCCTGGACTTCAGATCCGCTTGGTAGCAGAGTCAGTCCACTTGATCCAAAGCTAGTGAATTAGCACGCGAGGCGTTGGCGTTGCCTTTGACGTGCTCTCTTTCATAGAGTTGGTACGCCTTCAGCAGTCGACTCCTTCATCGAGGAGGAGTTCAGATCTGCAAATTTGGTTTCATTGGATGCTGACGGATCGTTGCGAGGTGCAACTGTAGTAGCGGTAGCGGGTAGATCACCTTCTTAAGTCTTCAGATCTGGAGACCAGTGGATCTTTCGAGAGGAAGAGACCTTCCTGCGCTTACGAAGAGAGACGGATCTGGAGGAGGAGGAAGAGATATACTCTTCAAATTTCTACTAGTAGAATTCATATTCGACCTCTTCGATCATTGGGATCTTGATCGTCGGTTACGGCACGACAGCCTTGACAGTTAAGCTGTTGGCTCCCACTATGATCGCCAGCTTGTTTGGGAAGAAAGTTAATTTGTTTATTGATGTAGTCATTACAACTTCAAACATTATAATGAAAATTAAAGTTAGTCTTTTATAAGACCTTTACACAATTAAAATAAAAAAAATACAACTCTCGTCAAACAGCGCAACGGGTATTTATCGCCCGCTACTTGCATGGGATCTTAGCCTGTGACGGGGACGTCGATGTCCGTGGACCACCAAACAATCAGATCAGATCCAGAACCTCGTTGATTTGCGACGGAATCAAGAACTCGAAGCAATTATCTCGGCAACAGCGAGATAATCACTCTTCTCAAGATCATCACAACGGGGCGATCTCAAGAAAAAGAATCGGGCTACAGATCTATCGAACTCTCCTTCTTTATGCCGAAGAATTCACTGAAGTCTCCTCCTCCTCTCTAAAATTCATACTCCTTCAGTCTTCAGTTCGGCAGGGCTTCGCCAACGCTCGAGAATTCCAGATCAGAAAAAATGAAGGCATTGGGGCTATATTTATAGGCTTTGGGACCTTTGTTTTCTAATAAGAACAGTAGATTCTCTCTTATCCTCAGTTGTAACCACTTAACCACGTTCATGGATGATATTTTATCAGTTGAAGCAAATCCAGGCGGTTAATGGTCAAAAAACCACCAAAAATAGCCAAAATCAGCTTTTTCGGGTTGCAGACACCCGCGGGTGTCCCGGCTTGGCTGAGATACTTGTGAGTGTCTTGGCTTGGCCGAGACACCATGTGGTGTCTCGGTTTGGCTCAGGGCTTGGTCTCGCGCGCTTTGTCCGTTTTCGCCGTATTTTCATCATCCGAACTCGGAATCATGCGATCCAGAATGTGTCGAAAAGCTGACAAGGAGATCTACAAGCTCTCATGATTGAATCATGTATGGAGTAAATGGGACACGAGGGGCGCTTCATCTTTCATAAGCGACGTGCAGGTCCCGATTCATCCATGTTTGGATTATTCTGAAATTCCGTTGCTTCGCATGGTCCGTCGACTCACTTCATGCGTTCGTCATCGTCAAATGAGCTTATGTGACTTGAATAGTAACATTCATGATCTCCTTTCCATCTCGAGCCACGTGCGAGGACCTATAGGCAATTTTTGATGCTTACAGGATCATAACTTTACATCTGTAGACCAAGAAAAATAGCATCGAGCCAATGTGAGTGCGGATAGTTGTTCAATAGGCTCATAAACACTCTCTGAATTTATCATCTCAGTCTTATTTATTGGAGGAGATGGACTTCGTTAGAAATTTAATAATGATCTTGTTGAAAGCTTCAGCTAGACTATTAGTAACTAGGTTGTATGGCGTAAAATCCACATCTTAAATTTTAAACGTGTTGCGGAATTTGAAGAACAATCGACTTATGAATTAAGGACCATTGTCACGAATAATTCATCTAGAAATGCCAAATCGATAGATTATGTGATGTCTGAAGAATTTGATCACTTGAGACGTCTTAACTTCTCTGAGGGGAACAACTTCGGCCTATTTGAAGAAGTAAACTGTAATGGCCAGGACGAATGATGGCCTTTAGCAGACAGCGGGCTGATCGGCTCGATGATGTCCATGGCCCATGCTTCAAATGGACATGAGGTAATGGTGAAATGTAACTTCTTCTAAGATTGATGTAGGAAATCAGCATGGAATTAACACGCATGACATCCTTTAGCATATGCTAACACATCTATTGTCATTGTCGACCAGTAGTAATAGACGACGAAGTCGGTCCTGAAGTTTGAAACCTGGTTATTATGCTCCACATGCACCATCATGGGCTTGCTTTAATGCTTCACGAGCTTTATTTAGTGATAAGCATCGAAGCAACATACCATCGAAAGATTAATGTTATAACGTCTACGTAGCAGAATCATAGAAGAAGTGTGGAGTCCTTTGAATAGAGACTGCTTGCTTCGAACTATCATGTAGTATCACATACAAGACGTAGTCGATGATTGGGAACCACCAATCATTATATTCAAAGTGATTTGGCATGACATGCACTTCGTTTGCTTTAAAAAATTGCTCTGGGTAACGATGGCTAGCTACTGTAATGCACCTAGTTGATTTTAGCACCAAGGCAAGTGTGGCTATAAGGGATGCTATAGTATCCACATGAGTGTTCTCGAGGCGAGCTACATAGCTGATGTAGAAACCTTTGAAGGACTGAGCAAGCTTTGTTGCCACTTTATGGTAGGGTATGAGGTCATTATGGTAAACCTCATATTCTTCTTTGATCTGACTTATGATCAACTTGGAATCACCATAGGCTTCAAAATATTTGACACCCATGTCTTAAGGGAGTTGTAGGCTGATTATAAAGGCATTATACTCAGATACATTGTTGGAGTATGACTCGATCAATGAGTAGGCCTGAGGAAGAACATGTCTATAGGAATCAATCAGTACTAGCCCCACTCCTACGATAATTGCTCTTTTATGGTTGCGTCATGACTCACTATCGAAGTACAATTGCCATATTTGATGGTCTGTAGTAGTATTCGACTCAAAGACTTCATCTGGGATGTCTTCATAGAGTTTAAAAGACTCAGGATGGGATGCTCCTCCAGAAAGTCGGCTATTGCTTGACCCTCGACTACTTTCTGTAGTACAAATGTCATGTCGTTGTAGGCGTATAAAACTACCTATAGGTCCCTTAACACAGCTCGACGACGCCGATTCAACGAACCGACCATCGGGCGACGTATGCAGACACGATTGTTAGTCCACAACACTGAAGCCAAGTGATACGCGACAAAACGGATTAACGAGGCTAGCGAATCACATGCAAACAACGGAATAAATCCACCTCGCGTGCGGAATTTAGCTTAACGGGTTGAGGAATCAACGAGTTATCCAACCAAGAACGGACTCGGACGAATCACGATCAAATCAAGATCAGTTTCGAACTCGAACTCAGAAGTGGATTTACTGCCAAAACAAGTCAACCACACAACCGAATCACGGACAGAACCGAAAGACAGAAAACGACGGAAAACAGCACCTAGAGGGGCTCGGCCGAAACCGAGCCACCTCAAGGTGGCTCGGTGCTCGGTGGCCGAGCCACCAAGGTGGCCGGCCACCTTGTGCCCAACGCACAGTAAGGGTTGCGGGGGCTGGGGGGCGGAGCCACCAAGGTGGCCGGCCACCTTGTGCCCAACGCACAGTAAGGGTTGCCTATAAATAGGCCCCCCTTGGTTCATTTTGAGAGGTTGGAATTTTTAGAGGCGAAGCTCTGCTGGATTGAAGGCTCAAAACTTAAAAAGATTGAAGCTTTGGAACTTTGAAGACTTGGACATATCATATCTGGTTCTTGGCGATCATCCACGCCAAATAAGACAGGAGTTCGAGAAAGATCAGATCTGAGATCTACACGGTTTTCCTCCGGATCAAAGCTTGGCCTTTGATCCCGAGAAGAGTCTCGATTTCGCTTGGTCGATTTCGATAACTAGGGCTATTATTTCCTTGGTGAAATAGTACCCCCGGCTGTTATTTCCTTTGTAAAATAATACCCGTCATACCGTGTAGATCCGACCGGATCTAGATCGCGTGGTGGTCCACGGATTAACCCCGGCACAGGCAAAGAACCCACAAAAGCGAGAGACCGCAAAACAGGAGCTCGTGATTCGTTCGAAAGGAAAGTTGTAATCTTTTTTTTATTTTTTCTTTGATTTCGTTGTAACCAGATCTTATAAAAAGACCGGATCTTTTGTAAGCAAAAAGCAATTACTTGAGAAAACAATGACATCAATGAAGAACACAATTTTTCCCGCGAACAATCTGGCGACCATATGTTGAGCGTCGATCTCGCTGCGAGATCGGAAGCGTCGCAAAGCCGCGGATTCTAATCCCATCCGTGAGGAGGGTCGAATAGAGCTTCGACCGCGAAGTTCAGAGGAGTACTTGTCGTCCTCGTCCGGATTCAACCCTCCCCCCGCAGTCCAAAAAGTTCTCCTCCAGAGAAAATTCGATGGTATGAGACGTTGAACAAACGAAGATCTCGCCCGTTTGACGCCACAGTCGCATCGGGTGAGATTCTCAATTCCTAAACAGGGCAGATATTCTTGCCAACCCTCTAGCCGCACCGAGGGCGTGGGTGACTCTCTCGAAGAGAGCCAGCAAAGCAACGTCAACGCCTTGCGAAACAATTTGCAAAGGCCATGGAGTCAGTTGACGGGGATCCGCACAACGCGGATCTGAAACAAGAGAGGCAAACAGCCTCAACAACAGCGTAAGAATGACGATGCCTCTTTCCAAATCGCCACTCAAATGGAATGGGTTCGTGTCAAACGGCAATACGTTCGGACACTGGATTAAAGAAACGTTCCGCAAACGCACGCGCACTATCAGCCAGCGTGGCTCAAGCGAAGAAGCCGTAGAAAGCGACAAGAAAGAATGTAGCAAGAAAGCCGCCACCAACCTCAGAAGTTGGGAGCCGAAAGTCTGAAGCGGCGGTTCAGACCAAAAAGCAGCAACTGCAGCCGTCAAAAGTGCAACTTCCGGTGAATCAATCCAAACCGCCGATGATTTCCACAACTGCTCCGGGAGATCCCGCGGGACCATCTCAGAAAAGGAAGTCGGTTTTGGAGCGCCTCGGTCCACTTCCCAAGGAGCGAGGCAAAGCTCCAATTCAGGAACGTCTGGGCCCAATGAAGAAGCCCCGAACGATTCAACACGCTGAGGGTCGCCACAACCCTCAATATGACGAGGAAATCAGGGCAACTAAGTGCACTACGCTGCGTATTGAAGCTCAGGAGCCTATTGAGAATTCACGCCCACAAAGGCGTGTGTCAAGACGCGTGACTCTTGAAAGCTCAAAGAAGGTAGTTCGCTCTCGGAAGGAAACGTTATCGTCTGATGATGATTGCGTTATACCTGAGAAATCGTGCCAACACACGATAGGTTGCTCCGAATTTCAAACAGACGAGCTGTACTATCGTGCTGAGGGTACGAGCAAAGCCAGAAAGAGAAGTCCTCGAAGGCTAGAAACCCAGTGCCCTTGTTCAAAGCTCATTCGAGCGGTATTGTCGGAGTGCAACTGCACCAATACAGTCCCCGAAAGGGTTTCGGTCTTCGAAAGGCTCAGTACTAAAACGCAAAAGCCAAGGCATAGGCGTTTCCGACAAAGAAGAGTGGTGGTTGAAGACGGAGAATTTCTGAGGGTCACCACGAATATGACCAGCAAAAGAACATCGACATAGGATAATCCCGAGTCGATTCTGGAAGCACCCCGACGTGTAACCCGTCTGCAGTCTGGAGCCATCATACGAGGAACTTATGGTAGGATTCGGACAAGATTACCGTCAGAAGATGAAGAATCGGATGCCTGCTCTGCGATTGCATCGGATAACACGGTATCCAGCGAAGGACAACCCCATGAGTCACTTATGATAAGCGCGGAACAAGTGGCCAAGATGCTCGAAGAAGCCATGGCAAAACAACAGGAGAGCTTCAGGTTCAAAATGCAGATGGCCATGCATAGTATGAGAGAAATGCATGAGCAACAAATTCAGGCACTGACAAACCAGCAAGGCGAACCAAGCCGCCGCAACCAAGTTCATCAGGAAGACGAGGATTCGTGGAGCCGCCTTCGATTGGTATCGTCGCCTCAAGCCAGGAAGCGTGAACAGCTGGGATGACATGGAAACTAAGTTCCTCGCCAATTTCTTCGACGACGACACCGAAATATCCATCGGAACGTTGGTTGATGAAAAACAAAAAGACGGGGAGTTGGTCGACGCCTTCGTCAAAAGGTTCCGGAACAAGGCGATGAATTGTCGGGACCCGATCACTGAGGAGTTCATTCTCCAAACTTGCCACAACAACCTCGCACTGGACGTGTTGGAAGTAATGGGAACAGCACCGTCTGACACTTGGAAAGACTTGAAGGTGCGCGGTGAACAAGCCGAACGCTTCCTCCGAAGGAAGAAGGCCGAGAGGAACCGACCGACGGTTAATCCGCTGAACTCAAACTTCGCCTCTCGTAACAACAATCCCGAAGGCAGCAAAAGACTTCGGGTCCGAGACTCTAAAAAGAGTACTCTTTCAAGGACGAAGACGTTCCAGCCATCTTCGAATCCCTCCTTGGAAATAACAAGATCAAGCTACCACCTATCACAAATCAGGAGGAAGCCGACAACACGACGGACCCAAAGTACTGCGCGTACCACAGGAGGGTCCTTCATCCCACCAAGGATTGCTTTGCTCTCAAGAATAGCATCCAAACATTGGTTGAAGCTGGCGTTATATCGCTCAATTAAGTTGAATGAAGACTCCAAAGAGTATACGAGTATAAACTGTTTCTCAATCCTCCAATGGGTGCAAGAGGTTAAACTGCTCCCTGCATACTCCAATAGGTATATGAGTCTAAACTGTTTCTCACTTTTGACGGGAAGTTCCTGGAGAATATTACGCTAATATTCTTAAGGATAACCCGGTCAGGTAACTGAGAATAATGTCCGAACCAGTTCCGCAGAGGAAGCTGGGGGTAGACGATTTATGTAACGAGAAGTTCCTAGAGAATCATATATTCTTAGGGATAACCTGAACATGCGATTGAGGATAACGTACTCCTCGTTACACCCAGTTTTGCAAGAAAGCTGGGGGTGGATAATTCGTGTAACGGGAAGTTCCCAAAAGAATGTTAATATTCTTAGGGATAACCCGATCGATATGAACAAAGTGATCTCTCACCGATCAGACTAATTAATGGTGGGACCACCAAATTCGATCAAGTTTAATCCATTCAAACTTACGCTATGTTCGTGCACTCAACACTTTCATAGTTAGAGTCCGGATATAATAAATCTTGATCTGTCACCTGGTCAAACCTTTCTACTGTTAGGACCACAACCAAAATCCCCCTCTCGATTCCTCCGATGAACGAGAGGTCCACAGATCGAGCGATCAAACCTTCCTACAGTTAGGATCGTCTCAAACCTCCCAATTGGTCAAACCTTCTTACAGTTAGGACCACAGTCAAAATCCCCTCTCGATTCCTCCACTGAACGAGAGGTCCACTTTCAAATCAAGTGATCAAACATTCCTACAGTTAGGGTCACCTCAAACTCTCATTTGGCCGAACCTTCCTACAGTTAGGGTCAAAACCATAATTCACTCTCGATAAACGAGAAATTCATCTTTAGTTCGGTAATCAAACCTTCCAACAGTTAGGATTATCTGAATCTTTTCGATTCTCGGAGTGGAGATCCCACTCTTAGTTTCACCTTTCTGGATTCTGGGGATGGGGATCCCACCTCGAATCTCCTTTCCAGCTGATGATAGAATACAAAATTCTTCTTCTTCAGTGTCGGGAGATAGAATATAAAATTCTTCCTCTCCCATTTCGGGTTCGTCTTTGCCCCAAGAGAAGACACCAACCTTTTCTAAGAATTTGTCAATCTAGGATTCATCCTAATAGGATTCATCCTAGGAAGTTTATCCCGAATCCTAAGCAGGGATAAGTCTGCGCCTAACACGCGCTGCGGGTTTAGTCTTTTTCCATAGAAAAAGACACCAGAGTTCGATTCTGGTGTATTCTATCCTGAAGCCTAAGCAAGGATAAGTCTGCGCTTAACCCGCGCTGCCGGTTAGTTCTTAACCATTAAAAAGAACATCCGTCCGCATATTCAACATTGTGGCAGGTTGTTATTAATAACACCAAAATCCATGCCTTACACGCATGGGGAATTTCATCCTGAATCCTAAGAAATGATATGCCGACGCCTAACACGCGTCGTCGGTTTAGTCTTTCTCCGTAAAAAAAGACACCAGAGTTCGATTCTGGAGTATTCTATCCCGAAGCCTAAGTAGGGATAAGCCAGCATCTAACACACGTTGCCGGGTAGCCTATTCCCGTGACAATGGCAAAGTCTACGTATTCGAAGTCGTAGCAGCGAGTCTAAGGGAGTTCATTCCGTTAGCACAACGTTACATGCGGAACGGATTTAGACAATCCGCATGCTAGCCCGACTCAAACGGTAGTTGGTAAAGGCTAATCAAATCCGTTGAAGGTTGGGGGTTAGCCAAAAATCCTAAAGTCAACACCTAACACGCGTCGCCGGGTAGTCTATTCCCGTGAGAAAGACGAAGTCTACGTACTCAATATCGTAGCACTAAGAGCGTTAACTCTCTTAGCACAACGTCACATGCGGAACGGATTTAGATAATCCGCATGCTAGCCCGACTCAAACGGTAGTCGGTAAACGCTCATCAAACCCGTTGATGGCTGAGGGTTTGCCAAAAATCCTATAAATACGAGAGTCACTGACGCATCAGCTTCATTAGTTGGTCTCGTGACTTGAGCATCCAACGAAGTTCAAAACCCTAAGGTCAACGCCGGACAACGCGTAACCCTAGGTCAACGCCAGTCAACGCGTTGCGATCAAAAAGTCAACGTACGATGTTCAAAACCCTAAGGTCAACGCCGGTCAAACGCGTAACCCTAGGTCAACGCCTATCAATGCGTTACAATGAAAGAATCAATACTCCGAAAAGTATACGAGTATAAACTGCTTCTTAATACTCCGAAAAGTATACGAGTATAAACTGCTTCTTAATACTCCAATAAGGTATACGAGTATAAACTATTTCCTATTTTTGGTTGAGAAGTTTCTGGAGAATATTTTTCTAAAAATATTCTTAAGGATAACTCAACAACACTACGCCGAACAACGCGTCGCAAAATAAAGACTCAACGCCAACAATCGATGGTCAGTTCTATGTTGAACCAGCAAACACGAGCTAAAGATCAGAAAATCAGGAATCGACTTTAAGTTTAAAATTCTGACAACGGTCAGACAATAAATGCAGCACCGGAGCCCTTACAGACATTCGACAAAGCACCGAATAGCCTGAAGGATTGAAGGAATCAAGAACAGAAACCATTCCAAAGTCCTGCTATACCGACTGAAGGTTGGGACAATCATATCCAAAGTATTCCAGACTCTTCTGTAAAAGAACGAGGCTGAAATACTTTGGAGGGGGTATCTGTAGGCGTATAAAACTGCCTATAGGTCCCTTAACACAGCTCGACAACGCCGATTCGACGAACCGACCATCGGGCGACGTATGCAGACACGATTGTTAGTCCACAACACTGAAGCCAAGTGATACGAGACAAAACGGATTAACGAGGCTAGCGAACCACATGCAAACAACGGAATAAATCCACTCGCGTGCGGAATTTAGCTAACGGGTTGAGGAATCAATGAGTTATCCAACCAAGAGAGGACTCGGACGAATCACGATCAAATCAAGATCAGTTTCGGACTCGAACTCAGAAGTGGATTTACTGCCAAAACAAGTCAACCACACAACCGAATCACGGACAGAACCGAAAGACGGAAAACGACGGAAAATGGCACCTAGAGGGGCTCGGCCGAAACCGAGCCACCTCAAGGTAGCTCGGCCAAGGCCGAGCCACCAAGGTGGTCGGCCACCTTGTGCCCAACGCACAGTAAGGGTTGCCTATAAATAGGCCCCCCTTGGTTTATTTTGAGAGGTTTGAATTTTTGGAGGTGAAGCTCTGCTGGATTGAAGGCTCAAAACTTAAAAAGATTGAAGCTTTGGAACTTTGAAGACTTGGATATATCAGATCTGGTTCTTGGCGATCATCCACGCCAAATAAGGTAGGAGTTCGAGAGAGATCAGATCTGAGATCTACACGGTTTTCCTCCGGATCAAAGCTTGGCCTTTGATCCCGAGAAGAGTCTCAATTTCACTTGGTCGATTTCGATAACTAGGGCTATTATTTCCTTGGTGAAATAGTACCCCCGGCTGTTATTTCCTTGATTTCGATAACTAGGGCTATTATTTCCTTGGTGAAATAGTACCCCCGGCTGTTATTTCCTTCGTGAAATAACACTCGTCATACCATGTAGATCCGACCGGATCTAGATCGCGCGGTGGTCCACGGATTAACCCCGGCGCAGGCAAAGAACCCGATCTAGATCGCGCGGTGGTCCACGGATTAACCCCGGCGCAGGCAAAGAACCCACAAAAGCGAGAGACCACAAAACAGGAGCTCGTGATTCATTCGAAATGAAAGTTATAATCTTTTTTTTTATTTTTTCTTTGATTTCGTTGTAACCGGATCTTATAAAAAGACCGGATCTTTTGTAAGCAAAAAGCAATTACTTGAGAAAACAATGACATCAATGAAGAACACAATTTTTCCCGCGAACAGTCGTATTATGAGAGCAGTATCACCCATTTTGCTAACTTGAAATTTAGTGATTTGGGTTTCATCATGAGTATTTGTAGAGGATTAACTCTTGAAATGATGTAAATGGATTGGCCGATGAGGTAGTGTCACATCTTTTGAATTGCGAAGACCAATACTAAACATTCCTTTTCGACTAAATTGTAGCAATACTCAGCACTAATTATAGTCTGGTTGAGGTAATAAGTGCCTTGCTCGTGGCCATTTTCATTCTTTAGAGCAAGAAGTACTCCATTGCTCTGACATAGATCTGGAATGGTTTACCTGATACTGGTGCGGTTAGAACTGACGGCTTTGTGAGATAACCCTTAATCTCATTGAAGGCTTCTTGGCAAGTGTCATCCCAGCCGAACAAAATACTTTTCTTCATAAGTCTTTGATACAGTTGACATTTATCAAACAAGTTGGCAATAAACCTGTTGATATAGGCTAATCATCATTGTAGACCTCTGAATCTTTTGAGATTCCTTGGAGATAGCATCTCTTGGATGGCTTTTACTTTTTTAGGGTCGATATGTATTCCTTTAGATATTATAATAAATCCTAGAAATTTGTCTGATGATACCCCAGGAAAGATTTGATTGGGTTCATCTTAGTCCTCTATTGAAGTTAACCCTTATTTCATAGTGAGGTTGTACCCCATTTTTACCGTAATTTGTTGAGACTGCTGGTTGTATCGGGAGAATTCCGGTGCTCCTTTAGCTTTTTCATCAAAGTTTGATAAGAAAAGTTGTGTCTCAACTTTTTCAAAGATGATTAGATTCAAAGTATTCCCTTTTGGTAGAACCATAAAAGCAGCATCCTCTGAGTTACCTAGTTACTTGTGAGCGAAGTATAACTCGCTTATCGGGCATGTAATGCTGATTTCGAAGCTCGCCTAGCCATCAGATTTTTGGCTCTTGAGTTTTTAGACTCAGAGTCTAAAGAGTAGTCGTAAGAAAACTCTTCTTCATTAAAGATTCAATCGCCATAATCTTTGACGGATTGATCGATATGGAGGTCTTCTAGGGTAATTACAAGTAGATCTATCTCTCATATTAAATCAACAATGGGATTTAGCTCGACATCTACTTCATGGCCACTATCCTCATCATTGGGGAGGACAATCTCGATCATATGATTTTCATCATACAAGAGAGAGTCGGTGAAGTAATTTTTCACCCCCTTAAAAGGATGCTTTTCAACCTCGACTCTTTGTTTGACCCCTTATCCATAAATGTATTTAAAACACTAATGGAGTGTTGAAGGGTTGAGCATGTTGAAATGGATACAAGGTCATCCAAGGAGAAGGTTGTATGGTGTCTCGATGTCGATGACATAACTCCCATCTTTAAATTTCTAATCTGACACTTAAGTCAGATCTTTCCAAGGGACCGACTAGTGCTGGAGTTAAAGCTAAGTATGGTTGCAAAAGTATTTGAGAGGTTGTGTAGGGGGATTTCAAAAAGCTCAAGAGACTCCACGAAATTATGCTCAACGCAGAGCCTAGATCGACGTGAATTCTCTCAACCATTGATGACCCTATATACCAAGTGTAGTAAAAGGGGTCAGTTGTGATGATGATATTTGACAAGCATTTCCTCTGGAGTGAAGGTGATGTAAGGCATCTATTGTTGGCATTGATAGCATTGCTCGTGCTCTTCATCCTTAGGAGATTCGGTCATGTGGGTGAGGAATGTCTCACTGTCATTCAGTGCTTCTTTCCAAATATTCTCTCGTGTCCTTAGACAAAAGTAGAAGTTTGAATAAGGTTATACAAGCTAGAATATCGGTCACTTGAGCCATGATATCGTATTTTAATTGGGCCTTAGGGTCATTTGGAGGATGTTGTAAGGCCTTAACGAATCGAGCCTCATTTTGCTTGGCCGGTTCAGGTTATTTGGACATTCTAAGCTAATTATAATCCCTTAGATAATCTTTGCCAGATCTGGCTCCTATCATGGCCACTTTCTTTCCCTCTGAGGCAGTGAGTGAAGTAACATATAGAGATTCTTCTTTGATGATTGTGGAGAAAGCATTGCAAGTCTTCATCTTACACTTGTTCTTAGACTACTAAAGAGTCCAATCCTCATATTGAAGATGGTCAGGATGCCTCACATTATTTTGCCTCTCGCCATAGTGAGAGGGATCAAGCCTTGGCTTTGTCGGTTCTAGCAGTCATAATTTACCACCTCCATCCTTGTAGTTGCAATAAGTACAACACCATTTTGAGCTTATATTTCTAGCATGGAGTCAAATTAGAGAGTTACCATGTTGGCAGTGACTTTCTTTTGCCCAAGTTTGAGCTTAAGAATCCCTGATTCAATGAATGTCTAGATCTTATCCGTGAGGACGTAGTAGTTTTTTGTCAGGTGCCCTAACATTTTGTGATAAAAGGCAGTGGTTGCAATCATCAGTCTTTCCGACCTCTTCAGGGCATCGAGTTTCTAGGAGCCTCAAACAATTCCCTTTGTTGAGTACATGGAAGAAAGTAATTGTATGTTGGTCCTCGAATAATAACTACGCTGAAAGTTCCTCCTTAGCTCTCTTCACTAGTTATTGTTGGAATTCTGAAATCCAACTGCAAAAGTCTATTTGGATTTTGGTTTTGACGTCTGCCCTTATTTTCCTTTGTTGCCCTTGAAGTTGGTGCGAGGCTCAAACTTGTTGAAGTACTGTGATGATTTTTATGTTATCTCAGCCTGTTTCATCAAATCCTTCCAAGTGTGGGCAGTAACGGCACCCATATGAGCTTCAATTTTCATGCCATGAAATTGTGCCGATAAGTTTGAAGAAACATTAGTAGATTCATGTCTCGACATCGCAATGTCAGATTTGTTAGGTCTCATGTTATAAGCCTACATCTTCTAATCTTGATTTGATGATTACAAACAATTCCTAATATTATTTGTCTAGTGTTTATGTTTTCTTATTAAATATTCTAGACAAACAATATGTTGGAGGATGGATAGAACTGCGCATTCACGATCATATCCAATGAAGGTTGGCGAATATTGTAGAATGAAGCCTATGCATACCAGTCAAGATCCAAGTTTAAGCTTCTTCCATGTTTACCAAGACAAGCTACAATGAAGATCTATAAACCTTGGGTAAATTAGTTTCGGGTTTATACTTTGTGTGTTAATATCTTAAGCTCAATATTATACACACACAATTTAATGGTTTATGTGTTTTATCCATAAAAGTTTTTGCAAACAAATAAATATATAATACTTATTTGTTTTCTATGTGGATAAGTTATTTTGGTTTAGCTATATAGATATGAAACAATATATATCTTCATTTTCACATTTATGTGTTTCATATTCTATTAAAATTGCAAAATATTATGTTTATGGATTGAAGACTTACTTACACTATTTGCATATCTTGTATAAGTCTATAAATCCATTCTAAATTGTTTTAAATTTTTGTTTAAGTCATTTTGGCAAAATCAAGTTTTCAACATGTTCATACTTATGTGATTTTGCAAAATGATGAGATTTTATAAATGGGAAATGCAAATTGAAAAATTATTTTTATAACATGTTCATTATCATGTTTATAATTATTTTCCAAAGTTTTATATTTTTTTGAATTTATTTGATATTTTTAAAAGAGGTTTGAATTTTGTTTTTACTATTCAATTCAGGCTGATAACCTATTATCAGTCGACTGGTCAGTCGACTGATGACATCAGTCGACTGATCAGTCGACTGAAGAATGTGTCTGCAATCTTCAAAATTTTTTATTTTATTTTGGTCGACTAACCAGTCGACTGATGAGGTCATCAGTCGACTAACTATGCTCATTAGTCAACCGATGAGCTGTTAGCCGCCTATAACGGTCAGCTCATCAGTCGATTGATCCAACCCGTAAGTCGACTGATGGCATGTACCCGCTATATTTCTAGTTTGCATTTTTTTGTCATTTTACTGGATTTCACTTGGGTTTTGAGCTTTGTTTATTCATCCTATATATGCCCTATACCATTTCACTTCTAAATAAAGTAGAAAAGTTTTAAAATAAGTTTAAAAAGAGTTTTAGTTTGTTTTAAGTGTTTGTTTACAAAATTAGTTTTGTGAAGATTGTTTTATAAGAAGAGAAGATCAATTTTAGTTTGGGCTTTTAATCTTCCTATCCCTCTCTTGTGAAGATTGTTTTATAAGAAGAGAAGATCAATTTTAGTTTGGGCTTTTAATCTTCCTATCCCTCTCACTTGTGATTAGAGAAGTGTTTCTAAACTCATATCTCTAACTTGTTTATGTTTTAATTAGTATATTTATATTTGCTAGATTTAATTGAGTTTATATTTGATTTTCTCATTGCTTATACATACAACCATTGAGCTTAACTATTTTTACATATTGTATAATTTGGGGTTGTGGTGAGTGTACCCTTGAGAGTGAGCTTAAATTATGTTCTCACCTAATGTAGAGAATAAAATCTTGTATTTGAGTCTTATTGTGAGAGTTCATCTTGTAATATATATTTACACCAAGAGGAGTGTTTGGTGAGGACGTAGTCGATACCAAGAGGAGTGGCGTCGATAGTAAAGCCTAGAGAGAGGTAGTAAAGCCGAGCACTTGAGGGAGGTGATACGTGAGGACCAACACTTGAGGTTGTAGTTTGTGTATGTACATTGTAAGAGATTTGTAGAGTTTCCAATGAGCTAGAAAACCGAGTGTGTAGAGAAGTTCCGGCTTCCAAACCGGGTGTGTCAAAATAGTGGAGATCTCCTCAAGGTGAGGAGCGGAGACGTAGGTCGTGGGGATCGAACTCCGTGAACATATCTTGTGTTTGAGTTTGCTTTGTGTATATTTATTTTGTGCTTGTAATTTATATTCTTGCTCATAACTCACTCATATATCCTTTGCAAGAATTAATTAATCAAGAAAGTTTTAGTCGGCATTAATATCTAATAAGATTAGCAATAACCCTATTCACCCTCCCCCCCCTCTAGAATTTAATTAGTATCATAGCTTGGTACTCTTTGATTTGAGGTTTAACCGTCTTGAGTTAAAGATCCCTTGTTCTTATTATTGTTACTAATCTTGTTTTGATATTATTTGTTTCTTGCTTGCACATATCATGGACATACACGGTGCACCTAGTCTTGGTTATGCTATTAACATTGCTCCTAGAATCAGTAATTTCCCCTATGAACAATGGTGTGCTAGATTTAACCTTTTTGCTAGATCTACTAATATCGATATATGGGAAATTATTGAATGCGCTTATATTGTACATACTACGGAGAAATCCAAGTGGAGTAGTAATGATAATAGATTGTTTTCTATGAACAAGTCCTTGTTAAGATTTTTAATTGATGCATTTGGCTTATCTTTTGCTAACAAACTTGATTCTTTTGATAGTGCTTATACGTTATGGAAATTAATAGAAGCACATCAAGGGGACTTGGAGGCAATCTGATAATATTTGGAGGATTCGGCTTCAAGTTCAAAAGGAACATCATCTTCATGTACACGACCACTAGGCAATAGCCCTAGTGAGGTATGCGAGTCTGATAATAATGGTGATTTTACATTTGATGAATTCGCACATGAATATAAAAAATTATTGCATAACCATTATAAATTGAAATATAATTTTAAAGATCTAAAAAGCAAGCATGTTCAATTAAAATCCAATCATGAGTCCCTTGTATCTAAGTTTGATTTCATTGCAAATGAAAATGTTAATCTTAAAGAATGCAATAAAAAATTAAGATTGGATATTGCAAGTTTGACTCATGATAAGAATAATGCCATGTTAGAAGTAGAAGCTAATAAAAATATATTAGATACTCTTGTTTGCTCTACTTCTTGTGACAATGCACATATTTCAAATGATGAGTTGAATCAAATAAAGAAACGCATATCATCCTTAGATTCAATAATAAATACATGCATTGTCAATAATAAAAAACTTATGGACGTGTGTGCAAAGTCCCACAAAAATATTTCTAAGAAACCTATTCACTATGCACACATGTATAACAAAACTTACAAGTGTTCTATTTGCGGCCGAAAAGACCATATTGCTAAGTTTTGTTATGATGCACAAAAACTCACCATGCCTAAATATATTGATCCGTGTGCATCCAATCAAGCCACTTCATCTCATACACATGCACATGCACATATTGCACATCATAAACATGCTCATGTGTACAAGTGTGAGTTTTGTGGACGTTTTTGGTCATTTTACCAAGTTTTGTTTTGACTTGAAGAAGGTTTCCCATTTGCAAAACAATTTTAAAGAAAAAATTATTTTTGCAAATGATTTTGTGCACAACCAATTGGTCAACATAAATCTTTGCAACCTTTTCATTGCACCTATTGCAATCGAAAATAACATTTATATGAGTATTGTTTTGACCGTGTTCGTGCACCATATGCACCCAAATGGGTTCATAACCCAAGGGCCTTGAGCTTTAATGATAGGGGTCATATCCCTAGTCTCTTTGGTACCAAGAGTAATTGGGTACCAAAACATGTTTAATCTTTAAGAATAAATTCTTTAGCTTTTTAGTTTTTCATGTTCTTAAAGATGATTTCTATTTAAGTTTTATAAACAAAATTAAAAACAATTTTATACTTGCCATTTGATTTGAAAAGTTATCATTCATATTTTTTCATGATTCTTTTTCATAGATTTTCATGTTTTCGTCCTTTATGAATTGATACAAATTTTATCAAGATAATTTTTCTATGCTAAAACATCATTTTTGTTAGTACACCTTGTTTTCAATTTTTAAGTTTGAACAATGTGTTTGTGTTTATGGGATCATTATAAAACACTTTCATGATGATATTTATGTGTTTAAGCTTCCGAATCATCTATTTGTGGTTTATAATGTATTTCTTATATGGTTTGATCAAGTTTCACAAAGAATATTTCTTCTATTGATCAAACACTTTTTAGATATATATACTTTATTTTAAATTTGCATATGAGAAGATTATGTTTTAGCAACCCCCCGAATTTATTGATTTTTCACTTCATATCATGTTCACCGAGCATTCGTATGGGTTGAAGCAAGTTTTTCTTGTTTTTTGTCGAAAATGAGCATATTGATCTTTCATGTATTTATACAAAGCATACTAATTTTTAATCTTTATGGATAAAACTTATAAATATTTTGACAAGTATTCCTTATTTTCATGTATTGAGACATCATTCTCATAATAATGTATTTATATATGTTCTCAATCAATCATAATTTATGGTTTGATAACTTATGAATTTTTTTTAAATTTATTGTAAAAACATTTGATTCTTGATTTTTTAATTTTTAAAACTTTGATTTTCATTTTTGGGATTTTTTGTTTTTGTTTGTTTTTGATATATATTCTATGGATATATATGTCTTTGTGTTAGACTCTTGTGACACTTTGTATTAATGATACACATATGAGTGTTCACTTGGTCTTGTATGTGAGTGGTGTTTAGCATACTTTTATCTCTGCTTGCTCACATTTGTTTGCCATGTTTATAATTGCATATTTTTCGAATGGTATTTTTATAGGGGGAGCAATCCCTATATCTTTTTATGTTTTATACTCACCTATGTTTTATGATAGAGGGAGCTTTCTCTCCCTTATTCTTTTGTTTTTCCTATTTTGATGTTGCCAAAGGGGAAGAAACAAGTGGATTGTGAGTATATTTTAAGAGTATTATATTTTATTGTATATCTTATATACTCTTTGTGTAGATTGTTTGTCATCATAAAAAAAAGGGAGATTGTTAGGTCTCATGTTATGAGCCTACATCTTCTAATCTTGTTTTGATGATTACAAACAATTCTTAATATTATTTGTCTAGTGTTTATGTTTTCTTATTAGGTATTCTAGACAAATAATACGTTGGAGGATGGATGGAATTGCGCATTCATGATCATATCCAATGGAGGTTGGCGGATATTATGGAATGAAGCCTATACATACTAGTCAAGATCCAAGTTTAAGCTTCTTCCATGTTTACCAAGACAAGCTACAATGAAGATCTATCAAGCTTTGGTAAATTAGTTTAGGGTTTATACTTTGTGTGTTAATATCTTAAGCTCAATATTATACACACATAATTTAATGGTTTATGTGTTTTATCTATAAAAGTTTTTGCAAACAAATAAATATATAATACTTATTTGTTTTCTATGTGGATAAATTATTTCGTTTTAGCTATATAGATATGAAATAATATATATCTTCATTTTCACATTTATGCGTTTCATATTCTATTGAAATTGCAAAATATTATGTTTATGGATTGAAGACTTACTTACACTATTTTCATATCTTGTATAAGTCTGTAAATCCATTCTAAAGTGTTTTAAAGTTTTGTTTGTCATTTTGGAAAAATCAAGTTTTCAACATGTTCATATTTATGTGATTTTGTAAAATGATGAGATTTTACAAATGAGAAATGCAAACTGAAAAACTCTTTCTGTAATATGTTCATTATCATGTTTACAATCATTTTCCAAAGTTTTATATTTTTCTGAATTTATTTGATATTTTTAAAATAGGTTTGAATTTTGTTTTTACTATTCAATTCAGGCTGATAACCTGTTATCAGTTGACTGATGACATCAGTCGACTGATCAGTCGACTGAAGAACGTGCATGTAATCTTTAAAAGTTTCTGTTTTGTTTTGGTCGACTTACCAATTGACTGATGAGGTCATCAGTTGACTGACTATGCCTATTAGTCGACCGATGAGCTGTTAACTGCCTATAACAGTCAGCTCATCAGTCGACTGATCTAACCCGTCAGTCGACTGATGGCATGTAATGGCTATATTTTTAGTTTTCTTTTTTTGTTATTTTGCTGGATTTCACTTGGGTTTTGAGCTTTGTTTCTTCATCCTATATATACCCACCATTTCACTTCTAAATAAAGTAGAAAAGTTTTAAAACAAGTTTAAAAAGAGTTTTAGTTTGTTTTAAGTGTTTGTTTACAAAATTAGTTTTGTGAAGATTATTTTACAAGAAGAGGAGATCGATTTCAGTTTGGGCTTTCAATCTTCCTATCCCTCTCTCTTGTGATTAGAGAAGTGTTTCTAAACTCATATCTCTAGCTTACTTATGCTTTAATTGTTATATTTATATTTGCTAGATTTAATTGAGTTTATATTTGATTTTCTCATTACTTGCACACACAACCATTGAGCTTAACTATTTTCACATATTGTATAATTTGGGGTTGTGGTGAGTGTAACCTAGAGAGTGAGCTTAAATTATGTTCTGACCTATTGTAGAGAACAAAATCTTGTATTTGAGCCTTATTGTAAGAGTTCACCTTGTAATACACATTTACACCAAGAGGAGTGTGTGGTGAGGACGTAGTCGATACCAAGAGGAGTGACATCGATAGTAAAGCCTAGAGAGAGGTAGTAAAGCCGAGCACTTGAGGGGGGCGATACGTGAGGACCAACACTTGAGGTTGTAATTTGTGTATGTACATTGTGAGATATTTGTAGAGTTCTCGGTGAGCTAGAAAACCGATTGTGTAGAAAAGTTCTGGCTTCTAAACTGGGTGTGTCGAGATAGTGGAGATCTCCTCAAGGTGAGGAGCGGAGACGTAAGTCGTTGTAGGCTGTCTAAAAATTACTATAGATAGCTTATCCCCATCAAACACCAATGATGGAAGTTACAATCTGATGACTTCCAGAAGGCTACAATTTGAAGACTTTCACGTAGAAGGTTACAATCTGACGACCTTCACAACAACTAATGAAAGCTCTAATTCAACAGCCTTCATAATCAACATCGGGAGTTACAATCTAATGACTCTCATATTTTCAAGGAGCCAAGACGAAGGTTATGAGGTGATGATCTTTGCAACGCTCTAGCAAAAGAGACTACAAATTGACGGTCTCTTCATATTAAAAAGCAGATATCTCTTAAACCGGAAGGAATTTGGCAAAACTGACGGAGCAAACCGAACCCTGTGGGGTCGGTTTGGTCAGCTCCGTCTCGTCAAGATAGCTGATTTTCATATATAATTCGTCTAATTCTGACTTACGGTTTGAAAGTTATGACCTGTTCTTCGCAGCAAGTTATGTTCTGAAGTCCGTCTGTGAGACTGCACTTCGCCTGAACATTGGACTTAGCCTGAAGCTCGCCGAGCACGCCTGAGGCTCACCTCTGCATCCAAGATTCAAAACGCAGAGGTCATGCCCGTGTTCTGAACTCAAAACGCAGAGGTCATGCCCGCGTTCCAAACTCAAAACGCAGAGGTCGTCACCGTATTTGAGATTCAAAACGCAGAGGTCGTGGCTGCGTTCCAAACTCAAAACGCAGAGTTCGTGGACTCAAAACACAGAGTTCATGCAGAGCCCAACTCTGCGTCCCAAGTCCAAAACACAGAGTTCATCTCTGCGTCTCAGATGCTAAAACACAGAGTACATCTCTGCGTCTCAGATGCCAAAACACAGAGTTCATCTCTGCGTCTTAGATGCCAAAATGCAGAATTCATCTCTGCGTCCTAACTCTGCATTTCAGATTTACAACGCAGCGCGACCTGTGCGTTCAGCCACCAAAATAGGCCCAACTCTGCGTTTTTAGTCTAAAAACGCAGAGTTCGGGCCCTGAACGCTATTTTTCAGCGTTTGACTCGTTCAAAGCACGAATTGAACGGTTTCATAACCGTTTTCCCCAAGATTTGGGGAGCTGTTTAAGGTGGCGGTTACACCCCATTCAACCCCACTTAGAAGCGAATTAAGGGGGCGATTACACCCCTTAATCTCCTTTAAATAAGGGTAAACTTAACTGAGTTAAAGGCTGGCTTTTTGGACCTGATAATTGGCAGCAAAGAAGAGATCTTCGGCTGATTTTTTGGGGAAATTACTGGAGCTTCTTGCAGCGAAAAAGTTCCTTAAAGCCTGCGGCCTTAGCTTGTCAAACCGATTTTCGATTAAATCAACTCTTTCATAGAGTTTCAAACTTGTTCAGAGTTATCAACTCATCAAGAGTTCTAAAACTTGCTTTGTAAGTTCTCCATAATGTCAAATTGTGAGGAGAAAATCACGTTCCAGTGAATCAAGACGTTCGGATCGTCAACGAGAAGCAAACTCGACACGAGCATTCGAGGGAGGCATCTCATCGCCATCGTGAAGAACCCAAAATTAAACAAATGGAAGAATCCAGATCATTCTTCTCTCTTTTGTAATTAGAAAATCCAATTGTAATCGAGATTGAGAGGGTTGTAATCATTCTTTTTCTAAGCAGTTAGAGAGAATAAAATCAAACGCAATTCTTTCATCATTTTCTTATTACAAATTTTCCACCAAACAAAAGATGGCGACTCCGCTGGGGATGAGCTTCTCTAATGAAGAAGTGGTGGCATAATCCGACGTCAAGCTCACTAGAACGATTGTTGAAACTCTAATCATCAAGTTCGATCAAGCCAAGTATGAGGAGTTATTCCCCTTCGGATCCCTTAGCCCTAAGGCTATGCGCAAGATCCGTAAAATCTTTAAGGAGACTAAAGCTCCAATTGTTGCTCCTATGCCGAAGGAAGCTCTCTCCTTTAGCCGAGATTGCTCGAGTAGCCCCTCCTCCAAAGGAGTGGGCTTAGTTTATGCCAAACGCAGCTCTCAGTGGTGCATTGTGCAATCAAAACGCAGCCTTCAGAGGCGCGTTCCAATATCAAAATGCAGACCTCAAAACTACGTTGATCTGGCAGAATGCAACTCTTAGGAGTGCATCCCAGAACCAAAACGTAACTCTCAGGAGTGCGTTCAAGATCCAAAACGCAGACTTACGAACTGCGTTAACCGACAAAAACGCAACCGGCAAAGGTACGTTTCATCAACAAAATGCAGACTTCGGTCTAGCGTTAATAAAACAGAACACGACCCTCGTGTTTCTTCTTCAGAACACGATGCGATTCGTCGTGTTCAAAAAGATCAATGTGGACTCAAGATCCATGTTCACCAGGAGCCAGTCCTGTCCAATCATAGACTGGGGGTTCTAATTCAAACCTCACGATCAGTGAGTAATTCTTGAGTCTTTACAACAGACTTGAGAGAGTTCATATCGAGAGAAAGACCGATGCAACAAGTTATTTGTTCATTCTAATATGAACGACTGATTCTTACGGTCCTCTCGGGATGTCAATGCTGCTCATATGCGGCCAAACTGTTGATGTTCGACCAATTTACGAACGTTGCTTTGCCCAACCAATGATGACGTTCTCACAGGAAGAAGTCTTCAGAGACCAAATATCCTGGGGTCACTATCAATGTGATCGGCAGAGGGAAAGTCTTTGGTCCTAGTTCCGATGATTCTGAGACAAGTCGTTCATCGACCGTCAGAGAAATCGCTAATGAGTTTGAAGGAGTCTACCAACGCACTCGGACGCGAATAGGAGCCATTCCATCTGTTAACTATCGGAGGTTAGCCAGAGGAACCTATTTCGATGATGAACACTCAGCCATTGTAGAGTCCCAATCATCAAGCTCTTTTGTTGAACATGAGAGCTCCACTGATATGACGGGAAACCATGAAGATCTCGCGAAGAGACTTGACGAGCAGGAGGCCATGCTCAAATCTCAGCAGGAGGCCATCATTGAACTCATGGCCCTGTTGACTCAAATCGTCGTAGACAAGGTCAAATCTCAGAAGACATATTCTCCACCCAGGCAAGAATCTTACCGAAAAGGAAAAACGTCTTCATCCCGACATCACACAAGCAAAGGGAAGGGAAAAGTGGTTGATGACACGGCTTCTGACCAAGAAGCCCACAACCTGGAATCTTCCTCTGATGAAGGAAGAAAGACTGAGAATGAGCAAAATCTCCAATCTGTCAAAATGGAAGAATTGGAAGCCCGCCTTAATACCATGGCCAATAGAAGCGAGCTCCAAGACGAGGGAGTTTTCAAACCCTATCCTGCCGAATGGGATGCAGTCCCTTATCCTCCAAAATTTGAGGTCCCGATGCTACAAACTTTTGACGGCACGGGATCACCGAACCAACATATCTATCATTTCAAGTCACAGACTGGGAATGTGATATCAAACGATGCCATACTGGCTCGATTGTTCATTGGCACCCTCAAGGGAGTTGTCTTTGAATGGTTCAGGAAACTACCTGCCGGATGTATCCGAAAGTGGGCGGATCTAGAGAGACTCTTCCAGTTAAGATTCTTAGAAAAGAATACAGAAGTCTCCATCCATACCCTTCTCGCCACTAAGCAGAAGAAGAGGGAGTCCGTCAAAGCCTTCGTCAAGAGGTTCCGAACCATGGTTCTCCGGTGTTCGTCAGGTATGACTCAATCTACCTTAGTAGAGACCTGTCGACACAACTTGCAGACTGACCTCCTAGCCCGAATAGGAGTTACAAAATGCCGTTCTTGGAGACAACTAATCTCTCAAGGTGAACAGGCTCAAAAGATTATTGTCAGAATCAAAGCTGAAGAACAAAATAGGCAGGATCAGCCTGAGCAATCAGACCAATCCTAATCTTCTCAGTCAGAAGGGGAAGATACTACGGCCACTGAAGATAATCCTTTTCAGTAAGATGCTAGGGTCTCCAATAACTATCACGTTAACATTTACCTCTAATAGTCAAACTCGTTAGATAGTGGCCCATTAGGCGATGTGTCATGTCTGCTCTTTTTCCCCCCTACACTTGTTCAAGACTGGGGGTTGGTTTATTTTATAGTTCATTGGATTATGAATAATAAATTTTCTGAGTTATCATGTTCAATAGAATACCTCTGTCAACCATGAAGTCTACCAAAACTATCACGTTAACAGTTACCTTTAATAGTCCATCAGCTTGCCAATCCTTTTCAATAGGATGACAGGACCACAAAACTATCACGTTAACATTTACCTCTGATAGTCCATCAGCTTGTCAATCCTCTTCAATAGGATGGCAGGACCATAAAATTATCACGTTAACATTTACCTCTGATAGTCCATCAGCTTGCCAATCCTCTTCAATAGGATGGCAGGTCCACAAAACTATCACGTTAACAGTTATATCTGATAGTCTATTAATTTGCTAATCCTCTTTAATAGGATGGCAGGTCCACAAAACTATCACGTTAACAGTTACCTCTGATAGTTCCATCAGCTTGCCAATCCTCTTCAATAGGATGGCAGGTCCACAAAACTATCACGTTAACAGTTACCTCTGATAGTCCATCGACTTGTCAATCCTCTTCAATAGGATGACAGGATCACAAAACTATCACGTTAATAGTTACCTCTGATAGTCCACCAATTTGCTAATCCTATTTAATAGGATGACAAATCCACAAAACTATCACGTTAACAGTTACCTCTGATAGTTCATCAACTTGCCAATCTTCTTCAATAGGATGGCAGGTCCAAAAAACTATCACGTTAACAGCTATCTCTGATAGTCAAACTCATCGGATAATAGCCTACCAGGTGATGTGCCTCTATTCCGACTTCATGGTTAGTGCCCCACTAGGCGATGTGTCTTATCTACCTCTTTTTATTCCCCATACTGAGTCTTAATCAAGACTGGGGGTTGGTTACTTGGAATCTATTAGATTAAGAGTAACGAATCTTTTACATCGTCGAGTTAACATTACACTTCTGATGATCATCACCCCCACAGAGTATGCATGCAACTTGCATCACTCCCAATTTGTCACGTTAACAATACACCTCTGACAATCAACTTATCAATCCTTATCAATAGGATGATAGGTCCTCAAAATTTCTCAAATCGCAATCTTCTCCAGCAAGACTCTAATTCCTAAAATCTTGTGCAAGTCACAAGTACAAAATCCTGTCACGTTAATACTAAACCTCTGATAAAATCAACTTATCAATCCTCTTCAATAGGATGATAAGTCCACAAAGTTGCTCCAATCGCAACACAAATCCTGTCACGTTAATAATACACCTCTGACAATCAACTTATCAATCCTTATCAATAGGATGATAAGTCTACAAAGTTGCTCCAATCGCAACATAAATTCCCGTCATGTTAACACCAAACCTCTGACAAAATCCACTTATCGACTCTCTCTAATAGAGCGATAGGTACTCAAAGTTGCTCCTATCGCAATAAATTCCTGTCATGTTAACACCAAACCTCTAACAATCAACTTATCGACTCTCTTTAATAGAGAGATAGGTCCACAAACCCGTCAAGTTAACATCACACATCTGACGACCAAATCAACTTATCGACTCCCTTCAATAGAACGATAGGTCCATAAAATACTATTGGGTCAACATCACACCTCTAACAGTCAAACCCTCCCACAAACTTGTTAATCCTTTTCTAACAAGAATAGTAAGTTTTCATTATAAAATCCCCAGCATATTAAAGATTTTCTGGAATTATCCTAGTGATAATAAAGAAAGTTTCTGAATTTCACTCTAAGTGAAAATTCATTCCAAGTTAATACTACACCTCTGGCTCCTCTAATTTTTTTTTCCAGTGTTTCACATGAAAATATAACACAGAAAGAAAAAATAACAAAGTTTACGTATTCAATATCGTAGCACCAAAAATCCATGTCTTTCACGCATGGGGGATTTTATCTCGATCCCTAATTAGAGATAAGTCTACGCCTAACACGCGTTGCCGGTTAGTCTTTTGTCGTAAAAAGAGTATCAAAATCCATACCTCACATGCATGGGGGACTTTATCTCGATCCCTAATTAGAGATAAGTCTACGCCTAACACGCGTCGCCGGTTAGTCTTTTCTCATGAAAATGACAAAGTCTATGTATTCAAAATCATAGCATCAAGTCTAAGAGGGTTCATTCTCTTAGCACAACGTTACATGTAAAACGGATTCAAATAATTCACATGCTAGCCCGAATCAAACGGTAGTCGGTAAAGGCTTATCAAATCCGTTGATGGCCGAGGGTTTGCTAAAAATCCTATGAATGTTTGCGGGCCCATCAGCTGAATGGAGGTGAGCCGTGACATGACGTTTGATAGCTTCTACTCATGAGTAGCTTGTACCATCGCTACAGTTTCTATTTAAAGCTCATCATCACACAAGTCCTGCGTGGAAAACCCCTTCAACCATGATGCCTTCGAAGTGGGTGCAAAGAATAACTCCTTACGACAAGGAATCAACAGCTCCAAGATCAGAGTTAAGATCCAAAGTATTCCGAAAATTCGTCCCAGTCAACCGCGAACTTTCGAAAACTTTGGAGGGGGTTCTATAGGCTGTTTAAAAATCACTACAGATAGCTTATCCCCATCAAACACCGATGATAAAAGTTACAATCTGACGACTTTCAGAAGGCTACAATTTGAAGACTTTTACGTAGAAGGTTACAATCTGACGACCTTCACAATAACTAATGAAAGCTCTAATTCAACAGCCTTCATAATCAACATCGGGAGTTACAATATGATGACTCTCATATTTTCAAGGAGCCAAGACGAAGGTTATGAGGTGATAATCTTTGTAACGCTCTAGCAAAAGAGACTACAAATTGACGGTCTCTTCATATTAAAAAGCAGATATCTCTCAAACCGAAAGGAATTTGGCAAAATTAATGGAGCAAACTGAACCCTATGGGGTGGGTTTGGTCGGCTCCGTCTTGTTAAGATAGCCGATTTTCATATATAATTCGTCCAATTCCGACTTACGGTTTGAAAGTTATGACATGTTCTTCGTAACAAGTTATGTTCTGAAGTCTGTCTGTGAGACTGCACTTCGCCTGAACATTGGACTTAGCCTGAAGCTCACCGAGCACGCCTGAGGCTCACCTCTGCATCCAAGATTCAAAACGCCGAGGTTATGCCCGCATTCTGAACTCAAAACGCAGAGGTCATGCCCGTGTTCTAAACTCAAAACGCAGAGGTCGTGACCGCATTTGAGATTCAAAACGCAGAGGTCGTGGCTGCGTTCCAAACTCGAAACGCAGAGTTCGTGGACTCAAAACGCAGAGTTCATGCAGAGCCCAACTCTGCGTCCCAGGTCCAAAATGCAGAGTTCATCTCTACGTCTCAGATGCGAAAACACAGAGTTCATCTTTGCGTCTCTGATGCCAAAACACAGAGTTCATCTCTGCGTCTTAGATGCCAAAATGCAGAATTCATCTCTGCGACCCAACTCTGTGTTCAGATTTACAACGCAGCGCAACCTGTGCGTTTAGCCACCAAAATAGGCCCAACTCTGTGTTTTAGTCTAAAAACGCAGAGTTCGGGCCCTGAACGCTATTTTTCAGCGTTTGACTCGTTCAAAGCACGAATTGAATGGTTTCATAACCGTTTTCCTCATGACTTAGGGAGCTGTTTAAGGGGGCGGTTACACCCCATTCAGCCCCACTTAGAAGCGAATTAAGGGGGCGGTTACACCCCTTAATCTCCTATAAATAGGGGTAAACTCAACCGAGTTAAAGGCTGGCTTTTTAGACCTGATAATTGGCAGCAAAGAAGAGATCTTCGGCTGACTTTTTGGGGGAATTACTGGAGCTTCCTGCAGCGAAAAAGTTCCTTAAAGCCTTCGGCCTTAGCTTGTCAAACCGATTTTCGGTTAAATCAACTCTTTCATAGAGTTTCAAACTTGTTCAGAGTTATCAACTCATCAAGAGTTCTAAAACTTGCTTTGCAAGTTCTCCACAATGTCAAATCGTGAGGAGAAAATCACGTTCCAGTGAATCAAGATGTTCGGATCGTCAACGAGAAGCAAACTCGATGCGAGCATTCGAGGGAGGCATCTCATCGCCACCGTGAAGAACCCAAAATTAAACGAATGGGAGAATCCAGATCATTCTCCTCTCTTTTGTAATCAGGAAATCCAATTGTAATCGAGATTGAGAGATGGGAGAATCCAGATCATTCTCCTCTCTTTTGTAATCAGGAAATCCAATTGTAATCGAGATTGAGAGGATTGTAATCATTCTTTTTCTAAGCAGTTAGAGAGAATAAAATCAAACACAATTCTTTCATCATTTTCTTATTACAAATTTTCCACCAAAAAGTCATGGGGACCGAACTCCGTGAACATATCTTGTATTTGAGTTTGCTTTGTGTACATTTATTTTGTGCTTGTAATTTCTGTTCTTGCTCATAACTCACTCATATATCCTTTGCAAGAATTAATTAATCAAGAAAGTTTTAATCGGCATTAATATCTAATAAGATTAGCAATAACCCTATTCCCCCCCCCCCCCCTAGGGTACTTTCAAGATTACGGTATCTCTCGATGTATTCTATGACCGTCTCACTTCCGCTTTGCTTTTCAGAAAGGAGTTTGGCTATGGTAACATCGGATTACTCCTCGTGGATTCTAAATCTACCCAAGATTTGATTGAACCTTCAGACAAATTTTAGAACCAATCAAAAGCTACGCCTTGGAGGGTGCCAATAAACAAACATAGCTTAATGACATCATTACCCACTGTATTTTCAGTCTGCTAATAGAAGTAGTAGATATGTTGGTTCGGAGAACCTTTGCCATCAAACGCATATAACATAGGTGGCTTGAACTTCATTAGGTAGGGAACCATATCCCACTCGATGGATAAGGTCGGATGATTCCAACCTTCTTTATCTCTGTTATTGATAAAGAACATTGAGCTACTTCTGAATGTCCTCCAATGCATTCACTTCCTTATTTCGCTTTGAAGTTAGTGCTGCTTCTGATCTTCCGTGTTCAGAATTCGTGTCATCTTGGTGTTCTTTATCTTCATCAGAGGGATTTTCGTCGATTGGTCTTTTCCCCTTTGAAGAACTTGGCTGAGGTTGAGATATCAATAAGAGTTGTTTAATCATCTCTTCCAGACGTTTGATCCGCTCATCTGAGTCCTTCTTTTGAGTTTCCATTTGAGCGAGAATATCTTCTCGGTCTGTCATATTGACATCCCACCTTCGTTCCTGACTTAAACTAGAGATTACATTTGATGCTTGTAGGCTGTCTAAAAATTACAATGAATAGCTGACCCCTATCAAGCTCCGACAAGGGAAGTCACAATCAGACGACTTTCTAATCACTGCATCCGCAACTCCACAATCGCCACAAACACGACCTCATTTCTGAGATGATTGATCTTGATGGCTGCGACAACAGCACGACTAATATTATATTAGCAATTATTGGAGATGCTGATGAGCAGTGTAATGATTTTAGAAATGAAAGGTTGGACCTAGTTGGTGAGTTGCTTGGTAGAGAGCTGTGGGCAAATATCCATCTAAAGACACTATGGATGTTGATTCCCGTCAAGTTCCTACAATGAAAGCTACAATCAAATAGCTTTCGGGTCGACAATCGAAAGCGGCAAATAGAGGACTTTTCACATAGATCGAGAAGAGTTACAATTCAACGACACTTCCGACAACTGATAAAAACTCTATTCAGCAGTCTTCACAATCTACGGTGAAAGTTACAATCTGACGACTTTCATACCCTACAACAGCTAAAGCCAGGATTACTGAACAACGGTCCTCGCAACGCTTCACAGAAGAAGTTACAAGTCAAAAAGCTCCTTCTGAAACGCGGATGTCATCCCCGCGTTACAACTCTGGAAATGCAGGCAACCCCCGCGTTTCCAAGCCACAGGCCAAACGTGAGTGACCCTCGCGTTCGTAGGGGTCCAACCAACACCGACCCCCGCGTTTCCAAGCAGGCAACAAGCCAAAACGCGAGCGACCGTCGCATTCAATGATGTTCAGCTAACACCCAACCTCGCGTCTCAATTCTAAGAGGCGAAGTTGGGTGCTGAACGCCAGATTGGGCGTTTGACTCGTTCAAACATGAGTCGAACGGTTTCAGAACCGTTTATCCCACGTTCTGAGGGATTTTCGCCCACGTAGGAGCGGATATAGGGGTCAGTTACAACCTCCTATCCCCCTATAAAAGCTCAACGAACCCAACAAAGGGTTGGGTTGGATTTTTGGCATCTGAACCACACATGTTGGATTCTAAAGATCTAAACCGTACAGGTTGGAGATTTTTCAGTTCTAAAACAGATAAGAGCTGGCGGTTGGCTCTTTGAAAAGAGAAGAGTTAGCAAAGATCGGATTTGGGAAGATCTCAACCACTCAGGTTTGGCGATTCAAAAGCAGCAGCGAAATCCTTGGAGATAGGATTTTTGAATCAAGCTCAGAAGATCAAATCTGAGAGGATTCTTCAACAACAGAATAACGGCTTGATCATTAACCGAATTTTCGGTTCTAACAACTCTGTTCACAGAGTTCTAACTCGTTCAGAGTTCTTAAACTCATTCAGAGTTAAACATCAAACTTTACACAGAAGTTCATCGTTCCCACGAGATAAGAGACGGTCGGATCGTCAACGAAGAGCAAATTTGACGCGAGCAATCGAAGGAGGCATTCCATTGCTACCGAGAAGAACCCAGTTTTAAACAAAGGAGAGAGTCAAATTCGTTCTCTTCTCTTTTGTAATCAAGTTGTAATCGGAATCAAAGAAATACAAATCAATTTTCTTTATTCTTTTCATTACAATTTTTCCTACAAACAAAAGATGGCGACTCCGCTGGGGACAAGCTTCTCCGATGAAGAAGTGGTGGCGCAGTCTGACGTCCACCTCATGGGAACGACAGTAGAAACTCTCGTCATAGAGTTTGATCAAGCTAAGTACGAGGAAGCTTTATCCTCAAGATCGCTTAGCCCCAAGGCTAAGCATGATGTCCGCGAGACCTCCAAGAAGGTCAATTCTATTGTCGAAGTGCCGAAGAAAGCCCTCTCCTTCGGCCAAGAACTCAAACTGGCTCTGCTGGCGGAAGATCTCACATCCACGTCAGCAAGACGTTCTTCGGGCCACAAACGGCCTCTGGAGGAAACGAGTTCCATAAGCGTCAACGACGCTGCTGCTAAGGCTTTGAAATAAGCCAAGAAGAACGCTGCTCACCGACGGAGAAGATCCATACGACGAGCACATCTACGTGAAAGCCGACTGTTGTCCCAACGCGAAGATCGCGTTTCTGAAAATCCAACCGAGCTTAGCGTTTCCAAAGAAGAACGCTCACTCCGCGGCAACGAGCCTAACTATGAGCCTCGGGCTCATACAGCTGAAACACGACCCTGAATGGCGCGTTGTTTCTTCAAAACGCAGCCCTCAGAGGGGAACTGCCAAAACCAAACGCGACCCCCAGGGGCGCGTTCCAATAGATCATGACTCTTAGGAGTCTGTTTCATCAATTAAACGCGACCTTCAGGGGAGCGTTCAACCTAAACGCGACCCTCAGGGGAGCGTTCAACCTAAACGCGACCCTCAGGGGCGCGTTCAACCTAAACATGACCATCAGGGGTCAGTTTCATCATTTAAACGTAGGCCTCGGCCTAATGCTTTCAAAGCTAAGTGCGACCCTCGCGTTATCCTTCAAGAACGCGATTTTCAAGAGGTCTGCCAGGTTCAGAAGAATCAGCGTGGCTTCAAAATCCACGTTCAACGAGAACCAATTTCACCTACCCAAGGGCAGGGGGTTCCATCTCCGCCTCCAAGCCCGGGGAAAGTTTCCTCCCAAGTTTCCGACCTGCGGGAATTGTTGTCAAGAGGAAAACCAACAATACAAGCAGCTCACTCATGTCAATGTGAGAGGCTGATTTCAGCAGTCCTGTCAGAATGCCCTTGTTGTGCACCCACACCACGACAGTCCGTATTCGACAGGTTAACGAACGTCGTTAGGCCTGCCAAACGACAACGCCGCTACAGAAAGAAGACAGCTGAAGCGGAATACCCTCAGGTCACTATCAACATGATCGGTCGAGGGAAGGCCTCGCATACTGATTCCGATGAGTCACAGAAAAGTCACTCCCCAACTGTTAGGGAAATTTGTGACCAGTTCGAAGGAGTATATCAGAATACTCGGACTCGGACAGGAGCTATCCCTCCGGTTAACTATCAAAGATTGGCCAAGGGTGTTGTTTCTTCCCGGAGGACTACTTCAAAGGGAAAACAAAAAGCGACCAAACATTCGGATCGTGAGACTCACCACCTAGGATCCTCTTCCGAAGGTGAGAGAGAGATGGAGAAAGAACTGTACCCTCAATCTACCAAGGTGGATGAACTGGAAGCTCGCCTCAACGCAATCGCCACCCGAAGCGAGCTCCGCGAAGAGGGAGTAGTGCGGCCTTACCCTGCTGAGTGGGATACAGCTCCCTACCCATCGAAATTTAAGGCTCCTACCTTACAACCGTTTGATGGCACATGATCGCCAAATCAGCACATCTACTACTTCAAGTCCCAAACTGGGGATGTGGTAGCAGATGACGCCATCCTGACGCGCTTGTTTATCGGCACTCTTAAAGGTGTCGCTTTCGAATGGTTCATGAAGCTGCCTGCTGGATCTATCTAGAAATGGGTAGACCTGGAAAGGCTATTCTTGGCCAGGTTCTTTGAGGACGACACGGAGGTCTCGGTCCCAACTCTTCTTGCCACTAAGCAAAGGAAAGGAGAGTCCATCAAAGCCTATGTGGAGAGATTTCGCAGCATGGTATTACGATGCCCCTCAGGTATGACCCAGTCAACTCTGGTTGAAACTTGCAGGCACAACCTGCAGACCCAGCTCCTTGCTCAAATGGGGGTGGCAGAATGTCGCTCCTGGAGACAACTAGTTTCGCAAGGAGAACAAGCTGAAGAGATAGTGGCGCGAGTTAAAGCTGAAGAAGTGCCACAACCCAAGCCACAACCGCAACGCAATCAGTAAAATGCCCAGCGGTTTAAGGGAAAGGAGACTTTGGCAGCCGACTACACGCGAGTACCACCGCCGAATAAGCAAGGCAAGGCGCCAAATCAGCAAAGAACGCCCAAGCAGTATTCGTTCAAAGAAGAGCATGTGGATACCTTATTCCAATTGCTTCGAAAGAAAAACAAGCTGCAATTGACCCCAACTATTGTCGTTATCACAGATTCCTTGGACATCCTACCAAAAAGTGCTATGTCTTTAAAGACATCTTGCAGAATTTGGTGAACGCTAATGTACTCACCTTGAAGCCGGAGCAGAAGACCGTATCAACTAATATGATAGCAGTCCAATTCGGTGACTTTCCCCCGGTGGTAACTGCGAATGGCGTTGTCCCCATTCGCAAGGGAGAAATGCACCTGAAGAATGTTGACCCGCATAGTCAGAAAGATAGGGGGTTAGTACCCCTCACTACCCCAAAAGGGGAAATCATGTGGGTCCACCCTGATCTGCTAAGAGATCAACAATAGACAAGCAACTCGTCCAAAAAGAAGGGAGGCAAGGCTAAGTCTTCCAACATGATTAGCCCCTCCATTACTGAGAATGATGACCACCTCAAACCTCTTACTGATTCAGAAGAGGAGAGGATCGCCCTGGCAGCATACCCAGGAGACAACCCTGGCACTCGGTCAGGAAAAGCCTACCTGGGGGATTACGGCCAGAACGCGCCAGAAGTTGAAGAGCAGCCCCAAGACGTTGGGGGTTCTGCCCCGAAAAAGCCAGTGGACAAAGGAAAACAGAAGGAGCTCCGATTCAACAAAAATCTCCACCAAGAATCTGGAGAGTCGAGCGCTCCCTTCCAATTCAACGTCATGACGCAGTTGGCTAACATACCGGCCAGAATTACGCTATATGAGCTCCTAAGGTTGTCCAAATCCACCAAGGAAGCTCTAATTGAAGCTTTGAAGAATACGGAGAGCTTCATTACTCGAGTAACTCCGACTCCCGAAGCCTCTGAAGATCAACTTTGTCTGCAATGCCTACAAGCAGCGCGAAGTCTACCATGCATATCATTCACGCAGGAAGACATGCAGGTCAAACACGAACATGACCGACCACTATACTACACAGGGTATATTGGATCCTCTGAAATCAGTCGTGTTCAGGTTGACCCAGGCTCAGCGCTCAGCATCATGCCCTACAGGGTCATGCAGGTCTTAGGGATTCCTATGCACCGACTGAACACCACCCAGACTACCATCTTCGGGTTCAATGCTAATAGCACTAGGCCCCTGGGAAAGATCAAGCTCAGGTGCCAGATCGGAGATCTTAAGTCTGAAGTAGCATGCTACATCATAGATGCGGACACGTCCTACAATCTCTTGCTAGGACGACCATGGATACATGCAAACCGCATTGTCCCATCTACTTTGCATCAGGTCATGAAGTACGCCAATGACGAGGGCGAAGTCCGAACCTTGATTGCAGAAAAATACCCCTTCCGAGGGGTGGAAAACTTCCATACCGACTCCGTCTTCTATTTGGAATCCCAAGAGAAAGAAGATGTGGACAGCGGTAACGAAGCTGACATCGAGCCAGATCCCGATGAAGATTGTCCTTGGGAATTAAATTTTGATGTAACGGGTCAGGGTGAGAGTAATAATGATGTACCGAGTGGGGGCGAGTGGTGCATTAATGAAGATTTCATTTTAGCGTACTCGTCTGATGTCTCTCCTAAAAATGAACAAATAGAGAATGATTCTAGTGCAGGTACCAACCCATGGCACATACTGTGCACAGAGGCGTCGCTCATCTTGCCAATCCGGTCATCCTTCGCTTCAGATGAAGAAGTGGAGGACGCACAGAAGGCTTTCTTCAAAGTCCCATCCAAAAGGAAAGGGCAGAAGCCGATCTGTTTTGGTAAAGTCAAACCCGAACAACTCAAACGAGCAAGTTCAGAGGAAGACGACGGAGTTCCCCAATTCCATTACCATGAACCCAATTCTATATATTTAATGAAACGAATGGGGTATAATTTTAATGAGAAACAGGGCCTTAACTTCGGGAAAGGAAGGCGAACACCGATCCGAATGTCTCTCACTCCTGAAGGAAAACCTCCGGACTATTATCAAAAAACCGGAAGAGGCGTGGGTTACGTTACACCTCCCCCTGCTTCGGAAAACAAAATCAGTAATTACCTGCGTCACGACCATTCATCTAGAACATCTTCATACGAGTCCGATGTCAGTGTTGGACCTTTCTTCAAAAACCTGACTGTGAACATGGTTTTAACTAGTCATCCAGATAAAGACGCAGGGGGTGACGAGGAGTTGATGGAATCGACCAATGATCCTTGGATCAAACGTCTCAATATCTTGTGGGATATGCGATTCGAACAACGCGAACCACCCACTGAAGATAAAGTGATCCAGGTCAACATGGGAGATGAACATGATCCTAAGCCCATATTCATAGCTGAAGACTTGTCATCATCCGAAAAAGAGGACCTTATATCTCTCATCCGAGAATATATAGATGTCTTCGCTTGGAACTATGAAGATATGCCTGGCCTTGACCCAAAGGTTGCCATGCACCGTCTTAATATCGATCCGGACTCAAAACCCGTTAAATAACAACAACGCAGGTTTCGTCCAGAGATCATGGAATCAATTGAGTCAGAAGTTAAAAAGCTTATAGACTCGGGTTTTGTTAGGGAAGAGCAACACCCTGACTGGGTGGCCAACATCATTCCAGTTCCTAAGAAAAACGGTAAGGTCCGGATATGCATTGATTTCCGCGATCTCAACGCAGCTTGTCCAAAAGACGAGTTTCCTCTTCCTATCACTGACGTCATGATCGATAACACCTGCGGGTATGAAAGGATGTCTTTCATGGACGGGTTCTCTGGGTACAATCAGATCAAGATGCACCCAGACGACGAAAAACATACTGCTTTTAGAACACCACTGGGCGTATATTGCTATACAGTGATGCCCTTTGGCCTGAAAAACGCAGGTGCAACTTATCAACGTGCAATGAACACGATCTTTCACGAACACCTCCGAAAAAAGATCGAATGCTACGTTGATGATATAGCGGTAAAGAGCCAATGTAAAGGTGATCATCTTACAGATCTGAAGACAATGTTCAAGATCATGCGAGCACATCAGCTGAAGATGAACCCGACAAAATCATTCCTCGGAGTCTCAAGTGGAAAATTCCTGGGATTTATCGTTACTTCCAGGGGAATCTCTCTTGATCCAGAGAAAGTGCGCGCCATTCAAGACATGCCACCTCCGAAGAATCTTAAAGATCTCAGAGGTTTGCAAGGCAGACTGGCTTACATTCGAAGATTTATATCGAATCTTTCACGACGTTGCCAACCTTTCTCTAAGCTCATGAAGAAAGGAATATCCTTTGTGTGGGATGGAGAGTGTCAAAAAGCATTCGAGGAGATTAAAAGCTATCTCACTCAACCGCCAGTTCTCGTGGCCCCAATATCAGGAAAACCATTCCTGTTATATGTGAGGGCCATGGATCATTCTCTTGGCGCTTTGTTAGCTCAGAACAATGATCAAGGTCAAGAGCAAGCCATCTATTACCTGAGCAGGACCATGATGGGAGCCGAACATCGGTATAATCCGGTCGAAAAAGAATGTCTCGCATTGGTATTCGCAGTTCAAAAGATGCGACATTACCTAGTTGGACAAACCATTCAGGTCATTTCTAAGGTAAATCCCTTGAGAGTTCTAATGACGAAGCCATCATCTTTAAATTGCCGGCTTGCAAAGTGGGCCATTCTCTTATCGCAATACGACATGCAGTTCATGCCTCAAAAGGCGATCAAAGGTCAAGCACTGGCAGACTTCTTAGCCGATCACCCAGTGTCAGGAACGTCTAAGCTATATGAAGAACTACCTGACGAAGTCGCCGAAACTTGTGTTACTCAAGAAGTTATGCAAGTGTGGAAGTTATTCTTCGACGGTGCGTCTAGAGCAAACCCTCATGGAGCAATCACCGCAGGAGTAGGAGTAGTGTTAATCTCTCCGAGTGGTCATGTAATCCCAAGGGGATTATCCCTAATCGAACCTTGCACCAACAATGTAGCCGAGTATAATGCTCTGCTAATGGGAATGCAATTAGCTGAAGAACTTAATATTCAGCATCTCGAGGCTTACGGTGACTCTCAACTCATTGTTAACCAAGTCCGAGGGGAATACGAAGTACGTCACGAGGATCTAATCCCGTATTACTTCGCAGTGCTAAAGCAAGCTCAAAAGTTCGAAGGTTTCTTTATCGAATATATACCACGAGCTCAGAATGCGTATGCAGATGATTTAGCCTCCTTGGCAACTTCATTAGCATTGCCACCGGGGGTTGAAACAACGATTCCAGTCGTGGGACGGAAATTATGCTCTTCCAAGATCCCCATGAAGGAAAACCCAGACGAGACGACGTCAGAAGAAGTCTGTACAACCTCTATGGAGTTTGAATCCAGAGATTGGCGATTCCTGTATATCGACTATGCCGTATATGGAATTCTGCCAGATGACCCTAAAGAAGCGGCCTCTATCAAACGAAAGGCCCTCCGATTTTATTATGATGCAGCCTCTCAAGTCCTGTATCGTAAATCGCATGATGGAATTGTGCTTCGATGTCTTTCCCGGAAAGAAGCAAAAGAGGCCCTCAAGGAAGCTCATGGCGGAATGTGCGGAGCTCATCAGCCCGGAGCTAAATTAGGAGATCGTCTATGACGAAATTATTGGCCGAAGATGTTTTCAGACGCGATTGACTATGCTAAACGTTGTCACGCGTGCCAAATTCATGGGGATTTCATCCACCAAGCACCAGGAAACTTACACCCCACATCGGCGACTTGGCCATTCGAAATGTGGGGAATGGATATCGTCGGACCGATTTCCCCTCCGACATCCAAAGGACACCAGTTCATTCTAGCAGTAACCGACTATTTCTCCAAATGGGCGGAGGCAATCCCGTTGAAAGAAGTAAAGACTTCAAACGTAATCAAGTTCATCAAACATCACGTCGTCTACCGTTTTGAAGTCCCGAGGCGAATAGTTCACGACAACGGGACACAATTCGTCAGCTTTGGGTTTCAGAGATTCTGTAACAAATTTAGAATCCAAAGTGTTGCATCCACGGCATATTATCCACCAGCAAATGGCCTTGCAGAAGCTTTTAACAAAACCATAGTGAAGCTTCTCAAAAAGTTTGTTTCTAAAAGCCGGCGCGATTGGGATGAAAGACTGGGTGAATGTCTTTGGGCTTACCGCACTACAGTAAGGACCTCCACAAGAGCTACGCCATTCTCTTTGGTATATGGCTGCGAGGCGGTACTACCATTGGAAATTCAGATTCCTTCTCTGAGAGTCGCTATCACAACGGGACTAACAGAAGAAGAAAAGCATCAACGACGTCTGCAAGAACTTGAAGCCTTAGACGACAAGCGACTTCAAGCTCAACAACAAATAGAGTTGTATCAAGCCCGTATTTCCAAAGCCTACAACAAAAAGGTTAAGGAACGGATCTTCAAGAAAGGCGATCTAGTGTTGGCCAACAGACGACCCATGGTGATGACACACAAAACCAAAGGGAAGTTCAATCCTAAATGGGAAGGGCCCTTCGTAATAGAATCAGTCTATTCGAACGGAGCATACCGCCTCATCAATCAAGAAGGAGACAGGCTCATGATGCCAATTAATGGGAAGTTTCTCAAGAGATACTTCCCGTAAATCATGTAGCCCCCTAAACCCCAACCAAATCAGGCTGGGGGTTGCCTATTCATAGTGTAATTCTATCTTGTATTTCGTCATGTTAACACTACACCTCTGACGATTGTAATTTGATGGAATTATTCTGAATAAATGATAAAGGGAATTTCGATAACATTTGCATTATTTTCTATTGTCTTGAACCAGATTTCAATAAAAAGAGACGATAAAGAGCAAAAGTGATATCATTTTCATTCGATGTGGTTAATCCAAACACAAAATGAAAAAGATACAAAATTCCTTAATCAAAAACAGGTCAAGAGCTAAACATCAGGCTTCATTAACTTGAGGGTTTTTAGCCTAGACTTGAAGGCAGAGAGTTTCTCCCGGTGAGCCGCTCGACTCGGCCTCTAACCGAGCGATAGTCTCTTCAATACCACGGATATCAGAAGCAACACCTTTGATTTTAGCATATGTTGCAGAGTGTCGCTTCCTCAAAGCTAATATGCGGGCCTTTTTATCAGACATGTCCTTGCGAAGAGTCCCTGGGTGATGCGCCCTCGAGATTATCGCCAAGGAAAGAGCCGGCTCCACTTCAGAGTCTAGATTGGTACGGTGTAGCTCCCTGAAAACTGCTAATTCTGTCATCAAAAGAGTGATTCCCCCTTGGCAGTGCTCAGTCCAGGATGCATCCCCTTTAGCCTTGATGTCGTCCAAACATTGGCTCAAGATAGATTCACAGTCTTCAAGAGAAGCCCCCTCAACACTGACAATATTAATAATTGTTTGCATCCAACGTTCCAGTTCATCAATCGATTTCTTCAGAGCCCGCGAGCGTGGAGGAGGAAGGGTTGGATAGATTAAACCCGTATGTTCGTCCTGAACAGGTGTCAGAGCAACTTCAGAAGAAGGGTCCTCTCCAGCTCTATCGTCCTCAGGAATCGAAGGAATCGATTGGGGCATTTCGTCCTCTCTGTCAATTAAACGCTCAACAAGCGCAGACTTCATCGCGGCCCCCATTAATTTGGCCTTTTTGGAATTTTTAGCCATGACAGGTATCCGCTTGCGAATTCTCCTGTCATACTCACCTTGCTCAGCAGCAGAAAGAGCTTTCTTACCCGATCTTAAAGAACGAGGTGTAAGAACGAGCTCTTCTGCAGGAACCTCCTCAGTTGTCTTTTTTCGGGAGAATCATCAATTGGCCTTCCCTCTTCAATTCCCGTAAGAACCTCTTCTTCAGAAGGTTCTACGGTGGACAAGTCCTTAGGAGCTTCAACGGCTCCGGTCGCTTCCTGTTCACAAGATAGGTATTCTTCCATCCCTGGCAGACGAGTACTCGCAGAACCGCTCCGTGAACGATACAATTCCCGAATCTCGTTTATACATGAAGTATAAACGTCATATTCCAAAATCTGAGAAGCTTCGGCAAACCACTGGCGGAAATCCATAACAACAGAACAGCCGGGTGGTGAGTTGGGTAAAGTGAATTGCGCATGACTTTCCCCTGGCGGAGAAGAAGTACCATGCACGAGCTCCTTCATACAAATTCCCAATCTGAGCTAACGCCGGGTTAGGATTACCAACATAGAGTTGGTCATATCCAAACTGTCTCGCGAACCGAGAAGGCATGTAAGGCTCGATTACGCACTTCTCCCGTGAGCGATAGACCAGGTAGCCCAACCTGATCATAAGAAGCCAACTGAATGTGCCCTCTTCCAAAGAAGGTGAGCCCTCAGCAAGCAAGTCCATGAAGCGGGCATCCTCCACATCAGCTCCATCAAAATTAGGAGCGCAACAGAAAACCCGGTAATTGTCCTCCCAGGATAGAATTTGTCGAGCCCTGACTATATAAGAATTATTCCACGTGGCCGACTCCAGTCTCTGTACAAAGGGAATATAAGCATCATCGCCCTCATATACTCCCTTCATCAATGAAGGGCAATGCAACACGAACCAGGCCAATAAATATGTATATGGCATTGGTACACGTGGTTGAGGAGCTTTCCCAGTTTTCTTCTTAGCAGCTTTGACCCTCGAAGCGCTGCCCAGTTTTCTTCTTAGCAGCTTTGACCCTCGAAGCGCTGAGAAGCTCTGAAGTCAATACCCTCAGGCCATTCTGAATACAGCCAACCATAGCAGTAAGGAGGCTCACAGGTCTCCCGTGTGCTAGCAAAACAGCTGGATACACAACCTCAGCCAATATCGCCTCTATTGGTCTTGACGGTACTACACACCGTTTCAACCAAATCATGAAGAAGCCTGCAAGTAGAGCCGTGTCAGAGATGAGAACTGTGGCTTGGTAGTGGAAACTTTCAAATTCAACACCAGCTTCAAATGCTCTGTCTTATAGGTAGCACTGGAGGCCATAATTCGAGCTTTGGCATCCTTATGAGAGATAACAGCAACGCGGGAAACGGCTACATCTTTTCGGTTTAAATTCTAAAAGAGGTATTCCGCCCACGTGGTATGCATGATGCCCCCTCCACGCATCCCAAAGACTTGGGCACATATGTGGAAGTGGCACATCAATTCCCAGAAAGTAGTGTAAATTTCCGGGTGCGCCACCTTCAGTAGAGAAAGCTCCTCGGTGGTGGGGATAAACTCCTCGTAGGGTGTTTTTCCAAGCGACAACCCCGATACTGCCTGCATCTCATGAAGAGCAAAACCTAACTCTCCAGCAGGCATGAAGAATGTGCAGCTGTCAGGGTTATATTTCTCTAACATAGCGAAGAAATTGTGAAGACTCTGCACGACTCCCCATCGTGTAGCTAACACAGGAACTGTAAGACCCGATTGAGCGAGCGAGTCCTTAAGCTCCTCAAGAACAAAGTCAACTATGCGGGTCCACCAACCTCCTTCGCCAGAACAGACCCATCCAGGGGACCTGAACGTCTGGGTAGAGAATCCACCCTGAGTTGCAAGGAATTGGCGGATAAAAATGTTCGCTGGGCGTGGCATCTCCGGAACCAGCTCCTTCTTCTCAAACAAACCAGGTCTTAACCCCTTGAGTTGTCCTCCGATTTGTGTACGAGCTCGCCGACCAAATCCAAGTAACACATTCTCCTTCTCTTTTACTATGTCGAAGGTCAAGCCCCGACGGCAGCTCACATTCAGAAAGTAGGAGAGAGGGTACATCCTCTTCATGCTAGGGAGAAATAAAAAGCGATTATCAACTCTCCGCAGCAGCTTTGAGTCTTCCATACATGTGAGATGATCATTAGCTGGTATGCGATCTCCAAATATGAACGCTGGTTTAGGAAACTGGGCACGGCCAACAGGGGTCTCCAAGTAAGTACACAATGGAATCCTGTTCTGAAGACTGAATAATTCATTCGGGTCAGGTCCACTAATATATCCGAAATGGTGCTCTTGTGAAAGCGGCACGTTTGGGAGAAGCACTGCACAATCAAAAGCAGAAGTTAGCAGCTAGAAGCGAGCTATCGACATAAAGACATAGTCAGAAACACAAAGGGTTAAAGTCTCGTCCCCAACGCGAAGGTCAAACCTCGCGTCAGAAATCCCCAACGCGAAGGTCAAACCTCACGTCAGAAATCTCCAACGCGAAGGTCGAATCTCGCGTCAGAAGCCTCAAACGCGAGAGTCAACCTCGTGTTGAAAAACTTGAACGCGAGGGTCGAGACCCACATGGGATCCCAACCCCGCGTTTTCATTGAGTTAAAACGAGTCATCTTCCTCGTTATCAAGAACCCATCTAGGGTTTTCAAAGAACTTGCCAAGGCAAGTTATTTCGGTCAGCACTCACCACGACAGGGAGGCCCCTGCAGCGGCGATGTCGACGGCAAGGTTCCCGCACGAGCAAGAACACCGCCAGCGTTCTCAGCCGACGGCATGTCGGAAGTCGCTTCAGCAACTTTCCTGGAGTTTGAATCCCTTCTCCGAGGCGCCATTGATGCAGTTGATCGGAGGAAGATCCCTTGAACGAGGGAGACGAAGCTCGTCGGAGATCTCGCCGTAGTCAAACGAGAGTTCTCGTTCTTGGAAATAGCCGAAAGTTTTGAAAGTCAATTGACTTTTGACGTGACCATTCAGGTCTATTTATAACAGCCGTCAAGCTGTTAAGATGGCACGCGTCAAGACTGTTAAGATGGCACGGGATTCTAGGTGGGAATCCCAACCATCTCCAAAACGCGAAGTTCATAGTCGCGTTCAAATTTCCCAAGTGCAAAGCTCAGGCTAGCATCACGAAGGCCCGAACCTCGCGTTTCAAACATCAAACGCGAAGGTCACCTCAGCGTTGCAATTCTTCTAAATAAAGAATTTGCACTTGTGTCTTCAAACACGACACTTTTTCCTCAAAGTCATGAGCCCTCTCAACAGAGTGTTAGTCAAAACCTCTGTATCTCTTCAGCAGAATCTAAATTCTCATTGGGTTAATACTACACCCCAGAATCCACTTATCAATTCTCATTAATAGAATGATAAGTCTCTAACTCATTGTCAATTTATTAGCTCTCCTCAGCAGAGCAATAAATAACCTGTTTTCAGCGGGTTAACAAAATTCTCCAAAACCATGTTCAAATCACAAGTATCACAATTCGTCGCTCCGATGATAAAACACTTAGCAGTTCTCCCCAGTGAGATGCTATAATATCCTTCCCCCACAGTTGTCACGTTAAAATTACACCTCTGACAAAATCAACTTATCGATTCTCGTCAATAGAGCGATAAGTCCTCAAAATTGCCCTGATCGCAATATTCCAGTTGTCACGTTAAAATCACACCTCTGACAAAATCAACTTTTGTCCTGATCGTAATATTTCTCATGTCACGTTAAAATTACACCTCTGACAAAATCAACTTATCGATTCTCGTCAATAGAACGATAAGTCTTCAAAATTGTCCAGACCGCAATAATCCCCCTGCCAAGTTGAAACTATACCTCTGGCACTTATCGATTTCTTTCAGTGTTCAAAGCAAGAAATAACACAGGAAGAAATAACGACAAAGTCCACGTATTCAACATCGTGGCAGGTTGTTATTAATAACATCAAAATCCATGCCTCACACGCATAGGGGACTTTATCTCGATCCCTAATTAGAGATAAGCCTACGCCTAACACGCGTTGCCGGTTAGTCTTTTCCCGTAAAAATGATAAAGTCTATGTATTCAAAATCATAGCATCAAGTCTAAGAGGGTTCATTCTCTTAGCACAACGTTACATATGGAACGGACTTAGACAATCCACATGCTAGCCCGACTCAAACGGTAGTCGGTAAAGGCTTATCAAATCCGTTAATGGCTGAGGGTTTGCCAAAAATCCTATGCACATTTGCAGGTCCATCAGCTTAATGGATGTGAGCCGAGACTTAAAACAAATGAGCCAAAGATAAGTCTCAAAGACTTAGTCAAAAATGCACGGAAGCCACTTCAATGTCTTAAGTCAAAACGTCAAGGTCAGACCCACGATGCAAAAACCGAACGCCGAGGTCACACCCGTGTTCCAAATTCAACATGCAAGGGTGAGACCCGCATCTCAAGTTCAAAATGCAGGGTCCACCCCCACAGTCCAGAAGCAGGATTATGGCGCATACCTTCACACAGGTCCTACGTAGCAAATCCCTTCAACCATGATGCATTCGAAGCAAGTGTAGAGAACAAATCCTTTACCACAAGGAATCAACAACTCCAAGATCAGAGTTAAGATCCAAAGTATTCCGAAAATTCGTCCTAGTCAACCGCGAACTTTCGAAAACTTTATTTGAGGTGTTTGAGTCAAAAGTTAAGTTGTTGTCATGGAGATCATTATATCTTCGGTCCGATTTACAATAAAATTCAAAAAAAGAAGATAGTTTTTTATAAGACCTTCTTTTAGCACAACAAAATAAAAATGTAGCAACTCTTGAGAAACAACAACACAGATAAGTTGTTTGGATTCGCTGCTTTGCGTGCGGGATTCTTTGCCTGTGCCGGGGTGCGTTAGCCCGTGGACCACCAATCACAGATTCTGATTGACTGCGTGAGGCGGTTTTATGATCTGACCATTCGTTTGATCGAAGTGAGAATTTGAAACGATAATCTTATGCAGTAAGATAGTCGTTCTTCTGAAATCAAGTCAATGACCTGAATATCAAGGAGTTGCTGAAGCTCGAGTAACTCTGTCTGCCCTCTTTCTTCTGCTCTTGAATTGCTCTGAAGTGCTCAAAAATGATCAGCGCTTCCTCAAAAATCGATCTCCAGAGGGGTATTTATAGCCTCGAGGATGAACAGTACTTCCGAGACAGCTAAAAGACTGTCTTATCCTCCAGACAGTAAATACTGTCTCGTGAACAGTAATTCCGAGACCGTAAAGACTTGTCTCTCCCCGCGAGCAGTAAATACTGTTCTCGTGAACAGTAACGCGTTCTGCCGCTTTTTTGTTGTAAGCTGCCTTCCACGTTTTAAAAAAACTCCGTTATTTTGGCAAGTTGTCACGTCTTGATTCTCGCCCACAACCGTTCTCCCCATGTTCTTTGACAGTTTAAGGAGTGTGTGGCAGTTGTCAGGTGGTTTCTGACCATTTCAAACTGTCTGCGCAGCGGAGAGAAGCAAACACGTCTCAGCGCGGAGAGACAGGCAACGCTGTCTCGCCGGAGAGACAGCAAACCGCTGTCTCGCGGCGAAGAGACAGCAAACGCTGTCTCGCGCGGAGAGACATTAAAACGTGTCGTCGCACGGAGGACCAGCAAACCTTGTCTCGCGAGGGAGAGACAGCAACACTGTCGTCGCACGAGAGACAGCAAACGCTGGTCTCGCGGGGGGGGGAGGCGACAGCAAAGCACTGTCTCTGCACGCGAGCAGACGCAAACACTGTCTCGCACGAGAGAAGCAAAACTGTCTCGTACAGCGAGACAGTAAAGACTGTCTTTCTTTAATATTTTTGGATGACTTCCTTTTGAGCTGTGTTTGGATAGTATCTCAGGCATTTTTTGAGCGCCGTACAGATACCCCTCGCAAAGTATTCCAGACTCATTCTTTTATAGAGGGTTCTGGGATGCTTTGATATATGATAGGTCTTATGTAGATCCTTTCCCATGCTTGGTTGGGTAGATCGATATAGCAAGAACTGTAGCTGGCTTCAACACTTGATCTCTTTGTCTCTCAGTCTATCAGTGCTTTGTAGAATAGGCTAAGATCCTTTCGGCATGGCGTTCAATCGGTTGACCGTACGTCAGATCTTGAATTGAAGCTGAATTTGTAGCTTGGTGTGAATTCAGCTTTTGTCATTCAAATTGATACCGGAAATTGTTATCATGTATCAGTCTTCATAGGAACACTTTAATACTCATGTATTTTAAGTTCTCGGCGAATGTTTAACAGCTCGTTACCCGTTGGAGGTAGGCCAGGTTATTCCTTAAGAATAATTTGAGTGATATTCTCCCAGAAACTTCCTGTTGATGGTAGGGAACATTTAGATCGTGTAGCTA